>NC_140522.1:11181211-11781211 GCF_964339955.1 Pipistrellus hanaki | reverse complement strand
ACAATGACAAGGAAGGATTTGGGGATTGTCACAGATAGGAAGAGACTAAGGAGACAGGAGACCTAAATACATTGTAGAGTCATGGACAGAACAAAGGTGTTGTGGGAACATTCACTTGGGTGACATCTTAATAAAGTTTTGTTGCTAATATTGCATCCGTGTTTCCTAGCTCTGATAATTATGGTGTGGTTGAGTTAGATGGTAATATTAGGGGAGCTGGGTGAAGAGTACGTATGTGGGAATTCTCTGTACCATTACTGCAACGTTGCTGTAAGTTTAAACATTATTTAAAAATCAAAAGCTAAAGTGAATAAAAGGATTTAAAACAAAACAAAACACTGTTGCCTGATTCCTGAGATAGTCTGTGAAAACGAGCCCTTCCCCAATCCCTGGGCATTTAAATCTGTGACTTTAAGTTCACGTTAGGAAGATTAGGGTCTTTTTCTTTTTTTTTTTTTTTTTTTTTTTTTTTTTTTTCAAATCAATCTTTATTGTTCATATTATTACAAAGGTTCCTCATTTCTTCCCCCCTCCACCAGGTTCCCACCCCACCCTCCGCCCCCTCCCCATCCCCCATTGTCCTCATCCATAGGTGCACAGTTTATGTTCAGTCTCTTCCTCCCTCCCTTTCCCCGATAGTAAATCCCTTTTCAGATAGTAAATCTGTTACTTAGCATTATCTCATATCAATAATACCTCCACATGCCCAATGATACACTTCACACAAAAGACATTTCCAAATAGGTCAACCAGCCTCATCCAGGCCCCACCCAAGGCACTTACAGATCAACACCCCAGCGCTATACTAACTCAACACATCCAGATCTAAGCCTTCATCACTTGATTCAGCAGACCCTCAAGTTCCCGCAAAAGTTTCCAGCCATGTCTGAGAGGCAGCCGTGGGCAGGTACAGGCGAGGAGCGAGCTGTTTCGGACCTGGCTGCTCCGGGCCTGGCCTCTGTTGCTCTGGTTCGTTCCACAACCAGCTGCTCCGGGTCTGGTCACTGCCGCTCCCGACCTAGTTGCTCTGGACTTGGCTGTTGCTGCTACAGGCCTGGCCACACCCGACCCGGCTGCTCTGGGACCGGTTGCTCCGGTCCCGGCCGCTCCGGGCCTGGCCGCTCCCAGCCTGACAGCCGCTGCTCCGGGCCTGGCTGCTCCCAGCTTGGCAGCCATTGCTCCTGGCCTGGCCGCACCAGACCCGGCTGCTCCGGGCCTGGCCGCTCCCAGCCTGGCAGCCGCTGCTCCTGGCCTGGCCGCACCAGACCCGGCTGCTCCGGGCCTGGCCGCTCCTAGCCTGGCAGCTGCTGCTCCGGGCCTGGCCGCACCAGACCCGGCTGCTCCGGGCCTGGCCGCTCCTAGCCTGGCAGTCGCTGCTCCGGGCCTGGCCGCACCAGACCCGGCTGCTCCGGGCCTGGCCGCTCCCAGCCTGGCAGCTGCTGCTCCGGGCCTGGCCGCTCCCAGCCTGGCAGCCGCTGCTCCTGGCCTGGCCGCACCAGACCCGGCTGCTCCGGGCCTGGCCGCTCCCAGCCTGGCAGCCGCTGCTCCTGGCCTGGCCGCACCAGACCCGGCTGCTCCGGGCCTGGCCGCTCCCAGCCTGGCAGCCGCTGCTCCTGGCCTGGCCGCACCAGACCCGGCTGCTCCGGGCCTGGCCGCTCCCAGCCTGGCAGCCGCTGCTCCGGGCCTGGCCGCACCAGACCCGGCTGCTCCGGGCCTGGCCGCTCCCAGCCTGGCAGCCGCTGCTCCTGGCCTGGCCGCACCAGACCCGGCTGCTCCGGGCCTGGCCGCTCCCAGCCTGGCAGCCGCTGCTCCGGGCCTGGCCGCACCAGACCCGGCTGCTCCGGGCCTGGCCGCTCCCAGCCTGGCCGCCGCTGCTCCGGGCCTGGCCGCACCAGACCCGGCTGCTCCGGGCCTGGCCGCTCCCAGCCTGGCCGCCGCTGCTCCGGGCCTGGCCGCACCAGACCCGGCTGCTCCGGGCCTGGCCGCTCCCAGCCTGGCAGCCGCTTCTCCAGGCCTGGCCACTCCCAGCCTGGCAGCCACTGCTCCGGGCCTGGCCGCACCAGACCCGGCTGCTCCAGGCCTGGCCGCTCCCAGCCTGGCAGCCGCTGCTCCGGGCCTGGCCGCACCAGACCCGGCTGCTCCGGGCCTGGCCGCTCCCAGCCTGGCAGCCGCTGCTCCGGGCCTGGCCGCACCAGACCCGGCTGCTCCGGGCCTGGCCGCTCCCAGCCTGGCCGCCGCTGCTCCGGGCCTGGCCGCACCAGACCCGGCTGCTCCGGGCCTGGCCGCTCCCAGCCTGGCAGCCGCTTCTCCAGGCCTGGCCACTCCCAGCCTGGCAGCCACTGCTCCGGGCCTGGCCGCACCAGACCCGGCTGCTCCAGGCCTGGCCGCTCCCAGCCTGGCAGCCGCTGCTCCGGGCCTGGCCGCACCAGACCCGGCTGCTCCGGGCCTGGCCGCTCCCAGCCTGGCAGCCGCTGCTCCTGGCCTGGCCGCACCAGACCCGGCTGCTCCGGGCCTGGCCGCTCCCAGCCTGGCAGCCGCTGCTCCAGGCCTGGCCGCACCAGACCCGGCTGCTCCGGGCCTGGCCGCTCCCAGCCTGGCCGCCGCTGCTCCGGGCCTGGCCGCACCAGACCCGGCTGCTCCGGGCCTGGCCGCTCCCAGCCTGGCAGCCGCTTCTCCAGGCCTGGCCACTCCCAGCCTGGCAGCCACTGCTCCGGGCCTGGCCGCACCAGACCCGGCTGCTCCAGGCCTGGCCGCTCCCAGCCTGGCAGCCGCTGCTCCGAGCCTGGCCGCACCAGACCCGGCTGCTCCGGGCCTGGCCGCTCCCAGCCTGGCAGCCACTGCTCCTGGCCTGGCCGCACCAGACCCGGCTGCTCCGGGCCTGGCCGCTCCCAGCCTGGCAGCCGCTGCTCCTGGCCTGGCCGCACCAGACCCGGCTGCTCCGGGCCTGGCCGCTCCCAGCCTGGCAGCTGCTGCTCCGGGCCTGGCCGCTCCCAGCCTGGCAGCCGCTGCTCCGGGCCTGGCCGCACCAGACCCGGCTGCTCCGGGCCTGGCCGCTCCCAGCCTGGCAGCCGCTGCTCCGGGCCTGGCCGCACCAGACCCGGCTGCTCCGGGCCTGGCCGCTCCCAGCCTGGCAGCTGCTGCTCCGGGCCTGGCCGCTCCCAGCCTGGCAGCCGCTGCTCCGGGCCTGGCCACACCAGACCCGGCTGCTCCGGACCTGGCTGCTCCCAGCCTGGCAGCTGCTGCTCCGGGGATTAGGGTCTTTTTCATCCCCTCCTGTTGTGATCCAGTTTTATTAAAACAAGGGAGAAAGTTTCATAAATACATATTCTCCCATGATATTGTAGGGCCCCTATATTTTATCTCTCACGTAGGTATAAAGGACATTTGAACATGTAGACATTACTTACTAAAAGCTTCAGAATCAGAAAAAGTTTAGACTTGGCACTTAATTCCTACTGCTATTTGCATTAGTGATTCTCAAAATGTTGAGTAACAGCTATGTGACAGGTGCTGGAACCCATGGTACAGAGACTATTAAGGGAAGTCTCTTTCTGGTGAACTTGCACTTATTTGGAAAAAATGGAAAACACTGCAGGGAAAGCCGGTGTTGTGGGGACATTGAATCATGTGGTGTTAGTGAGCATGTTTCCTCTCTTCCCTGGCCCTTCTGCTGGGAGTTCTCCCGTTCCTTAGCATCTGAGCACCATTTCTCTTCCCCTCCCTGCACCCCGCTCCATTAAAGCCATTTGGAATTCTCCACAGTCCCCGATGGTTTTCCTAACTCAGGGAACAGCGGCCATCAGTAAGTCTTGTCCTGGGTGTACATTAGCTAGTATTACAGTTATTCAGAATAGCATACCTCTTGGCTTAACACACTACTGTTACCAAAGAAACTTTGGAATATAAATAAAATACCCTCACTTAAATTCTGCTTTGTTTTATTTATTCCCTGATCTATTTATGGAATAAGAGAATAATGTAGGAAGCCTGTGGACTGACTGACTCTCTCTTTCTCTCTCTCTGTATATATATTATTATTATTATTATTTTTTGGCAATAATTTCAGGTAACCATATTTCACCAAAGCTTATGCATTTGACCTAGGTAAAGAGTGATGTTTTGGGGCAAAAATGAAGCATCAATTTATCTTGATACCAGAGACCCAGTTCACAAAACTTGTGCACTGGTGGGGTCCCTAGCGGTACTCCCTCCTTTCCCCTGGCTTGCCCTGCCCCCTGGCCAACTCCCGGACTAACTCCCAGTCAAGAGGACAATTTGAATACTACGCTTATATAGGATTTGGTTTGAGTCTTATCACATTAGTAAATATATATTGGGGGTAATTATGACAACACAAACAGTGACAAGTTATATAAAAAACTGACTGTGGAATATTTTGTGATGAAGTCCGTGAAGGCATGCATACAGCAAGAACGTGGTAAATTAGAAGGCCGCACTCCGAGTAGGAATACAGTGTAGAAAATAGTCTACCATCAATTAGGCAGCGACACCAAGCAAGTGAGTGCCCTTCTCTTTTTCCTTCAGCAGGAGGAGCAAGGAGCACAGCTGGAGGATGGTAGACCTGCGGGTCTTTCCGTTACTCTAACTTCACCTGCAGTTACGCAGTGAGGTCAAATTCCTTACTCCTTCCCACTCTCCGTTCTCAATGTGTTCCACTTGCCCTTATGCTGTTGCCCTGGCATTGGGCTTATTCGATTTTAAATGTGAAACTTCTAGTTCTGAACGTTTTGGTGTGCTGCTTTCAGATTCCAAGCCTTTATTAAATGTCTCCTGTTGGCAGACTGCAAAATCCACTTTTAAAGGTGGTATTTCCTTTCATCTTAATTAAATGAGGTTGTGAAATACAGCTGAGGCACAATACCATTTTATTGTGTGGGCTGAGATATCTTGAGAGACGTGTGTGCGAAACTTAAATGGGTCTTCTAAGTGTTACTCACAGGATTATAGGAGGCAGCGGAAGAATGGCTGCAGTGTGAATGGAGTGACATACAGGAAGGCCAGTAAGACAGTGCCAGTGGGGCTGTGTGTATGTTCTGAAAGTCACTTCTAATACTAAATGCTAGTGATGACACATTTGCCTACATAAAACCATAATGAGCTTACATTTGAAGATGGAGTACTCATTCATAGACATAAATTGCTTCATTATTCATGCATTTAGGAGGAGGGAAATGTATTTTTATTATGGTTGTCGCTCGTGAGTTACTTGCTGATTGGTTAATCTCTTGGGTTCCATTACGTGAAACTTTCTTACTTATAGTTTAATTTGTAACACGTTTGAGCTAATTTTGAGCTTTGTTAGTCATACATTATGATTTTGTTTGCTCTTTGTCTCTGAAATAATCTAAGAAAAATTCTAGAGTAGTCATTTTATCATTTTGTGAGGTCTCACCGCATTTTGAAAATTGAACCTCACACAGTGAAGAGACATTTTTCTTAAGTGAACCTGAATACACTCGTTAAAGAGACTCTCTTGCTGTTTTTTACTTTACACAGCTTACATATTTTTAGTTTTTGATAAACTTTATTTCCTGGATGATCTCTTATTCAGTGCCCTCTAATTAACTTTTCAGAATCACCAACCATTGCCACCTCCCCACCTCCTTTAAGATCTCTTTGTGAGAACAAGGAGAATGATTAACTTTCTAATTGACGTGTGGTGGGATAGCTATCTACAATACTTTCATTAAAGTGACTTAATTTTTTAAAGACAGCCAACTTAACTATGCAATCACTCTCCAGAGCAATTAAAATGAATGAATGGATATAATTGGAAATTGTGTCTGTTTTCATAGGGCATCACATAACTGATAGTTCTTCTATATACATGCAGTTGATAATAACTATAATAGTTCTGATATTTTCCTTGGACAAAGTGCTAGAAGAGGTAGTAGTACTTTTAAACTTTAGTCCAATCTGAGTTTGACATAACTTTTTTTTATTCTTACGTTGCACTTGCAGTGAGGGCAAAAACATACAGGTTTATTGTGCTGTCTTTCTCCTCCCATAGTGTAGCCAGAGATGCAGTTTTAAGATGCTGACTGATTTTCTCAATTCCAGTAAATATAGGAAATTTTGAAAATTTTAACGGCGCCTTCTCTCATAAAATATTCATCTTTAAGAAAAGAAGAACTAAGCAAAAATGAAGTTTAAGATTGAAGCTTTGTTGTCTGAAATTAGAATTAGAAATAATTTATGTAGCAGATTTACATAAATTTGCTATTTTAGGAAGCGGTCATATGAAAGGTATGGCCCCATTGACATAACCTTTTCATCACTTTTAAAAAAAAAATATATATTTTTTTGATTTTTTACAGAGAGGAAGAGAGAGGGATAGAGAGTTAGAAACATCGATGAGAGAGAATCATGGATTAGCTGCCTCTTGCACACCCCCTACTGGGGATGTGCCCGCAATCACGGTACATGCCCTTGACCGGAATCGAACCTGGGACCTTTCAGTCCTCAGGCCGATGCTCTATCCACTGAGCCAAACCGGTTTCGGCCTTTTCATCACATTTTGCTGAGCAGTGTATTTTCCAGATTTTTAATTGGTTTGTTTTTCTCAAAAATGTACCATTATAATTAAAACAAAAGATTAGTTTGCTCAAAGTAACAAGTTAGTTATGCTTGTAAAATTTGAAAGTTTTACGTGTGCTTTCCAGCGTGTTTTTTTTTTTTTTTTTTTTGTGCAGAATGAATATCTTAGAATTGGATCCTGCCCTGCATTGCAGGTGCTGTTTCTTTTCCTTCCGCCTGATGAGTCCCTGTCCTTCTGGTGACCAGCTCAGCTTCTGGGCGGTCATTTCTGCCCTCCCTGTGTGTGCTCCACCCCTGGTCCCCCATCACTCCTCTTACACTGCTCTCAGCCATGTCAGCAATAACCTATAATCTCAGGGGCTATATTTTGGTTCTTATCTTATTCTATCTTTAAAAAATATATATATATTCTATTGACTTTTTACAGAGAGCACGAGAGAGGGATAGAATGTTAGAAACATGGATGAGAGAGAATCATCCATCAGCTGCCTCTTGCACACCCCCTACTGGGGATGTGCCCCCAACCAAGGTACATATCCTTGACCGGAATTGAACCTGGGACCTTTCAGTTGGCAGGCCAATGCTCTATCCACTGAGCCAAACCGGTATTGGCTATCTTATTCCATCTTACTGTGAAACTTGTCAGTGCCTACTTCTCCGTTTTCCTTAAACATTGTTTTCCTGTCTCCTGATTTTCTGTCCATGTACGTGGCTGCTGCTGCTTATTCCTTGTGAGCTCCTTTTCTGTATTCCTCTAATGGTGTTGGTCCCCCGCCCCCCCACTTGCTGAAATGTCTTTTATTTTCGTAGCTTCAACTATCATCTGGTTCTGATGACTCCCAGATAACCAGCCCAGATTTCCCCTCTGGATTCCTGACTCAGACCTAGCTGGCTTCTGGTGGTTCCAGTAAGTGAGAAAAATCACTCAGAGGGCCATAGCTCTTTAAACCCAACGTCTGAGAAACAGTTCTTTAGGGATTCCCCTTTTCTGCCCTTCGGTGCCTCTTCCTGCCTACCCAATGCTCTGACCTAAAGCTGTATTTCTAGCTGTGTTTTTTTTTTTTATTGTGCCATATAAAGTTATACCTCTGCTTTATTTAGTGACACTAAAATACTTGGCTTTCTACCAGTATGCCCTGAACCTGCCCATATCCTATTTATTCTCTTCTGAAAGCCTTCTGCTTTGTTCAAGGACTGGATGACAACACTATAAAGTTGTAATCAAGGGCTCGGGTGGGAGTAGTTTGTGTGGGAGGGCATCCCAGGGAGAACCCAAGAGGGACGGGCGTGGGAAGGAAATGGGTGGGATGGAACCTGTCCAGGGTGTGAATGAACGGGCTCCGGCTTTCGGCAGCTGGAGCTCCATCCTGCTGGGGACCGCTGTGAAGTTCACCTCAGAGTTATATGACCTGAGGGCAGAGAAGTTGGAGTACTTATTCCACAACTCTGGTCCAGCTTTAGTGGCTGGTTTCTCCCTGATACTGTGGCCTTCAGCAGAGAGCAAGAGCAGATAGGGAATGGTGAGTGCTGAGCAGGTCGGCAGCTTATGCTACAGCGCTTTTCCAGGTCCGTGCTGTTGGCATGTAGAAAACATTCCAGTTTCAAATTAAACTGAGGAATGGAGGAACTGGTGGTCTTTGTTGTCTAGTTGCCGCCATAATCTCTGTATGTGGAGAGGTACAGTCTTCTCTGAGTGAGACCGTTAGAGGTAGGGAGCAGCTTTGCTGCTTTTGTGTTGAAAGCTTGTGGGCTGCTCCACTCCACACGTGCTCCGTCCACGCCTGCTCAGAAGTCTGGACTGGCTCTCGGAAAGGGAGCAGCTTAGCTATTTGTGTGGTGACTAGTTTTACACTGAGCCTCGGGTTTTTGAAGATTAAATTTAATAAAATAGGATAAATTGTAATAGTAACAAGGCAATTATTTACTTAAAAAATTTTAAAAATGTTTTTATTGATTTCAGAGAGAGGAAGGGAGAGAGAGAGAGAGAGAGATAGGAACATCAGTGGTGAGAGAGAATCACCTATTGGCTGCCTTCTGCATGCCCCCTATTGGGGATTGAGTCAGCAACCTTGGGCACGTGCCTCGACTGAGAATCAAACTGTTATCTCTTGGTTCATGGGTGGATGCTCAACCACTGAAGCACACCAGCTGGGTGGCAATTATTTATTTTAAAAAAAAGCAAACAATATTTTTTTGTTGCTCCTTTAGCCTCTGCCTATGAATTCTAATATATTTGTGATTCTATTATCACAATATGGAACAAGGAAGCATAATTGTATTTTTTTTTTTTGCAAATAGATATGTTAATGTGAAAACTTTTTAAATGTTGATCAAGAAACTCTATAGTGTATAAGATATATTGTGGTTCTATGAACCACAGTTTCAGGATTTTACAAGTAACTGTTTCAGTTTGGTAATTTAGTACTTGATTTTCTTTTTTATAAATCCTCAAGTACTATTTTTATTTGATAATGCTTAGTATTTAAAAAAGCTTATTTGAATGAGAAGATCTCAGTTGGCTAATTAAAGAAGATCTTTTGTTGAAATATTCTTACTGTGCACAGGTATTTTGTGACAGATTGGAAGAGAAGCAATGCAAAATGACTCTATTACAGTAAGTCATCTGTGGAACCTGCAGGCAGACATCTATGTCTTAGTAAAGATGTTAGTTTTCCGTTTTATTCCCAACAGACACACCAACACAGACTGAATATATTGCTTGGTAGGCATTTTCTTGCCAAGTTTTATTACATATGCTTATTTTCTGTTTTTTTTTGTTCCAGTCTTTCCTTTTTCTACTTTCCTTTGAATTGAGCATTTTTAAATGTTCCATTTTATCTCTTCTGTTGGTCTGTTAGTTACGTTTCATTTTTGGTTGTTGTTACTAGAGGATTTAAAGTATTTATCTCTAACATACATAACCTACTTTTACATAATATTATAAAACATATTATATAACATATAACATATAATGTAAGGACCTTGTCATAGTATACTTCCATTTTCCTCCTCCCATTTTTTGCTGTTCTATAATTTTACTTGTACATGTTATAAACACCACACTATATTGTCTTTTAAAAAATAGTAAATAATCTTTAAAAAATATATATATTTTATTGATTTTTTACAGAGAGGAAGGGAGAGAGATAGAGAGCCAGAAACGTCGATGAGAGAGAAACATCGACCAGCCACCTCCTGCACACCCCCCACCGGGGATGTGCTCGCAACCAATGTACATACCCCTGACTGGAATCGAACCTGGGACCTTTCAGTCCGCAGACAGACACTCTACCACTGAGCCAAACCTGCTTCGGCAGTAAATTATCTTTTGAGTGAAATTTTCAAATGTGAAAAAAGTTATTTTCCTTTGCCCACATACTTAACATTTCTAGTGCTCTTCACATCTTTGTGTTTATCTGACAATTTATCTGTGATTCGTTTCCTTTTAGCTTCCTTGAACATTTTTGTTTCAGGTCTACTTGTATAAAATTCTCTTTGCATTTGTCTGAAAAGATGTTTTTGTTAGCTATGGAATTTTGACTTAAGTTTTTTCTTTTTTGGCCTTTCAGCACTTTAAAGATGTAACATTGTCTTCTGGTTTGCACTGTTTCTGAGGGAATTTCAGCGGATAGGTCTTTACAGCGGCCTGTGAGATCTGCCTGGTCTGAGACTTTGAGACTCTTCCACCTCATTTCCTCTTCCTTCCCCCTCATCCAAACAGGCTAAGTGTTTGCCTGACAGAAAGATCCTTAGGAGTTTAGAGTTTATTTCAGCCTAAGATACCATGCTTTTATAAGAATGTCTTGACAAGTAAAAACTGGACTGCCTGAAAAACTATCATATAAAAACAGGCATACTTCAGAACCTGGGCCAGAAAAAAAAAAATGACCAAGTTCATCCATTTCTTTATTCCCATCAGATATGCCTGGTTGTCCTTCCAGTTAACCATTTCTTTCTGTTCTCCATGATAGCTTTGCTTCCCAACTTATGCTAAAATTTTAATGGTAATTACCCTTCTTATTAACATTTTCATGCATGATTTCTCAGAAGCTCTTCCACTTTTATTGTTATTTTATTTTTTATTTTGTGTGTGTGCCCTGATTGGGAATCAAACAGGCTACCTTTTTGGTTCATGGGACGATATTCAAACAAGTAAGCCTCGCTGTCCAGACAGTTCTTCATGTGGATTCCTGACCACTTGATCCACCTCACAAGTCTCCAACATCAGGCAACCCCTAAGACAAGGCTCACTCATGGCTGACAGTATGCCTGGGCTAGCCACACCACCTGGCCCACTGTTGTGAAATTAGTTACTTTCTTAATTCAATCGTTGAAGAAAAAGTTTAAAAATTCCATATCAATAATTTTTTGTTTTTTACTAGAGGCCCAGTGCACGAATTCATACACAGGGGATTGGGGCTGGGCTTGTCAGGAGAAGACGACTGTGGGAGGTTGGCCAGCCTGCCCACCCCAACTGGGGCCTGATCAGGGCCAGGCTGGCTGGGGGGAGGGGCTGTGGGTGATTGGCCAGTGGGCCTTGCCCCCGATTGGGGTGAGGCAGCCGATTGGGGTTGGGGTTGGCCATGGGGAAGGGCTGTAGGAAGTGGGTCAGCAGGCCCTGCCCCTGAATGGTGCTGGAGGAGGGGCCATGGGAGGTTGGCTGGCCAACCCCATCCCTGATTGGTGTGGGGGGTCCAATCGGAGGTAGAACTGGCTGGGGGGAGGGGGTGAGGGCCAATCAGGGTTGTGGGGGCTGATCAGGTGTGGGGCAGGCCGTGGGGAGGGCTGTGGGTGGTGGGCTGGCTGGCCCCACCCCTAAATGGGGTGGGAGGGGCTGATCAGCAACCAGTATCCTGGGGGAGGAGTCATGGGTGGTTGGCCGGCTCGCCCTGCCCCTAATTGGAGTGAGGGGGCTGATTAGAGGTGGAGCTGGCTGGAGCGAGGGGCTGCAGGAGGTTGGCCAGTCAGCCCTGCCCCTGATTGGGGTGGTGTGGCCCATCGGAGGTGAGGCTGGCTACGGTGAAGGGCCATGGCGGGGGGCGGTTGGTGGTGTGCCCTTGATCGGGCTGTTTCGCTGGTCTCAGTGGGCATCATAGCAATTGGTCTTTTCGGTCGTTATGGCGTTATGGTTGCTATAATTGAGGTAAAATATATAGATATTTGAGGTAAAATACATATAACATAAAATTTTCCATTTCAACCATTTTAAATACAATTAATTCAGTGTCCTTAATTAATTTACAGTGTTGTACAGTCATTACCACTGTCAATTTCTAAAATTTTTCATCACCCCAAAGTTCTGTAACCATTAAGCAATACATCCCCTTTTCCTCCTCCATTCAGCCCCTGGTAACCTGTAATCTACTTTCTGTCTCTCTGAATTTGCCTGTTTTGAGATAGTTCACATAAATAGAATCATACCATATTGTCATTTCATGTGTAGGTAACTTCATTTAGACTAAAATTTTCAAGGTTCATCCAAGTTATAATAAATATCAAAACTTTACTTCTTGGCTTTTGATCTTGGATAGTGATACTAATTTTCTCTAGAAACATTTGTATGGTTTTCAATGCAGAAAAGAATTCTTTATTTTCCTCCTCCTTTTTTTTTTTTCATATTGTGTGACCTTAATAACAGCTTTTTGTTACTTTTCCCAGTGGATACTGTTATAATTGTGAGCTTGTTGATTCATGCTGATGAATAGTAATTTTTTGCAAGTTTTCCTGGTTTGTGGGGCTCATTTTTCATGTGATCTGCATAAAAATAATGGTGGTGTATATTAATCAAGTGAGAATGCAAATTTGAATGCTATGTCAAAACAAACTTAATTATAATACACCAGTCACATTAGCGGTCCTCTTCAGGGAACATACGTTTTGCAGCTTAAAACTTTTTTCCTGGTAGGTGTCACTGTATGGATAAGAAATTTGGGGCAGGATGGGGCAGAACTGCTGCTCATATGAAATTTTCAAGATTGCTCATTATTGTCAGTAGCATGTTTTATACCAAAAATTTTTTTCCCCCAGAACAAAAAATGTGGTTTGTTCAACCAGTTAAACCAAGTTGGCTTGTTGAAAGATTTATATGTGAAGGGTGCCACATAGGAGATAGAAAGCAATCGAAGGAACTTGCAGCCTAGTACACTTACTGGTGGGGAGTTTATACCTGAATGGATGCAGTTCAGGACATAAATAGGCTTATCACAAGCATGCGGAAAGTTGAACAACAACATAGAATTAAATAATGTATCAATAATGCAATAAAAGTGATATCAAAGGATGAATAATAATTAAAGGAAGTAGATAGACTATTGGTGTTCAATATTTTTATTTTAAATAGTGGAACCCTCCACACCCCCCAAATGAAATCTTAAACTAAACCCAAATATGTAAAAATAAAAGTGAGCGAAGACTTTTTTTTTTTTTTTTAACTGCTAGAAGCCAGGATTCCAGCCAGATATGACCAGAGACTCTACGTAAACCGTAGGTCAATTTCCTTATTAACAAATGGGATTAATAGTGGGGCTGTTGTGAGGACTAAAAATCATTGAGCTTGTAAAGCATTACAACCACCTGGAACACTCTGAGATCTAAATCCATCTTCTCTGTTAATATTGCTGTTCTGCTGGAAGAGAAGGATAGACCCACAGCGCCCGCCTTTCTCCTCCGTCTGTGGAATTGGAATCCTGAGCCCATAGACGATAAATGATGAGCTTAGAGAAGGAAAGATCACTTAAAAACTGCCAAACATTTGGCCAAACATTGCTAAGAACTTATCTGTGTCAACAGTTCCAAGGACTTATTAGTTTTATTATCATCTTTTGGATGGTGTCCTCATTAGTGTAATATGAAATACACCTAAACCTAAGAAGTCAGCCTTAAATTAAGACAGCATTTTGTAATGGGATTTGCCCATTGTGAATGTCAGAATCCTGGCTCCAATATTCAGGTATGCTTTACCTGATCCAGATATGTATTTTCATTTACATATTTGTAAATATGTGAATATATGTGAGAATATATGTATTTTTCTACATAGATATTATACAGATGAAATATATACATTAAAAACCTTCAGACTGCTCTAACTGGTTTGGCTCAGTGGATAGAGCATTGGACTGAAGGGTCCCAGGTTCGATTCCGGTCAAGGGTTGCGGGCATATTCCCAGTAGGGGGTGTGCAGGAGGCAGCTGATTGATGTTTCTCTCTAATTGATGTTTCTATCACTCTCCCTTCCTCTCTGTAAAAAATCAATGAAATATATTAAAACAAAACAAAACTAAAACAACCTTCAGACTGGTGGCAATGGGAACTATTTACATGATACACACATTTTGGGTCTTCTTTTTGCAAACTGTGCTAACACAGTCTTTGCGGAGAAGAGAATGGTTCTCTTCTTGTCTGGCTTCTTCTCTGTGTCCCACATGCATATATATATTCTCACATATATTCACATATATTCAAATATGTAAATGAAATACATATCTGGATCAGGTAAACCATACCTGAATATTAGAGCCAGGATTCTGACATCCACAATTTATCAGAAAAAGTTCTTAATTCTTTTCCAAGAACAAGCTTTAAATTCATTAAAATAAATTTATTTGTACTTTTGCTTTTTTCCTCTGGTATGTTAATAATCCTTCCCACATCTCACTGCTGGTTCCATTTATAAATCAGAGTGTGATAGCTGAACTTGATTCTCTCTCTCTCTCTCTCTCTCTCTCTCTCTCTCTCTCTCTCTCTCTCTTTCTCTCTCTCTTTCTCTCTCTCTTGCATTTGGGAGCCACTTCTCATGCGTATTCTACCAATAGTGGTGCCTGGAGTCCAAGGAGAAAAATGGATTTCCAGCTATAAGGAGACATGTTTTGTTGTTGCACCATTAAATATCCCCTTTCTCTGCCTTCTCCCTTTCTACCCGTAAATAGCAGTTATTGAAAATTATTCTTTGATAGCTTAGTCTTCAGTATTTACATTAGCATATCAAAAGAGGATATTTAGTTCTTAAGGTTAGTGGTTATGGTTTATACGAGTTGTGCTAATGCATCTTTATGAAGATAGCCTCTGTTAAAATAAATAAACCATTCTGTGGGGAATAGAACTATTGTAATTTCCTCAGTAACCTTTCCTGATGAAAACTAGCTATTTACTCAGTTTTTGCCTTGTGAGTGTTAGTCCTGGCAGAGAGTGTAGCCTAGTGGTTAGGAGCATGGGTCTGGAGTGTGACTGCCTGGGTTTGCTTCTAAGCTGCACTATTTATTCAGGGACTTCCGTCAACCTAACTGTTTTTCTCTAGTTTTCTTATTTGTAAACTAGAGGCCTGGTGCATGAAATTCACGCAAGGGCCTTGGCCCCTGCCCTCTGCAGCTTTGTCCGGAAGGAAGGACGTCTGGAAGGACATCCAGTCTAATTAGCACGTTACCCTTTTATTATTATAGATGGGACTAACTTAGGTACAATACTTACCTCATAACATTATTATGAAGATTAAATGAGATACTTCGCCCAGTTTTGGGTATGTTGTTAGCACTAGTTATGATAATTATAATGATGTATTGTTATGAGTCAACATGGTGTAATGGAATTAGATATATATGGTTTATAACCTAGCACTGGGGTATGGAGATGTCTTTTTTTTTCTTCCCCACCTTTATTTATTTTTAATTAATTAATTTTTTATTAAATTATTATCTGTGTACATATTTTAACATTGCCCCTCCCCCTCCCATAAATACCCTCCCTCCCCAGAGTTTTGTGTCCATTGGTTGTACTTATATGCATGTCCACAAGTCCTTCGGTTGATCTCTTATCTCCCCCAGATTGTGGAGATGTCTTTTATACACGACCTTGAACCAACGGTCTAACCTCTCTGTATTATTTCTTCAACTATAAATTGTGGGTAACCTTCCTTAGCAGGTAATTGAGAAGATCTGGAACATAACCATGGTGTTATTCTCTTTTCCCTTTCTTTCTGTTCTTAGTTTAGTTTGGGAATGCTGAAAATCAGAAAACCTTTTCATTCCCTGAAAGAAAAATCAGCCAATATTCTTCTATAACACGTGTTAGTTGCCATTCAGTATGTTTAGCTTCATTGGAACCTGTTTTTTTTTTTTAATTTTAATTTTAATTTTATTTTTTACAAACATATTTTATTGACTTTTAACAGAGAGGAAGGAAGAGAGATAGAGAGCTAGAAACGTCGATGAGAGAGAAACATCGACCAGCTGCCTCCTGCACACCCCCCACCGGGGATGTGCCCCCAACCAATGTACATGCCCTTGACTGGAATTGAACCTGGGACCTTTCAGTCCGCAGACCGACGCTTTACCACTGAGCCAAACCGGCTTCGGCTGGAACCTGTTTTTTAATGCCTGCCCTATTTTTTGGCTGAAATATAGGAAATACATAGAAGACACTGAAAAGAGACTAAATATTAAAGAGCTAGAAAGTTTTATATAAGAATAATTAGAAATTAAGAGAATAGGCAATGCAGACTTGTTTTCATTAGAAGTGGTGAGGGTAAGAAACTACAGCTAGGCCACCTGGGTCAGGGAGATGAGATAGGATTCCCGTGTTTTGTCTTTGACTTGTTGACGGCAACATCAGCAGCACGAGGAAGCTATAAGCAAGCCAGGAGAGCACTGCGGAGCTCCCCGAAGGATCGGGAACGCCCTTCTGTTTTCTGAGCGGGTAATGGTGCCGAGAGGTTTGCGATGATCTGGTGGTGATCCACCTAAGACCGTGGTCCTTTTCTATCTCCTCCTGGGAATGCGTTGACAATGGTAGTTGACTCGGTGGAGTTGGGGGGTGAGGCAGCGATATTATAAAAAAGAGGGATAGTGCTAGTCATTCCTCCCAGACTTGCTCCAGGGTAGGCTTTAGGATAGGAAGGATCCAGAGCTCACAGGTTTCATTTTTTCCCTCTGTTTATCCACACTGGACAAATCCAGAAAGCTGGCGTTGGGGGCATGGAGCTCCGGTTCTCCTGTAGAGTGAGATTGGTAAGAAAACAGCTAAGTGGTGTCACATGAGTTCATTCTATGGACCACCAGTTTTTTCCATAGAGCATCAACCTTGTAAGGCGCAGTGTCTCCTTTTTATGAATATGTGTATGTCCTTGAAACAGACACACACACACACACACAATACTGAAGAAAAATTCTTAGCTAATATAACTATGCACACAATTTCAAATATCAATATAATGCCCCAATCCTATATAATAAAGAGGTAATATGCAAATTAACCCTTATGCCCTCACAAAATGGCTACCTATGACCATGCTGGCAGAAGGGTTAGTGAGGGTCAACCAAACGACTGAACAAGCAGGCTGGGAGGGGCAATCAGGCCACCAGGGGACCCGTGAAGGGCGACCAGGCCAGCAGGGGGAGAAGTTAGGGGTGACCAGCCTGGCAGGGAGGGTAGTGAGGGGTGATCAGGCTGGCAGAGGGGGTAGTGAGGGGCGATCAGGCTGGCACACAGAGGCAATGAGGTGTGATCAGGCTGGTGATAAGGCCATTGAGGGTGGGGGCAGTTAGGGGCGACCAGGCAGGCAGGCAGGCAGGCAGGTGAGCTATTAGGAGCCAGCGGTCCAGGATTGTGAGAGGTTGCAGGCTGGGCTGAGAGGACACCCCCATGCACGAATTTCGTGCACTGGGCCTCTAGTGATAATATAAGGAAGAAAAAAATGGAAAGCTATCATAAAAGAGGGTTTGTTAGCTATATACATGGTTTGTCACTACTAGAATTCTTGTGAAGAATTACTGTAAATGTGCAGCTCTAATGGAGACTGACAGGAGTGTTATCTGAAAAGATGAACAACTCAGTAAAATTTCGGAGAAAAATAGTACCATTTCCTTTGACTTACTTAGTAGTTGCAATCCTAGAAAAATCAGCATACATTAAATATAAAAGAATATAAGATTGCTTTTGTTTTTATGTAAAAGGGATTTGCTTCTAGGATGTTGGAAAGCTGTGTGGGGTTGTGACACTCAGTGTAGTAAACACCCTTGTCTCCTTCAGCGTGAACGTCTAGGGTACACCCCCCAGCACTGTGAAAACCAGACCATCCTCTCAGCTTCCTCCCACACTTCCCGGGAGTCAGTGCCAACCCTTCTGAGAAGCAGAGCTTGATTAGCTGGGGGCTTCAGGAGACAGACAGACAAGGCACACCCACATCCCAGGAGACTTCCCCCGCCCTGACACTGCCATACCCATTGCACAAACTGTCTAGTACTGTCACCTGACAAGCAGCGTGGGAGTGTTGGTTTTGGAAGGGAGATGGCAGCACACAGAGACTTCATTCATTGCCCATGTCTGTGAGAGGGCACTCTGTATCCATGCTGCCAGCTTTCCAGTCAGTCCCTGCCATGGACATGAGTTTCTTAACCACTCAGGCCTCAGTTTTCTCATATGAAAATGGGTCCGTACATTGAGTTGCCCACCATGTGGGCTTGTAAAAATTCTTGTCACATAGCACACTGTGCCCACTGTGCGGAAGAGAGATTGTGAGAATAGTGAACAGGCAAGGACAGGCTTATAAATACAGTATAAATATACAGTGCAAGAAATTGAAAAGATCATGTATTTTTATTTTCTCTCAGAGGGAATCTTTACCAGAGTTCTAAATAGATTTTAATGATAAAATTCATCATTATTCTTTTCTTTACCGTGCTTTTTTGCAGAAATAATAATGGTTAATAATGACAAAGCTCTGAATATAGGTGCCAAGCAGGATACTAATGGCTTCACAAGTATTGTATTATTTAATTTTAAAACAAACTTATGAAGTTGTTGCTATTATTATCCCCACTTTTCCATATGGAATAATGAGACAGGTTGAGGAATTAACTCACATTGTCACAGTTTAGAGTCAGACTCAAATCACCTAACTTGAGTCCATTCTTTCAATCCCTGGGCAGTATGACACAAGGAAATGGGCGAATAACGAAACCGCTGTGGCCGAAACTGGTTTGGCTCAGGGGATAGAGCACCGGCCTGCGGACTGAAGGGTACATGTCAGAGGCATGTACCTTGGTTGCAGGCACATCCCCAGTGGGGGATGTGCAAGAGGCAGCTGATCGATGATTCTCTCTCATCGATGTTTCTAACTCTCTATCCCTCTCTCTTCCTCTCTGTAAAAAAAATCAATAAAATATATATATAAAGAAAAAGAAACAGAAACTGCTGCTGCTGGAGCGAAGCCTCAGCCATTCCAGCCTGGGGACAGTTTTAGACCAAACGTGCTGGGTGACATGTCCTTGCCATTTCTGGTTGACTCTAGGATATTATGTTCCGCACCCTGGTGGGGGTTTGGGTTCTGCTTCAGAAGTGGGTCGGTGTCCAGATCAGGTTGTCCTAAAGTGCTTCATGTAATGATGGAAATATTACATATTTGCTCTGTCCAATATGGTAACCAGCAACTATTCTGTGTTGCTGTTGAGCACTTGAAATGTGGTCAGTGTGACTGCTGAAGTTAATTTTACGGGTAAGTGTTCCTGAACGTTAGTTTCAGTCTGAAAAGCCCCATGTGATTAGTATTGGACAGCACAGCCCGGGTAAGTAAAGGGATGCAGAAGGGAAGTGCGTGCAGGGGCACCTAACTGCTGCCGTCTCGTTGCCTTTCCTGGCTCCTGGATTGTGAGCTGCCCCCTGCATTGGAACAGGAGCCAGCGCCTGCTGTGAGGTGTAGAAATAACACACGTGGGACACGGGTCTGCTTCTGCACACGGAGGCCTGAGCGCCGAGTCTTCTGAGCTTCTTTGTCTCGCAGGGGAGCGCCCCCTGTGAAGTCCCCGGGAGCGCTCAGAGGTCACGGGCTTCGGCACGCCGGGGCCTGCGGCACTGGCTCCGGATACCTCTAATTATCGCGGCATATGCTGCCGTTTCCAGGCGGAGGAAATGTATTCCCTTCAGCCTCGAGTCAGCACAGATGGGATCGTGAGCTGAGGCCTCAACACGAAAGAATTAAACGCTGCTGACCTCAACAGCTGTGGTTGCCATGGTGCGTGGAGAACTTTTATGATAAAAAACAAAATTTCCATCCATAGCTGTCCGTCATCGTGACTTGAATTCAAGGTGGATAGATGAAGGGTAGCATATGTTGTTGGCTTTATTTAGTTTTTTAAAAAATCAACAGCTTAGAACAGAAGTGGATTGTTTGTGTTTGGTGTGTCCATGTATGTTAACAGTATACATTCCAATTCAGGTGTGTATTCAAACATGAATGAATTGATGTGGAAATGTTGACCTTGAATCAGGGCATCTGAGCTGTTTCGGTGCTTGGTCTATCTTTGCTTATACATCATGTATTTCTTCCTCCTTCTGAGTCTTATAAAAGGGTGTTATTGCTGAATATAGTCTGGTGGGATTTTTACTCAACATTACATTATTAAGATGCATCTGTGTAATTGCATGTGCCTATATAATCCATTTATTTCCACTGCTATATGATATTCCACTGTATAGATCAGACCCCCTTACTTATTCAGCCTCCTGTCAGTGGCTTCTGGATTGTTTCCTAGTTAATTGTTCGTTCAGTCCATTATGCTTTCTATTGCATTATTATTTGAAGGGAGCAAGGATAGGGCATAGGTTATCCACATCTCAGAAGGAGGGACCAGTAGGAAGAGGGACCAGGAATACAGGATGCATTTAAAATAGGGAGAAGGGCAGGAATGGGAAGTCTGAGCTGTCACCTATGCCATCTCACTTAATTCTCATAACAGTCACCTGGAGCTTTTATTACCTCCCTTTACTAAGTGAAGGAGTGGACATATGGAGAGGAAAAGGAACTTTCCCAAGATCTTGTCATCGTAAGAGATAGAGCAAAATGATCAGCCTGAGTTTTTCTGACCTAAATTCAAGATAAGATTTGCTGATTGCCTATTTTCCAAATTTATTAAATACCATAATAAAATGTGAAGCAAAACTGCTGGAGACCAGTTAAACTGAGTCTTGATCTGCTAAAATGATGAACAACATCATCTTAAAGATAATCCCACCTCTGAGCATGTGATAGCTCTGTGATTTCAGGGCTATGCTGTCTGTACAGGGGACTGACCAGACAGTCTGGGTTACATGACCATGAGGAGAGGAGAAGTATCAGCGGGAAGGGGGTACAGTCATGCTCTGTCACGTAAAAGAACAAGGTAGACAGCACCAGGGAAATGTGTACTCGAGGCGGGCAAGTGGAGGAAGCGGAACAAAGAACTTTGTGTTCGAGGCTCCTGCATGTTGCTATTCCACACAAGTCATTCTGACCCTTGCCTGTGACTTACCAGCTAGCTCTGTCCTTCTGACCCTTCTGGTAATTTCCTTCTGCCAGGGACGAACTGGAAAACCATGTAGTCCCAGGATCACCCTTAATCAGCCGTAAATAGAATCAGTTGACCCTGATTTATCAGCAGTTTGCAGTATGAGGTTTTTTTCTTTAATGAGAATTAGGACAGAATGGGTGCCAGCCTAGCAAACGAGAGAACTTGGTTTTTCAGTGTGTGACATTTTTGACTGCTGAGAGCACAACCCATAATAGAACGTAAGTTCATATTCGGAATTTATTTCTGTGACTTTGAATTATTGATTGCCACTGCTAGCCCAGAGCTCATCAAGCCTGAGTTGTGCAGCTGAAGAGGGAGAAACCCCATTGGTAAACCGAGGCGGGGAACTGGCCTTGCTCCTTGTAGCGGCTGTTGTGCGTGTTCCTGTTTTATTCAGGTGGTTAGCAGTGCCATTTGAGTTTCTATCGATAATTAAAGTCATGCCTGCACTTTAATTGTTTATGGAGCCTCGCGCAGATTTGCCTGAGGGGCATTTCAAAGGTAAGCTTTATTGCTTCACACAGTGGCTTCTCTCCTCTGTCTCTAGTGCGAAGGCAGCATTGATTCATAAGAACATTACAAGTAGCTCAATGGCCATCGGAGTATATTGAGTAGGGAATGAAATGCAGAGTCTATTACAGATACTCTGTCTCTATTAACCTCCCTAACCCTTCCATTTAGTTTGATGGATAGAGGGCTTTGTGCCCTGAAATCACAGAGCCATCACGTGCTCAGAGGTGGGATTATCTTTAAGATGCTGTTGTTAATCATTTTAGCAGATCAAGACTCAGTTTAACTGGTCTCCAGCAGTTTTGCTTCACATTTTATTATGGTATTTAATAAATTTGGAAAATATGCAAGCAGCAAATCTTATCTTGAATTTACACATTAAGGTGAATAAGCCAGACCTGTATTTTGATATGTATTGTATTTTGGTATGCTAACCCCATAAATATTGAATTAATGTTCTTCTGATTACCATAAAAATATTGCAATTCATTTTTTTTGTCATTCTGTTGGAAAAAGAAATGATGAAGGTAGTTTGTACTATTTAAAGAGGTTATTCTTATAGTAGGCTATTATCCTATATAATAAAAGCCTAATATGCAAATTGGACAGTTGTTTGACTGGGAGATCTACCACTCACTGTGACATGTGCTGACCACCACGGGGCAGTGCAGAACATGGAAGGCATTGGTGATGCTGCGGGATGGTGGAGCAGGTGTGAGGGCATTGTCAGGCCAAGGCAGGTGCGAGCAGATGGCTACCAGCAGGGGGCAAGGCCACCACCCAGCACCCAGGTGCTGAGGGAGCCAGGTGGGGAGCCCGGTCCTGACTGATTGTCTTACAGACAATGTCCAGCGGCAGTGCTAGGGGTGGGAGTTGGGGGAAGGGCAGGGCAGGGCCGCTGCCTGGCTCCCAGGCTCTGAGTGACCCAGGCGGGGCCCCCAGCCTGATTGATCACCCTGCAGGTCGGATGGTGGACCAGGTGAGGGGGTGGCACCAGGCCAAGGCGGGGTGCCAGCTGGGGCTACGGGTCTGTGAGGCTGGGGGCGTGAGTTGGGGCACAATCTCTGCAGGTCACCCTGAGGGACTCCACCCGTGCACAAATTCATGCACTGGGGCTCTAGTACATTATAATAGTAATCTCACAATGGCATTTGAGTTACTGGGCCTTATAAACATTCTTACTGGGAAGTCCTAAAACTTTAAATGATTATTAAACCCCTCTTTTTAAAGATTAATAATCTCAGTGTTTTCCATTTTAATGATTCTCTTTGGTTATTTTAAAATAATTCTTTTAGCTCCAAATGATTTGGCTCAATGAATAGAGCATTGGCCCTTGGACTTAAGGATCATGGGTTCGATTCAGGTGAAGGGCATGTACGTTGGTTGTAGACTTGATCTCTGGCCCTGGTCAGGGTGTGTTCAGAAGGCAGCCAATCAGTGTATCTCTCCAACATCAATATTTCTCTCTCTGTATCTCCTCCTCCTCTCTTCTCTAAAAATCAACAGAAAAATATCCTGGGATGAGGATTAACAACAACAAAAACAAATAGAAAAAATAAAAATAAAATAATTCTTTTAGTATTCCAAGCAAGCTTTGCTTTGAAAATGATCATTAATTTAAGGAAACATGAATTTTAACATGCTCAGATACCATGTAATTCATAATCTTTAGTCCTTTTTAAAATTAATTTTTAAAATTGACTTTTAAAGAGAGGAAGGTTGGGAGTGAGAGAGAAAGAGAAAACATAGATGGTGAGAGAGAAAACATCGGTCCCTTTCCTCCTGCAGGAGCCCCGCCCAGGAACCTGACCCGAGACCTTTTGGCGTAAAGGATGAGGCTCCAGTCAGCTGAGCCACTCGGTCAGGGCATAGTCCTTTCTGCATGCCTAGGATCCTGTATAATAAAAGGGTAATATGCAAATCTGTCCTAACTGGTGTGGCTCCGTGGATAGAGCGTCGGGTTTGATTCCAGTCAAGGGCATGTACCGTGGTTGGGGGCACATCCCCAGTAGGGGGTGTGCAGGAGGCAGCTGATCAGTGTTTCTCTCCCATTGATGTTTCTAACTCTCTATCCATCTCCCTTTCTTTCTATAAAAAATCAATAAAATATATTTAAAAAATGCAAATCTACCAACCAGCCGAATGACTGTTGCTATGATGTGCACTGACCATCAGGGGGCAGATGCTCAATGCAGGAGTTGCCCCCGCCCGCAGGCCCTGATTGCCTCATCAGGGGCTGCAGACCAACCTCTGGGTTTTTTCCCCTAGCCGGCAAGTTCTGATCCCTGGATGCGAAGGCGGGGCAGGTGTGAACAGCCAATTTCTTGGTCCTCCCCCAGGCCTGCTCAATTTTTTTTCTGGCAGCTGAGACACAGGCCTGCCCCCAGCTGTGGACAGTTGCTCCTCACTCCCCCACCTGCTCCCTGAGGGGAGGGAGAAGCCACCAGCAAGGTAGCAGGCATTGGCTAAGTGGGTTGTAGAGAAACTGTCTCCCGATGCTGCTGAAGTCTAACCCTGTTCAGAATTCTGTGTTCTCTGCTTAAAGCACCTGATCTTACCCTCCTCAGGGGTGATGCGACCTGAAATCTAATGGGACCTTTTGGTGGGATGGGTTGTCGCGCCCCAGGACCCTGCAAGTAGAATCCTCCAGCAAACACACCCTGTGAACGTCCAGGTGTGACCAGAATGACCCTGGTAATGCCACTGCCCCCTGGAACTCTCTTGGGCATTGGGCCTATATTCCCTCCCTTACCTGAAAGAAATTCCACAGAAAAGCACCTCCGATCACAGCCTCTTACAAGGGCTTGAAGTACTATGATATCCTGGGCCGGGCCCACCTCGAGTGCAAGATGGCGAACATGGAACCGGGGATGGGTGGTGGTGGGGGTTGGGGGGTAGGGGTGGCTCTGGGCAGCTGGGGAAGATGGTCCTGATCGCAGGCCAGGCCAGGACTAGGAACCGTACCATGCACGGCCTCTAGCAATTAAATAAAGTGCAGTGGGTCTTTTATCACGTCTCTGATACTGTATTCTAAACCTGTTTATTTTTTAAACTATCTTGTTATCTTTTTATTTTAAAATATATTTTTTAATTGATTTGAGAGTTTGAGAGAGAAATATATAATTTTTGCCTCTGCATGCCCCACACTGGGGATCGAGTCTGCAATTTGGACACAGGAATCAAAATGCAACCTCCTGGTTCATAAGTTGATGCTCAATCACTGAGCCATGCCAGCCTGGGCTAAAAAGTATCTTAAGTTTTCTATTTCAACTACAGTAGCCGGAAAGGGGGATAAGTAACTTTTTGGAAATGGCTAGGAAATTCGAAGTCATAAGCTATCACAGTTAACGACTGATGTCAACCATGGTATTTTTCCTTAAAATTGTATGAGTAGCTCAAGCAGTTGAAATGAAATGTTCAAATGCAAGTGGTTGCTGGTGTAACTATAAGGATTGTTTGTAAATAGCACTTCATACGTTGTTTTAGTTTATTATTAATATTATTAAATTACTGGAGGCCTGGTTCAGAATTTGTGCACTGGTGGGGTCCCTCAGGGAGACCTGCAGGGATCGGCCCAAATTCCGAAGTACAGCCGCCTGTAGCTCCTACCTGCCCTCTGCTCATCCAGGCCCCACTGTGCCTGCCAATGGCTAGCGCCCAATCAGTCCCTGATCTGGAGAGGCTAGCGCTGCTGCCCCAGTGCTTTGCCAGACAGGAGCCCTGTGTCTGGCGCCCTCCCAAGGGGAGTGGCCTGCAGAATCAGGCTGAACCTGGCTCTTCGACATTCTCCCAGGGGTTCCGGATTGTGAGAGGGTGCAGGCCAGTCTGAGGGACCCCGCTGGTGCATGATTAGGCCTGGGAGGGACCATGAGAAGGCTCCTCCAGGGCACCTCCGGCTCATCTCAGTCCTAATTGGTTGGACCCCAGCAGCAAACTAACCTACCGGTCAGGGCATCTGCCTCTGGTGGTTAGTGCAGGTCATAGCGAGCAGTTGAGCAGCCTTAGCATATCATTAGCATATTACACTTGGTTCGATTGTTCTGCTGTTCGGTCTATTTGCATGTTACCCTTTTATTATATAGGATTTTCCTGTAGACTAAGCGCTGTGAGGGAAAGCGCTGTTTCTGTCTGATTATGTGCTTATTCCCTATCGCCTGTCATGGTACCTGGCTTAATAAATAATTGTTAGATGAATAAATGGATGAACGCCTTCTTAAACTGAGAACAGGGTCCTAAAACTAGTCACTTAGCCGTTGAACTTGTTTTTGTGAGAATGGGTCCTAACTATATAGTTTTTGGCCTAACACATGAGCTATTAACCAATGTCACTACAATAAACTTAGTAAAAAAGTATCAATTAGAAAAATATATATAGTTTTTGATTTTTTGATCTTTGAAGGGTTTCTTTGATTTATATTTCTTTTGAAAAGCAGTCTAAGAAAAAAGACAAAGATGAAAATTGTAGCATAAAAATGACTAATTTTAGTTCTTGTTGAGTGGCTTATTTAATGTCAGATTTTGAATTCTTGGATACCACGAGAATATACATAAATTCATAAATACAATGGATTGATTTTTTAGATAAAAATCATTAATTTTAATGCTTGACATTTATGTTTGATTGTACAAATAGTTTTAAAGTTGATGTTAGTTTATCTTATTTATAGACATTGAATGTTTCATATATAGTCTGTGCAATAAAGTTTACAGGATGACATGTCACTACAAATCCATAAAGGACTTTAACCTACTAGGATATGAGGTCCTTAGGGGGAAGCATGTGTGTTTCTCTACCACAGTTCCCCTCCCTCCCTCCCTCCCTCCCTCCCTCCCTCCCTCCCTCCCTCCCTCCTTGTTAATCCTCACCAGAGGATATTTCCCCCATAATAGCTTATTCTTTGGTTTTATGAAACTTACCCTGAATTAGTCCAATATGCAGAAAGTGGAGTGCCCGTATTTGTTGGTAACATTCATCCAGTTCTGATTCAGAAGTCCTCTGATGATCCACATAAGGAGAAGCAGAAGCTCAGAGAGCTTTATGGTTCGAGATGTAATTAGGAAGTGAGCCTGTGGGAAGAATCCCTTTGAATAATAAATGATTAATTACCTGAGAAGGTAAATCTAAAATTCCTGGGAAGTATAAGATCAAGAAAAGTGGACACATGTTACATAGCACTGAGATATAGATGTAAAAATCCCTATAAAGCCTGATTTGCAGAAACCAGTATATCTGTATCAGTCAGCTATATTTTGATCCCAATCTTAAAAGAGTATTTTCCTACAGGATCTCCTATTTTGGGGTGTGTTCCCGAGGCCCCTGCGTGAAGAGGTGCAGTAATCACCACATGCAGACTCTTTTTTTAAAAAAAATATATTTTTATTGATTTATTACAGAGAGGAAGGAAGAGAGAGAGCTAGAAACATGGATGAGAGAGAAACATCAATCAGCTGCCTCCTGCACACCCCCTACTGGGGATGTGCCCGCAACCAAGGTACATGCCCTTGACCGGAATCGAACCCGGGTCCCTTCAGTCCCCAAGCCGACGCTCTATCCATTGAGCTAAACCGGTTTCGGCCACATGCAGACTCTTCACCAAGCTCTTGCTGCCCTTAACGTCTTCCTTTTTCCTGGTAGACTGCCTCCTACTTCTTACTTACTTTGTGTTGTTAAAATCCCATTTTGAAAGCTACTTCTATCCAAAGGTGTCTCTGATGTACGTGTCTTGGCATCTGAAGGCTCTTGGCGTTTGACACTTGCTCATATTCTGCAGGTGGTGGCAGAGGGGGTAGAGCCAGGGATTGGGGTCCCCTTCTCTTTCTCACACGGGTGGTCCCCATGAAGCAATGATGCATAGAGTCCGTTGTGAAAATGGGGGAACTTTTCAAAGGCACACGGACATCCTGTGATTGGGTCCTGTCTTCTTTTAGAGAATCCCTCAGGGCAATTCAGATAATGCTTTGAAAAGAGTCAGTTTGTCTCAGGCTAGAGGGAAATAGAAAAAATATTTTCCCATAAGACTGCAGGAGTGATGTTGGTATGAAGGTGGCTGTTTGGCCAACGTAAACATTGGATGAAGCAAAATGACATATTTCTGCTGTAGTTTGCCTATATGTATGGATTTGTGTGTTAATGTAGTTAAATTGATCTCATTCCAAACATTAATGTTTTTTTTTTTTTAAATATATTTTATTGATTTTTTTACAGAGAGGAAGAGAGAGGGATAGAGAGTTAAAAACATTGATGAGAGAGAATCATCCATCAGCTGCCTCTTGCACACCCCCTACTGGGGATGTGCCCGCAACCAAAGTACATGCCCTTGACCGGAATTGAACCCTGGACCTTTTAGTCCACAGGCCGACGAGCCAAACCGGTTTCGGTGTCATTCCAAACATGAATGTTTTAAGATCCATGCTGCTCAGTTGGGGATGGTGGTGGAAAGGTAGTCTTCTGTTTTGCTTTAAAATGGAGGGAGTTTGAACTCCTTTCTTGGTGTTAAGGCTGGTTGTTTCAGACGGCTCTACCTAACAAGTGACCACATTGTCCCTCTTACTAACAAAACAGCGCTACCTTTGTGACCGGGCTGCTGCTGTGTCTTGTCCGGTCTCTTGACAGCAAGAGGGTTCAGGCTGATGGTGGTGGTTTCTGGTTTTGATGAATTCTGACTTCTGTTTCAAAGCCTGTAACCAGCCAGGTTCCTTCCAGGATGTCGGAGGCTGGGGGGATGGTTACAGCCCCGCCTCCGCCACACAGGCCTCCTCCCGTGCTGCCTGGCCGGGCTGTGTGTTTGGTGTCAGGCCGCCCGCTTGGTTCTGGGTTCTGACATCAGGGCCGTCTCCGCAGTCAGGTTTGTGTACATGCGGCCAAACTTCCTCTCCCCATGGGGAGGAGGCGCGTGGGAGGTCTCCCTCCGTGTATACTGGTCAGAGCTCACTGTTTGGATTCCCTCTTTAAGGAAACCAGTACTTAGTTTCAGTGTGTAGAGATGGTTGGTTTTATCACTTACACACCTATGTTCTGTGAGTTGCCTAATATTTTAGGTAAATACTAATAAGAGTAATAAAAAAATATATCACTTGCCTGCTAGAGTAACCCTCTCCCTGAACAACAATGGGTTTCATTTATTAGGATGTTATGCTGGGGAGGAATAATATAACTGATTAGGATTTTCTTGCTTTCTGTTTCTCTGAAATAAATAAAAATAAAGGCAAAAAAACAGAATCCCTGTGGAAAAATTATATGCTTTCCTAGAAGACAACCTAGGAGTAAACCTACAACACTGTAGGCACGATTAATGAAATACAGACTTGATATTTGAAATACATACTTGGACTTCATTAAAGTGGAAAACTTGTGCTCTGCAGAAAACAGTGTCAAGAGAATGAGAAGACAAACCAGATAGTAGGAGAAAATATTTGCAAAAGACACACACGATAAAGGACTGTTAGCCACAATAAACAAAGAACTTTTAAAAATCAACAATAAGAAACCAACTGATTAAAAATAGGCTAAAGATTTTAATAGGCATCTCAGCAAAGAAGATACAACGATGGCAAATGAGCATATTTTCATTGAGTATATCCATATTAGAATGTTTTCAAAGTAGTATATTTTATTTTCCACTTTTCCCAGAAAAAATACTTGATATGAAATACTTGTGCAGTGAAAGCAAGCCATTCATTTTCCATTCTCCCTCACCTCGTTGTGACTCTCCCTTCATCAGGCTCTCCTATTAAATGCCTGCAGACACCTCAAGATGTTCACTTACAGACAATCATCACATCCACTTTCCAGACAATCTAATGCTGCTTAATGCTTTTATCTTCTTGTTAACCTAGATTTTTTTCTGTTGTAACTCTCACCTGACTTGTTGTGCATTGTAGCTATCAAGAGCAGAATAGAAGGTGACATGCGTGTGAGGTGCAGGGCAGAGGAGTAGAAACAGAGGAGTAGGGACTTGCTGTGACCTCAGAGGAGGACCAGGGTTTGCTGACCGGAGTTATTGTCAGTTCACCAAGCAGGATTCCTGGGCAGAGGGGCAGGAAGGATGGGGAGATGCTTACCCATGACGGGTGCAGGCAGCCGCTGGTGTGCATGTGCCTCTGGGAACTAACTCTTCTTGGGTCGAATTGGATGCTGCCCTCTCACGACCCTTTCCACCTGGATGGTTGTCATTTAGGAGGAGAAATGCATTGCGATTGTGCTGGTTTTTGTATTAAGATGATAATACTGTGCCCAAAGTTTTGCCCCTTTTCCTTATGGCCATTCCCTCTATCAATAGGGATACATCTGTGAAAGGTTTACACGGTGTTGAAGGGGGGTTGGCTGTGGTTAAGCAGTTATTTGGCTGAACAGGGGTCTTCTTGTAAATGTTACCATTAGACTACACTGTCCGCTTCACTCACCCCTGCACTAAATATTTACTGAGCACCTGTATATACCCTTGGCCCTGCACCACATGGAGGTGAAATAAACACAGGAGCCTGTGGGGTAACGAACACAAGAGCAAGCCCCTGCATAGAACTCAGTGAGCTAGTCACCCAGCGAGGGGCGGCCCCACAGGATCTCCCTGGCGTCCTGTAACATAAACATTGAGGGACGCCAGACTTGATGGCAGCCGTGTCTTGGGAAAGACAGATGTACTTCGGAAAGTTCATTTCAAACACACTTTTAAAAATGCTTTCTCTTTTTATTTGTGACTTTCTTTTCAAAACTGCTCCATTGAGTGGCAAATGTGACCTCAGGAAGCATTTTAAGGTTTTTGGAGCAGCGCCATTAGGAAAAGCATAATCATTTGCATGCCGGGACTTCTGGCAGCACTCTGTATCCATCCACTCGAGCTTTCCGGATTCTTGTTACATACCTGGGCTGTAATGTTTGCCATTTTGCATTAAGGATATTTTAGGAGCAGCATTAGGTGAGTGAGCATGGCCTCTGAAATCAAATACTATCTGAAGTTATCTTTTTTTTTGAAATATATTTTATTGATTTTTTACAGAGGGGAAGGGAGAGAGAGAGTTGGAAACATTGATCAGCTGCCTCCTGCACACTCCCTACTGGGGATGTGCTGCAACCAAGGTACATGCCCTTGATCGGAATTGAACCCGGGACCTTTCAGTCAGCAGGCCGATGCTCTATCCACTGAGCCAAATTGGTTAGGGCCCGAAGTTATCTTTTAATACCAGACTCTTAGCTCCATATGGCTCTGTGTCTACTCTAACTTAATTCCTCAGCCCCCTCTTCACACTGCCAGCCCCATCTTTTCTTCTGTATCACCTGGATCATGCTCTGTCGTGTTTAAAGCTTCTATATCTTGCCTTACCTGGTTTGGCTCAGCGGATAGAGTATCAGCCTATGGACTGAAGAGTCCCGGGTTCGATTTTGGTTAAGGGCACATGCCCGCGTTGCAGGCTCAATCCCCAGTAGGGGACGTGCAGGAGGCAGCTGATCAAGATTCTCTCTCATCAGTGATGTTTCTCTCTCTCCCTCTCCCTTCCTCTCTGAAAACAATAAAAATATATTTAAAAACAAACAAACAACCTCTGTATCCTGAAGATCTCTGGATGTTTCTTTACTCTTCTTGCTCCAACCGAAACCTGACTGCCCCTGAGGGCAGAGCTCCAGAACCTCTCAAGGCTGATTTTCCTTGTTTCCCAGGTACCGCAAGGTCTGAGAAACAGAACAGGTGTATCCCTGTTGCTCCATTTGCTGTTTTTATACCACTTCTCCTCTCAAAATTGCCAGTTCCTTTGAAGCCTTTACTATTGTACCCTCGTCACCGTATTTTCTGACCATCCCTTACATTCATGGCTCACTTTTTCTTTCTTCGTCATTACTCCTGGCTTCGTTCTTGGTGATGTGAACATCCATCCACCCAGCACCTGGCCTCTGAATTCCCACTTCTTTGTCTCTATTCCAATTTAGCTGCCTTTCCCCCTGGCTGTACCCTGGAACCTGTGATGACCGGTAACTATTACTTGTGATTTCCCAGTCTTTATCTGCTACTATCGTACAACTATCTAGCACTGTCCTGACAATATAGACTAGGTGCTTGCTAAGTGTCACTGCTATTGCTGCTACTCTCTTTCGGTTGTAGCATCAACAATCCTTGAAAGCAAAAACTGTCTTACTGATCCTCTTCCTCCAGAACCTATCCAGTTCATGGGACAAAAAGGTTATATGGGCCCTTAGTGGTTATATGGGCCCAGTAAAATAAAGAGCAGCAATAGGAAGGATGTGGCACTCAAAAGATCTTTATATTAGAAAAAAGATAATTACAACTTACCATTTAAACTATCTCATCGTTTTAAAAACATTTGAGTAATGACATTTTAGAAACTGGTTTCTTATTTTCTCAGGTGGAAAAGAGATGTTATAATTTATTACCATTGGGATTCTTTTAGTTTAGCCAAGGTTGATCAATTATAAATTTCCATTTTCTAAAGATTATTACTGTGATGAGATGTAAACAGGGAGATTGTTTTTTAGTAAAATGGGTTGGCTTACCTGGAAAGAGTTAATTATCTTTCTCTCCTGTGTTGAAGGACTTTTCACTACTGACCTGAGGAGTGGACGGGAGGTGGAAATTGAGGATTAAGATGTTCTCAGCCTTTCCTATGATCGGTGTAGGAAAATAAAAGTATTCAATACCACTGCAACTCTCTCTGGCTCTTTTTTTCCTTCATAGATAAGGTAGAGATATATCTAAGTTTTCTATTTATTTGGCTGGGAGTATTACCTTGCTAAGAACATTTAAAGCTCATGTTGACTAAGCAACAGTTTTTCCAAAAGCACTACTTTCATTGTTATGTATTCACTAGAGGCCCGGTGCATGAAATTCATGCACGGGGGGTGGGGTAGGAGTACATGTCTTTCAGCCGAGCCTGCACCCTCTCCAATCTGGGACATCCCTCTCACAATCCAGAACTGCTGGCTCCCAATCGCTCCCCTGCCTGCCTGATTGCCCCTAACCACTTCTGCCTACCAGCCTGATTACCCCTAACCATTCCCCTGCCCGCCTGATGGACACCTAACTGCTCCCTTGCTGGCCTGATTGCCCCTAACTGTCCTCCCCTGCCAGCTGATCACCCCTAACTGGCCTCCCCCGTCGGCCTGGTCGCCTCCAACTGCCCTCCTTTACAGGCCGGGTCACCCCCAACTGCCCTCCATTTCAGGGTTGGTCACCTTCAACTGCCCTCCCCTGCAGGTCTGGTTCCCCCAACTGCCCTCCCCTGAACACCTGGTCACCCCCACTGCCCTTCCTTGCAGGCCTGGTCCCTCCCAACTGCTCTGCCCTGCTGGTCTCATCATCCACCACTGTCCTCCCCTACTGGCTATTTTGTGTCTACATGGGGATGGCCATATTGTGTGTTGGAGTGATGGTCAATTTGCATATTACCTCTTTATTAAATAGGATGTTTGGTTGCTTTTAATCTGAGAAGTAATTACTATTTAATTACATCCACAAATATTTCAGTAAATAATTTGTACTGTTACTATACTTTTGATCTAATTTTTATCATAGTTATATATATGAAGGACTTGAAAATAACAGAAAAATTTAGGAAATTCTGAATTTCTGGAATATTTTTACTCAGTACTGTGGTATTTTAAATGATATGTAGAAACTTTTGAGAGTTTACCATTAAAAAAATCGCTGAAATGAATATGAAAGTGATGATAATAACTAATGTTTACTGAGCACTTCCTATGAATCAAGGACAATGTTAAAAGTTTTATGTGTTTTATTCTCTTTACAGCCAAGTAATGTTAGTACTGTTACTATTTTCACTTCAGTTCAGTAGCTTTGAGAGATTAAGTTGCTTTGTATCACACGCTACTAAATGGTAAACTAGAATTCAATTCTGGGCTATATGGTTCCAATGTTGATGGTTTATTACTGTATTATATTCTCTTATAGTGCGTAGTTAAGGACTAAATATAGACAGTCTGTGAGAAATTAATTTACAAAGCATGCTGCCAACAAGAAATTAAGCTCAATAAGTTTAATCTCTTAAAGACACCTCAGTAGAAAATGGGTAAATGATATGAATAGGTAATTCATATAGGAGAAACCATGGTGAATGAAAAGATGCTCAAACTCTGACTACTCAGTAGGAGAATGCCCACTAGAAGTGCAGTGAGAGCATTTCACACATACCAGCATGGCAGAGAAGTAAATGACCGACAATATCAAGGGTTGACCACATAACGGATTTTAGGGAATTCTCATTACATTGCTGCGGGAGTGTAATTCCCATTTTTTAGCCTCTTTGGAGAGCCATTTGCCATTATGTAAAATAGTCAAGGTGCACGTTCCTACAGCTTGGCGCTGTCACAGAAATTTGTACTCTCCAGCAGCAGAAGCCAAAGTGGGGTCCCCAGGGTCCGGGCAGGGGTTCTGCAAAGTGGAAACTTCCACAGTAATCTTACGAACACATTATTTGCCTTTTAAAACTTCATTCCCTCACTGGTATACAGTGGACTTTCCTGGAAGCTACTTGACATCGATTATTCAGCAGGTCGAAATAGAAAACATAAATGAGAATCCATCTGCCTTCTGGTAAGCCAGAAATATTACAGAGATTTGTGATAATGTAAAACAGTGCCATGCTCCTCACTAACGTGTTTGTTTCAGAAAATATAAGTATTTTCCATAAAAATATATTATGTCAACTTGTAATTGATTATGATTTTAAATGAATTAACATTTAAAATTTATTGGTTTTAATCTCTATTACAGTAAATATTGATAGATATAATCAACCTAAATAGGACCTCAAAACTACTGAATTCAGAAACTTAAAAAAAAAATTCTTTATTTTTTAAAATATTGCGTAAGTCTCCTTTCCCCTCCATTGAACACTTTCCAGCTGCTCCCACTCCCCAGCACATGCCCTCACCCCCCTACTGTCTGTGTCCGTTGGTTATCCCCAGATACATTGCATACAGGTCCTTTGGTTGATCTCTTACCTCCTCCCTCCCCTGCCTTTTCTATTAGGTTGGAGGGTATATTCTCTGCATCTATAACTCTGGCTCTATTTTTTGTTCATCAGTTTATGTTGTTCAGAATATTCCACAAATGAGTGAAGTCATATGGTATTTGTCTTTCTCCGACTGGCTTATTTTGCTTAGTGCTCTCCAGTTCCATCCAAGCTGTTGCAAATGGTAAAATTTCCTGCTTTTTTATAGTAGCGTGGTATTCCATTGTGTAGATGTACCACCATTTTTTAATCCACTCCTCTGCTGATGGGCACTTAGGCTGTTTCCAAATCTTAGCTATTGTAAATTGTGCTGCTGTGAACATAGGGGTGCATATATCCTTTCTGATTGGTGTTTCTGATTTCTTGGGATATAGTCCTATAAGTGGGATTACTGGATCAAATGGGAGTTTCATTTTAAATTTTTTGAGGAAACTCCATACTGTTCTCCACAGTGGCTGCACCAGTCTGCATTCCCACCAGAGGGTTCCTTTTTCTCCACAACCTTGCCAGTACTTGTAATTTGTTGATTTGTTGATGATAGCCATTCTGACAGGTGTGAGATGGTACCACATTGTCATTTTGCATGTCTCAGATGATTAGTGACTTTGAGCATGTTTTCATATGTCTCTTGGCCTTCTTTATGTTCTCTTTTGACACGTGTCTATTTAGGTCCTTTGCCCATTTTTTGATTGGATTGTTTGTCTTCCTTTTGTTAAGTTGTATGAGTTCCCTATAGATTTTGGCAATTAAACCCTTATCGATGATAACATTGGTGAATATGTTCTCCCATACAGTGGGCTTTCTTGTTGTTTTGTTGATGGTTTCTTTTGCTGTGCAGAAGCTTTTTATTTTGATGTAGTCCCATTTGTTTATTTTCTCCTTTGTTTCCATTGCCCTAGGAGCTGTATGGGTAAAGATTTTGTTATGGCAAATGTCTGCTATTTGCTGCCGATAGCTTCTTCTAAGATTTTTAGGTTTCCTGTCTTCCGTTTAAGTCCTTTATCCATTTTGAGTTTATTTTTGTGTATGGTATAAGTTGGTGGTCTAGATTCATTTTTTTTGGTATGTATCTGTCCAATTTTCCCAGCACCATTTGCTGAAGAGACTGTCTTGACTCCATTGTGTGCTCTTGTCTCCTTTGTCAAATATTAATTGCTTATAATGGCCTGGGTCGATTTCTGGGTTCTCTATTCTGTTCCATTGGTTTATATGTCTGTTCTTGTGCCAATACCAGGCAGTTTTGAGAACAGTGGCTTTAGCTTGATACCTGGTATTGTGATCCCTCCAACTTTGTTCTTCTTTCTCAGGATTGTTGCAGCTATTCGGGGTCTTTTTTTAATTCCAGATGAATTTTTTGAGAGTTTGTTTTAGGTCTTTGAAATATGCTGTTGGTATTTTAAGGGGGATTGCATTGAATCTATAGATTGCTTTGGGTAGTATAGTCATTTTAATGATGTTGATTCTACCAATCCATGGACACGGTATATTCTTCCATTTGTTTATGTCTTCCTCTATCTCTTTTTTCAGCATCCTATAGTTTTCTGAGTACAGGTCCCTTTACATCCTTGGTTAAATTTATTCTTAGGTATCTTAATTTTTTTGTTGCAATGGTAAATGGGATTGTTTTTGTAGTTTCTCATTCTGTGAGTTCATTATTGGTGTACAAAAATGCCAGATTTCTGGGTGTTAATTTTGAATTAACATTGCCAAATCTTTAATGATTTTCAAAATTATTTGTTTTCAGTTTGAACTTAAAAATTACTGAAGGACCCCAAAAATGTTTTATATATGTGAGTATATTGGCAAATGGCTCTCCATTTAAATTTTGTTTAAATAAGACATGTATTTGTGTTTACTAATCCAAACATTGGGCTAAATTATAATTAACACTGTTCTTTCTGTTTGTTTGTAGGTGTCTCTCTTGTGCTCTGCCTTAGACCAAAAACAGTTTAAGGCTTAAGTAATCTGTATTGCCTTTTCAAGTTTATGTTTACTTGACTATAGAAGTAAAGTAATGTATTGGTGAAGAGAAAAAAAAGGGGGGAGGGGAGGGAATCATCCAAAGAAAAATTCATATCACTCTTAAGAAAAATTTCAACATTTTTTTTTTCAATCTTTTTTCTATCCATTGAAATAACTTAATTTTACCAAGTATGTTTCTAACCTCCTTTTTGGTGCATTGTCATAATATCTCCTATTTTCCCCCTCTAGGCCTTTAAATATTCAATACTATAGTAATAATTGCCCCTTTTTATATAACTACTCAAAACAAAATTTTTGTTCCTGAAATCTCAACTAAGTATTTGGGGAAAAGCAAATGATTATCTCATTAAAGTCATTCATGCTGTTACAAATGACTGGCAGTCATAAATTCCTTTTTTTTTTTTTTTTGGGGGGGGGGATGTTTACATTTTACTATAATATATTCTCAAACTCAGATGGGTGTTTGATGAATAGAATGTGTGAAGTTGAAATTTCGAGTGTGAGTGAGCCTTGTATCGGCCATATCACCTGTTTCCTGTAGGACCACACAGGTGTAAACACCTTGTCCTCATTCCTATTAACTCTCACTTGTTGGCTGTTAGCCAATGATCATCCTATCTAATAAAGAGGGAATATGCTAATCGACTGTCACATTCTCACAAAGATGGTGGCATCCACAGGGGAGGCAGGTGCACGCCACAGCCGGGTCTGCCTCCAGGTGGGTCCTGATGCTCCGCATGCCTGCCTCCAGAGTCCCTCAGTCGCCTCAGCTCCCCAACCGCCCAGGGCTGGCCCAAGTGCAGGCAAGCCTCAGAAGGCTCAGGTAACTGGGGCAGGCCTAGGCTTGCACTACTGGCAGTGGCAGCAGCAGAGGTGTGATGGGGGCATTGCCTTCCCCTGATAGCCAGGTCGCCTGCCGCCCCTGAGGGCTCCTGGACTGTGAAAGGGGGCAGGCCGGACTGAGGGACCATCTTCCTCCAGTGCATGAATTTTCATGCGCCAGACCTCTAGTACACTTTATAAAAATTGTTAAGAATTTATAATTATGGTGCATTGACAGGTTTATCATTTAATTCTATGACTTTTAAGTTTTCTTTATTTTGGCACCTTTCTTTATAAGCAGTGTCATTTTGTTCTCCAAAAGAGAGAATGAGTTATTTGAGATTTTATTATTGCCTACTTTCAAAAGGACTTGAGGAAATTTATAGCTAAAGGTTAAACAAAGTCTTATACTTAATTATAAAAGAGCAAATTTTAAAAGCAGGCAGGAAAAGATCCTTCCAGGCTTCTGAAATGAACAGATTATTATGAGTGAATTTGGCTTTGGTTTTCTCATTGTTAAAACTAAAATAGAAACATGGTGCTGTTAAGTGTCATTTTCTAGCTAGAAAAAGCATGATAGATAACCCATGAATAGTGACATAGTATTTTCTGGAGCTGAAGTCAAGGAGCAATCTTTGCTATTTTGAGGGCTTAGGTTATAGTGCACTGATGAAAATGTTGATGCAAGATTCTTATATCTTCTTTGAAATATGGCCCTTGGTACCTTTATTTTTTTATATATGCTGTGTGATTTGTACATTAGCAGTACTTACATTTTTAAAGGGTATCTGATTTCAGTCTTTGGGAAGAAATCAGTTATTTTCTCCTTTCTCATATCTATTTTTTTTTATTTTAAATTTTGTATTTCAAGAAGACTTAGGGAAGTTGTGTATGTTTCTTAGACTTATCAGAACTGAATTATAAGATGAGGCTGAAGAGGTTTCCTCCTGAGAAACACAGATGTTGTTGCCAGAACAGATCCCTCTCCAGCAGGTCATTTTGGTGCCAGCTTTCTTCAGTCCACTCAGGTGCTCTGCCCCAAAAGCTCCTCTAAGTCCCTCGTTTTCAGTCATTAGAGCGACCTGCAGCACACAAGGTCCAATTTTGTACAGAATCATTACATAATGGAGGTTTCAATGTGTGCTCTTGTAAAAATGTCAATTTTCTCTTTAATTTATAATAGATATTATCTCACATAAAAGCAAACAAAATATTAGAAGTTATAATTGCCTTTTAATATTATTGAAGTTGTAACAGTCTTCTCTGGTTTTAATTTCCACATTTTGAAACTTTCATGAATGATTTTAGATTCTTGAATCAGGCCATTTTAAAGTTAATCTTGCTAATCAAATAAAAAATAGCAGTGATAGAAATTTCAGAGTATGTAGATTGAGCAGGAAAAACACTTATGATGTGAGTCAAAATTTGAAATTAAAAAAAAAAAATTGCCTGGATGGAGGTGACCAGGCTTGTGGCCCATGTGGGTTTTGCTTTTTTAGCAACCATGGCATAGGCACATAAGAAGCTCTTTTGAGATATGACATAAAAATAGAATTAACTTGAGCACTTTGAAAATGTACTCAGTAGATTCAATTTCAAGCCGTTGTTTGGCATTGTTAGCAGGAACGTGACATAGATTATCTCATATTAGAGGCCCAGTGCATGAAATTTGTGCACTGGGGGGGCGGGTCCCTCAGCCTTGCCTGCGCCCTCCCACAGTCTGGGAGCCCTCGGGGGATGTCTGACTAATGGCCTAAGCTGGCAGTCAGACATTCTTAGTGCTGCCGTGGAGGCGGAGAGGTTCCTGCCACCCAACAGTTTTCACTTTATCCCGATGTTACGAAGGAGAAAATTGAGGCTAAGAGCTGTTACAAGGTTACTAGAGGCCCGGTGCATGACATTTGTACGTTGGGGGAGGGTGTCCTCAGCCCAGCCTGTGCCCTCTCGCAGTCCAGGACTCCTTAGGGGATGTTTTTAGCACTGCCACAGAGGCAGAAGCGGCTCCCGCCACTGCCACTGTGCTCACCAGCCTTGAGTCCAGCTTCTGGCCCAGTGGCCTCCCCCTGTGGGCGCTCCTGCATTGAGGGTCTGCCCCCTGGTGGTCATTGCTTGTCATAGCGACCTGTTTTTCAGCTGTTCTATTTGCATAGTAGCCTTTTGTTACATAGGATACTTCTGGTAGGCAGTAGTAGCCTTGATGTTTCAGTTCATTGGGGCTTCTGTAATAAAATATCATAGACCGAGTAACTTATTAAACAATAGTTTATGTCTCACAGCTTTGGAAGCTGAGAAGCCTATGATCACGGGGCCAGCACGGTCACATTCTGGTGATGGCTTTCCTCCTGCTTCATAGCGGGTGTCTGCTCGTGGTGTCCTAGGTGGAAGGAGTCAGGGAGCTCTGTGGGGTCTCTGATAGGAACAGTAATCAGTCGTGATGGTTCCACCCTCATGACCTAAGCACCCCCTACAAGGCCTCTGCTCCTAATACTATTACTTTTGGGGGTTGGGATTCCATATGTGAATTTTGGGGGACACACTCAGACTAAAGCAGTTGGGCTGCAGACTTTAAACTCTAAACTGCTAAACCATTTTTTCTCCTTAGGTATGGGGACATCCTTTGTTCTCAGAACAGCCCTACATCCTCTCCCATTCACTCTTTTTAAAAAATATATATTTTATTGATTTTTTTTACAGAGAGGAAGGGAGAGAGATAGAGTTAGAAACCTCAATTAGAGAGAGTCATTGATCAGCTGCCTCTTGCACACCCCCCACTGGGGATGTGCCCGCAACCAAGGTACATACCCTTGACTGGAATCGAACCTGGGACCCTTCAGTCCGCAGGCCGACGCTCTGTCCACTGAGCCAAACCAGTTTCGGCTCCCATTCACTCTTGATCAGAAAGTGACTTTTCCTTCTTCTGCACTCGGCCCCACAGCCTGTGCCATTTCTCTAAACCTTTGGTCGCTCATTCTGCATGTGATGGTGATGGTGATGGTCTGTCCTCTCCATCGTGAAGCAGTGACTGTGGTGCCTTCCTGCCAGCCACCTACCCAGGACCTTGCAGGGTGGTGTCCCCAGGTGGCCAGTCACGGGACATTTGTCGAATTAACACCTGAGTGTGTGCTCATCAGGTAGCACCGTCTCCACAGGACGGCAGCTCTCATTCAGGGGGCTGAGGACATGGAAGGGAAGTGCCTCAGTAAGATGGTCTGCCTTGCTTGGTTACTGTGGCTCACATACTTGGCTGTGCTTTTTCTCTAAGTGCCATTGTGGGTCTAAATTGCCGGTGTTTATCCCAGGAAGGAAGGCATGGTGCCTGTGAATTATAGGTTCATTTCCCCTGAAATATTAACCATTGCATTTCCTTGTTTTGTACTTTCCATGTGAGGAATGTGACATAAAGCTATAGGGAGCACAGAAAAATGAATCCACACCCATTCTACTTTCCTGTGTTAGGAATCTGTGTTATTTTGCCCACATTTGCTGCTTTGTATTAAAAACAGTTTGATAGTTAGGTGGATGGTGGATGTGAATCTCTTTAATTTAAAAAAGAAGCCTCTGGGCCCACACCAACGTAATTATCATCTCCAAACAAAAATGGAAGCTCCCTTTACTGTATCACCACGAATATTTATGCCAAAGGGCATACTTTATGTTTAGCATTCTCCAGAACATTTTATTTGGTTGGAGTAAAAGTAATTGCACTACTATTGGATGGAATAACATGGTTTTTTGGGATAATCTCTTTCTCATAGCACAAAACTTCATTTGCTTCAGAAATTTTTATGGGGAACAGGCACGTAAATGGTTACATGTCTAATGAATCAGGATTCTGAAATGCCAAAGGTATTTACAAATATAAAATTTCTTTAAGGAAATATTTTTGTGGTCTCTGTTTTAAAAATTGTTTTTACATTTCATTCAGTTATTTTGGCTTTTCCCATTAAAAAATGGAGCTCTTTATTCTCAAGAGTGTGCCCATCATGACATTCAGTATTCCTCATATACCGTAGAGCAGTGGTTCTCAATTTTTCTGATGCCTCGACCCTTTAATACAGTTCCTCATGTTGTGGTGACCCCAACCCTAACATTATTTTCGTAGCTACTTCATAACTGTAATTTTACTACTGTTAAAGAATCGTAATGTAAATATCTGTGTTTTCCGATAGTCTTAGGCGACCCTGCTAGCAGGTTACAACCCACAGGTGAGAACCGAATTATTTTCAAAGATTGTCTGGTGCTCTATTTCTGCTACTTCTTTTTCTCTCTGCTGCCCAAATTTTTTCTCTGCAGGAAACCTTACCAAGATGTTGTTGCCCCAAAGAGAAAAGTGATAATTGCTCAAGGGCTCATGGTTGGTTGGTCTAATCTGGGGGTGGGGCACCTTTTTTCTGCCAAGGGCCATTTGGATATTTTTAACAGCATTTTCGGGCCACACCTAATTATCAGCTTAAAAATTAGCCTGCGAAATTGGATCAAACATTTAATTAACTCACCCTGAGTGCCCTGGCAGGACCAATGATTTCTGGGGCCTTATTCGGCCCTCAGGCCAGACGTTCCCCACCCCTGATCTAAGCTGTGGCAGGTTTATCAGGAAGCTTACCAACCTTTGCTGCTCTGGAGGTCCCTCATTGACTGGTTAAAGCTTCTGTTTCTAGGAGAGCTGAAACTGTAATTAAGTCTCCATTTGATGTGGGGCCTAGCCTAACTCCATTTTGGCCCTTGAATTATCTATTTAACGCACTGAGGTATATATTTAAAAATGGTACAGTGGTAAATTTTATGTTAAACATATTCTATCACAATAAAAAAAGAACATTCGCCTAACCCGGTTTGGCTCAGTGGATAGAGCTTCGGCCTGTGGACTGAAAGGTCCCAGGTTCGATTCTGGTCAAGGGCATGTTGCGGGCACATCCCCAGTAGGGGGTGTGCAGGAGGCAGCTGATCAATGATTCTCTCCCATTGATGTTTCTAACTCTTTATCCCTCTCTCTTCCTCTCTGTAAAAAATCAATAAAGTATATTAAAAAAACAAACAAAAACACTTTTTTGCATATGTCTCACACTGAAGGGGAAAGATGATCATCAATGCAAAAACCTAAATCTTAAGGGACCGTCCAGATGGAGTGAGCCGAACACGCCGGCGCCCATATGTTGCTCTGTTTTTTTCCTTCTCCCAGGTTTGGTTCTTGTTTCCTGACGTGAGATTATTTATGTTCACAGGAAGGAGAAACTGATGCGATGCTCCCAGTGCCGAGTGGCCAAATACTGTGGTGCTAAGTGCCAGGTAAGGACGACCGCTGTCAGTGAGACTTACCTTCAGGTTCTCCAACTCCAGTTTGTCCTCCGCTATGCCTGTGGCCTCCTTCTGCTTCTGCACAACCTTTGCCTTATTTCAGCTTACTTTCTTTTAGTTTAAAATATCATATGTATATGGCAAAAAGTTACATACGTTACACACACACACATACACACACACACTAATAGACAGACAATTAAACTTTTACTCTTCTCCATCCTCTGTCCTCCTGACCTCAATCCTGTTTCCCAGAGATGACTACTGTTAAGTGTCTTTGGAGTATTTTTTGAGTAAACATAGTCATATACCTATATCCTTTATTTAAAAAAAAACAAAACAGCAACACACAGATACAAGTTATTTGGAACAAATCCTTGTATACCTTGATTTTGTTTTTCATTTAATAATCTGTCTTGAGGAACTATTGGTATCATCCCACTTTTTCCATTATGAATACACCACAAAATTAGAGTAATTTCCCCATTAATGAATGCCTAAGTATTTCCCAGTGTTCCCTAATGCTGTTAATATACTGGGCATTCTTTTGTGCATAGTTTTGCACACTTCCACAAATTAATTTCTAGGATAGCTTCTCAGCTGTATTGATTAGTAAAAGGATATATGCATTTGGAATTTTTAAAGATCATGGCAAATTGCTTTCCAAGAGTTTGAGATAATTTATAACAACCGACAGTCTATGAAAGTACTGCTGTTAACATATTTGAAATTCTTTAAAGGATGTATAATTAACATTCAACATGACCTTTACTTCTAACCTTCTGATTAATTATGTAATAAATGTAATTAAGCTCTAATGAATTGTGTCGTAATAAAAAAGTCTAATTGGAAGTTTTCTGTCTGTGTCACTTGCTCCCACCCTCCACCTATCCTTTTTGCTTCTTATTTTAGTGTGGGGTGTATGTGTGTGTGTGTGTGTGTGTGTGTGTGTGTGTGTGTCTGTGTATGCACATGTACCTCCCCCTCAAGCTTCTTCTTTTCCTTTAAAATCTAGGCCATGCTTATCTGAGGGATTTTCTGTTATCTCACTTTCTCTCTTGAAAGTGATTTCTCCAGAGTGGTCTTAATGGAAAAAGAAACTAAAATGTACAAAAAACTCAGAGGACCCACATTTCTATGACAATTCTGCCATTAGCTAGTGAAATTATCCTGGAGAAAACACTTCTGGGCCTCCATTTCCTAATCTGTATTATTAGACATCTATTACGTACCTGGCACAGTTTTATTCTATTTATTTTTATGGGAATATTGAGAAGTTTGGTCACTATTATTATGCTCATATTATTAATAAGGAAACTTATTAGCAATAGGCTAGCAAGCAGCTTACTAAATGTCCTATAGCTAGTAGGTGCTGGAGTTTGGGAGATGAACCGAAGCAGTCAGAATTTAGACTTTTAATTTCTCTTTGAATCCTAAATTTTATTCTTCCTCTAAGATTCTAAGTAGGTATTATTTCCCTTTTTCTTTTGTATTTTCCAGATTTTTGTCTTATTTTATAATAAGGATGCACTCTCTCCCTAAGGAACACAAAACAACATATATAAAAATAAAAGGTTAGGAATAACGCCTTTCTAATAAAAATAGGGAATTTGAAAAAATTAAATTATTTTTACCTCATTTTGTAAACCAAAAATTCTGTCAAAGTTAGAAACATACCGGATTTAGGTAAGATCAGCAGCAATAGTAATAACAAAAGGAAAACATGAAAACAATCCCATACTTTTTCTACAACAGAAATTCTAGAAAGACTGCTTTATGGTGATCTTCGGCTGCTTTATTCACATGAAGCAGAGCTGCATATGCCAGGGGACTCCAGGTTAAGAAGATGACACATAGAATTGATGAATTTACATTTCACTTGACACAAATCTTTTAGATGAACATCCTTTCTGTTCTTAATCGCCTGAATGTTTACTTTGATTTTCCTCTATTTTCATGAGTGTTTTTCCCCAGGTTACCTTCTCCTTTCGCAGTACAATGGAGAAAAACCCGTTATCTGATTAGAATGAGTCAAGGGAGTGTGGTGGGTGGATATGTCATTTTGATTCATGATAGTCTATGTGTTTTTATCACATATATTAGCTATTTACTGTGGCATCAATAATAATGTCGCCATCAGATATACTGTGGGAGGTAATGGGAAATAACCCGGTGAGATGAAAGATACCTTATATAACGCCAGTGAGTGTGTGTGGGGGTGGAGGAGTGTGTGGAGGTGGGATGGGAGCCAAAGACTGGCCAGAACATATGCATTTAAACTGCTGTGTTTAGCTCGACCGTAAGGAACAGCATTAAATATTGTAATTATTGTGGATACCTACAAAGCAGCCGAAAATTAAACTGACAAACTGAACTATGAACAATAATGAACAGGAGGCACAAGCACTTGGCGTGGAAATTGATAGAGAGGAGGTGAGTTTGTAGCATAAAACCTATAATACGTTCACCCAGGGGGACGTAACTACGGTCTCTCGCTGAACGTGTGATGTGTGGGGCGATGCTGTCAGTGAGTTCTTTATGAGAGGCTGTTGGGGTATTATGGGATGTAATGTCCCTTGTGCCCATAAGGATGGAGTCAGTACCTTTTGTTTTTAAGCATAAGCAATATAAGGATACATTTTCAGTATAACAACCAACACAACATAAAATAATGCAGATTAAAAAGGAACAGTGTTCCCCCAGCTTCTCTCCACCATTTCTACTTCTGCTTCCAGAGGTGATCTCTGTGCGTGTGTTGGGAGTGGCGGATAATCACCAGTCTGTTAGTCTGTGCCTCAGATACAGTGTACACATACAGGGGTATGTTTATTGCTGTGTACAGCACTGTTTCTGATATTGGCCAACGCATTTTCTCATCAGTGCCTTTGTACTACTCTAAGTGCCTTAGTATGAGGCATCATGTGTATAGAGGAGTTAGGTATGGAGCCAGTCTTATTTCTGTATTAGCATGATCAGAGCATCAAGATGATTATGAGACCAAAGGGGAGGAGCAGGTGAAGTTTTCTTATAAAACAGCATTCCTTTTTTAAAAAAATATTTTATAGATTTTTTTACAGAGAGGAAGGGAGAGTTAGAAACATCGATGAGAGAGAAACATCAATCAGCTGCCTCCTTCACACCTCCTACTGGGAATGTGCCTGCAACCAAGATACATGCCCCTGACCAGAATTGAACCTGAAACCCTTCAGTCCACAGGCTGACACTCTATTCACTGAGCCAAACTGGTTAGGGCTAAAACAACATTCTTAAAGTTTGAAATATTGATAGCAAAAAAATCAGTTTCAAATAAATTTGCAAATTATTATTTCATCTTGGTTGGATTTAATATGATTCATAATATGCACATTTTTATTTGAATTAATTGCTGAGCAAAAGAAGCAGCTGAGTATTGCATCAAATTGCAATTTATACGCTTTTAAAAAGTGCTATATTAGCCGAGGGAGGCTCTTTTATGTTGATAATTATAGTCCTCTTTAAGAATGTGAATCATATTTTGGGGATTATATTTTATGCTTAGCTATAGAATGATTTGATTCATGTTTGATGAATTTCATACTACTAAGCTCTGAATAGAGTGATTTGATAAAGTGATTTCTAGAATATCATACCAAAGTGAGGCTGATGAAGAAGACAAGCCTTTTGTTTACTTCAGCAAGACCTCTGTGCCAGGCATTAGACGGTTAGGACGGGCGGAGTGTTCTGTGGAGAAGTTGGCTTCCTAGCTAATACTGTATAAAGGTTAAAATTACTTAATCATATTTACATATTTTACTTCTAAAAATGTTTGTGGATTGCCTGGCCAGCATGGCTCAGTGGTTGAGTGTCAACCTATGACCCAGGAGATCAAGGTTCGATTCCAGGTCAGGGCACATGCCCGGGTTGCGGGTTTGATCCCCCCGGTGTGGGGCGTGCAAGAGGCAGCCAACTAGTGATTCTCTCTCATCTTTGATGTCTCTATCTCTCTCTCCCTCTCCCAAGTCAATAAAAAAATATTTTTAAACGATGTCTGGGGATCTGAGATTTTCTTTTCTCATTTTCCATTTGTCTGGCGAGTGACCCCATTTCTCCTGAGACTGCAGTTGGCATCTGTACATTAATAATTCCTTGAGATGCCATCTGCAGCCCCTCCTTCCTCCTGAGCACCAGACTTTGAAGGCAACTGTCCTCTGAGGTAGCCTCCTCTGTCCTGTTTCTGCAGTCTGTCTGCTTGCCTCCAAGCTCTGACTTACAGAAACTGGCTAACCCTCTCAGCCACAAGGGCCCTGCTAGTTCACGTGGGGAGTTGAACACTAGATAGTTACTTGTGTTGGGGAGGTAAAATGCTTTCGCCTCCCCTGCCATGTTGTGTTAGAACTCAGTATGGACATGCATCTGGTATGGAAGTTTTCTTTCAAAGATTAGAAGTCCATAGACGTGAGGGATTTATTTGGCCCTTCCATATAAAACCTACCATGTTTCCCCGAAAATAAGACATCTTCCGAAAATAAGACCTAGCGCATGGAAAGATAAGACATCCCCTGGAAATAAGACCTAGCGCAACTTTGGGAGAAAAAATTAATATAAGACACTGTCTTATTTTCGGGGAAACAGGTATCAACGAGCTCATTCCATCTTGATATGACCTCTCACCAGATCAGAGTGGTCGGCAAACTTTCTGTCGAAGGGCTGGTTAATAAATATTTTAGACTTTGTGGGCCATAGGACTTTTTGTCATAAGTGCTCAGTTCTGTTGTCACAGTCGGAAATGAGTGAGTGAAACGGAGTGTGGCTCTGTTTCGGGAAAACGTGATGAAAACAGCTGGCAGAGTGGCTTGGCCCTGCACCCTGCCCTAGGTGGTGGTTGGCTTAGTTGGGACACTGAAGTCCTTTCTTACCATTTGCCTTCTCCATTAGCCATTTCCCCAGGAAGTAACAGCGGATTCTTCTTCCTTCTCTTCCATCAACTTGTGCCAGTGCCCATCCTGCTGCCTCACCCCTTTACATTGGCCCGACCTGTCTGATTGAGTAAGGCCAGTGGGAAGGTGCTCTGGCTCTACGTATATACAGCTTTCTGTAGCTCTTAAAGCGATACGTCTCGTGTCTGTCACCCGTCTCCAGCACGCTGGAAGGAGATTTCATGTAAGATTTTAATCAATACCTGTCAGTCAGCGCAGCTGGTTAGACAGCCTGCTTAGCTCTCCCGCTTCCGTTTCCCAGATTCTAGCTTCCCAGGTCTTTATCTGTCACCTGGTAATGCAGTGTTGGATTACATCTGAGGCATGGAGAAGGAGATATGATTTACTTGCTATTAAGTGGTCTGTGAGTGAATGAAAAACTGTTGGTCCTTTTTCCCTGTGAGTTGCATGGAACTCACCTCTCCCCGTCTTCGCCCTTAGGAAATCTCTGTAGCTGGTCGCTTGCAGATGTGGTGAGAAAAAGTCACTGCACGTTTTTACATGGGTGGTTCAGTTATTAATTGTTAACAATTGGTAATTATTAATCACAGATGGAATTGTTGGATAAGCTGGCTTAAAATAATGTGTGATGTATTTTAAGCCAGTTCCTTCATCCTTAGTGACCCAACACCTGAGGAAAATACAAATTTTTACTTCTGTGTAAACCTAACCTGGACAGGTTTCTAACCTATTTTGACACAATTTAGATATTTGTTGGGAATGGATATTACAAAATTATAGATTTTACTTATTGAGAGGCTGCCTTACAGATTGAGTCCATTCCTCTTACTGAATAATTGTCTACTGGGCCCAGTCATGGATTAGATCTTCTTTTTTTTACCAAAAACAGATTCAGTATGTTCCGACCTTTCTCATTTTTCACCCACCACAGTAATAAGCTGCTCAAAATTGAGTTTTCATTCCAACCGAAACCTAGGTTTAACAGCATTTAAATGTGTTATTGAGCTGTATCCAAGGAGGGAGGGAAATGTTATGTTAGTAGTGCAAAGGCTATTTTGAGTAAAAATGAAAAAGTAAATTAATTTTCTGTTTCTATTGTAACATTACATCATTCCTCTCCTCTTGTAATCAAGCAATCAAGATCAAGACACATTGTTTAAAATCAATGGTTAAGAAGTTTACTGTCCTTTGGCTTTTTGGATGGCCTTAATTTCAAATAATTGATGATAAGTATACAGAAAATTATACCTCCTAAATGGTACTAGTTTTAGAATAAATTATGAGATATCTATTGAACACCTGCTACATGCAAAATGCATGTAATTGGTAGTACACGTATTTAAGAAAACCAAACATAAACAAAGCTAAATTGTCAAACAGTTTACTGAGTCTTTATATTACAAAATATTTCATTGATGTCACCAAGAGAATTCACTGAAGTGTTTTTTAAATACTAATATTATACATGTAAACCATTCTTTGAATTATAGGTTATCCAAATTAATCATTAAAAAGTTGTGCTTATTAAACAGTAATTTTGCTTTTTCTTTCATATAAAAATGCTTCTCCCTAAATCACAGTTACTAGACATAGGATAATTTGCTTTTATAAATATGATACATGATACTTATATAAATTCAAACAGTATTGGGAAAGTATAAGGAGAAACGTAGAAACAGCCTTTTCGTAAAGGAAAAGTAGGAAAAATTATTACCAGCTTTTCAGTATATTAAACAAATTTACCATGAGTATTCTTAAAATCATGACTTGGGGTGGTGAACATACCATATGGTGTACAGATGATGTGTTGAAGAATTGTGCACCTGAAACCTGCATAATTTGGTTAACCAGTGTCACCCCAATAAATTTAATAAAAAGGAAAAATGTTAGGATTGATTGCATTATAAATGTTACGTCTGTGCCAACAATATGCACACTAAAATTTTTGATATTCATTACCAAAAACCTGCATAAATTAGGAGAAACTTACAATTCTATTTAATAAGGTTATAGTCCCTACTCCCCTATACATACATAGCCTAGACCACATATGTCAAACACAAGGCCCGAGGGCCAAATCCAGCCCGCCAGGCCTTGCAATGTGGCCCGCACCGCGCTGTCATCACTGCACTCCGCTGTCAGTTTATGACATTGTCAGTTTATGACTGTTCAGTAAACCATTCGGCCCGCGATTTAGGCTGGATTTTAGATTTTGGCCCCTTCTCTGATTGAGTTCGACACCCCTAGCCTAGACATTTCTAAATATTGTCAGTTTCATTCAACTCTGCTAAATAATGGGTCACCTATGTTATCTTTGGTCATTGGTATGGTTTCTGTTTTTTGTTTGCTTTTTCTTTCTTAGGCATGCTTTTCTTAATGATGCCCTATACCTTTCTTTGTCTTTTTAAAATTGAAATATTCATGCTTTTATTTATGTTGTAAGACCTTGCCATTTTAGATACCTTTAGCATTGTCTACATATATGTTTTAGATTTTGTTTTTCTTGTTTGTACTGTATCTTTCAATCTTGTGTATAGTATTAGATTTTCTCTTTCTGATGTGCAAAAGTGATTTATTTTTATGTAGTTTAATATGCAATTAAACTTTTCTTTTATGGTTTCTGGTTTTTATGTCCTGCTTAGAAACATTTCCCTCACCTCAATATTATAAAATGTTAATGCTATAGTGCGATAGTTCAATGATAAGTCTAGAATAGTGTTTTCTTGTTTCATCTATTTAACACATAGAATGACCTCCTTTTTAGTTTAGTCCAGGGGTCGGCAAACTCATTAGTCGACAGAGTGGCAAACGTGGCTCGCAAGACCCATGTGGCTTATGAGCTGCAGTTTGCCGACCACTGGTTTAGTCTAGTGTTTTTTCAGCCTTAGCTACAGATAGAATCCCCATAGTGATTGAAAGTGATTCTGAACCTGTTTGTATCTCATCAGTTAGAATCTCAGCGTTGGTCTTAAGCGTAATATTTAAAAAATATTTTTTATGTATGTGTGTGGTGTGTGTAACTGTGTATAATTGTTCTAGATCTAGGATTTTCTGCTCTCTTAGACCCAACTCCACCTCTATGATAATTTTTATTATACCCTCTACTATCTTGAAATGAAATTTCATATGTAATATAATCTAATAATTACCTATTTTCAGAATTCATTATCAGTATAATTCCATAAGTGGAACATAGAGAGAGAATGAAAATAACTTATAATTAAACAATGTCTATTTTAGTATGTAAACACTCAGGTGTGACTAGACTAGAAAATAACTAAGAAGTCATGTACACTGTGAAAAGGGAAGTACAAAATGCAGATCAGAAACTGTGGTTTATTACTAATGCAAACACTACGAATGGTGGTGCCTTTGTGGTATGCTTTTATGAAATATTGAATAACTTATCTAAAATTCTTCAAAAAGCAGTCTTCCCTTGATTTACCTAGAAAATTCAGTGTTATTCAGACTGTTAAAAACATGCTTTTTGTTTATATACACGTCTAGGCATAAATGTCTGATTGGATATCTATAATTAAAGTCATGTTAGTTTGGAACAGTTCTTCATTGTATGGACCTGCCCTGTACAGCATGTCCCGCATCTCTGGTTCTTGGCCACTAAGTGCCATTATACAAAGTGCCCTGTTCATTTCCCAAAGAACCCCGGATTATCCCCTGTCAAGAAGCACTGGTTTAGTTAATTAGTTTATATTCTGAATCAATTTAAATATGGTAACATATATGAAAATAAAGGGTAGGACAAAAGTAGGTTTACAATTGTTAGTATAGAAAACAATACAATAATTTATAATAATAAAAGTGTAATATGCTAATTAGATAGGACACCCAAACAACCTTCTGGATGTCCTTCCGGAGGACCTTCCAGATGAAGCTGTGGGACAAAGCAAAGTCGGCTGCTGTGGTGGGCAGGGTGCCAAGGCAGAGGTGGTTGGGGGTGATCAGGCAGGCAGGTGAGCAGGTAGGGGTGATCAGGCAGGCAGGCAGAGTGATTAGGGATGATCAGACAGGCAGGCAAGTGGTTAGGGGCAATCAGGCAGGCAGAGTGGTTAAAGGTGATCAGGCAGGCAAGCAGGCGAGTGGTTAGGAGCCAGCGAACCAGATTGTGAGAGGGATGTCCTGGATTTCTAGAGGGTGCAGACCAGGCTGAGGGACTCCTGAAATCCCCACCCCCCCAATCCTGCACAAATTTTGTGCACTGGGCTTCTAATTAATAAATAATAATATATAAAAATAAGCTTTGTGTTTTACATACTAACAGCTGTAAACCTACTTATCCCCACCCAGTCTATAGAGTCTGTTTTTGTCATGCATGTACTGAAAAACGGAATTGACTCATAGATGTCTTTCATTTCCTTCTTTTCCATCTAAACTCTTGTCTCCCATTGTCTTTGTTTCTTAACACAATATTTTAATTTCCTTTATCTTTCATGCTAACTTGTGCTTATTGTACATCATTGTTAATTTTGAACTACGAGAACGGAAAACATTGTTCACAGCTGTATTGTGAACAAAATCTTAATTACATCCTGTATTTGCAGTAATGGAAGAAAACAGAAAAAAGTAAATCAAGAAGGTTGTTTGAGAAACTGGCAGATTTCATGTTCTGTTATAATGTGCCGTTGAGTTCTAGACCCAGGTTGAAGTTTGTAGAGTAAAGATAATGCCTGATGTTTTTGTGTGATTGTGGGGTTTTGATTCAAAGTCAAGTGCAGTAACTTCAAAGATTTTGTTGTAAGCCTTTCCTTGGTATGCTTCCGTTAGTAAGCCTTTTAAAGAAGTGATGGTGATCAATAAGTCCTAACAATTAATGTTGTAAAAACATGGATTTTAATATTGTGGTAAGAAATAGAGTAGGCTGTAAAGCTGATACTATATTACCGACCAATTTCAAATGATGTGATCAATTATAATATAATACTTATATAGATCTGATTTGGCTTTCAGATGAAAAGAATGAGTATCTTTTTTTGCCCATGTGAATGGGAAGAAAAAATAGGTTGTCTGATGTTTTCATGCAGTGATCTAGGAATAGCCTTGAGAAACATAATGTCTAGTTTCTAATTATTATTGAGAAATGAAAGCTTAGTATTATGCTCAAGTCCTAAATTGTTTTTGATAAGAATCCGCTAACATTTGGATGTTTAAAAAATGTCATCCAACAGATCAATTGGTTCGATATCTAGGGAAACATTCTGTAGGTACTTCACTCTGTATGCTGAGCTGCTCAAAGCCAGAGGTTTTCCCAGAGGAGGAAAGAGGGAGCCTTTGCAGTTAGATGTTGACTAGAAGCTGTATCTCAGCCTTATTTTAGGGGTGCAGTCCCTTTTCAGGCCACAGCTCCTCTGGCTTTGAGTGGAGCCCAAGGAGCTTGCTGTGTCAGAGACCCTCTGCCCATGTGGCTCATTCCTGCCCACAGCCATCCACCGAGGGCACCTGTTGGACTTCATGACGTCTGACTCAAATGCAAACTTCCTATCACAGTTATGGTCCTCTCTTCAGTCGGCAGTCAGGAACCTCAGCATCCTGATGTCTGGTTTTCTCTCATTGTGAGTGAGACTGGATTTCACTGCTGAACACACTCTCATTCCAAGACCAGGTGAAGGAAGGAAAGCACACACAGGCTTGTCTGAGCCGGTCTCAACAGCCGAACTTCTCAGGATGGCAGCTACAGTCATGGAAACTGTGTTAACTAATACAAGCAAGTCTCCTCCATGCAGAACTGTTTAGAACTTGTAGTAAGCTAAACAGAGTATTTGAATCTCCCAGCAGGGTCTTTACTGTGTTGTGGTTTTCAATCTTGTTTGACAATGGACCATATTTTTTTTTAGCGATCTTACACAAGTTGGCAGTTGCTAATTGCTCTTCGGGACTAGCCCCCTGAACAATGGAACCGTTTCCCCCACTGAGATAATGTTTGAATATGATGCCTGTTTAATATGAGCACTGACGTGAGAAGTGGTGGTGTGAAGGGCATTGTGGTTGCAGACTATTGTTGAAGACACTGTCCGGTGCGTTGATTAGCTCTCAGAATAACTTCCTCCTGTGATGTACTACTTGGTAGAGCTGTGCGTTTTTCTTTTCTGTCAAGTGAGAATTAGATAAGCTATTATGCTTTTTTTTCCCCCTTGCCTGTAAGGCAACTCAAATAAATGTGGCTCACAGCACAGTAATTATTTAGCTCTCATGCTTAGCATACTAAGGATTTTTACTCTCCCCTTTCATGTTTATGTGGCTTATTAGTTAGATCCCTGCTGTCGAGCTTTACTTTCTTCATCTATAATGTAAGGATCTACCTTTTGGATTATTGTGGAAGTAAAATCTTTTTTAATTGCCTGGTCATGTGTGTGGCACACTGTAGAATATGAAGTAAATGCTATAATATTTTGTTAGTAATTTTCACATTTTTTGTTTTCAGTTTCACAACCTTATTTTATATACATCTTTACTTTGAAGCAGCTCAGTCTTGTTTAGAAGTGAGAAGTATACATGCTCAGGAAAAAGATTACAAGCATCCCATTCAGAGCATTGCTCCAGTGCAGGGGTCCTCAAACTTTTTAAAGTGGGGGCCAGATCACGGTCCCTCAGAGAGCTGGAGGGCCGGACTATATGAACTACTAATTCCTACTGTAACACCTCGGCTGCGCTCACTGCCCAAAAAACCTGGCGGGCCAGATCAGACTCCTCTGCAGGCCGCATGTGGCCCGCGGGCCGTAGTTTGAAGACCCCTGCTCCAGTGGGTATGAAGGAATGAAGTGAGGTGACCACCCGTAAGCAGAGTAATGAAAGAGGTGACGTCCCCCTTGTAAACAAGGCCTCCAGGATTGGGGTTCTCAGGAAGTAGCAGCAGATAACCCACTACACCTTCCCCCAACCAATTGACAGGGGCAGCCGTTCTGAGCAAGATGCTGGCTTGAACTTGAAACTGAGTCAATTTCAAAGTAGCTGCAGCTCTTGTGACATTTTTGGTTTGTGTTTGTGCTGTAAGTGGAAAAGAGAGAGCTCCTAGGGAGATTTTTAGGCCCAGAATCTGGGAAGCAGACTTACAATTTCTGAAATAAGAAGTGTTGTGTTGTGTTGTGAGCATTGGGTATTTCAGTGATGGGACTTCCAACTCCTGTTGGGAAAATAACATACTGGACATTCGGTCTAGCCATCTCTCCCCACCCAGGGCTACCTATTAGATAGCCTGGCATTTCTCTTCATGTGGCTGTAACCCACATGAGGGGCACCCGGCATCTCTGACCCAAGACTCAGAGAGAATGTCCTTCCCTTTAGCCCTCTCGTCCCGAGTCCAAAGATGGATGACTGGCCACTCGTCCCTTCTCTTCAGCCACTCCCACACATGCTGGGGTCATGGGCTAAGTGACCTTCTCACTTATCACCACACTGCATTTTCTGAATGAAAAAGGGCCCTATTAATAAGGACAACATCAATAAGACTTTCCTAGGCAAACTGGGCATTTGATCATTTTAGCTAATACCCCCTTTCTATGTTAGCTTAAACACAAAGGTTTTATATTTTTGTGATGTTAGCTCTACTGATGAGTCTGTGCTCACTACAGTAGCAGTAAATGCAGAGGGTTGTCTGCTCTGTTTTGATTTTCCTGAACCAAGTGTTTTGTTTTCTAATTTGGGGTGTATTTTCCTTTTATATTCAAAGTCACTGTCTATTATCCCATCCTATTTAATCTGTAAAAGACCATCTTATGAATTATTAAGTAAGTAATAATGATTTTTTGTTTGGACTCCACCACCCAGGTAATAAGGGGTGGTGGGGTTGGGAGGAAGGAGGGCAAATGAAAGGACAGAGGTTTGGCAGAAGCTCTTAGTGCCCAAGCCTGGTAACTGCATACCTGGTAAAGACTGAATCTTTTAAAATATTGCCTTCATTTTCTTTTTTGAAGTTATATTTAGGCGGTTGAAATTAATGTTGATAACTCCCAAACCAGTGTCTATGGAAGTCAATTTTTATGTCTTGCATGCACTCTTATCTCCACAGAAGAAAGGTTGGCCAGACCACAAGCGGGAATGCAAGTGCCTCAAAAGCTGCAAACCCAGATATCCTCCCGATTCCGTCCGACTTCTTGGCAGAGTTGTTGTCAAACTTGTGAGTAGATAACGTGTAAAATATTTCTGGTTTTTAATTTAACAAAAGCACTCACATTTGCATATATTATTCTTTTTAAAAATATATATTTTTATTGATTTCAGAGAGGAAGGGAGAGGGGGAGAGAGAGAAACATCCATGTTGAGAGAGAATCATGGATTGGCTGCCTTCTGCAAGTCCCCCCCTGGGGACTGAGCTCGCAACCCAGGCATGTGCCCTTGACCGGAATCAAACCTGGGACCTTTCAGTTCATAGGCTGACACTTTATCCACTGAGCCAAACTGGCTAGGGCTACATATATTATTCTTTAAAAAAATACGTTTTTATTGATTTGAGAGATAGAGAAACATCGATTGGCTGCCTCCTATTTGGGTGGAGCCTACAACCAGGGTATGTGTCTTGACGGGGAATTGAACCCGAGGACCTCTTCCTGCATGGGATGACAGGACACATGTATTATTCTTATTTAAGGCTGAATTTAAATCCATATTAAATCCAGTAGAAGGTGGATTATTACGGGGAGTGTCTTAAGTCAGCAGCTTGCTGTTTTCCTGCCAATCACAGCATCAGCGGCAGTATGACGGGCACAGCCCCTCTTTGAAGGCCTGGGTGTGATCTCCCGGGATCGGAGACAGGACGTCCTGTATTTGTCATATGAGATGTTAGTAGAATCTAATACTTTGCCTTTATTACTTTTCTACTGTGAACTAATGCACAGGGTCTGTATATAATTCTTGTTGTCTCTTCAACTGAGATTTTAATTTTATGATAGTTAATCTTACATGGAAGAGCACTTATTTATTTTTTTTTTATTTACAGTCAAGATTCAGTGAAATAGTATCTTCAGTTCTTCTCTTTGCTCTGCCAAAGCAGCTAGTGGATTCTGTGACATCCCCGCTGGTGACACCTTCCTGATTTTGGGGACAGGCTTTAGCATGAGCACCTCTCAATCATTGCAAGCTCCAGCTCTGTCACTTTTTTTTTTGGCTATGAAATTTTATAGGGTATTTAAGAATGTAAAAGTATGATTATATACATAAAACTAATGCAATGTTATATTTCAGTTACATCTTAATTTAAAAAAGGATTTGCAATACCACATGGGCATTGTCTTTGGACTGAATATGCAACATACATATTTACTACTATGTATACATTGTGTTAAAACATACAAATTTATTTCAAAGCATTAATACATTCAGAGCAATTTTCATCATTATGCATTTCTTTAACCACTGGGTATTAAAAGTTTAATCACTATTATATTTGAGTGTGAACTTTTTTCTACTTTATTAATATTAAACAGAAAGACAACCACTGTTAGAGCAGAAATTGGTTGCTTCAGAATCACCGAAGGTCCTAGTTCTCAGTCACCATCTCTGATCTACTGAATCAAAATCTAAAGGAAGCAATCCTATATAACAAAAGCCTAATATGCGAATTATCTGGTTATCCGTTCAACCAATCAAAGCGTAATATGCTAATGATATGCTAAGGCTGCTCAACTGTTCACTATGATGGGCACTGACCACCATGGGGCAGACAGCTGACTGGTTGACCAGTCGCTGTGACATGTACTAACCATCAGGGGGCAGACGCTCTGACCAGTAGGTTAGCTTGCTGCTGGGGTCTAGCCCATCATGACTGAGTAAGATAGGCCAGATACGCTCTAGAGGTCTCCTGCCATCCCTCCCTGGCTGGCCAACCTCCCGTGTCCCTCCCCAGCCCTGAATGTGCACAGGTGGGGTTCTTCAGCCTGGCCTGCACTCTCTCACAATCCGGTACTCCTCAGGGGATGTCTGAGAGTTGGTTTTGGCCAACAGTCAAACGACTGGTCGCTATGATGTGCACTGACCACCAGGGGCAGACACTTAACGCAGAAACCAGGCTCATGGCTGGCGAGCACAGTGGCAGTGGTGGGAGCTTCTTCTGCTTCCACGGCAGTGCTAAGGATGTACAATGGGGAGTGGGCCTAAGCCGTCAGTCAGACATCCCCTAAGAGTTCCTGGACTGCGGGAGGGCTCAGGCCAGGCTGAGGGATGCCCCCATTGTGCATGAATTTCATGTACCGGGCTTCTAGTTGTGAAATACTTTCCAAAGAGCCCTTTCTATCTCCAGGCTCTGTGATAATGGCTTTACCTGGTATACCTCATTTCACCCTTAGCAGTCCTGTGAATCAGCTGCTGTTACTATTCTTACGTACCCGATAACAACATTGATTTCTCTTGACTCAAGGTTAAGTAACCTGCCCAAGATTGTACAGTTGTAATAAATTCTTATTTTTATTGATCCATCTTTGTTTTTTTATGATTTATAATAAAATTCTTACAGTGTGGATAGAGCTGTGGAAAAAATAAGAGTATGAAATTTTATAAGAGAGTTTTGCATTTGGAAATTGTTAAGTCACAATTTTTGTTTTAAAGTTGTTACTGATCAAATAATTGAACTCTAAGAAAGTGGTAAAGAGAAGGAATATATTGGATAAAAATCTACGTTTTTTAATAGACTTTCATTAAATGTCTAAAGATACTCAAACACATTTACTTATTTACTTATATATTGGAAAACTTGAAATTGTTTTGGTATTTTCCGCCTTTACTTCATAGATGGAAGAAACCCCCTCTGAATCGGAGAAACTTTACTCATTTTATGATCTGGAATCAAGTAAGTGATTATCAGCATAAAAAAAAAATCCTGTCATTTATTTGCTGAGCTTTGTTTTTCGTTTTTCTGTTATGTGAGGGAAATCTAACATGAGTGTATTTAATTGATTCTGGGGTAGCTTTGGCCATACAGGAGTTTGTAAAGTGCTCTGTTAGGCAGTGAAGGGAATGTAACTCTTAGTCCAGTTGACAAAATAACTTTTCTTGCTTCTCCTTCCCTTCCTCTCTTGATTTCCTTTTCATAATTAATATATATATATATATATATATATATATATATATATATATATATATAATTGATTTTTTACAAAGAGGAAGAGAGAGGTACAGAGAGTTAGAAACATTGATGAGAGAAAATCATCGATCAGCTGCCTCTTGCATACCCCCCACTGGGGATGTTCCCGCAATCAAGGTACATGCTCCTGACCAGAATCGAACCTGGGACCCTTCAGTCTGCAGGCCGACGCTCTATCCACTGAGCCACACCGGTTTTTGATGTCAGGAAACAGTGGTGTGAACAGGGTGGGGTTGTGGTGTTCCAGGGAACAGTTAGGCTCCCTGGTGGGAACATAGGTGACTTAGTCTCTCTCACAGCATTGAGCATTGTTCTCCTCCTGATGGCCAAGCTACTCGGGAACAGTGAAGGGCTTCCCAAATCCGAATGTCGAGTAAATGTAAGGTTTGTTTTTCTTCCATATTGGCACAGGCACTCTTCATTGAGGCTGTGGATGACTTCAATGCAAAAGTAGCCAGAGCTCATAGAGTGAATTGGCTACACAGTTTAAGATTTGTGTTGGAGATGAATTTAGTACAGATTTATGGTGATGGGATCCCACTTGCCAGCGATAATACATTATTATTTAAGTATCACCAATCATTAAGTATCACCAAATCAAAATTACAGTGAGATAGTCATCTCAGCCCATTAGGATGGCAACTATAGGATAAAAAGAGGAAACAAGAGTTGGCGAGGATGTGGAGGAATGGAACCCTGTGCACCATCGGTAGGAATGTAGGATGGGATGACTGCTATGGCAAACAGTATGGAGCTGCCTCAAAAAATTAAAACTACAATGACCTTACATCCCTGAATTCTGGTTATACACTCAAAATAATTGAAAGCAAATATTTATTCTTCCATATATATAGCAGTATTAGTCACAATAGCTAAAACATGGAAGCAACCAAATGTCTATCACTGGATGAATAGATAAGCAGAATGTGTTATGTATACACAATTGAATATTGTTCAGCCTTAAAAAGGAAGGAAATTCTGACATATGCTACAAAACATGCATATGAATCTTGAGGATATTATACTAAGTGAAATAAGGTAATCTCGGAAAGACGAATACTGTATGATTCCACTTCTATGAAGTACTTGGAATAGTCCAGATCATGAAGACAGAAGGTAAAATGGTGGTTCGCAGGGGCTGTGGGAAGAGATGAATGGAAATTATTGTTTAATGGGTATAGAGTTTCAGTTTTACCAGGTGAAAAGTATTATGGAGATAGATAGTGGTGATTTTGCATAGCAATGTGAGTGTATTTGATACTACTGAACTGTGCAGTTAAAAATGGTTAAGGTGGTAAATTTTATATTTTATGTTTTCCCACTGTTTTGAAAAGAAAAAAAGAAATAACTGGGTTGATTGTTCTATTGAACAAGTAATTTAAAGAATATATGTAAAGCTGACATGAGCAACAGAGTTATGCTCTAGTTCAAATGATGTATCTTTTCAAGTTTTAATAGAGAACTAATTAGTCATTTTTTTTTGATATCTTATTGCTAAGTAATTAACATCTCTTGGGATGAGTTTCATTATTAACATTAGCCTTGCTCAGTAGCAGTGTTACACACACTGCCTTAAGTGAAATGCTCTCAAACTTTATTAATAGAATTGTGCATTCTTAATCTTAACACTTCTTTGTGATACATATGAACTGATATTGGCTGTAGAACTTGCTTCTCTTTCAGTTGCAGTAGCACCATATCTTCTTTATTCACTCAACCGAGAAATGATTAAAGTTGAGATTTCTTTGGATGATCCATGTTTTCTTGTTGATGTGCTTTCTAATGACAAATTTTACCACTTCTAACTTCAGCTGAACTTTTTAGTTTTCACTTTCTGTCCCCCCACCCCTTGGGAGATGACCTTGCTGTAAATTGTCTCATAGAAAAGTCTGCTTACATGCACTGGTTTAATAATTACTTATCATGTTTGAACATGTGTACAGGATGATGTAGGAAATGTGGTAACACATCTTTACTGATTTTGTTTATAATATTTTTCCATCTGTATGTGTATTTATTTTGATAAATCTTTGATCTTACAGTATAGATGAATGTTGGCAGAATTAAATTGCTAATGTATGTATCATGACTTGCAGTTTACAAAAAATAAAAAAAAAATATGCGTTTGCTCTCTGTCAGAGTGGAATCTAGGGCAGGAAATATCTAGTTTAACAGTTATTTTTGAACACCTGAAAATTATCCATTAAAAGTTCACTGTGTGATTGTGCTATTTATTTTCTCTTTAAAAAAGATATTAACAAACTGACTGAAGATAAGAAAGAGGGCCTCAGGCAACTTGCAGTGACATTTCAACTTTATATCAGAGAAGAAATACAAGATCCTTCTCAACTGCCACCTTCCTTTGACATCTTTGAAGGCTTTGCAAAAGTAAGTGTAAAGTTTGGTATTTTTGCTAATGCTATAATCAACCCTTCACTCTTTATTTTGTTGTTGATCCGTGAAAATCCAGGACCTTTCATGTCTTATATCACTCTCCTATCTTAATGAGTAGAGAATGAAAGGATGTATTATATTAAAAATGGTATTTAATTTTAATGTTTTATTCAGTATTCTTATTAATGATCCAAGTATCTTCATTGTCATCTCTCAAGACATACTCTGCCATTGCATTCATTTAGTTTTGTCATGGTGTTTTAGTAATAGAGTCTGCTTTTAAATTACATTTATGGGGGTGACAGTGGTTAATAAGATTATATAGGTTTCAAGTGTACAATTCTGTGGTACATCATCTGTATTGTGTGCCCACCAGCTAAAGTCAAATCTCTTGTCACCATATATTAGACCCTTTCATCTGGTCCACCTTCTTCCATCTGGTCCACCATACTGTTGTCTGTGTCTGTATGTTTTTTGTTTGTTTATTTTTCTTGTTTGTTCATTTGTTGTTTTTAGTTTTATATCTCACATCTGAGTGAAATCATTCGGCTCTTTTTTTTGTCTGATTGAAATGAAAAAATTATTGAATCCATTTCTTAAATGAATTCTAAATAATAGGGAAATATAAAATTTTTTTATCTATATATATAAAAGGCTAAGTGACTGACTGACCATCTGTCCGACCAACTGATACATATGATGCACTTTGGCAATTTAAAAATAAATGTTAATTTGCGCTATGTGATACATATACAGTTCTCACTGGCACCAATCACACACATGTGTTTCGATCTGTCATTTCGATTGTGAATTTGGTTGTTTTTGTTGGCATTCTGAAGCTGAAAGAAAGCAGAGTCATTAACAGAAAACGTCTGAAGACCAACTATTGGCACAATTGTCCCCGTCTGACACTGGTTTCCCATTTAAATTAATTTGAAGACAATTTCCCGTGATGCCAGCATTTGCAATGTCTATTAATAAATCACAAGGACAAGCTCTAGACAGAGTAGAAATATTCCTACCTGAACCATTTTCGGACATAGTCAGTTATACTAGTTGCTTTTTCTCTATTTGAAGAGCATGTGATGTTAAAGTTAAAGTTGTAAATACTTCATTTCAAGGGAAATTAATCAAGCACTCTGAAATTTACTCTTAATATGTTGTACAATGAGTTAATTAGAATAAATTTATCACTTTATCAGTCATTGTTTTTATAGTTGTTTTTATATTATGTTTTTATTGTTTTTATATCATGTTTTCATATCAAGTCTTTGTTGTTACATCATGTTATTATTAATCAATTTATATATTTTCATATATATTTTACTAATTTTCTTTCATCTCTGACACTTCTATTATAGAGAAAGGGAAAATAGTAATATTAAAAGATTTATTCTAATTAATTTCCTTCCAGTGTGCATTAATCCATGCCCTGGACTACTAGTTTTAAAATAATTTCCTAAAAATCTGTTTAAATATTTCAGGTCACTAAAATCTTGGATTAGGAAGAGAACAGAAGTTTAATTTAATATTTTATCTGTGGTCTCCTGGCAGCAGCTACCTAAAGTGTGCTTTTAGAAAGTGATTCTGAGGGGTTTGGGTCCAGGGTGAAGAAGACAATGATTGAGGCTTGACATGGATCTTGATGCCCCTGGGACAGGGACAAAGGGTCAGAACACCCGATATTGCTGTGTGTCCACTGTCCTTGCTCTCAGGTTGTATGCTTGGGTTTGTTTACAGGGGTCCTCAAACTTTTTAAAGTGGGGGCCAGATCACGGTCCCTCAGAGAGCTGGAGGGCCGGACTATATGAACTACTAATTCCTACTGTAACACTTCGGCTGCGCTCACTGCCCAAAAAACCTGGCGGGCAGGATCAGACTCCCCTGGGGGCTGCATGTGGCCTGCGGGCCGTAGTTTGAAGACCCCTGGACTTTAGATAGTGATCACATCTTAGAAACAACTGAAATTTTACATTTGAGGGTAAAATTGCTACTGATTTTAGAATTTGAAAGTGTACGTATCTAATGACAGATGTATCTCATGAATATTTTTAAGAAATATTTTGTAATCTACCTATTTTCTAAGAATTTAAATATAATTAGTGTGATTGCTAGAGATTTATTCTTGTTTTCCTCAAAAGTATTTTCATTCTTTAGGGTATGCTTTTATGATTTTCTGGTAATATCATCTTAACACTGAATTCTGGTTTGTCTAAACTTTAATATAGATTTTAAAATACAACAGCTACTATTGCCTGGCCGGTGTGGTGCAGTGGTTGAGCATTGACCCATGCACCAAGAAGTCGCTGGTTCGATTTCCAGTCAGGACATATGCCCGGGTTGTGAGCTGGATCCCCAGTAGGGGGCGTACAGGAGGCACCGATCAGTGATTCTCTCTCATCATTGATCTCTCTCTTTCTCTCTCTCTCTCTCTCTCATCATTGATCTCTCTCTCTCTCTCTCTCTCTCTCCAATTAATAAAAAAAAGCTAGAAAATATTACTTATGCATCTAGGGAGTTCATGATATTTATTTCATATTCTTCTGAAAATTATAACCTGTTGTGGATAACCTATATACAGTGCATCCAGGCTTTTTTTTTTTTTGATGCTAAGCACTATATAAAGTAACACCTACTGAAAGATAAAAATATATTTTATGATAATTATAACTTCATTAAGTCTGTATCTGTTTTGTGATAGGTGTTTCTATTATTTGTAATTTTTCAAGTGCTCATTACTGGTGTTATTAATATTCATGAAAAATATTTTAAAATGTTGTCTATTACTCAATGTTAACTGAGTAATATATAAATGTGTAGTTAATTTTAAATCTGAAAATTACCTATCAAAGCAATAAACCTCAGTGAGTACAACATAGTAATGATTATACACTTATAAAACTTATTAAGTGATCACCACAATAAGTCTAGTACTGTCACCATCTGTCACCATGCATAGTTACTACAGTATTATTGACTGTATTTCCTATGCTGTACTTTACATCCCCATGACTGTTTTATAGCTACGAATTTGTACTTCCTCATCACTGCCCCCTTTCCTTCTGGCAACCGCCAGGCTGTCTTTGTGTCTATGATTTGTTTCTGTTTTGTTTGTTCACCTATTTTGTTTATTAGATTCTACATATACGTGAAATCATACGGCATTTGTCTTCTTTGACTTATTTCACTTAGCATAATACCCTCCAAGTGCATTCATGTTGTTGCAGATGGCAGGATTTCATTTTTTATGGTTGACTAATATTCCATTGTATATATGCACCACTTCTTCATCCACGCATCAACTGATGGACACTTAGGTTGCATCCATATCCTAGCTATTGTAAGGAAGACTGCAATGGACATACGGATGTGTATGTTTTTGGGAATTTGTGTTTTGGGTTTCTTCGGATAAATACCCAGAAGAGGAATCGCTGGGTCCTTCTTTGTCTTTTGTTACAGTCTTTGTTTTAAAGTCTGGGATAAATATTGCTACCCCAGCCTTTTTGTTTGTTTCCATTTTCCTGAAATATCTTTTTCCATTCCTTTACTTTTAGTCTATGGGTTCCTATCTGAAGTGAGTCTCTTGTAGGCAGCGTAAAGGTCTCATTTTCATATCCATTCAGCCACCTATGTATTTGATTGGAGCATTGAATACCGTTATACTTAAAGTAATTATTCATAGGTATGTGGTTATTGCCATTTTATTTATGTTTTTGATTTTTTAAAAAATTTCTTCTTAAAGAAGTCCCTTTAACATTTCTTGTAATACTGATTTGGTGGTGATGAACTCCTTTAAGCTATTTCTTTCCTGGGAGCACTTGAGGTTTAGATTGTAGGAGTTTGCTGTACAAATATATCCTCTCCACTTGTGAATTTGTTGCCTGGCTGTCAATTGAAGTAGCATGAGACAGAAGGAGAACTTTTTCGAGAGGGCACCATGGAGAACGTCACGTGGGCAGTGAAACGGATGCTGACCTTCAGGAGAGAGGGTGGTGCTGGGAAACAGGCGCAGACAGTGGTCTAGAAGAGTGGCTGGGACCGGGGAGCGGAGGAAAAGACGGATCTCCTCGGCAGACCTGAAAGGTGGCTGCTCCCTGTGGAGTACATAGCAGTTCTACTGAGAACCTTTGAGCAAAAGCTTGGTGTTTAAAATGCTGGTTTAGCATTTTGGCAATAGAAAAATATGTGAGGGTAACGGTACCTCCAGAATCCCTCTGGAGTGGGTGCTGTGGGTGATGATCTGTTTGGATGGACAGACTGAAGTGATTTGCTTGAAGGCTTGTTTGCAGTGCAGTGTTTATTTTTAGATTGTGTTACGTGAGGGCGAGGTATGCCTGATGAAAATAAAGGTATGAGGTAGGAGGAGTGTGATGGTTGCTACTGACAAGAATGAAGGTGGCCAAAGGGTAGGAGCATTGCAGATGCCTGTCAGTGAGAGCACAGGAGACAACAGTTACTTATATGTTCATGAAAAATAGAGGCCAAGCTCATCTGTGCCGACTCTGCTAGATTGTTAGGGAAGAGAACTATGTGTCCCTATCTCTGCAATCCCCTCCTCCTTCTCATCCCATATTTTCCCCTCTACTTCTATTTTCAAACACAATTTCCTGATATATTTCAAAACGGGTTTATGTTGGCATGACATTTACAGTGGTTCAGTCTACTGATTGAGTTCTAAACATTTACTACAAATATAGAAAAGGTATATATGAATAATAACATAAACCTTAAAAGTGGAGAAAATAACAGAAAGGATACATTTGAATGGGGCACTGGGCCGAGCTCAGCACTGCCAGGGGTGAATCTGAGGGGGGCAGTGAAGGATTAAAGAAGACAGACAAGAGAATAAAGCCTGGGCCAGGTGGGATGCTGCTCTCAGGTGGAGAGACAGCTCCTCAGCCTGCAAGCCGAGTCTTTATTTTATAGCCAGATCCCATGAGGCAAAGCAAGGGCATGGTCAAGATGTTTACAATGTTCTCCAGGGTTTGGAATCTATTAAATTACATGCACCTGAACTCTGTCAAGCTTTGTTTTGGCAGCGCTTGGAGGTGCTGCCTCTATCACTTAGCCACCTGGGACCACAGGTTCGCACCATAAGGTCAAGCCTACATCATAGCCTTTGGCTATAATTGTGCTGGGAAGGCTTTGCCCTCCACGCTGGGTCTTGCACGTGGCTTTGCCACAAGAGGACCATGCCCTCTCCTTAGTCTGAGGCTTGAACCTGTCCAAACCCTGTAGCCACTCTCCACAGGGTACTGAATAATATATGGTTAAATCGCTTTCTCAGGCAAGTAATCGAAATGCCCTCAATGTCAATCTCCCCATCTGTAAATGGGAATAATAATAAAATCAACTTTGCAGATAAAAGTACTTGGAGTGTCTCCCACTACTCCTCCTGCCCTCTGCTGCCGGCTTCATTCATATTCTGCTGTGAGACTGCAGTGTCCTGTGTCTCCCTGTGCTGGCATCCAGAGCAGCGGTGTCAACCTTTCGGACCTCATGGTCCATCAGTGTTCCCCGCACCCCTAGGTGGCGACCGCTGATCCAGAGTGCCACCTGCGACTGACTGGAAACCAGCATCTCCAGTGGTTGCTCCCAGTTTTGCCCAGTGCTGGCTTCTCTTGAGATGCTGAGAATTAGTATCTTTGAGAAGAAAACTTGCAAACTGGATAAAGTACCTTTCCCTTAGTAACTGGCTTGGTTTCAGCCCACAGCTATTGTGGACAGAAATCATATACCATGTCCTGCACTCCTAACAGCTCCATGATTTCAGAGTAGCTCCTTGGGATATCATGTAGGAAATGTAAACACAAGCTTTCTCCGATGAACAAAGTGTTCCTAACACATGCATCTTAAAAAGATGGAGTTAGCCGAGACTGGTTTGGCTCAATGGATAGAGCGTCGGCTTGGGGACTGAAAGGTCCTGGGTTCGATTCCGGTCAAAGGCATGTACCTTGGTTGTGGACATATCCCCAGTAGGGGGTGTGCAAGAGGCAGCTGATTGATGACTCTCTCTCATCGATGTTTCTAACTCTCTATCTCTCTTCCTTCCTCTCTGTACAAAATCAATAAAATATATTAAAAAAAAAAGATGGAGTTAAATATAAAGGTTACTCGCTTATCCTGCTATAATTCACCGAAATGGCATGAAATGTACAGTATTTCTCTATTCCATCCCTCAGAATGTACATTGATAATTATATCGATAATTGGTAATGGTTATTAATAACTTAATGTCAGTAGGCCTAGTTTTTAGCTTATTTTCAATACACAGGGTATAGGTTGTAGAAAAATGTACTTCATTATTTTTTTCTGAACTTATATCTTCCTTTTCTAAAAATGCATTTGGTGGACACGAAATGTGATATAATCTGAAAAATAAAGCAGACAATAAGCCAGTTGCATAAAACATTTCAAAAACAGCCCGTAAATTGGAAGCAGCGAGAGTAAAAGTGACCTCCTGATCACAAAACATGTCATGTGGTGTTTCCAGAGCCCAGCAAAGTGCTTGTTAACTTCATAACATGGCACAACCGCCACGGGATTTTTTTTATTAGAAATTCCACATCCCTTTTCCTTTCAAACAGAATAACAATCCTCCTGGTAGCACGTTAGTTTTCTTCTTCAGGGCACATATGTGACCTCCAGAACTTGCCTTTCCAGACTCTGAATTGTTAATAGTATGAGTTGCAGCTGGTTTTGCAATGTACACTGTGATTGTATAGCTTTGGAAGTGAGGGTTTAGAAGGTGTTTTATTTTGGTACTGTGATCTTTAAATTTTACATTCCGTTTTATTAGTGGTAAGTTCTTTTTTATTGGAGATTTTTTTTTCATTAGAGTAAAAATGGAGGATATGTTAAATCAAGAATCTTGCTAATTCATAATATGAAAGAAAAAGTAACAATATTTTTGATTGAGATCCATACTTGCATTTGGGTGGTATATGCCGTTAGACATAGAGTGATGATAACTAATCTATATGATGTTTTGCCATAACCTCATAATTTTAGTAGAGCATCTTATATCAACATGGAGGAAAAATTACTAAATAATTTTTTTGTCCTTTTATTTGAAGAATGGTATACCTCAGTAAAAAGCAAGAACAAGTTGTTCATGGTATGTTCAGTTATTAATCTTAACAAGAGGGCTGTTGGCGCTCTCATTCTGGATATGCTGGTGTTTTGTTACTTACGTGCTGTGATAGGCTAATATGTGGGAAGAATATTACCTTCATTGTTTTGAAAGGTCAGGGGTGTGTGTGTGTGTGTGTGTTTGCCCCAGGAGGGTTTCCGGGGTTTCATATAGGACCACATTTTAGAGCTTTTCGTGGGTCAGTTCAGTTGGGTTTCACCCCTGTAGCATGTATAAAGTAGTAAGGAAAGCAATCTTTTGAATTAATAAAGTGATGAATTATCTAATTACAAATGTGATGGGAAAAGGCAGTATGATAACTTTCACTACATTACTAAGTGATCCCAGTGACTGATCAGAGGTGCTGGCTTCTATTAAGGAGAAATACGCCATTAAATATTTAGTGCTAACGCGAGCAGGCACCCAGGACGGCTGACCTCCCATCACTGGCCGCTGCATCTGTATGCGCGGAGGTGGCTGCTGGGGAGTGTCTCTCTCGTCTGTATCAGCAGCGGCTGGAGGACTCAGTGATTCGGGCTGCACCTCTCTCTTGGTTTCACGTGAAGAGGCCAACAGCCAAGATGCTTAACTGCACACGGCCCCGGCATTCTAATTACGAAATGCTGATGCAGTTATGATTTATATGTTTGTCCTTCATCACAGTAGATTGAAATGCTGAGTAGATTCAAGAGCCAATTATTCTCACAAATGGTCCTCTCAGTTACATGACAATTGTAGGACACTGGGGCTTTCTAAACAAAACGAGTCACGTGTTTTTAATGGTGATGTTTATTTATCATGTTCTTCATCTTTCGCCATGCAGTTAGCATTTCTCTTCATTTGTGTGTAAATAACCTATGATGAGTTGGTGTATGTTTATCATAGTTAAAGACCAGATGCCAGCTAACTTCTGAAGTTGGGAGGATAATTAGTAAATTCTTAATCAGCATTTTTATTTATTCCTGTGTTGGTCAAGGTTAATTACTTATATAAGGCTAATGCTTTGATTAAAACCACTGATGGATAAACGTGTTGGCTAAGCCTTGTTGCCTTATCTATTGGAGTGTGTAACTTGCCGTTAATTCAGATGGAGGTGGTATTTTTAAATGACAGTGTGTCATTGTGAAAGGGAGAGGTGACTTATTGCTTTCACCTTCCCTGTTGTGGCGGAAACCTCTACTCCAGTCCTGTGTCTCTCTCCTGGAATGTGACCTTTTTAGAGCCTGGAATGACAGGTTACTTATTTTGAATTCCTAGCAATCTTCATTGTATGTAGTAGGTGCTTAATTGTTAACTGAATGTAGGAAGGCATGGAAACTCCCTGTGCAGTTTTATGGCGTACACCTTATTAAATACTCTTAAAAATTAATACATTTCTGTAAGCATACAAGACCGTGTAAAAAGAAATCTTTATCGTGATAAACTAGACAAAGGTCAGTAAGTTAGTTAGTTGATAGCTCAGAATCACAGAGGTGCCATTTTTTAAATTCTTCGGAAAATGATGGATGATTACATTGTTCCGAGTTAGCAAACCTTTTCTGTAAAAGTTCATATATAGTCAATATGTTAGGTTTTGTAGGCCAAGAGGAAAAAGTCAGTTACTACTTCATCACGGTGCTTTATAGTGCACAGTGAGAGGACTATTTATGGTCTCCCTGGCACTCCTGAACTCTGCCATGAGAGCCCAAAGCTTCCAAGGATGATAATACATAAGTGAGCAGGTATGGCTGTGTTCCAATAAAACTTGGTTTATAGACACTGAACATTGACTTTTAAATATATAACTTTCACTTATGCTTAAATATCTTTCTTTTTATTTTTCTCCCAGCTGTTTATAGATGTAAGAAAGCATTCTAAACCTGCATGCTGTGCAGAAAGAGGTGGTGGGTCAGATGTAGCTGATGGGCCGTTGTTTGCCAATCCTTAAATTATTATTTGTAAGCCAGAGGCTTTTTGTGTTCAGTAGGAAATAGAATATGCTATCAGAAGATTTTCTAACTTAAAAAAAGGATAGAAAACATTTTATCCATTACCTTTTAACAAACCATTTGTTCTACAGTTTTATGTTGCCAATCACATTTATAATAAACACACTATGTGCACAATGATTGTTTATTGAGTTTTCTTTTTTAATCCAAGAAAATTCAATTCAAGAACTTTAAATGTCGTAATCCATTGGTAGAGTAAAAGACATAGTGTTTCACTAATCAGGAAGAAATAAATAGAAGAAAATATATACCTTATTAATATCTTACATACAAGATCATTTTTAGTTTTTTTTTTTGTTATTTTTTTTAACTATAGGCGTTCACAAAAACAAATCTGTTCCCCACTCCTTCTCCTCTTCCCATGATGTTCAGTTGTGGCTCAGAGATGGTAATGTAGCCACCTAGAGATAAGAAAAATGCTACAATTTAGGTCTTTTGAGCTCATTCTGATGCTCTTTCTGTTAGCTGATGCCCAAGTATTCAAGAACTAGCTTCTAAGTTGAAGTAAAAATGTGATACGCAGACAGAACTTAATATTACAAACAACTTTTGGCACTATCTATTCCATATATACTTTTCCAGCTTTATTGAGATGTAATTGACAGGTAATATTGTGTAAGTTTAAGGCATAAAATATATTTAATTTTTTTACTCACAAAATACTTTAACAAATATAACATTTATTTCCTATAATAGCCCTTTGAGTTATTATTTTCTTCTGCAGATGAAGATATGCTGAAGGTCACACAGTTTTTAAATAAGGAGCCAGAGTTTCAACTTAGCTCTCTTGATTTCAGATTCCCCTTCCTTCCGAACTGCGTTCTGTATTCTGTTAGTTTTGTTTTGGAGCTCTAATTATGAGCTATTATAAACCTTCGGAGCAAAATTCAGAGTATGAGAAATGAGAATATTTGATAAGATTTCTATCACTAATATAATACAAAAGTATTAGTGTAGGCAATGCTTTACATTCCTTAATTAGGATTTCAGTAACCCTTCATATAGGTGGTGTGTCATGGTTTACACACCTCTCTCCTGCACGTATGCAGATCTAAAGCATTAGTAGGGTGCCTGAAGGAGGGTAGGTTTTCCATATCAAATAATTCTGAACTGACGCTGCCACAATTGTGTGTGAAAATAATGACACTTGAAATGAAATTTGAATGGAGCCAACTGCTTTCAGAAATCTGGATTCCACAACCTTGAAGTACTGAATATTAAGTCAATTTCAAGAGCCTTCAGTTTGGGCCTGTCTTGCTTTCCAGCCATTGTTGGATCTGTTTCCCCCCCTATGATTCTCTAAAGATTGCATTTACAGTTTCATACATTTTATAATGGGATAGAATGTATATGCAATGTAGAAGAAAATTCTTTATAGGTACTTATTTGACCTTAAATTTTATACCTGCTGTTAATGGCATAGGCAGATAATTTAGAAATATGTTGTTAAGTAGCAGAAAAATATTGGAACTTTGTGCGACTAGACTTGGCAATTGTGGGCCCTATTCAAGTTTTAGTTAGTATTTAGCTTTAGTTTTGATGGTTATATGAAGCATTTATCAAGGCGCTGTTAATGCAGAGATAGAGAGTTAGAAATGTCAATGAGAGAGAAACATTGACCAGCTGCCTCTTGCACACCCCCTTCCAGGGATGTGCCCGCAACAAGTACCTTCAGTGGGTAGGAATTTTGTCAGGATAAGGACATTTTTAGCCAATTTGTAAAGCTGCCCATATATTTGAGAGCACACATGGAGAGGAACAGATTAGCAAGACCTGCTTATGGTGTGTGTGTGCACGTGTGTGTGTGTGTGTGTGTGTGTGTGTGTGTGTAAATGTATAAGCAAGAAGGTGGAAATCATTGTGTGCCTTTGACTCATCCTCATGTGATGTGCTTCTCTGTATGTTATCCTGATTCGACAGAGGAAGTTGAGCTTCAAGTAATAATCATGGTCAGTAATTGAGTGGGCTTCTGCTTTATCAGTAGTGCTGGGTTTGATAATCAAACAATTACCAGGATGTGATCCATTTTGGAAATCCATTCCGGGAAGATAGCCATGTCTGTTTGCTAATGGTTGTCAGGCAGGCGGCTAGCCTTTCTTCATTCAGTGATGATTGCTACAGAGATACTTGCTTTGTGCTGACAGTGTTTTCCTCATATCATGAGGTTTGGATGATCTTTGTCACTTCTTACCTCCTCAGAGTCAGCAAAAAGAAGCCTGCACATCCTCTGTGTTTTGTGGAAGTAAGGCATTGTGCTCTATAGTTAAAAATTATCTTCCAATTTATTGGAGTAGAAGAGTATTTCCACATGACAAAGAATGTTTACACTTTGATGATTTTGGTATTTACAAGTTCTTTTGAAAATGACTTCATGTTTTCAGTTATCCTATTTAATAAAAGCCCAATATGCTAAGTGTCAGGTTGTCCATTCAGCCAATCAAATAGTATATAGTATGCTAATGATACACTAAGGTTGCTCAACCAATTTCTCTAATGTTCACTGACCACCAGGGGGCAGATGCTCAGATCGGTAGGTTAGCTTGCTGCTGGGATACAGCTGATAGGGACTGAGTGAGACAGGCAGGACACATCCTGGAGCCCTCCTGCAATCTCTCCCCAGCTGGCCAACCTCCTGTGTCTCTCCCCAGCCCCGATCGGTCATGCACCAGTGGGCTCCCTCAGCTTGCCCTGCATCTTCTCACAATCCAGAACCCCTTAGGGGATGTCGGAGAGCCGGTTTTGGCCCCATCCTGCAGGCAAGGCCAAGGAACCCCACTAGTGCACGGATTTGTGCACCAGGCCTCTCGTAATATCTAAGATCTCAGGGAGTGAGCATTCACATATTCAGGCTCAGTTATCAGCCTTAGTTGAGTAGGATTTCCAGTGCCCTAAAGCCTTGGCATTTGACACTTCCCAAAAGGCCACGATTTCTGCCCCAATTCCAACCTTGGCAAACACAGTTCCTTCCGGCGTTCCTGGAAAATCCTCTTTAATTTTCAAGACTCTCTTCAAATGCCCCCTTTTCTAGGAAGCCTTTCCATCTCCCTTAGACATGCCCCATTGTGGCAGGAGTGGAGAGTAGAGCCATACACTTTATGCAGATAAAACTATGGGATTGGACACGTCTCTTACTTTGTCCCTCCAGCCAGGTGCCGGTGTCCTGCGCGGCCGGTTTGTCACCAAAGGGAGCCCAGAGCTCCAGCCCATCAGACTCCGACAGCTGCCGGCGATGATGGGCAGCATCTTGCTTCCGGACGTTTTGGAAATCTTTCCTCCTGGTCCATTTGTGCCGTCCTTTCTGTTTGGGTAGTTATGTCTCTGATGATCCTGCTCCTCTGTGAAGATTGAAAGGATTCATGCTTTTTGAACACGCAGATCTGAAAAGGCTGCCAAGTTACTAATTACTGCTAATGATCTTTATAGCAAAATAATGAACGTAGGGATTAAATGTTGTTTTGTACAGTATGCCTTTTCCTAAAAGTCATGCTAGTGAATTTAATTTCTGTAAATAATAGATCAGGTATGTGAATTAGGAAAATGTGGAGATTAGCAAGGTCCAGTTGTGAATCTTTTTCGGGGGAAGATTTATTTGGTGCGCTCAGTGCTCTGCTTTAAAACCTGGGTTCCCACAAACTGTGTCCCATGTGGGACGGGTTAGCCGCACCCCCCTCCCGTTTGCAGGGCCAGTCATTTCTTTAAAACATTTCACTGAATTCTTGGGGCCTGTTTCTAGAATGGGGTGGGGTCCTCTTTGCCACATTGTAATTCACGGGAAGAGTGTTGGAGTATTGGCTTTTTACAGCCTTTTGGCCACGAGGCCCCTTAGCAAATGGCTTCCTCTTCTCCAAAACCTAGTTAGTGTCCCTGGGACCATTTCTGCTCGAAATGCCTATTCCACTGCCAGCCTGGTCTTTTCTAAGGAGAATTTCTAAGCCCAGTCATGTCAGCGGGTTTTCAGTTTGACCTCAGCAGACACAGATGATGAGAAACCAAATAGAGAGCTGGACATTCCCCCCTGGCAGGTGAGGTAGAGGAGAGTATCTACACTGCTTTATCGCCAGGAAGGCGTTTGGTTCAGTCCTGCTGTGTCTGAACTCGTTGGAGCTTGGGCTGTTGGAGCTTGGGCTGTTTTCTTTTGTGATAAACTGTACTGATGCCTGAGTTGAGCAGTAGGCTGACCCAGGTGCCTGTGCTTATGTTTATATCTGCGTTTATTTTATACTTTGTCTTCCCATTCATGTTATAACGTGACAACGTGTTTTGATAAGTACATTGTTTTACTAGAATTTGAGTTATCTAGTGAATGGGAAGCCCTGCTATAGAGTTTAGTCCAATATACTGTTAACATTAAATGGTTTTGAACAATTTATAAATATTTACTGATTTTAGAAACAACTTTGATACCCTATTGATTCTATTAGCTAGTTAATGCCTTAAAAAACCTTTTGGTGTAACTAAGTTTCTAAATCTTAGGCAAATAAGTAATTTACATTTTTCTACATCAGTAATAGTTTGGGTGCTTATTTTTCTGTTGCTTTTTAGAATGTTGACATATCCTTTTTATCCTTATTTTCAAGTGGCAGCAGAATTCCAAGTATGAAAAAGTCTGATTAATTCTCTCACACTGAAGTCATTTAATCGTGCTTTGCCTACCAGCTGCTTTCTGTTCAGTACATTGAACATGAGATTCTAGAGTGCCGTTGTGCTGTCATAAATTTTAAATGTGAACCATTCTTCCTTGCAAGTATCCGACGCTGTTGCTGTTTTGAATAGGCCAGTTTGCTGGGCAGTTTTTCTGGACATTGCTATTGTATCAGCCAAGGGACTCTCTCTCCTCACCCCTGCACGCTGGGTGTCACTGTGGTATTTGGTATTATGGATTGGCGATAGAGATGTTGGGGGGCGGGTTTGCTTGAGTTGTCATCCCTGAGCTCCCTTTATTTCCAGAGTCTCTGGAGAGGTGGGGAAGTAGGGTCAAAACAAGCAGTGGGACTCTCACTTCAATGTGTCAGGTCAGAAACAACCAGCTCAGTGAACTTCCGCTGCACAGATGTGTATGGACCGCCCACAGCGCTGTGTGGAAAAAGGGTATTTTCTGCCCTGTCTGGTAGGAGACGTAAAACAAATATAAATAACAAATATAATTATATTGAATGTTCCTTGAAAGCTACACCGTGCCTTATTCCTTTCTTTCTTTTTTAAAATTGTGTATGCCAAACGCAATACATCATGGGTGCTCAGAATATTCTAAAGCAGAGTCTGATAACTACCGTACACCATCTTGAGACGGAGATTTGGTGCAGGGACATCATTTGATGAGGGCCTTTTGTGACAGGCATTCTCGGGGGAAAGTCAGTGCTAACTTCCTAGAATTTAGGAGTCACTCTTCCAGATAGGCCCCTGGGGACCCCAGAGCTAAGAATTAGGTTCCCATGACTCTGGATGCCAAAGGAGGAAGCAAAGGTTTTTTGTTCTGGTTTATGGTTAATGAATGTGACCATTTCTTGGTAGGAGCAGTTGAACATACAGTATACAGATGGTGTATTATAGAATTTCACACTTGAAGCCTATATAAATTTACTAACAGGTATCACCCCAATCATTCAATGAAAAAAACCACAATGAGGAAAAAAAAAGATTCTCTTGACTAGTACCTGAGGCTCATCCAGTGATCTCACTTTCTGTTGAGGCGGCCACATGCCATTTGCTCCTCCTGATCCTGGCGCCACCCTCGGGAGGACATTTTCGAGTGGGAAGTTTAGCACTGGGCTTTCATTTGTTTATTTTGCTTTTCTTTTTCTATTTTTCAAAATGAACTGAGGAGGATCTATAGAAAGACGTGCAGAGAAACAGGAGGAGCTGTGGTCTCAGGTTGATTGGGATCCATGAAGGGAGCGTTTCAGAAAGGAGATGGCCAGCACATAGAGGTTCAGAGACGTTAAAGCACTTCCCATGCTTATTTAAAGCCTTTAATACTTAAAGGTGTCTAGCAGGGAGTTTTAGCAGCTGGAAGTTCACCGGCGCCATTTTTATTTTTCATGTGGCCTGAAAGTATGGAGACTTTTCCCTCTGCTTTAGAATGGAAGTTGAGTGATTAGGCTTTTGGTATTTTTATCAAAATGAAAAGTTATTTCTCAGACTGTATTGCTCCTCCTGAGCTATTCTTTTTCATCCTTAGGGAATAAAATCACCCCACTCCCCAGCCCATATTTGAACTGGGAATTACTTCTCTCTGATTTGGTGTTAGTGCATTGATCTGAGAGGAGCCATCCAGGCTCGGTGATTTAGGATTTGGCAAAGTTGGTGACTGTGTGGTGTTCTATAATGAAAACAGTAGGAATGGGGAAGATGAGTCAAATGATCTCATCTGAGCAATCATTTGCTTTAGTTACTCTTTTGTACAGCATAGTTTTACAATCAACCTTAAAAGTGGTGTACACAGGTAATACTGGGATTCCTTTATATCTTAGTAAAACGGGAAGTGTAGGTTTATTTTTATGTTATGGTATGCGATCTCTTAAGCATTGTACTAAGACACTAACTCAAGTGATTATCCAATGAACCACCCTGCCTGTTAGGACTCCATCAGGCTGTTAGTCACTCACCAGCAGGTGAGGTGTAGGAGATGGAAACCAACTTCTGCTGTTTTCAATAGAGTGCTGTTTGAATTCCCTGGTGTGTAGGGAATATAGTTTTATTTATGAGCATTAAAACAGTAAAATGTCTCAATTTCAGTTTTAAAAAAAATATTTTGAAGAAAAATAATGACACAGGTCAAGTAAAGCTTGAAGATGCATTTTGTTTACTGAATGCAGAAATTTGTATAAACCGTCAGTTCTGCTTGGTAACGCAGTCAGGAGCAGAAATGGATTTGCAGTGCCACTGACTGGGTTCCCCAAGTCAGTGGTTTGAGTACCTGCTCGCCTTCCAACTGTGGCTCTTTACAAGCTTGCAGGGGATGAGAACTGTAGTCGTTTGGTTTGACCTGGCTGAATGCTGCCATTGGTATCAGGAGCATTTAAAGGAGAGAGTTGGGCATACTCACGTATTAAGAGAAGAGAATGAAGATGTTTCTTGACTTATGATGGGGCTGCATCCTCATAAACCCATCACAAGTTGAAAATATGGGAAGTCTATAATGCATTTAATACACCCGACCTACTGAACATCATACTGTAGTCTAGCCTACCGTACATGTGCTCAGAAAACCTACATTAGCCTACAGTTGGGCAAAATCATCTTGTTGCTTAGGAAAAGATCAAAATTCAGAATGTGCTTTCTACTGAATGCATTTTAATTTTCCACCATTGGAAAGTCTAAATAATTAAAAGCTGAGCATTGTAAGTTGGGGGGAAATCATAAGACATGCTAATTCTGTTTACTTTGTAAAGAAAGAGACCTATTTTTTTTTGATTCCTCATATCACATTTTCTAATTAAAAATTCTGCGGTAATTAATAAAAAGTCAAACTTCAGTTAGGATTTACTTTTAAAGTATGGCTATGGTAGCTAATCTGTTGTTTCAAATTATCTTCTTCAAATAGCTTTATTTCCTTTATCATCCTCCATAATATTAATTTATTAACATATTTATGAGAAAGTAGCCCTTATCTGCATATATAAAATGGAAGGATTCTTATTTGCCCATTAACATTTTTTCTAATGTAATAAAACTGTGAAATTACTACAACCCATAATATTTTATGTTAAAAGTACAGTTTATGTCCCATTGAAGATAACAGGAACCCTTTTACTGAGACTTGGGCTGAAATGAAGTTTTCTGAAAGTCCATTAATGTGTTGTTTGAGTTAACATTTTTCTTGAGGCATTTTTATATCTTGTAAGATCTTAGAGTTAAATGTGAAGCAGAATCCTTCATCGTTGTTTCACTAAATGAAGTCTGTGCTCCGCAGAACGTGAGCTGAACCCGTTTGGACTCAGCAGTTATTGTGAGATGTATGAGACCTTCTCATGTAATCGGAGGCTATCTCAGGAGAGAGCTGTGCTAGGCGTAGATGTCTCTGTGAAGCTGCACGTGTTCTTTACCCCTGAGAACCGTGTCACAACTTACCCCACATGGTATGGGCCTGTTGTAGGAATTCCAGCTCAGGCAGCTGCTTGCAGTGGTTCTGGGTGAGCTATAAGCAGGCTGCTCTGAGTTCTGGAGCCAGGAAAGTAAAAATTTTAACTAAGGTGAAAGTGTCATATCTCATTGGTAGTTTTTATTTATGTATTATTATTTTTTTATTTATTAAGGTATTACATATGTTTCTTTACCCCCTCTTTTCCCCCCCCCTTGCCTCCTCCTTAATTCCCCACTCATGCCCTCACGCCCCTGTTGTCTGTGTCCACTGGTTAGGCTTATCTGCATGCACACAAGTCCTTTGGTTGATCTCTCCCCCTTACGCCAACCCTTCCCTACCTTCCCTCTGAGGTTTGACGGTCTGATCGATGCTTCTCTGTCTCTGGATCTGTTTTTGTTCATCATGCTACCTCAAGCCACAGAGATGTATCACAAGGCTATTCACTTATCATTTCAGATATACATTTATTAATTTGTAGCCGATGGCCAAAAGCAGCAGAGGCATTGGCAGAAAAGTAAATGCAGCTTATTGTCACAGATTTATCGTGACCATGCTCTAAAGTGGTACAGGTTTCCCCACTTGCCCAAAGTTTGCGTTTCGCTACTTTGCTTTTATGAAAGACCCGCATTAGTACCCGTTTTTCCTTACTGGAAGAAATTCAGAGGATTTTCGCTTTTAAGGAAACAAAGGCAAAAAGCAAAAATAGTCATCAGCGTTCATTTTGCAGCTCGCACCCTTTGCAGCGAGAATGGTCTCACCAAGCTCCTTCCGCAGGAACTACACCCTGCATCTCAGCATCTCAGCATCGCGCTGCCATAACTTCAAGCTGTCCGGGAACATCTGTGCTTTATCTCCATGCTTTTGTCATTTGTTTGCAGGATACGTCCTATTAGCTAAGAGAGCTTGTATTAGCTAAGAGAGCTTGTAAGGTTGTTATGCTCAGCATAAAACTGGACGTAATTAAGTGTTTTGATCATGGTGAATGAAATAAAGACCTTGTGCATGCATTGAATTTTGGGTCTGAGAACACTAAAAAATTTCCATATAAATGAGTGGAAATTGCTTTTTTGCTTTATGTCATGCTTTATATCATTTCAGCCTATGAAAGTTTTTCCAGGGATGCTGTTTCCGGCTGGCGGGGTAAACCTGTGTTTTCAAGATAGCGATGACTGACTGATGTGGTTGAATGCTGGGGACCCAGAGAGTCCTCCCAGTTTACAGTGTTTGTTGGTCGGTGGTTCTTCAGCTTTGAACCGTGACTTACTTGGCTTTGAGGGTGAAGATAAAACATCTTTATGATGTCCTTTTCTCACTATTTTTTCTCATATGTATTCATTGAAATCTGTTTATATTGTATACTAGTGGCCCGATGCACAAATGAAGATTTGTGCAAGAATGGGCCTTCGTTCCCCTGGCTGCTGGCACTGCCTTCGCTCTGGCCAGAGCAGCCTTTCTGCTCCAGCCCTGAGCCACCTTTCTGCCTCCCCACACTGCCCAGAGGCCCAGAGTAGCTGGGGTGGTACGGAACACTTTGTGTCATCATCATGGCAACGATGCAAGTGTCCCACCCCTGGCTGCTCTGTACCTGGTATGCAAATTATCCCACCATCTTTATAGGGCTAATTTGCATCCCTACTCCTGATTGGATGGTGGGCATTGAGAAGGTGCGGTCAATTAACATCTTTCTCTTTTATTAATATTAGGTTAGGTAGATTTTCAGGTGCCTGTCAGTACTAATATTCAGGAAAATACATGCTTTTTATGGCATGTTATGCACATTACAGTTGCATTTTTTTTAACTTGATTCTTTTTCAGTATGCTTTGAACTGATTTTTAAAATACTGAAATATATTTCTACATGTGTTATGGTTTCCTCTATAGGAATTTTTTTCAAATTTATTATATTTGCTCTCTGCTTTGTACAGATTTTTACTACAATATTTCTTTTGTATATTCTCTATAGCAGTATATTCTTCAAAACAGACTCGCCCAGGCTGAAAACTGACTTCTGCATATGGGCCATGAAGTTTCAATCGCATTGTATGTGCGTGCCCACATGTGGTATTATATTTTGTGGAAGAGCCACACTCAAGGGGCCAAAGAGCCCACTGCTCTATAGAAATTCATTTAAATACATTTTATATTATGGTTTATTACTAGTATCATCTGAAATATATTAGTACCATTACTTAAGACTATGTGTGTGATATGGGATTTTGTTCACCAGTAAAATTACTATGCTTTGTTCCATGTCAAATATGTGTTGATTCAGTATGCTTTAAACAATAACTGTGATGTTATATTTTTTTAGTTAATAGTCATTGCATATCCTGAACTTATTTCCAATCTTATTCCAGTCTGTAATATATGAACACAATAATTAGTTTCCTTTTACAAAAATCACTCTCAATACATGTGTTATAAAAAGTATTTTTATAAATTGTCTGCCTTAGTTCCTTATGTCAATGGGGTTCTCTAGAGAAAACATCTCTGTATGAAAAGAGGTTTATTATAAGAATTACCTTATGCATTTATGGAGGCTGAGAGTTCCTGCATCTGTTTCTATAAGCCGGACCAGGAAAGCCCGTGGTGTAGTTCAGTCTGAGTCTAAAGGCCTGAGAAGTGGGGGAGCTGATGGCCTGAGAATAGGGGTGCCAGTGGTATGAGTCCTGGTCTGAGTCTGAAGACCAGGAGCCAGGAGCACAGATGTCCAAGGGCGGAGAAGGCTGTCTCCCTCAGGCTGAGAGAGCACATCCCCACCTCTGCCTTTTCACTCTAGTCACGGCCCCTGCGGGCTGGATGGCCCTCAGCATCGGTGCAGGTGATGTCTGAGCTCAGGGTACAGGGTCAGGTGAGACTCTCTCCCGGACACATCTCCTGGGCACACCCAGAAATGAAGTTCACTGGCTGTCGGGAAATCCCTTAGCCAGTCAGGTTGACATTCCAGATGCACCTTGTTTACCTGCATACCTTCTGTACCAGCAAATATGGTATGAGCAAACGGAATTTTTACAATCTAAATCCTCTTTTAAATGCATCAGAATGTGTAGATTAATAGAATCCTGTAATATTAATAGCTAATATTTATTGAGGACTTCCTGTGTGTCAGGCTGTGTTCTGAGTATATTCGTTTTCTACTTTTTTAACAAATTACTCTAAACTTAGTGGCTTAAATAGCACATCTTTATTTTATACAAGTGTGTACATCAGAGGGCAGGAATCTTGTGAGCCATCTTAGAATTCTGCTAATCATACTGAGTATCACAACTCATTTACTCTTCCCGACAACACTACAGCATAGGCACTTTTATTGGTGGCATTGCACAAGAGGGGACAGTTGGCCACAGACATAAAAGGTCCTGAGAGCCTAGATTCTCATCATTTTCACCGATTCAACCACTATTTCTGAGTTTGGAACTCTTTGTCATAGCCATTCATTCACTCACATCTACTGTGTATCTGTAATTCTCTCCACCATTTTTTTTTCAATTAGTGTTTCTTAGAGGATACACATACTTATGTTGTTTGGAAAAGCTTTACTTGCGTTCAACCTTTTCCTAACAGATTTTTACTTACTTTCTTGGGCATTTGAGTAACCTCTGAGTCACAAGCCCAGCTATCTGCAGACTGGTTTATTTGGTCTGTACATTGCTATCAATTCATTTTTGATATTCTTTCCAACTTTTAAAAAAAATATATTTTTTATTGATTTTTTTACAGAGAGGAAGGAGAGAGATAGAGAGTCAGAAACATCGATGAGAGAGAAACATCGATCAGCTGCCTCCTGCACAGCCCCTACTGGGGATGTGCCCGCAACCAAGTTACATGCCATGACCGGAATCGAACCTGGGACCCTTCAAGTCCGCAGACCAATGCTCTATCCACTGAGCCAAACCGGTTTGGCTTTTCAACATTTTTTTAAAGCCTAAATTTAATTCTGTTTGCTGAAAAATTAGGAGATGTGGCTCCACTGGATTACTTCCCACACGGCAACCATTTGCTTGAGCTGGGCAGCAGCTACTCATTTTCGTGAGGTGTGAGCAGCCCACTGAGCTACCCCCACATAACCTCTCAGGTTTAATCTAAGCTTAAATGTAAGGTACAGATTTGTTTTATCACTGTAACTGGAGTATCTTCTCTTCTTTAAGCCACCTTAATGTTATGTAGTTTTCTACCTGGAATCTCCTCCCTATTGAAAACCTGCCACATTCTTCAGTGATGAATTCTAGTTTCATCTTTGCATGAAAACTGAGGCATCTTACATGACAGGAAACCTAGTCTGATGTGGAATGAAGCAAAACAACAAACAAAAACAACAAGGGGAAGGGACTTGTTGGCTCTGAACTGAAAAATGCTTTATTTTTGCATTGCTGACTCCAGAAGGATAAGCAGTGGCATTAGGCCCTGAACTTCCTCCATTGCTAGACTCTCTCCAGGGGGTGCCTTCATTCTCAGACAAGCTCCCCTTTGTGGTGGCAAAACACAAGGCAGTAGTCAACAATCTCTACGTTTTTATTCACTCCGCTGCAAATCGAGCATGAAAAAGAATGTCTTGTTGGTTACTTAGGCAAAATATCAAGGTTAGCTGTGACCATCTGATTAGCTAGATAATTAGCCTGGTTGGGTCAGGCATGCATGTGTGAACCATTTGCCTTAACCAAGGGATGTGGTGTTTCTGTTTGCTCAGCCTGGGTCACCTGCCCACCCTCAGCGTTAGTCCTAGAGAGCAGGGAGACACCAATGATGGGGAAGAGCTTGTTACCAGGCGAATATGGGGAATGAATACTGAATGACAAAATAGTATATACCTTCATCTTCCTGTTACCCTGGTGGAAATGCTGTTAAACTTTGCCACACTTCTTTAATACTGTTATCAGTTGGCCATCTATTACTCTGATTTGTGTTACAGTCATTTGTTTACTCACCTGTTTGCCAGACATTTATGTAGTGCCAGTGGTGTCGCTGGCATTGTGCAAGGGGTGGGAACACAAAGATAAAAATCAATTGCCCTTGGGGAATTCTCAACACAATATGTAGGAGTTGCTCCCCAGCTGGATGGTAAAGCTTAGGAGATGTCAGAAATACTGTGTACCCTTATGACATGTAACATAATATTTTCCACAACACAGGCTCTTGGTAGATAGTATAAAGTTTGTGCGTGCAGCTTATTAAAGTATAGTTTCATCACCCTAGCTTGCTAGATGAATGAATCTCAGTTTGTGGCCATCTTGTTTGTGCTCTTACCTGAAAAGCAGGAACCATGCTATTTCTTAGGCTTCCGGGAGCTTGCTGGTTTGTGTTGGCTCCGGTAGTAAAATGGGTTATTCCTGAGGATATAAGTGAATTGCTTAATCCATGTTTGTTGATTGGAATCTGCTGAACGGTGGAAATGGATGTGCTGTGATCACGGGGACCAGTTTCAGTTTTTTTCCCCACTAATTCTTTATAGTTTATTTGTTCATAAGACTTTTTAAGTTCTCATTCATGTCGAATATGCAGATGTGGGTTTTGTCCTTCATTAAGCTTCCTTGTGTGTGTACATTTTGGAACTGGTGTTATTTTAATACTGTAGTGACATGATAATCAGAGAGGACGCAGGTCTCTGGACAGCTAAACCCTCCTGAGGACGGATAGCATTATTACCGAAAGAAAATGAACTCCACTGACAGGTCAGGTGTTTTCTATTATCCGCCCTGAAGTTAATACCCTTGTTTTTATTTGTTTGCAATAACATCCAGGCTTTGATTTCCTGAGGTCTTTGTAATCCCTAATGAGAAAACAACTCGGTGTGCTGTGAGAATAAGAGCCAACATTGAGCAATGGCCATATGCCAGGCCCTGTGCTTTGCATGTATTATCTCATAAATCTTCACAACAATTCTGTGGGCAGGTACTATTATTGTCCCCTATTGCAGGAGGTAAACTGAGGCTTGGAAAGGGGAAGCAACTGCCCAAGTCACAGAACTAGTCAGTGGCAGACGTGGATCAGGCCTTTGACTTCAGAACTTATGGTCTTCACAATAAAAAACAGAGACTTTAAAAAGATCCCAGACCTTGCCATTTATACCCGCCTCGCCACCCCTCCATCTTCATCGTGAAAACTCAGTAAACGGTTGCTGGACTGGTTTCCTCACCCAGGGTTCCAAGTAGACACTTACGTAATTTTCATCTTCTCTGTAATAACAATAGTTGACTATTGTTACTGTGATAGCCATCACATTACCTTTCATATCTCTGAAAACCTCGAATCCCTCAACACAAACAAAAACCATTGTCTAAAATATATGCAAATATGTATTTTTTAAACTGTGCTATTATATTTCATCACTTATTTTAAACAACTACTCAGGTGTTTTGAAAATGTATGTGCATTATAAAACATTGAAGCAATAAAAGCACAGACCAGAAATCCAAGTGCCCCTGAAACTTCACCACTGTTAACATTTGGGGCCACATCAGTATCTATATTTAATATATACACGCCCACATACTCACCACAGGCATACCACATGCAGTTTTTAAAAAAATATGTTTAATTGATTTTTTACAGAGAGGAAGGGAGAGAAATAGAGAGCTAGAAACATCGATGAGAGAGAAACATTGACCAGCTGCCTCTTGCACACTCTCCACCGGGGATGTGCCTGCAACCAACGTACATGCCCTTGACCGGAATCGATCCTGGGACCTTTCAGTCTGCAGACCGAGGCTCTACCACTGAGCCAAACCGGTTTTGGCCCACATGCAATTTTTAATGGCTGTGTACTATTCCATTATGGGAAATGTTAAAAATTAATCAACCATTACTCTATTGAGTTATTTCCAATATTTTTCCACAGCAGGGAACATTAGTATACATATATCTTTACATAATAAAGCAGTTGTTTGCATTGGATAAGTTAATAGAAATGAAATTGCAGAGGCAGATTTTTTTTTTTTTTATATGTGTTGCCAAATAGAGTGGTGGAGAAGTCATTTTACAGTTGTTCATATGAAAAATAATACAGTAATTAATAAATAATAATTCAAGAATGAACACTGTGTCATGTGCTCACAACTGCAAACTACTTTGCCCCACCCTGTGGATGCATTTACACTCCACCACCAAGGTATGAGAGTGTGTTTTCTTAGAACCTTGTCAGCATGAGATATTATTATTTTTAATTCTTATCAATCTAATAAATAATGTCTTTGTAATTTTAACTTCCTTTATTAATTAGTTTCTGTTGAGTTTTAAGTCTTGACATTTTGCATGATTAAACAGGCTCTGTTTCCTGTGAAATTTTTGAGGCCATGACAATGCTAAACAAACCTAGATATTTCCTCTGGCTTTTCAAAGTAAAGCTGTTTCTTTTTCCTTTATGCAGTGGAGTATGATGTACATGGAATGTTGTATGCCCTTGATGGTCCAGTCATCAGCACATAACGGTAACTTTTTGTACAGGCTTATTTTTAAGGTCATTAGGTCTATTACAGTGGTTTTCAAACTTTTTAATGTCGCGACCCTTTAATACAGTTCCTCATGCTGTGGTGACCCCAAACCATAAAATTATTTTCGTTGCTACTTTTTAACTGTAATTTTGCTACTGTTAATGAATCGTAATGTAAATATCTGTGTTTTCCAATGGTCTTAGGCTCTACAGCAGCGGTTCTCAACCCACAGGCGACTCTAGCAGGGTGGCCTAAGACCATAGAAAGTTGTTGTAACCTGGTGGAGGTAATCTTTTGCTTTTAGAGCAAACTCGTTGATGGAATACTTGGAACCGAATGTGGCAGCATCTATGGATCTGACATTGTGCTGCAAACATAGGAGAGCCTCCTATACTGTAAACAGCTTTCCCTCCCCCCAATTCAAGTACTTTGAATTTAAATTAGGCATTAGTTGAGTTTGTAAGATTTACTATCCTTTTTGTTTATAGAAAAAAAAATTAATAGTCAATATTTAGATTTTCCCCCCCCAGTGCTTTGTAAATGCTTGATAGTACTATTCAGTTATATATTATTAGAGGCCCAGTGCACGAATAGGGTCCCTCGGCCTGGCCTGTGGGATCGGGCTGAAACTGGCTCTCCAACATTCCCTGAGGGGTCCCGAATTGCAAGAGGTTGCAGGCCAGGCCGAGGGGCCCCACTGGTGCACAGTTGGGGCTGGAAGGGACCGTGGGAGGGCTCCAGGGTGTGTCTAGACTGTCCCCCTCAGTACCGATTGGCCAGACCCCAGCAGCAAGCTAACTTACTGGTTGGAGCATCTGCTCCCAGGTGTAAGTGCACCTCATAGTGAGCCGCCTTAGCATATCATTAGCATATTATGCTTTGATTGGTTGAATGGCTGACCAGTTGACCAGACACTTAGCATATTAGGCCTTTATTATGTAGGATTTCCCCTTCTTTTTTTCCCCTGCTGTCACATGCTTCACCTCAGGAAGCATATTCTGAACTTTCATGAATCCTTGCCATTCTAGAAGTTCCTTCTTATCTCTCTTTGGCTGTTGACAAAATTGTCTCTGAACCTGCGGGTTTAAATAGACAAAAGAAATAGCCTATATTGCTGATTATCTTTCCAAAAGAGGGACAAGAACAACTGTACTGTCCTTCCCTCTTCATATTAAGCATCTCTTAAAAATGAAAGATGAGGAGTATTCATCATACTGGAAAACTCTCCGACAGTTGTATTTTATAAGTAATAGTGGCAATTAAATTCAAGATGTTCTGTTAACAGGAACCAACAAGTAAAGCTGTCTGCTTCTAAAATATGGAGATCAGTGTCCTGTGAGACAAGGATGAATAGAAACAACACATACTTAGGACTGAAATGGAAGTCTTGGAAGGAAAATGTTTTAATTTAATTAAGAACATTACTAATTCCACATATATTTATAGCACCTTCCTATCGATGCAGTGGATCTATGGTATTTATACATCAGAAAAAGTAAGTGAATGTTTGACATTTGATGCACGAGAAAATATTTTTGCCGAAAAATTTGTTTATACTGCTGGGATTACAAAAGAGAGGGTGGGCTGCTGCTTCCCAGTACAAGTCAGTAATTTTAAATTCTTGACTCTAAAAACAAATGCTGCTGTTGTTTATTTATTTAACATAAGAAGGGGTTTTATAGGGTTTTAGATTTGATTTTATGAGGTTTACTATAATCTTAACTATGATTTAAAAAAATATCTTCAGCCAGTTCTTTCTGGGGGTGAAGAACAGTTCTATAATTTTATATTGAAAGTAGAAGGAAAGCTTGGCTTGTTACATAAAATATTTGATCACATATGGTTTCAGGAATATATTTCAGAAAGTTAGGTAATTTTATATATAAATACACATATTTGTAGAAATATATACTATAATATACCATAAATATATATTTGTTACATAAGTACATATTATTAAAATAAAGTTATTTGTGTATAAACCTGTACTGACAGTATATGTTAAGGAAATAATTGGCCAGTGTGGAAAAAATTTCTTCTCTCATGAATGTTGATCTTTTCTTACAAAGCCAATTTATTGTTGAAGTAGAGGAAGTGTGGTTTTTATTCTGGTTGTCTTTGAAGACATAAAGCATGCAGATGCTGTTCTATAAAATTATTACAGATAGAAATGATTTGTTCACAGCTAAGTTTATGAGGAAAATGTTGCCATTTCTTAGTTCTAGAACCATCATATCTAATAATAGAGTAATATGCAAAATAACCATCACTCCGAGACAAAATGGCAGCCCCCATAGCCACAAGATGGCGGCGCCCAATCCCCTCAGCCCTGCTGCTGGAGTGTCCGGCCTGTCTGTCCGCAGGAGCAGCAAGGCTGGATCTGCCTCCAGAGGGGGCACATCCAGCCTCCCAGCTCCACTGCTGCTGCCATGTCTGGGCCTGTCAGCCTTACCAGGGTTGGGGGGATCAAGCAGTGAGGCTTGATCCGCCCCCAGACTTGGCAGACAGAGTCTGGACAGCAGGGCTTGGGAGCTTCCTTAGCCCACGGCAGCAGGGAAGCCCCAGGCCCAGCAGACAGAGCACAGACAGCAGGGCATGGAGGCTTCATTTGCAGGGTGATGGTGGGGAAGCCCGAGGCCCAGCAAACAGAGCCTGACAGCAGGGCTTGGGGACTTCCTTAGAGCAGAGGCAGTGGGAAAACCCCCAGGCCCAGCAGACAGAGCCCAGACAGCAGGACTTGGGAGCTCCCTTAGTGCTACAGTGGCGGGGAAGACCCCAGACATGGCAGAGTCCAGACAGCAGTGCTTGGAGGCTTAGCAAGGTGGCGGCGGGAACACTCCCAGACCCCTCAGACAGAGCCAGGACAACAGGGCATGGGGACTTCCTTAGTGTGTTGGTGTCGGAGTCGGCAAAGCCCCCAGGCCTGGCTGGCAGAGCACACTGCAGGGCGTTGGGGCTTCCTTTGCATGGCACATGGCGAGGCAGGAAGAGAGCAGAGGGAAGGGCATGGGGGCTTCATCTCCATGGCTGCAGAGAAACCTCCAGGCCTGCAGAGAGCAGAGAATCATGGGGAGTGGGCCTAAGTCATCAGTAGGACATCCCCTGAGAGCTCCTGGATTGTAGAGGGTGCAGGTTGGGCTGAGGGACCCTCGTGCACGAATTTTGTGTATCGGGCCTCTAGTATACTAGAAAAGCGTAACAGGAAAGTCTGTATGATTTTCATAGTCATGACAAAGGCTTATTGTGTAGAAATAGTTCCCATCTACATAAGTTCTCTGTGTGTCCAGACTTGAGAATAGTCTAATTAATAACAATAAATTCCTTCCTTTTTTGTTTATAATCAGTTTATTTTGAATGTGCCCTTCTAACATTTTCCAGGTAAAACAAGAAGGTTAACTCATCCAAGGATGCCTCAGAGTTCCATCCCCTCCCCCTTACACGCATACACACAAAACACTAAAATGAAAGTTTGAGCTATCTGTGAGTCTTTATAATTCATACTTCCTTTGAGGATTGATTTGTTCTCATTTTGATGAATTCTGACTTTCTTGTTCCATGGTTCTCATCTCAGTTGTTCAGCGATTTATTTTTCTTGCTCAGGGAATTGAGTTTTCCTGATCATATGGCTCTGCCTTGTATTGCTGTCAAGGTCAGAATCTTTTAATTTTATTGATGGAACTGGTATCATAACCTGAGGGTCTTCTGCTGTATATTTAAATCCCTTCATATTGTCTGAAAACGCTCATATCTTGGCTTTTGGTCAAGCAGATACCTTTATTAAATTCCTGGGTTACATCTAGTTTACTTTTCCTTGAGAGAAATATAACACAATACCACCAGCGTCACGATTGCAAATAGATTGTTACCCTGGCAACCCAACAATTTTTAATACTAGAATTTCTTGTTCAAGCAAAACTTACGACATTGGAAATCTTTCCCAGACTGTGAACTGTATGCTGACTCTTGTAGTTGGCATCACCCTGTGCCCAATAAGAACATTTTATTCTTTAGTAAGAAAACTGTGTAAACTCTCCGTTTGCTTATCAACCTCTCAGCTACTATGGAAGGAACTCTCCCTTTTACAGTTAGGTGCCAGGGATATTTGTAAGAGACACTAAGTCACATGTGTCAAACACAAGGCCTGCGGGCCAAATCCAGCCCGCCAGGCCTTGCAATGTGGCCCGCACCGCGCTGTCATCACTGCACTCCGCTGTCAGTTTATGACATTGTCAGTTTATGACTGTTCAGTAAACCATTCGGCCCGCGATTTAGGCTGGATTTTAGATTTTGGCCCCTTCTCTGATTGAGTTCGACACCCCTACACTAAGTGAAGAGAATCATAGTCTTGTATTGGACACCAAGGACATTTGCGACCCACCAGCTGCATGAGGAGTCGTGGGAAATTGCTTAGGTTCCCTGAGACTGGTTTTAAAAATTGTACGTTGGAGTATCAGTTCCTGTCTGATTTGTCTCATGGGCTTGTTTTAATAAAATAACACATAAAATATTTGTTACTGCTTTTATTCACAGTAGGAATAAATAAGATGTATGCACTATATATGATAGAGCAAAATTTGTTTATAGTTGTGAGTATATGAAACACAGCAGTCAGTCTTGTATTATTATTTATTAACTAGAGGCCCGATGTATGAAATTTGTGCAAGAGGAGACCTTCCTTCTCTCAGCTGCCAGTACCGTCTTCCCTCTGGCACCCGGCACCCTGGACCCCTCTGGCTGCTGGCAGGCACCCAGGCCCAGGCTTCCCTTGCAGCCCCAGCTTTGTCTGGTCTAATTTGTATATTATGCTTTTATTATTATAGATTATTGTATTATTTTCCATACGAACAACTGTAAACCTCCTTTTGCCCCACACTGTGTTAGGATTATGTATGATCTCATTTAACCCTAACAATAATCCCGGGAAATAGATATATTGTTCTTTCATATGAAGACATTTATAAGCAAAGAACATTCAGTTGGTTTGCTCAGATCATACAACGGTGGACTTGGAACCAGAGTTGTCTCTATCTATTGCTAGTGTTTACCCCACTAATTCTTACACTTATCATCTAGCTGGCACATAGTAGGCACTGGATTTTTGTTGAATAAATGAATACTAAACTGAATACTTCCAGGAAATGGTAGTCTGTCCTAGGGTAAGACTCACCATTTGTAGATAAGCTGAATCTGGACTAGTTAAGAAATTAGAAATCACTAATTCTGCAACAGGGTAGGCTGTGGTGGTTTCTGTAATTTTCTTTATTACTATTCATTCATCAGGCCTTCATTAGACTGTACTGAGTGAATATTGTGTGTCAGGGAGTTGGGCATGCAAAGATGAGTAAGACGGCTGGTTGACACCTTGGGTAGTCAGAGGGTACATGAATCTCTGCAAGTGTATATAATATTTTATTAAACATTTACTTCATCAAGATAACATTGATGTTAATTTAAAAAAATACATATTTTTTTATTGATTTCAAAGAGGAAGGGAGAGAGATAGAAATATCAATGATGAGAGAGAATCATTGATTGGCTGCCTCTTGCACACCCCCTACAGGGGATCGAGCCTGCAACCCAGGCATGTGCCCTTGACCTGAATCAAGCCCGGGACCCTTTAGTTCACAGGCCGACCCTCTATCCACTGAGCCAAACCGGCTAGGGCAGGATAACCTTATTATTAAGGCATAGAGACTGTTCCATTCTTTGATCCATTATTAGTATTTACAAACAGCAAGAAGCATGTTACTCTGAAGTTCTGAGTAAATACAGTTTGACATGGGTATCCCAGATGCTATAAGCCTTGTGCCATATGCAAACTTCAAGCCGAATTATTACTTATTCATCTTATATTCTTTGAATGCAAGTTACGGAGAGCCCTTTGTGTTAGCCACTCATATTATATTTGGTTGTAATCTTTGTATAGAAATTATTAACTGTCGGTTCACTTTTAAAGATGTGACAATCATGGTACCATTAGCCATAGTGGGGTCCTGTTTTCAGAGCACACGGAAGGCCTTTACACCCAGACTGTGGGTGTCTGGGAAGCCTTTGGGAAGACAGGGCCTCTTAGCCGAGTCTCAGAGTCTTCGCAGGAAGACTGAGATGGGAGAAGAGCTGTCAGTCAGAGGAAGCAACAGATGACAAGGCTCCGATAGAAAGACGTTGCTTCGGGGAAAGTGCTAAGCAGTTCAGTGTGGCCCGAACATTTCCAGGAAGAAAGGACATTGGTCAGAAATAAGACAAAAGCAAGGCAGAAATTGGACCTTACCTTGAAGGAGACTGATTTTTAATTTGACAAGAGGCATAGGATTTGGTGAGTGAGACGTGCTCGTTAGAAACCCCTTTTGCAAGGGGTTTGGAGGATATTGGGAGGAGAGTACCACGGGGCAGCAGATGCCCGCAGTGATCAGGCAGGAGGTGCGTGGTGCTGACCTAAGGCACCATGTGGCGGTGAGAAGGGCAGAAGGAGGGAATGAGAACGTTCGGAGAAGGTCGGCTTGGAGCCTGCCCACCTTAGAGATGGTAGGGAGAAAGGAGTCAAAGAGGATGCCCTTGTTTGTAACCTGGCAGACTTGTGGAGTGATTGGTAAGAGACAGTGAATACAGCGAGAGGCGCTGACAATAGGGGGACCAGAGAAAGAGGAGAGAGCGCCGCATGTGTAGGTCGTGGATTCTGTTTGGTTGAGATCCCGTGGGACATCCGAGTGGATGTATTGAGAATGGAACTGGATGTATGGGACTGAATCTCAAATGAGATTCAGGTTGGAAATTGAGGTTTTAAAATTCCAAAGTGTATAGATGGCAGGTGATACAATAGAAATGATCCAGGGAGTGGGTGGAAACGAAGAAGACAATAGGAGCAAGCATGTAACTTTCTGGAATAGGAATGTGTAAGAGGCTAGCTGGAGAAAGAGAGAGAGAGAGAGAGAGAGAGAGAGAGAGAGAGAGAGAGAGAGAGAGAGAGAGAGAGAGAGAGAGAGAGAGAGAGAGAAAGAAATAGAAAGAAAAAGAGAGAGAGAGAGCGCGCGAGAGCGTGCGAGGGAGGAAGGCCAGCAAGGGTGATTGAGAGCGAGAGAAGTCAGAGGAAATTCTGTGGAGAAAGATGTCATAGAAACCAAGGGAGAAAAAAATTTAAGAAGGAAAGGAGGTCAGTTAAGATGAGGCCTGAAAGGAGTTAATAAATAAGACATCCTCAGACCGATGAGTGCTGAATCTTCTTAAGAAATTTGCCCCCGAATCAGAAGGGATGAATAGGGGCAGTCAGAGAGGAATACTGTGTTTCGGTTGGTTGGTTGTTTTAAAGAGGGGGCCAGGAAGGATGCAGGTTTAAAGGTAAGGGGGAGAGGGGCTGTCAGTAATGAGGTGAGATTCCTGGCACTGTGAGAGCAAAGGCCTTAGCCTTGGGTCCTGGAATAGACATTTCTCCTCTGCCCCATTGTGCATTGCCCAGGCTACACCATTAACTGTAGGAGGCCCTCAAGGTGTCTGGGTCTCAAAAACGGAAGCATGTGTGTAAGTCCTCATGTGTACATTCTACTACCTTTTTTTTTTTTTTTAAAGTATTTTATTGATTTTTTACAGAGAGGAAGAGAGAGAGGGATAGAGAGTTACAAACATCCATGAGAGAGAATCATCAATCAGCTGCCTCTTGCACACCCCCTACTGGTGATGTGCCTGCAACCAAGGTACATGCCCTTGCCCGGAATCGAACCTGGGACCTTTCAGTCCGCAGGCCGATGCTCTATCCACTGAGCCAAACTGGTTTTGGCACATTCTACTACTTTGAGGTCACCGTTTCCTAATTTTAAGCTCACCTTCTGATAATGACTTAAAAAATAAATCTCAGTTTAGTGAAAGGTTGCCCTTGACCACAGTTATGCCAGGTGAGATGTATAAAGCCTGGGGTTGTAGAGAGAGCAAGCACAGAGGAGGCAGAAGGAGGGAGTCCTTGGTGGTTCAGATTGCACAAGCAGCCCGGCTCAGAAGTGACTGCCAGTGAGGGTCCTTCTGCTGAGGACCCACACTTTGCTCTCAGGGTGTGAAGATTAGGTTAGGGGTTCGCACCCCTGCCTGACGAGGACCTGCCGACTGGCCTGGCAGGTATCAACAGCGCCGACACCACCAGCGTGTCATCAGTGCTTCCATATCCAGATGCAGGAAGCAAGACGGGCGTCCCCCAGCGCACAGTGGTTGGGCCTGTTGCTCTTTGTGGTCCTCGTTGTCAGCTGCAGATTTTCAATCCTAACACTTAATAGCAACGAGAATTATTTTCTTCAAAATGGTTTTCTGTTGACCTTTCTCCTTAGGTTTTCCAGATCCCTGCAGCTCCCTGCCGAAACGCCTCCTGCCATTTGCTCAGCAACTTAAGTTGCTTTCTGTCACAGAGACTTCTGTTTCTGCATGACCTTTTTACCCCGGGATTCTGTCAAGCAGTAGGTTGACAGTACCTGCTTGCAGTACTTTGCTTGAAGCTTGTAATATATCATGCCTTTTACGGTGTCACATGGCTTACTGTAGCTTACGCCTACAAAAATTATACTGTGCTGTGCTAGAGTGCCTGGTACGTTGGAGTGGATTTTTATTAGCAATATATTTGCCCATACAGCGATCATATCTGTTTTAATACATGACACTTATAATAAGTTTAAGATCCAGACATACTGGATTGGTTATGGGAGGTAGAAATGACTCCTTGTCTGCCTACCTGTATGATAAACAAATTCATTTTTCCCAAGACCAGTATTTCCTCCTTTCTGTTGTAATTAGGTTTCTCATTCCGCAAGTTAACTGTGGTCGTAAATACTGAATCGTTGGCATGTTTTCTCAAGTATGAAAGTAAAAGCCTATTCTTGATGTGCAAATTACAGCTGAACACGGGTCCAGACATATGGTTATTAGTGCTGTTTAAATCACTGGGGCTTCTTGTCACCACGGTTACCAATGTTCTCAGAGGGCCTTTAAGTCGCTTCCTTTTTGTCTTCTGTTTTAAAATTTTTTTTTAAATGCGTGAATTTCCCATTTATTTGGCCCTTTATTGGAAGTCCACCTGAAACAGTGACAACTGGAATTGAAAAGTCCAGATGCTCTGGCCTTGCTTAGCTGCTTCCTGGTCTCTGAACATTTGGCCTCGTGCTTCTGGCCGAAAGCCAGCAGCAAATTGTACTTTCCATGCACTGTTCGCTCCCTCTCCCCTTCTCAGAGCGGGAGCCGCAGAGTGTACTCTTAAGACAATCGAATTTGAATTGCAAATCTGTGTGTGAATATTATTTTATAAGGAGTCAGAGAAGAAACCAAAGGGGAACATTTTCCTAATTGGTTAGTAAGCTGTACACATAATTGGTAGCTGATGCTCATCTTGACCATATATAGTCATTAGCTTTGCTTAGGATACAGAAATGCCAGTGTTCATGAGACTTTCTTTTTCAGTGTTATCCACCTGTATATTTTCTGTTGTATTTAAAGTAAAATCTTATTTAATTGTGCGATCACAAGGTGTAAGAAATAGTCTTCATTTTTAATCAGGGGAAGTTACATATTAAAGTGTAGAAAATTGTGTTTTAAATTGCCTGATAAAAATACTCTGAAATTTATTTATTAATTATTACCTATTTTTCAACTGCTTTGAATTTGGTGATCTAGTAGTTGATGATGATGTCAGGGTGGTGAATTATGAAAATCTTATGTATAGTTATGTGTGTTTAAAAGTAAAGCTAGATTTCCCCCCTTGCCTGGCAAGGGAAAAGGAAATCAAGTGAGAAAGAGGAACATCAAGTTTTTCTCTTCATTTTCTGACGCAGAAAATGTGCTTTTAGTCCTCCTATCCTGCCAGTTATGGTATTATTATTGGTATTAGAAAAATTAAACTCTAGACACTAAAAAGAAAAGTAGTGAGATGAGGGGTCACCAGATGGCTGTGACCTTGACAGTGTGTTGATGTGTCCGAGACTCGCCCTCTAAGAGAGCTGGGGACCTTTTCTCTCCAAGGGCCATTTGGATATTCGTAACATCTTTCGCTGATGTACTTCAGTTAATGTAAGTTTATGTTGCTATGAAAAAAGCTCCTAGACTTTTTGAATTTCAAGTCCTGCCTGCGGTTGCCTCACCCAGCGATTTCTCGGGCCTTTTATGATTTCCTGTAGGAAAATGCCAACATTCTCGAATCTCTCTTTTTAAACTTTACCAATCAAATATTTTCTGTTGTATTTAAAATTGGAGTCAACCTTTGAAATGTCTATTATGGGCCCAGTGTTTTTAAGATTGGACAAGTTACTGTTTTTGCACGTGCACTTCATCTGTGAAGAAGCTTCCTATAGAGAAATCACACCCACAGTTTATAACTTAAGAAGTTAACCAGATGCTTATTCTCTTTCTTGGAAGCTCGCTCCTTTCCTTGACTAGTTTCCTCGCTGTACACATGCTGATCCAGTTAACTTCCCTTGTTGTTTTTTCTCCTGTAGCCAGGATCCGTCACCGGAGTGCTGGCTGTCACTCAGACACCCCTCTAAGTCCGGGGAGCACACTTTTGGTCACCAAGGAGATGGCTTCTTTTATCCATTTTATTTTTTATTTTTCCCCCAAACCATTTATCCTCTCTATGCCCTCTTCCACTCTCATCTACCAGCCCTAAACCCCCGCCCGGAGATGGCTTTTTTTAGATCAGTGTACTTGACTTTGCCAAGTTATGATCGGGTTCACATACTTTCTGCAGGTACTCAACTGCACTTTTATAATGAACTTCAATGGGAGAAAATTTTTCCATTTGAATTTAGAATTCAAGAAGTCAGATTATCAAACATTTGAGAGGCGACAAATCTCTCCTTAGTCAACAAACGCTGAGTGTCTGGTATGAGCCAGACCCTGTGCTGGATATATAGAGATGAACATATTTGTAAATTGTCACTATATACCAATTTCTGAAATAAAGATTGCTTTCAGACCTCAGGGGAGCAGGTAGAAAAGTACTCATATTCTCAGAATGTGAGTATAGTACTTTTTTTTTTTTTTTTTTTTTTTTTTTTTTTTTGTCATACCCCAAAGTTTACATTGAGCAAAAACTTGGGCAAATAATTTGTATGGCAAGCTTTAAATAAATTTGGACTTCCTGAGACTGTGGAAAATACCTGCTTAGAAGAGGCATTTTTGATTGTCAGACTTAGGAAAAAAGTGCTGATCATTGTCCCCCATTAAGCTTTTGGTGGACTGAAGGCTTTGCTTTAGAGTAAAAACCGAAGAGATGGAGATGATCGGGGAGAGGGCACCTGCAGCCCAGGGGAGCCTGGGAAGGCGACGGAGCAGGTGCCGCAGAGACGGGAAAGGAGGGAAGGCTTCTCTATTGGCTGCGCTCTTTGTTCTGCGTTTGCGGCACCGGACCGGATGCTGATGCAGAACTGCCACCGCGCCTGTCTGCAGGGAGACCTTCACCTGACAGCCAGACGCAGCGCCCGGTGGCCTGGCGTCAGCGTCCGCTCCGGTGCTGCTCCCGGGAAGGGCCTGAGGCCCAGGTGGTGTGGGATGCACCTGTCCAGCAAGATTTCATGTCTGAGAGATACTGTTTGGAGTCCCTTTTCCAGAGCATGTGACAATGTTTAATTTTCCTACCCCCTGGTTTGCTACTTTACTTTAATATTGATGCATAACATGTAAACATTTAAAATTAATCTGACGTAGACATCTTCTTTTTTTATTTCTTAATTATGAGCTGCAAGCTGGGCTGTTAGGAATGGGGTGGGTGAAGGTCGTGTGTAGGTCGCAGCTGTTGTGGGGTCTGAAACTGGAATGTGCCACAGACTTTGTTTATGAGCGGGTGGTGTGGATTGGGGGAGATATAAATTCCAAAGACACAGCCAGCGGGGGTCCTGGTGGATCTCTATGAGTGCTGTGCCTTCTGTGCACAGATGACCTTGTGCCTTTGATGGTACAGGTATGGAGATTATGATTTTTCTGATCCCACAGAAGCAAGTATCATTAAGGGGTAGATGGAGCAGAATATTTGGCATTTTGGCCACATTGGTTAATTTGAGACCTCTGGTTACAAAATAAGACTTACACAAGTGTTCCAGTACCTATGAACGGGAGCTTCATGGATGTGCAAGCAAAGGCAGCTTTCCTGTGGAGTGGAGACTGTAGTGGCGGGAAAGGGAAAGGGAGGAGAGAAGGTAAGGTGGACCCGTGTAGCATATTTGAGACCCAGCTTAGCTGCAGTTAGGAGTGAGGCTTCCTTTTCAGATTGATAATGGAGGGCAGGCCTTGGGAGGGAAGTCACATAGGGGTTGTAATAACGGGAGTAGCTCAAGGTTACGGAACACTAATGCTCCAGGTAGTATACAAAGCTCTTTGCATATGACAACTCGGTTTTTAGTGGAGACAGTTTTACTGAATTTGATTTAGAAAGGTGGGTGACTTGTGCAAGGTGACAGCTGTGTAACTTCAGTCTGAACCCAGCAGTCTGAGAGCAGAGCCCAGAAGCTTGGCCGCTACTTAGCTCTCTATGGGGCTACATGCTCCTTGGTAAGCTTTAGGTTTTTAAAAAATACTTTTATTGATTTCAGAGAGGAAGGGGAAGGGAGAGAGAGAGATAGAAACATCAATGATGATGGAAAAAAAAAAAGAAACATCAATGATGAGAGAGAATCATTGATTGGCTGCCTCCTGCATGCCCCACACTGGGGACTGAGCCTGCAACTTGGGCATGTGCCCTGACGGGAAGAAACTGTGACCTCTCGGTTCATAGATCAATATTCAGCCATTGAGGCATGCTGGCCAGGCAGTAGCTTTAGATTTTAAGGGGACCAATATTGAACAGAAGAACCCATTTCTCTTGTTGCATGTTCTTACCATACCCGGGAAGGTACGGGCAAAGAAAATTACATTTCAATCCCTCTGAAAGAATGATTTTATTGCAGTGGGACAAAAAAACATTCCTGAGAATCTGGGTTATTAATTTCTCCTCAGGGAGAGAAATCAGATAACCAGTTTCACCTGAGGTAGTTATCAGCCACAGCAAACCGGGTTCATTTATAATGTTTGCTAAGCAGTTTTTGTTGACTGTTTAGTTATTTTAATCACGAGTACATTTTTCTCATTTTCCCCCCCCATGCCATATGTTGAAGCAGAAGTCTCATCGGCCAGAAGCAATATTAAAAATGCTTACATAACAATAATGTGGATACAAAACATCATTTGTATCCAAACATAGAAGTTTAACTACTGCTCTTCATTTATCTTCATCTGTCTGAAGTGACAGGAAAAGAGATGGTGAGAAATAAAGGGAAGTAGGAAAAGGAAAACACATTAGCTTTTGCAGAACAGAACAGAAACGATGGATCTCTACATTATATTTGTTTTCATGATTTTCTTGTTTTCATGATTCACCTTCTTTTCATGACTTTCTTCTTCCTTCCCTTTTCCTACTGGGCTTCTGGTTCAGTATTGTCCAACACCTGTGTCATTATCCTCTGGTATAGGAGTCCTTTTTTAAAAAAAAAAAAATTTTTATTGATTTTTTTACAGAGAGGAAGAGAGAGGGATAGAGAGTTAGAAACATCAATGAGAGAGAAACATCGATCAGCTGCCTCTTGCACACCCCCTACTGGGGATGTGCCCGTAACCAACGTACATGCCCTTGACCGGAATCGAACCTGGGACCCTTCAGTCTGCAGGCCGACGCTCTATCCACTGAGCCAAACTGGCTTTGGCAGGAGTCCTTTTTTATTTGGTTTTCAACCAACTGGTATTACACTGTATTTGCATAGCATTTTGTTTGTTCATTTCTTGGGACTTCTTTTCTTGCCATGGGTTAGTGTGGGTGTCTACTGTATGTCTGGAACATTAAAGTGATTTCAGTTGCTAGGCCTTTGAAATGTAATTGTTGAAGCTCGTAGGATGGAAGTCCATTTGTAGTGGACTGAGCATTTTTCTCCCAAGTCGTGCCCTTACCGTGGCAGACTGATCAAATGCAGGTTCAACTATAAAATGCAGTTGGGTGTGGTAGTATCTGATAAATGCAGACACAATAAAGATGAGGCCAGCAGGGGTCAGTTAAATACCAGCTTACGTTCTAAGACAATATGTTGTTGTTTTTACTTCTCCTTAAAGTGGAACGATAATAGGAACTAAAATATAGTATCACCCATAAGTTTTTTTTATGTCCAGCCATAGAAGAGAATTGCCTGAAATTTATGTAGAAATCTGTAACCATTTCCAATGCGTGATAAAGGCTGTTCGTGACAGAGAGAAACTGTAGCAAGCAGATGGTTTGGGTCTCTGTTCTCTGACATGACAGCAAAGGACTTACAGCCACACCTCATGTCCTCTCTGGCCGTTTTTGCGTTGACATAGGCTAGAAGAAGCCTGGAAGTATGATGCACATTTATTTGATCTTATTTATTTAGTAATTGATACTTTAATTTATGACTGTCTTTCTGCTAGCTGGCTCTGCAGATAAAGTAACACTTATCGTAGCTTGAATAGGAAATGTTAATATTATATTTATAATAAGAAAATGGACATGAAATGGTTACTTCTGGGCCCTAAATTTCAAGTAAAATAACAAAGAAATATGTATATGACAGTTGGAGGTTATCTTAGAGGATTTTGCAACCTAGCTGTGTGGGGCTGACATTTGTCTGACTGAGGCTAAGAATCCAGTGTGTGCCAAAAGGCAGAGTCCTGCGATCGAACTTTGGTTACGGAGAGTAAGTACTCTTAGTGGATGGACTAGTTGTTCCCTAACGCCTCAGTTTACTTTTCCCCGAGATGGCAGCTCCTGGTCACTGACTGTAATTACGGAGCGGAAGGATCATATGGTAAGATTAGAGAACGATAAGTATTAGATCTGGAAGACACCTTAAGGGTCATAAGTCCCTCGTTTTATAGGCTTCTGTGCGACATGCCGTGGGTGGAGTTGTTGGCAGAGCACTTCACACTTCTTACGTTGTTCTTTTCCAAGACGTCACACTGTCTTTTTTCTCTCCATACTGTGTATTTGCCTTTTCACGATCCTGCAAATCCTAGTGTTCAACCTTGCTCCCCTGTCTCCTGCTTTTATCAAATTCAACTTTATAGGCAATGAATGCACTAGAAACAGTAAGCCAATACTATCAGAAATGTTGACAGAATAAATTCAAGAGTCATCCTGTAGTATAGGAGAAGTAATGTGAATTTTTGAATTAGATCTGGATTTTAATTCCACTCCATCACTTCCCAGAAATAAGCTAACAACTGAGCCTTAGTTTCCTGATCTAGAAAGTAAGAATGTAATATCAGCATCACAACATTAAGAGGATTAAATGAAATCTTATAGTGGATAATATAAAAGTAATTTAATTTCATATTTATTGAGTTATTAATTATAGGTGTTATTCTATTATCAAGTATAAATGCAATTCAGAAGTGGAGCCCCGGTCTTTGTCTTGCACTCGAATTCTTTAGTTGTAGAATAGACTCCATGCTCCTAAGAACTGGTTACAGCCACCTCCCGTCCTGATGTTAGTGGCTCTTTGGGGTTATTGTGAGCCACATCCACTGGGGCCAAGAGAGTGAATGTCCCCCTTAGGAAGGAAGACATTTGCTTAAAGGTCGGTAGGTGACATACTTCCTGCAGCGCTCTGAGGGACTGCTGTGGGCTCTGCAGTGCATGTGAGTAACATGTATGTCCATGTGTGTCATACTGTGGGGCCTGGAGATGCTGGACCTTCCAGGTGGTGTCAGGAAGGGGCACCGGCAACATTACTTGTGGGACCGAGAAGGGGCTAACCGGTCTGGACAACAGGCAGGCCGCTCTGCCTGGTGCTCGTGTTCTGAAAAAGCCTGCACAATTGGGTACATTCGGTTTTCTCTTCTTAACCACTTAAGAGTTTCCTTCTCTGTCTATATTAGTTTTCTATTGTAACACAGTGCCACAAGCTTTGTGGCTTAAAATAATACATATTTATTTTTCTTACAGTTTCTGTGATTCCAGTAGTTACTTCTATATTATCTAAATTTTACAAACCTCTGATATATTCTTCCTTTTGTTTTATTATTCTAACTTTTACATCTGGGCTTCTTACAATGTCTGACTTTTCTAGGAAGAACATGGTCATATAATAAAAAGCACTGATGTGAGCATATCAGCGTTTGGCCTACTGCTGTCACCGGGCTCTTGCTTCCAGCCACTGCTGCTGGATGCTTTGGACTCCATTCTCCAAATGTGCATGTTTACTTCCAGCCTTTTTTTTTTTTTTTTTTTTTTTTTAAATATATTTTATTGATTTTTTACAGAGAAGAGGAGAAAGGGATAGAGAGTTAGAAACATCGATGAGAGAGAATCATCGATTAGCTGCCTCTTGCACACCCCCTACTGGGGATGTGCCTGCAATCACGGTACATGCCCTTGACCGGAATCGAACCTGGGACCTTTCAGTCCGCAGGCCAACGCTCTATCCATTGAGCCAAACCGGTTTCGGCTACTTCCAGCTTTTTTTAAAAAAAAAAATGTTAGTGATTTTTTACAGAGAGGAAGGGAGAAAGAGAGAGATTGATGAGAGAGAAACATGGATCAGTTGCCTCCTGCACACCCCCTGCTGGGGATGTGCCCTCAACCAAGGTACATGCCCTTGACCGGAATCGAACCTGGGATCCTTGTGTCTGCAGGCCAATGCTCTATCCACTAAGCCAAGCCAGTTAGGCCATTTCCAGCTTTAAAATAGCTAAATTATTATATATAATTGAAAGCAATATAGTGACTTTTAAAAAATAACTCTGAGTTTTCACTAATTTAGACCTAGAGTTCTTTTATCCAGTCCAAATTCGATCAAATTTTATTGACTCGCCCATAAACCCTGTGAAATAAAATGCCTCCCCACAGATATAGGCAGTCTGCGAGTCAGGCAGAGCCCATGGGAACACAGCACGAAGCATCTCTCTCTGACCACACAGAGAGCCAGTAACTGCCATCTCAACCTTGCTCCCTGCCCCCTGCGTATGTCAGAATTCAATTTTATAGGCAGTTATGTACTAGAAGCAATAAGCCGGCACTATTAGAAATGTCATTCAAGAATAATACTTGACAGAATAAATTCAAGAGTCATCCTGTATATGGGAGAAAGAATATGAATTCATAAATTAGATCTACATTCTAATTCTGGTTCCATCACTTACCAGCAATTAGTTAACAACTGAGCCTCAGTTTCCTGATCTAGAATGTAAGAAAATAATATCAGTATCACCATGTTAAATTTCATATTTTAATATTTCTTATTTATTGAGTTTGTTAATATAGGCTATTGTATTGTTAAGTATATCTACTAAGTATAGTGGCACGTCCAGTCAAAGAATAAACAGAGGAAACTGTGAGGCTTCATGAAGGAGAAAGGACTTAGCCTTGGGCCTTGAAGCGTGTGCTTCAGAGTGGTGTTCAGTGGGAGACGGGATTACTGGCCTTTAGTGCGATGGACAAAGAAAATTGTATCTATCAGTTCAGTTCAGACACATATACTGTTGGTCTTTATCCATCCTGATTTAGTAAACAACTTGTAAACTTTTATTCTTCAGCTACTTCAGATTCACTAAGTTATCAGGTTCATGGTGATCTTAATTCAGGCTTGGACCATTTTATTGACAGCGATTTGATGCCCAAATATACCATTGATACCGTGATAGCTACATGAGCAACGAGAGAATCAGAAGCTTCCAAAAGCCAGAAGCTATCTGGAGAGAACCTGAGTGTGTGTCCTGTTACACATCCACCTCTGGAAATGGGGGAATATGTGAGGCTTGCCCTCCCTGATGCTCATAGGGAAAGACAGAAAGGACAAAGATGAAGGACCTTTGGCTTGGTCTGGGATTAGAAGTATGTCAAAATGAGGAGCTGGAATTGGGGTTGACTAAAAGCCTACTTTAAAAAAAAAAAAGTATATTTTATTGATTTTTTACAGAGAGGAAGAGGGAGGGATAGAGAGTTAGAAACATTGATGAGAGAGAATCATCGATCAGCTGCCTCTTGCACACCCCCCACTGGGGATGTGACCAGAATCGAACCTGGGACCTTTGGCTTATCCATTGAGCCAAACCGGTTTCTGCTAAAAGCCTACTTTTAATTTGGCAGTTATTGCTGAACATGCAATTCGATGCTCAGATACATAAGTTGGTCTCTGCCTTTGCGTTACTTTCCAGGGAGAATAGCTCAAGGGATGTAAAAGAGATAGAGGAAAAATTGTTGGGGGATATATAGACAATCTTTAACAAGCCCATGGCATTGCAGCTGGTCCTCAAAGAATGAGTGAGATTTCAACGGAGGAGGGTGGCATTCTCATGTAAACAAGTGAGTTCTTTGATAAGATCCCTTTGCTCCTGTAACATACCAGGCACACTTTGCTGGCACTTGAGAAGTACAAGGAGTATATTCAAGTGAAAATTTGAAAATGTTTTCCCGAAGCATTATTCAGGAGATTTTAGGGACTTGCCTGTGGACTGGGAATCTATATATACAAAAGCCTAAGTGACCGGAATGACTGGTCTCTAGGACGTACACTGACCACCAGCTTGCAGATGCTCAAAGCAGGAACTTACCCCTGGTGCACTCCCAACAGCCAACCTCCCTCTGCTGGCCGACCCCCTGTGGTCCTTTGTCCGGCCAGCAGCCCCGGTAGCCTGATCAGGGCTGGACCCCAGGCTGGGACGAGGAACCGGGGGTGGGTAGTGGCAGATGTGGCCCCTTTCCCAGGGGGACCGAGGGCCGGCTCTCTCCTTGGGGCCAGCAGCCAACCTCCCTTGCCCTGTTCTTCCCCCCTGGCCAGCAGGCCCCGATTGACATACTGCCTGCCTGCCAAGGTGGTGGCACAGCAGCGAGGGAAGGAGGAGGGGGGAGGCGGGGAACTCGCGGTGATGGAACGCTGATGATGGTGGCATTGGCTTCCAGCATCCCTGCCTTCTGTGCCTGGCCCAGTGACCACTGCTTCTGTTCAGCTCTGGTCGCCAGCCAGGCCTAGGGACCCCACCAGTGCATGAATGTTGTGCACCGGGCCTCTAGTAAGAAAATAACATTGACCATATTTTTCTATTTTTGAAGTAGAACCAGAATATACATGTATTTTGTCAACTGAAAAAAACTGTAATTTATATGTTAACATGTGGTTTTTAGCTTTGTAGATCATCTAGTAGTCCATATTCATAATTGTGGTCCATTTTCTCTCTTTGACCAAACATATACTCAGCAGTCTCTAGGCTATTGTGTATATTAGGGGTGTCGAACTCAATCAGAGAAGGGGCCAAAATCTAAAATCCAGCCTAAATTGTGGGCCGAATGGTTTACTGAACAGTCATAAACTGACAATGTCATAAACTGACAGCGGAGTGCAGTGATGACAGCGCGGTGCGGGCCACATTGCAAGGCCTGGCCGGCCGGATTTGGCCCGCTGGCCTTGTGTTTGACACATGTGGTGTATATAGTTATGCAGATTTATTTTAGTATTTATTCTATTCTGTATTTATAAGGCAGACAAGTATTCTGATAAAAAGTTGCAAAGTGAATTTTGTATTATTTAGTAGTAAGTACATTTTCTGTATCTTGGGGAAAATACATTTTTCAGATTCTTAAAACTATATATTACTATTCATTAAAAAATTGCCTGAAGTGCCATAAGGAAAAGAATGAACAAACCATGGAAAATGAATGAGAAAAAGAAAATATTATTTTCTTTGCAATTTATATTTTTTACTTGGGTTTGTGCTGCATTTTGAGTTTCTCCTTAAAAATATGTTTTCTTTTTCTCATTACTGTTTCAAAAGCTAATAATATATTTGCCTCAAATAAAGTAAAATTATTACTAAAGATTTTGGGTTACATTAAAAAATTATCCAACAAAAACTTATTTAATAACCAATCTGTCAGTTTTTTTGACATGTAAAGATAAATAAATGTTATTTTTTTGTCTTCATAGACTTTGTTATTTAACATATAAACAGTTTACTGTAGTTGGTGTGTTAGTACTCTAATAGTAGTGTTAACAAAATCGCTTGGGAATGCAGAAGAAGGAACTGATAATTCTGTCAGGATGGTCAGGAAAACACATTTGACCTGGTCCTTGCAGGATGACTGTACCGCTGCCCGATGGAGAAAGAAGATGGCATGGGAAGGGAAGGCATGGCATTCCTGGTAGAGTTCTCTCCCTCTCCTTTTAAATAGTGCTGAGCTTTTTAGGGATCGTAAGCTTTAATATATGTCTAGCAAAAAAGGCATTTAGATGCCTGTTAAGGATGGGCTACATGGAAGAGTTGTTAAGGGAATTCGTGTGATTCCCTTTGGAAATCCAATTTTCAGCACACAGGACTGACAGAGTCAGTGGTGTCTTGAGGAACAAACCCCAAATTCTAAGAGGTGAGTCAGTTGCATCTGCTTTTTTATAAATAGCAAATATGTGGACCTTGTGTATTGGAAACATTTATGAGAAATTAGCTAATGAAGAGCAGAAAATTCTCAAACCCAGTACCTTGGGGGGAAAATTCATTTTTTCATTAACTGGAAGATTGTCAATGTAAAGGGATGGGAGTAATTCTCACATGCTTTCACATAATCCTGCTTTAAAAAGCACTCTCTGTGCGAGTGTTTTCTGTTGATCCATTGGCTCATCAGAATGCCCCCACAGGAGGAGGATTATGCACGCTGGACAATGAGCTCATTTATTAAGCTGCAGTACTCACGGAACGCCACCATGTTTCTGACATGTTTATTCCTCCCGCTGATTTGCTGGCTTTTCATTGTTGTTTCGTGTTTATATTGAGACTTGCTGACATGCAAATATTCCAAGAGCTATCATCTTTGAAAGATGTGTTCTTTTAAAAATGAGGACTGCAGGCTCTGTTGAGTCTATCTCTTGTTTCTTTCTGCTGGTGAAACACACACACACACACACACACACACACACCCACCATATATAAATCTGTACTATATGGTGACTGGAGGACTTGGTCTGAGTCATTGTCAGCAAAGAACTCAGTGGAAGCAATTAGCTGGTGATGAGTTGATGTTTCACAAGATCAAGAGAAACCAAAGCCAGCAGGACCATTTCTTAGGTAGATTTCTCGTCACAGGCACCTTTGATTAAAAAGTGGCTCTCCTCTGGGTTTTTATTTCTTCCAATTGTCAGTTAGGAACTGACTTTCTTCATCTAGTGATAAGATTGCTGGTCCTTTACTCATGCATCATGGAATTGTGAGCTTTAAGCAATAGAATCCAAACAGCTATTTAAATGTTTATTTTGTGTGAGGCAGATAATGTAACCAGATAATTCCCCGGACCTTCATTGAGAACCTGAGATGGTCTTGGCACTGAGCTGTGGCCGGGACTGGCTCTGTGGGGCAGTGAAAGAGAAAGGACGTGGAGGCTAGAGACAGTGCTGAGGTAGGGCCTGCTACATGCCGACTTACTCAAGAAACACTCAAATTGTGGTCTGTCTGGATGGGGCTCATTAATGTCTCTAAGTTTGTTTCTTCATCTGAAATAAAGGGTAATAAAATCCATGCCAGAGGGATTATTGTCAAGATTAAGTGAGTTAAAATATGAGAATAAGCCCAGGCACATAATAAGTGGTTAATAATTGTCAGTCACATAGAGAAATGAGGACTGCAGGCTCTGTTGAGTCTATCTCTTGTTTCTTATCTCTATATATAAAAGGCTAAGTGACCTGCTGACTGGCCGCTAGCTATGAGCGCACTGACTACCGGAGGGCAGATGCTCAACACAGGAGCTGCCAAGCAACAGAAACTTTGCAGAGTGCCCTCTCGTACTCCAGGATACTTCGGGGCATGTCTGACTGCTGGCTTCGGCCAATCCCTGCAGGCCAGGCTAAGAGACCTCACCTGCCAAAGGGGCCCCACTCACTCCACAGACCCCCTTCAAGTCCCCAGGTCGGCCATCAGGAGGGACAGTGAGAGGTTGGGTCCAGGGTGCATCTGGTCCGTCTTGCCCAGTCCTGCCCACTGGCCACCTTCTAATGGATTTCCTTTGAATGTGTACGAATCCGTGCACCGGGCCTCTAGTGAATAACATTATCCCCATTCTCACGGTTTAGAGCAGAGAATTCTCATGCACTGTGAAGTTGGGCTTCACCTGTCAGATCTCTGTATTTGCTTTAAAATTGTCTGAGCTTCACTAATAATTCAAAGGGCTTTTAAGTCTGAGAAGAAAACACACATACACAATCATACCCACACACTCCCCTGCTTCTGCACTCATATTTAGTTCTCTTCTTGTCTTATGAGAAGAAAATCTCCACAAAGTTATTGTCTAACACTATCAGATAGTCTTACTGTTAGATGCCCTTGTATAGGGACGAGATCACGGGAAGCGAGCAGAAGCATCTGAATGATCTTACCGGATAAAACTTGTGACACAGAAGAAATCCGTCAGCACTGAAGTTTCAGCAGCTCATTTTTCACTCATTTCACACACTACAAGGCTCTCATAAAAACAGATTCATTGCATCTTTTCCTCCTGATTGAAAACCGACTCCTCTTCAGGAATAGAGCTGAGCAATACCAAAGGGGCGTGAGGTGTGTGCCCGAGGCTGCTGCCTGCCCCTCTGCCCAGATGGCCACTCATTCCAAAGGGCTTGTTCTCTGACTTCCCATGAAGACTGGTGGTGGTTTCTCCTTCCAGGCGCCAGTGAGCTAACCTGGGTGGTCCCTGTTGCTGTTTTTGTGGGAAATTGCTGTTGGGAAGTACGTATCTTAGATGCAAGGCTGCGTTTTCACCTTTTCACGTTAATCCATCTTTTAATAATGTGCTTTGCCTGTTTTCAGAGTAAACCATTTTATGAAAAATGTGAGTTCTAAACTGATTAATTTGTATAAAATCATCTAAATTTCACCGGTCACAGTGATGACCTTTCTCTATTTAAAAAAAAAAAATTAAAAAAAAAATATATATATATATATTTTATTGATTTTTTACAGAGAGGAAGGAGAGGGATAGAGAGTTAGAAACATCAATGAGAGAGAATCATTAATCAATTGCCTATTACACTCCCCCCACCGGGGATGTGCCTACAACCAAGGTACATGCCCTTGACGGGAATGGAACCCGGGACCTTTCAGTCCGCAGACCAACGCTCTATCCACTGAGCCAAACCGGTTTCGGCACCTTTCTCTATTTTTGAATGTTTGTTTGAAGATTGTCATACCTTCAATGCCAAAACCCCACATTTTGTGAAATTGGATTTGAATCATTATTAAAGGGTAAAATGCTATCACTATCTCTGGGCATTAAAAAGCCAGAAATATTCATTAAATTTAAACTACTACTTCTCAGACACAGGTTTCAACCCTTTTAGAAATACTTTTGAGTTAAAATTGAAATGTCAACTAACATAAAATTTAAAATACACACTAGGTTTAGTCTTGCCATCACATAGTATTAAATATTAAACATTAATTTATTCCATGCTTCTGACAGGTCCCAATGATTCAGTGTTTAATGGGGGAAATATTGCCTGCTTGATGACTTCCCTGTGTAGTAACAGAGCTGTGTGTGTTTATTGGCTATAGATTAATAGGCTTTGTTCTGCTAGTGCATACTTAAATATGATGTATGCCATGTATGAACATGCCTATTTCAGACACAATCCATAACTGAAACCCACAAGCTCTTGGGAAACATGTCTTTGTTTCTTCTGTGAAGGGAAATTATGGAAAGATGTCTGTATCTCAAATGCTGCATTCTTTATAGTAACCAAGGCAGGTGTCATTAGAACCAGGTGCTTTGCACCCAGTGATGAGTTAAGCATATTAGTAACATCTCACTGTAATCGATTCTGAAAAGAAAGCTGCTGTAGGTAAAGGGAATGAATCTAAAACAAAAGAATGTACTACTTACAGCAGAATTAAAGCAAAGCCTGTTTGGGGAATCAATTTATTTTATAGTTTAGAGTTGATGCAGTTGTGCTGCTGGATTTGGTCTGGGGGTAGGGTTTGCTTGGGAACAATCTTTCTTGATAACGGGAGGTGACTGAGCTGACTCCAAATGGTAACATCATCTTTGGGATATTTATAGGTAACACCTTCCATGAAATGCTGTCATTTTGTGACTGGGGCTCATCTCATGTGCGACAGCATCCCCTTTGCCTCTCTTGCAGGCCCCTCACACAGCATGCTGTTCCAGTAGATTCTGAATGGTTCTTCCTTCATCAGTTGCTCTGCACTCCCGCAGGACTGATTACACATAGCATGCACAATGATAATGGAAGACAATCCTTATGTATCGTTTGCGAAGTGCCAGGCACAATTCAAGGTGCTATATCAGAGAAAAGCTATGATTATACCAATTTTTCAGATAGAGAAACTGAAACACAGATTAATAACTTGCCCAAGGTCACACGGCTAATGGTATAATCAAACCATACCCGCCTCCAACTGATATAGAGTACTCACCTGTCCCTTTCCCTCAAATTTCTGTGGGTTCCACCCGTCAGTTTTCTGTGTATTAAGAAATCACATCTGAAACAAATTTCCAGACCTGTATGTACAGTGTACTTGATTTTTAGAAGAGCTTAGGTGGCTGGTTTCAGGTTTTCATTTAGTTTATTTATCTCTTAAAGCTGTTCGCTATTATTGAACAATGCTGCTTTTAAAAAAATTAAGGTATAACTGACACATAATGTATTAATTTCAAGTTTATAACATAATGATTAAATATTTCTATATATTGTGAAATGACCACCATAATAAGTTTATGCCGCATCCATCACCACACATAGTTATTTTTTTTTCTTATGAAAACGTTTAAGATTTATTCTCTTAGCAACTTTCAAATATGCAATACAGTATTATTAACTACAGGTACTGCCCTTGACTTATTTTGTAACTGGACTTTGTCACCCATGCCCCTTTCTCCCCCCACTATCTGCTTCTGGCACCAATCAATCTGTTCTTTTTATCTATGAGCTTGGTTTTATTTTTTAAAGATGTGAGTGAGATTGCACAGTATTTATTTTTCTCTGTCTGACTTACTTTGCTTAACATAATCCCCTGAAGCCCATCCATCCATGTTGTTGCAAATGGCAAGATTTTCTTCTTTCTTGTAGCAGAATAATATTCCATTTTATGAGCACAAGGCCTGGTGCATACAGAAAATACTTAAGAAACAGTTGTAATACTTTCAACAATAAAGATAACATAAGGGGCGGGGGGGGTGGGGAAGCAACAGCTGTTAGTGGAAGGGAAGGCCAGAGTTGACCTTGTGGTCTGTCTAACGAGGCAGACTGCCTAATGTCTGTACCACGTGCTTGTTACCCACTGACCTCTCCGTGGGCACTGGAGAACGCCTGGATCCTGGCTGCTGTAGATCACGCTGTATTGCCCATGAGGCACGTATGTCTTTTCCGGTTAGTGTCTCATTGTTGTAAAATAAAACCAAAAGAACCATTGTCATAATTGATTCTGTTTTTATCTACTCAATATTGATCTATCTTCCATTTTGGTGGACACTTTCTTTAAACAAACATTAATTTTTTAAGGTCCTCTAAAGCTATTTTTGAAACAAATAATGTTTATTTTGGTGTTATATTTTGGAAGAAATTAACTTTTTACTTATTTTAAAACTACCATTTCACTGGTTTTGTTTGCAACTGATTTTGTTATTAAAACAATGCTCTTCAGTACTTGGATATAGTGTATTGACATGATAATATATAATGTATAATTGAATATTGATACTTTACCTTTTTAAAAAAATTTTTACTATAAGACAAAATGATAACTGATTTTAAAAGTTTGGCATTTTGCAGAACATAAATGAAATATTGTTAAGCATAAAAAAAAAAAAAAAAAAAAAAAGTCTCCAAGTGGCAATGCGGCATTACGTGGAAATTTCAGCACTTGTTTTTGGAAACCTGCCTGCTGTTTCCATAGTGGCCGCACCAGGGCTCCTTTTCCCCGCTTTCTCACCAACACGAACTTCTTGTCTTTTTGGTAATCGCCATCTTTAACAGGTGCGGAGTGAGATTTCCTTGTGGTTTTGATTTGCATTTCCTTCACTAGTGGTGTTGAATATCTCCTTATGTACCTGTCAGCCATTTGTATGTTTTCTAGGGCAGGAAGTCTGTTCAGGTCCTCTGGCCACATTTTTTTTCCATAGGATTGTTTTTTTGCTATTGAGTTGTATGCATGCTTTATATAGTGTTTTGGATATTAGCTCCTTAAAAGATACATGATTTGCATATATATCCTCCTGTTCTGCAGGTTGCATTCCCATGTTGTTGGTAGTTTCCGTCGCTGTGCTGAAGCTTTTTGGTTTGGTGCAGTCCTACTCCTGAATTTTGCTTTTGTTGTCTTTGCTTTTGGTGTCGGATGGCTGCCCTTTTAAAGTTTGGCTCAGGGGAATTGTAGTTTTCAGTCCAAAGTTTTATAGTCATCTTTAAAAATGTATATCAAACTTACTTTTAACTTGTTTTCTTTGGTAGAATTCTAAATGGCATGAAAATAGCATGTAGAGATGGAACTTCAATGGTAATTTAATTTCTGACTCAGTAGACACGTGATGCTTTGCCCCCGTTTCGGCCGCGTTCTAAGCTGATTGACAGCTTCTGAGGTTGTCCGGAGCTGCTTGGGGATTGCTCGAGGTGAGAGAAATGTAATGATGTCTTACTAGCTCCCTGTAAACTTACGTGTTTGGTCTAGTGGAAATTTCCTTTTCAAAATAAAATACTCTCTTATGAACTGGAATATTATCTGTCTTCACACCTAGCTTGTGTGAAAAATTGTCTGCATTGTGTGCTACGGCTCTGCAGTCACTGGAAATAGTGTGCTGAGGTTGGTTGCTTTTCTTTAAGTAGATACACCATGGCAACCAAATTTGTCAGGAAGCTGGAGATGTGAGTATTGTGCTATGAAAATGAGATTTCAAAGGAGGCCCAGGAGACACGGGTGAGATAGAATTAGATGGTGTTGTCAAGTGTGCAGAGAAGAGTCTTAGGCTGGAGAACGAGGAGGAAGTCACATTTGCCTATTGAGAAGTCCACTTTTTACTTTCAGATTTCAAGATAAGATTGGAGATAATTTTGCAGGTATGCCTTAAGAGGGAAGGAGAAGGGGAAAGTGGAGTCTGTGGTGATGCAGAAAAAGAGGAGGGAAAGGATTCCATTTGAATCAGCCCTGCCAGCACTTGAGCGGATTCTCAGCTCCTTAACAGTATCATGCCTAAGGTGACACATTTGAAAGCAGGCTAGCATAGAACCAACTAGACTACTTGGGGGAATTGCTCTGAAAAGAGACAAAGATTAATATTAAAAGGGGAACATCACTTATCTGAGGGAGAACTAACTTGAGAGCTAATGAAAATGGTATCTAGGATACAGTTGCCAAAGCAGATACTGCCCTGAAAGGTAAGGGAGTGGACTTAATGTGACCTTATCTTAACTGATAAGGAAAACTAGTTTTAGAAATACATAAACACTCACACACATCTAATGTTTTTTTAAAGGAGAGAGAGAAACTGTGTTTTGTTTTTGCTTTAGGTAAAAACTGTTTTATCATGCTGCAATATGATTTTTAAATGTGACTTTAAATGCAGATTTTTATAGAACCATCCCCCCCCCCCCCCCCCGAAATATTCTTTCTAGGGGGCACTTTTTCATGAATTAAAATCTGGAAAAGTTTTGTTGATTTTAGGTGTTTTCTACATTTGATGTGGAATTTAACAATGCCATTAGCATCTTATATTTCTGTTGCACTACACAATTTCACATCTTGTTCCTGAGTCAGGAGGATGGTTCGTCATTCTTCAGAGGAGGACATGGCAACCAGGTTGCCCTCATGGCTTGTTCACAGGAAGTGGGTGGCAGGTCTGCTGTCCTGGCTGCACAGGGTGAGACCTGAGCACCAGGACCCTCGGGAGCAGGCTTGATTTAGGAAAAGAAGTTTAAGTTCTGATCGTAATTGCTGGTGGAACATACCATGCAACCTATACTTTTTATAAAAAAATATTTTTATTGATTTCAGAGAGGGAGGGAGAGGGAGAGAGAGAGAGAATCATTGATTGGCTGTGCTTGTATGCCCCCTACTGGGGATCCAGCCTGCAACCCGGGCATGTGCCCTGAGCAGGAATTAACCTGGGACCCGTCAGTTCGCAGGTCAATGCTTTATCCACTGAGCCAAACCCGCCAGGGCCAGGCTAAGCTTTATGAGAAAAACTGCATAAGAGGCGGCTTGGCTCTCTCCCTGTAGGCATGGCTCAGTGGTTGGCATGGACCTATGAACCAGGAGGTCATGGTTTGATTCCCAGTCATGGCACGTGCCTGGGTTGTGGGTTTGATCCCCAGTGTGGATGCAGGAGGCAGCTGATCAGTGATTCTCTTTCATCATTGATGTTTCTATCTTTCTCTTCCTCTCCCTTCTCTGAAATCAATAAAAAAAATCTATATATATATATATATATATATATATATATATATATAAAAGGCTAAGTGTCTGTCCGTCTAACTGACAGCTGTGATGTGCACTGATCACCAGGGGCCAGACACTCAATGCAGGAGCTGCCATGATGTGCATTGGCCATCCTATATAATAAAAGGCAAATATGCAAATAGACCGAACTGCAGAACAACTGGAACTGAACAATTGGTTGCTGTGACGTACGCTGACCACCAGGGGGCGTGTGCAGAACATGGCGGGTGTTGGCCACAGGCAGGATGGTGGAGCAGGCGAGTGTGGGTGCCAGACCAAGGCACTGTCATTGGGGCGAGCCTCTGGTGGTTACTAAAAATTCTTTGTCCCTGTGCATACTGATCCCACCTGGCACTGGCATCTGCAGCTGGCACCAGAGCCATCACTCACACCTGCTGATGCCAGTTCTGATCACTCAGCACCATCAGCGGGTGCTAGTGGCAGCTGCTGGCCCTGATCGCCCCCAAGGGCTTTTCCACCTCCTCCTGCTGCTGGCACTGGCCTCAACCACTCTGCACCATCAGTGTGTGGGAGCAGTGGCGACAGGAACATGGCTACTGGCAGACAGGGGACCAGGGGCCATGGTGGGAGGGGCAGGGCGAGGTCACTGAGGACCTGCCCCTGTGCCCAGCGCAGCCTTGTGACCCACGATTACTTTCAAGATGCACGGATTTGTGCACTGGGCCCCTAGTTTAAAAATAAACGGCACCACTGATCTGGCACCAGCAAACCAACACTCGGCTTCCCCCAAATGGGACACAGGCCCCACCACCACCCAGCGTGACACCCCACCAAATTATAGCCACTGCTGCCAAGACCCCATGGCATAAAATGTGGCCCATAGCCCAGCATCCTCGGAGTTTCTTCAGCCTAGGAACCTGGCTTGCTTTATAGCCAAGTGCAAACATTTTACACTTTAACCACATGTCTGTGAAGCTTTCCCATGCCTCATCTCATTTGATCCTCACAGAAGTCCTAGAGAGGAGACTCGGTAGAATCCTATTTTCTTTTTATTAGCAAGATGCGAATAATATTAAAATATTTATTCTAATTAATTTCCTTTTATTATTCACAATCCTGTGCAGACACTAGTATGTGTGTGTGTGTATTTGTGTGTGTGTGTGTGTGTGTGTGTGTGTGTGTGTATAAAAGAGGCAGTCCTTGTGAACTAGCCGACGAATTAAAGTTAAATTTTCAGACCTACATAAATTAGTTTATGTGTACTGATTTGTTCAAAGTTATTTTCCAATAAAGTATTGTGTCTGTGTTAGGAGAAGTTTCAACTTGAAAAGAAGAGCAGCTTTTTGGATGAGACCAGATGATTTTAAATTTTGTGAAATTTTTTTGAAATCCAAAAATCAGTGTGTTGGAGCCAGCATCTGTTTTGTGACCAAACTTTCCCCGAGTGTATTGGTTAGAGGCATGATTTGATTATGTGGGCAGAAAAAGGCTGGGTAGAATTGTTCAATCATCAGTTTTTGTCTTACTGACCCCAACCTCACATTCTTGTGGTTATTTTCCAGTTCAGGAAAAACAATTTACCCCAAACACCTCATTAGTGACTCAGTGTCTTAATATTTTCAAAATCTGTTCGCAAAAGAGATACCCTGGTTCCCCATTGATTATTTCGATTGAGACCCAAACCCTTATGTGAACTGAATGACTGTCTTGCTAGAGTTTCAGCAAGTTGGTGGGAGGTGTTCTGGTGATGAGGGACAGTGAGCAGGAAAGGGTACGTTCCCGTTATTCATGGAAACGTATGTAGCCCTCAGGCAGTGCTTACCCATGGCGCTACCCAAACCCGCAATAATTATCTAGATCCTAGTGCTACCTGCATACTTGTAGGAGGACCAGCCCATTTTTTCAGAGCAAACATTGTAACCCACTGTGAAGAAAATAGGTGATGCTTAGCTAGAACATTTAAAAAAGTGGTTTTGTTTTGCTAAGAAGCAAACCAAAGGTCCTGTGTTTAATCAAAAGAAATGAAACTTGAGTTTTTAACATGGTGCTTGTGAGACATAAAGTTTGAGACGTGGGGCCCAAGGTATTTCCTCCCAAGCCGCGCGTGTACCTTGAAATGCCGTCCCCTGCTTGAATCGCTGCCTGGCAGTTGGTTATGCTGAGGGGCTAATTCTCAGTGCAGTTTCCGGGGGCTCAGTGCAAAGCCATACAGCACAACTGGCCCAGGGGAGCAGCAGCGGGTTCAGATCAGTGCCAAGTGAGTGCACAGCTCCGCCCTCTTCAGCCCTGACAAAGAAATGGTTTACAGCATAGCATTTGGTCTGGGAATCCACTTAATGAGTATTTTAGTATCTGTAATTAACCAACAAATATGCTGAATGTTATTTTCTCCTTAAAAACATTTTATTAGAATCTGAAGCATTGGAATTTCCATGTCTTCGCCCCTATTTGAGATAATATAATCATATTCGACAGTCTGAATGTTGGATTCAGGCAAGGCCAATTTGAGTTTTGGCCGAAACAGTGTGTCATTTGGGCATCTTCTCTGTGCCTCAGTTTCCACATCTGTAAAACGAAGATGCTAAAAATAGTAACTTCATAAAGCTGTTGTGGGGATTAAATAAAATCCTAGATGTACTAATAATGCACATTATAAAGTACTTAATAGATGGCTACTCTTATTGCATTTAATATAATTCATTTATGAATATGAACCTTCAAGCTCCTTTCGTAATAGCAGATGCATACTAACACATAGTGTAAGCAGTTCAGAGGCATAAGTTCTGCTTGCTCTGAAATAATACTAAGTTTCTATCGGATCCTCCATTTATAATGACTCCTCTTCGGAAACTGCGTTACTTGGCATTGTTGTCCTTCCCACTATGACAGGAACCCTGGCCACACAAAGACTGCAGTGGATGACCAGGAGAAAAATGTGGATTCATACTCCAGGTAGAATCACATTTGAAAAGTAGGGCAATGTCCAGTTTAATATCATAAGCACATTTCCATGGCTACTGCTTATATTAATAAGCCTCATTCAGTATAAAGAATACTATTAAACCAACTCTAGAGCAGTGGTCACCAACCTTTCTGACCTCACAGACCACAGTGGTCTGAGGACCACTGGTTGGCAACTGCTGCTCTAGAGAATATACTTAAAATTCTCATTTGTACACTAGGGTCCCAGTGCACGAATTCATGCACTTTGAAAGGAACTCTGGGCCACTAGGCTGCGGTGGGCACAGGGGCGGGTCTTGGCTGATCTTCTGTGCCCCCGCCCAGCACCTCCTGCCATGCCCGCCCCCTCCCATGTCCCCTCCTCCCCCCGCACACCATCTGCTGGTAGCTCCCCTCCCGCCACCACCATTCCCATGTGCTGACAGCGCCGACTCGCACCCGCTGACGGCACAGAGCGATTGGGGCTGGCACTGAGGGTGGGTGCTAGTGGCGGTTCTGGCGCCAACTGTGGGTGTGAGAGGGGCCAGTGCTGACAGTGGTTGCAAGAGGTGGCTGCTGTCCCCAATAGCGCCTCAGGAGCAGGGGGAAGTGGAGAAGCCAAGAAGGGAATCTAGGCTTGCAGGTGCAGCTCAAACTCACTGACGGTGCTGAGCGATTGGGGCCGGTGCCGGGTGCCGGCTGCAGGTGCAAGCGGCTACCCTAGCGATGGCAGCAGGTGCAAGCACTGGGTGGGAACCTGGTGCATGGTAGCAAATAATTTTCAGTAACCACCAGAGTCTCACCCCAATGACAGTGATCTGCACCCCACCTTGGTCTGGTGTCCCCACTCACCTGCTCCATCATCCCACTGTGGCGGATGCCCACCATGTTCCATGCTCTGCTGCCTGCTGCTGATGGCAGCCATGTTCTATGCACCCCCCCTGGTGGTCAGTGCACTTCATAGCGACCGGTTGTTCAGTTGTTCGGTTGTTCCCCTGTTGGGTCTACTAGTGTTTGCATATTAAGGTTCTATATATATAGTATATGTCGATTATATATGGTAAGTACTGTTGCTTTCTGAACTGTATAGCTTTCAGCTGTGTGAGTTCACTTATACAAGACTTTTTTTCCCCCCCAGAAAGCGTGTTGTCGGTCCTCTGTGTCCAGCTGATCCAACCAACAGCATATGGAAACAGTATTTTCAATCCGTTTTTACAGAGGGCCGACTCAGGTTATGCGTGGGCTTTTACCCGCATAGGAGTTGGCGCCCCTAACTCCTCCTACATTGTTCAAAGGTTAACTGTATGATCGAATATCTTATGATGTGAAATATGTTTTGCACAAGAAGGGTAGACAGTCCTAATGGTAGGCCAGGGCATGTCAGCTGACTGTATGTTTTCGGACCACGTGCCACGCTATCAGGGAGTCGGCGTCTTTTCCCTGAACCAGCAGGGCTCCTGCACGTGCACGTCTTAGCTGAGGGAGTGTTCGCCTTGGTCTTGGTCGCCTCTCCTTCCTCACTGGTGGCTGCCTGGTTCTTGGCATGTAATTTTATCAGAAAGAATTAAAAATACCCACTTACCCCGTCTAGTTCCCACCTAACTCCAGCTCAAATGAGTACCACACCCTGATTTGTTGTCTTTTTAAAATTAATATATATATTTTAAAATATATCTTATTGATTTTTTTTACAGAAAGGAAGATAGAGGGATAGAGAGTTAGAAACATCGATGAGAGAGAATCATCGATCAGCTGCCTCTTGCACACTCCCTACTGGGGATGTGCCCGCAACCAAGGTACATGCCCTTGACTGGAATTGAACCCGGGACCTTTCAGCCCGCAGGTCGATGCTCTAGCCACTGAGCCAAACCGGTTTCGGCTAAAATTAATACTTTTAAGCTGTTGGGAAATAAATTACGTTGGTTTCAGGTCACAGTTCTCTTGGGACAGAATATCTCATTAGTATTAACGCTGCAACTTGATGAGAACACTATGCTAGTGTGTGACTCACACTGGCCGTGGGTGCTGACCTGTCCTTAAGAAGGCGAAGGCCCCGTGTCCCTTAGGTTATTAAACAGAAACCCTCCCATTCTCTGATAACTTAGCTGTGGTTATCCGCATACTAAAACAGGTTGTGCTTCCGTTCAGTCTGGTCCCTTACCTTTGCTCAAAGCTCATCACCAAGTTATCTTGTCACGGAGGAAGCGGGACCTTTGACTCGTTCCTCGTTAGCCTATAAATTGGCAAGTGAATGTAGTAACGTGGCTGTCACCTCCCTTCAATTTCATTTTCTTTCTTTTTTTTGTTCTTTGTTCGGTCACCTCTCAGGCTCTATCAGCTCTAGAATTGCTTGCTGCTTTTCACAGGCTTTGTCCGTGGTTCATTCCCAGGTGGCTTGGGTCAGCCATGCTTCATGGCCACAGACTTCCCTGGAGTAAACCTTTGTTACAGATGATAGATTTGGTGATAACCAAACTTAATCAGAGGGAGAGGTGGCCATTATCTCTCTCTTTCTACAGCACGGTCCCCATAACGGGTTCATTAGATAGGACCTTGGTGTATATACATTTCCAAATGTATGTCTGGCTGGAGAAAATTCTTGCTTACAAAAATCCTTGACATAGAAAATGAATTAAGGAAGTGATATAGGAGGATGTCACATCATATTCCTTTAAATTTGAAACCTTACTGAAGCTTAGAAGATGTTTTAACCATGAAGGGCAGGGAAAGAAGAGTAAAGGGAATAGAAGGGACGTGGGAAGGGGAGATGAACAGGAGAGAGATGTTGAACATACCTTCCCTAACTGTACGGTATGACAAGGATCATTCCAGAATCGCACTGCTCTAGTCTGGCAGACTTGAATTTCAGTCAAAAAGAGATACAAGGTTTATTTAATTATATTTTTTATGTAGTCAAAATAGATACTTTAGATTTAATGAAATCAAATGGCCTGTGTTTGTGGATGCATCTGACATTGAAACAGCTCAGAAAGCCAGCGCTTCGGACTGCAATGGCCCTTCTTGAGCCCACATTCATGGCCTGAAGCAGTTCCCACCACATGACTTCACTCTCCCTATCACCCAGCCACAAACATCTCCCCAATGGAGTATGTCAGTTAACAGACGTTGTGTTGAAATAATAGAAACTACCTCTGGTTAGGTTAAGTCAGTGGTTGGCAAACTCATTTCTTAACAGAGCCAAATAGCAACAGTACAACGATTGAAATTTCTTTTGAGAGCCGAAAACGGAGTTCTGCTCATGGGTCACAAAGTTTCAATCGCACTGTACATTTCAGTAGCACCGATAGTTTGTGGAAGAGCCACACTCAGGAGGCTAAAGAGTTGCATGTGGCTCTCGAGCCACAGTTGGCCGACCACTGGGTTAAGTGAAAGGAGAACTGGATTACTGGACCCTGAATTGTCTTATAAGATCAGAGGAATTCCTTGGTAGCCAAACCAGGAGAGCTCCTTTAGAATGCGGCTTTAGATGTGACCACTCCGCTGTTTCCTGTGTCTGCGGGTCTCTGTTTCAGATCCTCGTGCCCGGGAATGGGAATCTCGCTGGCCCAGTCTGGGTGTGGCCTCGGTCAGCAGGCTGTGCATCTCAGACGGGAGCGCCGGCAGACATGGCCAGGAAAGGAGCATTTATAAAGGGGCATCTGACGCCCTGACTGCTCCAGGTGCCAGGTGCTGTCATCGCCACTCCTGTGTTTGTGGGGCTCCTGTGTCGTCCTTTCTGCCAGCGGCCATCTTCTCCATGCAGCCTGTGTCTCCCTCCTCCGGGACACTCTTCCTGACCTCGAGTGAGAGTCACAGCAGGGTCTGGTCTCCCAGCACATTGTGCGTCTCTAACCGGGCACTCTGTTTCTGCCTTCCGCACTCAGCTTCGTGCATCTGTGTCTTCTCTTCCCTCCAACCTACCCCGTGGGACCTGCATTGTGCATGCTCTGCGGAGGTAACAATAAGCGGTCGGTGGAACTGAGAATGGAATTAGTCTGACAATGAGCACTTATCGATTTGTTGTGCCCTAGAATCCCAGGTCTAACAAGTGGACTGCTCATACGCGAGCTGCAAGAAAGCACTCAGGGCACGTTAAGACTGCGATGTTTGTAAAAAGTCCAAAGTCAGAAGCGTAATGCCAGCTATGGGGCATCTGCATCACTATTTCAGTAAAAGGGAGCTATTGAGAAAAGGGGCCCTGGAATGGGGTTGGGGTGAGGGCATTGGCACCCGGACTTAGGACCTGTTTACATGTCTCAATGCCTGCCAGCCTCCCAGTCCGTCACTGAGCATCTCCTGTCAGACTGGGCTCCGGAGGCACGGCAGCCACAGCCTTGTGTGACCTTGGACTAGGGCAGTGCTGTGTGCAGTCCTCTTTCTAACCTCCAGGGACACTGTGGGTGCAGTGAAATCAAGGTCATACCACAAGGACAAGGACAAAAGCCAGGTAGTAAAGGGGAAAGGGCAAGTTTGGTTAAACACTGCTTTTTTGACAAAGGAAAGGAGTAATCATTGAATGCAGACCTTCGCCCTGAGAAGGCTGGAAAGGAGATGGAATCATTGTCTAGTAGCAGGCACCATCTCAGTTTATCAGTCTTTGAGCTTTGGAATTTCTTATAGTTTTGTTTTTCTAATTAATTATATTTTCCCTGTCCTGGAGGTTCCTAATGCATCATATGTGACTTTACATATGTAAGTTTTCTAAAATCCTTCCTGGGAAAAACTGGAGCATAAGTATGATTAAGTAAGCAAATGGAAAACAATAAGTGAATAAATTTAAAAAATTTATCATAACCATCTCCCAAAGCTAATGAGTGTCCTGAAAAACATGGCAAAATTAGCAGTTGACTGAGACCTTGGCCTTCTATATTGTGTATGATTGCATTCTTGTTAAACTTGCACTTACAGAATTGAATAAAAAGTGTAGGAGTAACTTTTCATACAGTTTGGAGTTTTCATAGCAGAAATTGAGCATGAAAACGATCACCTTTGCAGTCCTGAGGAATCAGGCCCTCAGTGGTTCTTGGTGTGCAGTGAATGCTAATTCAGGGAAGTAGGTTTGTAGCCAAGAATGATACCTTGTGTTGTAGGCTTATTCAGAATCACAGAATTTTTCAGACATTTGCTACTTTAAATCAAGTGATTTAATTTGTTAGATAAAAGTCTCCGTTATTTAAGTGGGGTATTTTAGCTTTTGCTTTTTATTTTTAAAATATCTAACAAATTAGATATTTCTCTCTCCTTTTTGGGGGTGGGTATTATCCTGAGCATACTGAGTATCTGCTTCTTTCTTAATATATTAGAAACTATATATTCCAGCATGTTCCCAAATATTGTTCTCAATTTTTATTCTTTATTTAAAAATTTTTTTGTGTGTGGTAAGAACACACACACACACACATATATATATATACACACACTTTTGAGAGTAAATGAGAGGGAGAGAGATATAGAAGCATCAATGATGAGAGGATCATTGATTGGCTGCCTCTTGCATGACCCCTACTGGGGATTGAGCCCGAGACCCAGGCATGTGCCCTTGACTGAAATTGGACCTGGAACACTTCAGTCTGCAGGCTCTGTCACTGAGCAAAATGTTCAGGACTCAATTTTTATTCTTTACACTCCACTTTGTTTGGAGATGAAAGTAAAAGGAAAATAAAAGCTAGTAGCTGCTTAATTCCATCAGGAACTTTACGGAGTTCCAGTCCTTGGCCTGTTTGGTCAAAGCAGAATTTATGAAAATCTAAAACATTAATGATGCCTGAAAGGCAGGCTGCTGAAAAGAGATGAATGCATTGCCTGGCCTGATAGTAAAATTAAAGAGATTGGAAACTCAGCGTTTTGAAGATCAGTGAGATGCCATTTTTGTACGTGTCTGGAATATTTCACAAATAATGTTTAGATGGAGTCCATATAAACCCACTTTGTATTAGAACTGAAAAAGGTTTTTCTCTGCAGAAAGCTATGTCATTAGACAGTAAAAGTAGACTTATAGTAGGTAACAGGAAATATTGTGGAAAATCCAGTAAAAGCAGTATTAGAAGTGCTTTCTGTTCCTTTTTATAGTACCAAAACTATGAAGATGAAAAAATTTTATTATATATACAGAAGATCCGCTCTTATGGTGTATATTTTATACCTGCCATTACTGACCAAGAGAGCATCTTTCAATGTCAAATTGAGTTAGCTGTGGTTTATATCATGGATGCTTTAAAGCTATTTGCTATTAATAATAAGACATTTAAAACTGTGGAAAAAATGGTTATTGCATATACCACTGCTGCTTTCAATTTGTTGTTTTGCACGAATTAAATCCTATTTATAAGGTGTCATCATCCAAAATGAATGGGGGGGGTGATCTAGAAAATCAGGACTTTTTCTAGGTAGGAGCTTCATTCTCTCTAGTGAAGTGAGTCAGCACCTCAGAATTTAACATTCTAATATGCACATAAATAGTCCCAAGATGCATTTCAAAATGAGGTCACTCAAAGTGAAAGTGCAATGACTTTGCATATACGTTTCCTTGGGCTCTTGGGAGTGGAGGAAAAATGATAAGTACTGACTCAGTAGCTAACTCCTGTTATTGTGCATTTTAGAGTCCAGTAAAATGAGAAAATTATTTTGTGTTAGTGTTTCTCATGTGTAAGAGATGACAATGAAAGACGATATTTTTTTAAACATGGAAATTAAATTATCAGGGACTCTTTTCCTCCCTCTCTCCCTTCTTCTCTCTCTTCCTCTCTCCCTCCCTCCCTTTCTTCTTCTCTTCCTCCCTTCCTCCCTTTTCCTCTCCCAATTCTTCTCCTAAACCACAGGGCTAGGCAGAATTTGTCAAAGTGGCTGGTTGAATCTGTGATTGGCCTGGACACACGTTTTACATTTGCCAACCCAAAAGCCTGCATGTATGGAGTACGAAGTTTTTTATTGACAATAGACTACATTTTAGGTTCTATTTCACATTAGATTGGGAGATTGGTTTGCTTTACACTTTAAAAATTATCTTTTACCTCCAAGAAAGAGAGGAAAAAACATAAAAAAACCCTCTAACGTGTTATTTTTCAATCTGTTGTCTTCATTTTCTATGAACTAAGAATTCTTTCTTCACCAGTTTTCCAAGTAGAAATCAAAACCATATTGAAACAGTTACAAAATTTCCCAAGAATTGCAGTATTATTTAAAAAAACAACAAAAAAAATTAGTATATGGGACCAACTAATGCAATAAATATATTAATAGCCAAGAACTGATTTTTAAAGTAAAGTTTGGGAACACTCCCAGAATGTGTAATGGAAAAAAAGACTAAGTAGTGAACCGTTTGGGAAATAAAAGATTAATAAGAAGATAGGAAGATCAATATCTGTAGGATTTTCAGAAGCAGATAATGTCAAAAAAAAAAAAAAAAAAAAAAGGGAAGGAAATAATCAATGAAATAGAAGAATTCTTTGTGAAGCTGAAAAAGTCACACCAGCTTCAGATAGAAAAGACTATGTGTTGAGTCAGCTAAAAAAAATCTAATACTCAGCTTTTCCAATTCTCACAACTCCGTGGATTAAAATACATACATACCTAATACTCCTGAGAGAAAAATAAGTTACAAAAGATATAAGACCAGACTAAAACCACATTTCTCACAAGCCTCATAGGATTCTAGTAGATAATGAAGCATTGGTTTCAAAGTTGGGAGAGAAAATAACTTTGAATCAAAAATCTCCTGCAGCTGAACGTATTTGTTAAGTAAGAAGGCAACAGTAAAATAAAAATATATTCCAATATGCATGGATATAAGCTACTTTTCCCCAAGCTCCCTATGTAGAAAAGAAGTATCTGGGAAGTTACCTCAATGAAATGATAAAGAAATTCAAGGAAAAGGAGAACTGGAGCTGTAAGAAAGAGTTGTAGGTAAGGTGACACAAGGCAGCAGCAGTAAAAAATGGAACCCTTTTCACTTTGATTCTTGGGACTTGAAGACACAGGATTGCATTTTCTCTGTGGTGGGTCTCTCCATAGTTCTGTGGTTCTTGATTAATAATATTTATTTAATTATAATATTGTAATTGCTAACTTCCATGGCCGGTGGCATTGCCAAGCGCCCAGCTGCCCCGGGCTGGACATGGCTCCCTCTGGACGTGAGTTTCCCCCAGGGCCTGAGATCGCACTGTGTTTACTTGTCATTGTCATTCACTGAAGAGTTTAGACTATAAGTAACTTGAGAGCAGGGATCATTTTTTAAAAAGTATATTTTTTATTGATTTTTTTTACAGAGAGAAAGGGAAAGGGATAGAGAGCTAGAAACATCAATGAGAGAGAAACATCGATCAGCTGCCTCCTACACACCCCCTACTAGGGATGTGCCCGCAACCAAGGTACATGCCCTTGACTGGAATCAAACCCAGGACCTTTCAGTCTGCAGGCTGACTCTCTTTCCACTGAGCCAAACCAGTTTTGGCAGGGATCGTATTTTTTAATTCTGCGTCCTCTACAGTGAATAACACTTTTTAGTAAAGTGTATAAGAATAGAATTATTATCACGCTTGAAGACGAGGTGCTATTCATATTCCAGTAGAAATGGAGAATAATTCTTCAACTTTAGTGAACTGGAAAGGATTAAATAGAGGATGATTAGAAACTAGTGAAGAGCTTATGGAACGTACTTTCCAAGTACAGTGGATAAAAAACAGTGTGAATTATCTTTCTCTCTCTTTTTCCCCCTATCATTGTACACTTTCTGCCTCAGCCTTGCACGGAAGAGCTGGTTTGTTAATGAGATGTTTGACTTAATTTTTCCCTCCAGTTAATAGTTCAAAAGACCCACTGTTTTTAAAACTAGGAAAATAGAAACCTAATACAAACTGAAATACGTCTGTGTTGCAAGGTCAGATTCAATGTCATGTTTCACGTTGCAGAACTTCTTGCAGCTCTGCGGTTCTTTCTCTTTCTGAACCTAAATAATCTCATAGGCAATAACCGGATTTCTTGCCCACTGTTGGGTTTTAGTCATTCTCTCTCTCTCTCTCTCTCTTTTAAATATATTTTATTGATTTTTTACAGAGAGGAAGGGAGAGGATAGAGAGCTAGAAACACCAATGAGAGAGAAACATCGACCAGCTGCCTCCTGCACCCCCCCCCACCCCCCCACCCCGGGATGTGCCTGCAACCAAAGTACATGCCCTTGACTGGAATGGAACCTGGACCCTTCAGTCCGCAGACTGACGCTCTATCCACTGATCCAAACCAGTTTCGGCTAGTCATTCTTTATGTTACTTTTGCATTTGTTTAAATAGACACATAATTTAAACAATTTCAGTTCCAAATTGTGTAGTTTCAAAGGTTTCTTGCATGTTTTAACAGATTTACAGCATTCTGTATTTTTAAATATACATTTACAATGCAGCATGGTTCACCATTTAGCATGGATTAGCGTGCATAAACACAATATGCTGTTACCATGAGCTATTTTAAAGTACCAACATCTAAACCCGCAGTGTGCGATCGCCTATGAGGTCCCGGCGTGAGCTGAAGGGGCGCCTTCCCTGGGTCGTGCCTGTGCTGAAAGGGAGCAGCCTTCGCCATGTCCCTCATTGTAATTCACCCTGCATCCCGCGCTCCTGAAAACTAATGAAAATGCGGGCTACAGGCTTTATTTCACTCTCGGAATTCTCAGTGGTTACAGTATATGTGGTGCCTAATTCTCTCGGTGCAGCACTTTTTAATAGTGATTTTTATTTTCAGTCCAGTGATCCATTTCACTCATTAACCCCCTAACCACGGAGTCAGCTTCATGTCGCAAAGTAGCTTCCAAAGGAAAAGGCATACATTGGATGTATTATAAATGTAGATGTTCTAATTATTCCTAAATCTCAATATATATAATATAATCACTAAAAATTATCAAGTATGGGGAGATCAAAGGGCTAGGAGAAGAGGAAATGCTGTGTTTCCCTAGAGCACGATCTCAGGTGATGCAACTGTTGCCCTAGCAAAATGTTAAATTTATTAAAATCTGCTGATTTCTTCCAAGGAAAACCTAAACTAGGACATACGAATGCTAATGTCACTGTTCCTCTTTCATTTGATTTTCCATTCTTAACCCCAAATAAACATTGAGTGTACCCTTCATTTTGAAAAATTGATTTGCTACGGGATGTGAACTGGCATCGGGTTTTGTGTGTGATCTGTGCAGCTCTGTACCCAAAACAGTAATTGTCATTCATGCCATGCTTTTGCGTGGCAAGGGCTGTTTCTGATGAACAACTGGCGCCCCAGATGACGGAGGTGGTTTTGAAATGTAAGGGATATTATCCCGTGGATATTTTAAAATGTCTTATGGTCTTATTTTAGTGTCTCTTCCCCCCCGCCCCCCAACCGCCCCTATTTAAAGCAGTGCTTTCTTAAAGCAGTACTGAATATCAATGTGAGTGTGTTTGTGTGTGTGTGTGTGTGTTTGTGTGTGTGTGTGTTATAACAATAAAAAACCAGTTTTAAGTGTGGATTTCAGAATTATTATGCTGGTGCTTGTCTCAGCACTGGAAAAAAATATCACAGCTGCACCCTGGAGTGGGATATGTATTGAAATAAACCCATGTATGGCCGATGCTGATGTCGCCTGCCCTGTGACTCTAGAAGCGGTGCTCTGAATGGCACATTCAGTACTCTCTGCATGTGTCCACGGCCACATCGAGGCAGAAAACATGGCGAGAACTTACCTTTTTGGACCTGGAATGTCAGCTGGAGTGGGAGAAGGGTAAGAATGATTGATAGTGAAGAGAATGAAAGACTGCTTCCAGGAATGAATGACAATCAGCGGTGGGTACATCAAATAGTGTGCCTAGCAACACCCAGGGAACTCACTCGCCCAAAGAATACTGAATCCATCATTTGAAACATTCTCTTGAATAAAATGTGTTAGAAATACAACGTATTTAGGTGAAAATATACCTAATATTAAAAACTAGAGGTCCAGTGTACGAATTCATGCACCAGTGGGGTCTCTCAGTCTGGCCTGCTGGATCAGGCTGAAAATGGCTCTCCAACATTCCCCGAGGGGTCCCAGATTGTGAGAGGGTGCAGGCCAGGCTGAGAGACTCCACTAGTGCATGATCCGGGCAGGGAGGGGGGGACATGGAAGGCTGGCCAGCCGGGGAGGGATCGAGGGAAGGCTTCAGGGTGTGTCTGGCCCATTTCACTCAGTCCCGATCAGCCGGAACCCAGCAGCGAGCTAACCTACCTACCAGTCAGAGCACCTGCCCCTGGTGGTCAGTGCACATCTCAGTGAGTGGCTGAGCAGCTTTAGCATATTAGCATTAGCATATTATGCTTTGATTGGTTGAATGGCCGAATGGACGACCAGACATTTAGCATATTAGGCTTTTATTATATAGGACTAGAGGCCCGGTGCACAAAATCATGTGATGCGCCAGTGGGACTCCAGACCCTGAGCTTTGTGATCCCTGAGCTTTGCTCAAGCCCCTCTGCGCCGTGAGAGCGGTGAGCCCCGCTGTGCTGTGTGAGCCATGAGCCCTGCCCCGCCGCTGCAAGAGACTCGCGGGCCGGGGGTAGGGACTTGGAGGTGCTCCATGCACCCCTGGTGACCGGTCGTTTGGTCATTACGGCATTAAGGCCACTGGCCTTTTATAATACAGATAGTTTTGTCTGAATTAGAGAGCTGAGTAACTGGGAAAGATAACATCATGAGAAATTTATAGATATACACCCATGCATTAGGACTACTTCAATTTACATTAATTAAAATTAAGTGGTTATTATGAGATACTTTGTGTTTTTCTTATAAAATATAGTCAATCTTGTTGCTCTTTTGTAGTATTTGCATGTCTCCAGTTCATTAAAAGGTTAGTTTGATATTCTTATAACAGAGTTTCTACTTTTTATTCCAAATATGGATTTAAAAAATCAGAACAGTGAAGTTGTTCAGGGACTGGAAATCACTGTGTTTCCCAGTTCCCCTCTACATAGCTCATAATTGAAATAAATTGGGCGCATCAGAGGTTGGTAATGTGTAAGTACCAATGGTAACACCAATGGTGACTGGGGCTGTAGTCCATGACTTGAATGAAAAACTCCTCATAGGTTAGTGACATGCAGTCAGCATCAAATGGTGGAATCTAAGCAAACCATACTACCACCCACTGAAGGTTTTGTTTTCATATAATTTATAATTATCCTTGCAATAATCATTGATGAAAATACACCCCAAGTCCTATGTAGACTAAATAAATCTGTAGTACATGGCATCCTCATTAACTTGTCCTCATGTAGATTGAAGAATTTAAAAATGTACGTCAAGTATGCATAGTGGAAAAGAAGGTCCTCTGAGAAGTTAACGGAAAGGCATGTCATTGCATTTACAGTCCATTTAGGAGTGAGTCTGAGGCAAGTGACAGGGACTTTCACGTCATTTAGTCCTACTCTGAGGACAGTGTCCAAACCATGTATGGATATAGGAATGCTACACATACAGTTCAGTTTCAAAGAACAAATGCATGGAAGTTCATTTCAGGTAAGAGGAAACTTTCTAGAACAAAATGAGATCTGGAGAATTAAAAAGGAGCAAGTAAATATGTTATGGATAGTTACCTTGTGAAAGGGGGCTGGAGCATAGACTGGCTTTCATTATTGGAAATAGATAGTCCCACTCATACTGAGAATCCTCCCATTTTCACGTACAAGAAAATGTGAAAACTCTGTTTAGAAAAAAAAAAAATATTGATTTTTTTACAGAGAGAAAGGGAGAGGGATAGAGAGTTAGAAACATCAGCTGCCTCCTGCACACCCCCTTCCAGGGATGTGCCTGCAACCAAGGTACATGCCCTTGATCGGAATCGAACCTCAGTCCAAAGGCCGACTGAGCCAAACCGGTTTTGGCTGTGCAAACTCTTTAATTGTATCCTATAAGGGAGGCCTATCCTTGCAATCTTTTAATACAGAGTGCTGCTGATTTTCACTTGTTTATAAAAATGAAAAATGTCATTGATCCTAATCCATCCTCAGAGCTTCAGATGTGATTTGGAAGAAAATTAGATTTGGAAAATAGAAAAATATTAGATTTGGAAGAAAAATGTTTTAGGTAGAGAGGCTGAATAAAAGAGATATGGGGCCAAAGAGGTATCTGTGTTGTGGGTACATATAGTTTACTGAAAGATGTTTTTTAGAATTAGGTTTACTTAAGTAGGAAACAATGGGAAAGGATTCAATATGTTTTGTTTCTTCTAGTAACTTCTGTTTTCATCTGTTTTGAGCACACACACACACACACCCCTAAACCCCCATTGACTTAGGTTCTTTGTAGCTATTGCTGTGTTTTTCTGTGTAGTGAAAAATATGTTTTTTTTTTTTTTTTTCTGAGGCGGTTAGGGTTTTTCGCGTGGTCTGCATCAGCCCCTCTTTTCTCTGTGAGAAAACGTGTTCCAGGAGACAAAAGTTGGTCGTTATTAGTGAAATCACTCTGAAGAATAAATAATGCAAACGATATCTAGTTTTTAAAAGGCGTTAATATTTACTTTGCGTCTGGTTGGAGTTCTCTGCATTGGCCTATTTTGGCCCATGTTTTCAGGGGAGAACGCCCAGTTATGAAATATCACATGAATCGCTCCTTGCTCCTACCACGGAGACAGAGAACTCTGTCTGAAGGCAGTGAGGAAGCCTTCTCCTCCCACTGAGGTTAGAGCAAAGGAAGGTGCATTTTGCTGCAAGAGATCCGGCCTTTTAAAAAGCCATGGTGCCTTCATCTCCTCATCTCTGCTGCTTCCCTGATATTCTGAGCATTGACCTCCCTTTCTCTGCCTTCCTATCAGAAGCATGGAGTGAAGATTCATGGAGCCCTAGTCTCAGCTCTTTAGTTTTCAGGTAGCTCTGCTGGGTGAAGTCCTGGTGGATAAATTCAAATAACCACCTACTTAAAGAGGGAGCGAGCTGCTTTGAGCCTGGTCTGAAGCGAACAATGTTTGGGGCCAGAATAATGACACTTTTAAAGCCTTTTTTAAAATCATCTCTTTCTTCTCACCTTTTCTTCCTTGCCTCCCATATCTTAGCCCATTCTGATCGGATTTTCATCCCGCATAATTCACTGAAACTGCTAATAAGGCATCAGAGACCTTTAATCTTGCCAGATTCAGTGTCCTCTCTGTCCTCTTCACTTCCCAGCGGCCTTCCACACAACTGACTGCTCCCCTTTCTTTAACAGACTCCCATAGCTTGGCTCTGAGCACCCACACTCTCCTCGATTTTCTGTCACCGGACAGCCATTTCTCCCCAACATCTTTGATGGCTTTTGGTTTTCTTATTAACCTTTAAATATTGGAACTCCCAAGGCTCTGTCATAAGCATTCTTCTCTTTTCTGTCCAATTAAACTCTCTCAAAGGATTCTCGTGTAGTTCTGTTGCTTTAAATGCCCTTTTGTATTATGCCTGTATATTCCAACATTCTTATCTCCAGCCCTGACCTCCACACTGAGCTCTGGATTTGGGTATCAGCTTCCTACTGGACATTCCACTGGAAATCTTAAAAGCTCAAACTCAGCATCGCCAGAGAGGAGCTCCTGATTCTCCCACCTCCTCTCCTACCTGCCTGTCCTCGCCTTCACCATTCTCACCTCAGTAATGAGAGTTACCCTTGTTCAGTAGCGCAGGACAGAAATCTCATCATTTTTTATTAACTTTTTCTGTCACTACTCTCCATCTCCAATGCATCAGTAAGTCTTGTTAACACTTCCTCCAAAATGTCTGAGATCTGTATCCCCCTTCCTTTGCTGCCTCTGTAGACAGAGCAGCATGGTACTTTGCCTGAACAATATGGCGGTCTTCCTCCTTCCTTTCCTGCTCCTCAGTAGTCTTTCTAGGTCGTAACCAGAGTGACCTTTTAAAATGTAAATTAGGACATAGCTGCCCTCCCCACCTTTTATTGATTCCTACCACACTTAGAATAAAATGTGAATTCCTTGTGCTACTTCAGTGCTAACATAATTTATTTTTTCCCGTGTATAAGACACTATAGTTTTCTAAAATCGTTAGACTGAAAATAGAAGGGCATCTTATACATGAAAGTCAGCCTAGGAGGGAGCCGCAGGGGTTCCTAGCTGCCCGTACCTTGTCAAACAGGCTTCCTCCAATCACGAGCCTTATTGTTACTGACGTCAGCTGATGCTGTAATTGGAGGTGGATGTGGAGAGTGCGCAGATGCAACAGGGACTGAAGCAATATGAGCCCATAAAGATGTCAAAAAATAAAAATATAAATAGCAGCAAGTGATTGTCTTACTCTGCAAAATTCAAGCTGAGTGTAATCAGCTGTGCAAAAGAGCATGGGAATAGAACTGCAGAGAGACCATGTGGACCTCCTGACACTGAGTATGACCGGACAGCGGAGAAAACAGGAAGAACAACTCCTGAAGATGCCAAAAAAAAAAAAAAAAAAAAAAAAAAAAAAAAAAAAAAAAAGAGGCAGGCCTTCAGAGGAAGACCAGCAACATGTTTAAAATATTACTTAACCTAGGGTTGGAAAAGTGGGGGGCGTCTTATACATGGGGTGTATTATACACAGAAAAATATGGTGTCTACTTCTTGCTGTTGCTCGTTTTTCTGCTTGGTGTTGGTCTCAGGGCTCTTTCTTGAGACCTTAATGGAAGGAAGACCCAGTTAAATCTCTTCTTTTCTGTCCTCTCTTGAGCGTTCAGCATTGTCTTCCATTTGTTGTTCACTTATTTGTTTACTTGTTCACTGTCTCTTTGCTGCATGAGGACGGCTTTGCCAGTCGTGCTCACTGTGGGAGCAGTACACAGAAAACCCTTGTGTGTTACGTGAAAGAGGCTGGAATGAATGCTCTTGGAAATAAAAGAATTAAACTGCTCTTACAAATGAGAGGTTTTTACAGCCAAAAGAAAATTTTAGTTCTATTCAGGTTGTAATCAAAATTAAACTGGAAACAAGTCAAACTCTACCTTATAATGTGATTAAGTTCACAGGAGTGAAATGGTAGAATTTAGCAACTCCAGGATAATTACCGAAGTCTTCTTTATCCTAAAGGGACAATTCAACACGCACAGTTCCAATCAGCTGTGCTTGTCAGGTAAGAGGGAATGATAGATGTACCGAGGAGAAGGGGATGTAGAAGGGCTGTCATACCAAAGTGACACTGGTAGGTCACATCTTCGAGTGCCTTCCCGCTCTCTGGCATAATGACAAGCAGCATCTAAGACGTCCTCTCTAGTGGCTGTGACTCCACTGTCAGTATTTGAATCAATACTTGGTGAGGTGCTGTATGTCACCCTCAAGTAGGGAATTGGGGTCAAAAAGCTAGAGTCCTGCAGAGTGGAAGGTGTCTGAGGTTTTTACGGGAAACCAGGCGGTGTGGTTGACCTGGGAATGCCCCCCACTGTCACTGCCTGCCAGCAGTTCTGTCCGCTTTGCCTGGGGAGTCAGTTGTGGGTGCATCTATGTCTACAGCCCTTGGCTTCCCTGTGCTCACCTTCCGCCTCTTCCCTGGCTACAAGAGACTTCCCTGGCCAGGAACCAGAGGAGTTGGGCAGAGAGTCGTCTGCTTCAAGTTCCAGGGAGAAGGTCTAAGTGACCAGCATCGGAAGCAGGGAATCTGTGAATGGATATCCAGGGCCATCGCTGTGGGACATGGAGTGAACTACTTAACTGTGTGGAGAATACCTGCACGCATTAGATGTCATATAACAACATTAGAGCATACTATATGCGTTGGGATCAAATGAGTCATGATTATGACGACAGGGTGGCTCTGTCCCTTTAAACTGCTTATGACCTGCTCATTGAGAAGCCACTGAAATGGGATGGTACAATGTTGAGTTCAAGGGAACCTGCAGTTTGTATGGATGTGTCAGGTGTAAACTTTTGCCCTAAACCTCAGTCATCTCTGACGCCTTTCTAAAAGAATAAACATGAATATTTGACTTTTGTCAACTGAGACTTCATTAATTAGGGAAGGATATATTCATTAAGAACCTACTTTCTGATAGGTGCTCTTGTTAGGAACTTTTTAAAATTTTTATGTAATTCTCAGAGGAACATCAGGAACTAAGTATTATTTTTAAAATTAATCTTTATTGTTGAGATTATTAAAAATGTCCCTCTTTCCCCCATCCCCATAGCTTCCCTTCAACTGGTTCCCACCGTGCCCCAGTGCCTCACCACCCTATTGTCTATGTCCATAGGTAATGCATACATGCATAGAATATCTTTGTCTAATCTCTGTCCCCAGCCCCCCGAACCCTCTTCTCTCTGAGAATCATCAGTCTGTTCCATTTCTATGCCCCTGATTCTATTCCATTCACCAGTTTATTCTGTTCATCATATTTTAAAAAAATATATTTTATTGATTTTTTTATAGAGAGGAAGGGAGAGAGATAGAGAGCTAGAAATGTCGATGAGAGAGAAACATCGACCAGCTGCCTCTTGCACACCCCCTACCGGGGATGTGCCCGCAACCAAGGTACATGTCCTTGACCGGAATCGAACCCGGGACCTTTCAGTCCGCAGACCGACTCTCTACCACTGAGCCAAACCAGTTTTGGCCAGATTTTTTATTCCTTTGATTTTTAGTCAATTGTTGCCACTTTGTTATTCATGTTTTTTTTATCTTTATCTTTTTCTTCTTCCTCTTCTAGAAGAATACCTTTCAGCATTTCATGTAATCCTGGTTTGGTGTTGATTAACTCCTGTAACTTTTCTTGTCTGTGAAGCTCTTTATCTGACCTTCAATTCTGAATGATAGCTTTGCTGGATAGAGTAATCGTGGTTGTAGGTTCTTGTTGTTCATCATTTTGAATATTTCTTGCCACTCCCTTCTGGCCTGCATAGTTTCTGTTGAGAAATCAGTTGACAGTCCTATGGGTACTCCCTTGTAGGTAACTAGTTGTTTTTCTTTTGCTGCTTGTATTATAAGATTTTTTTTTGTCTTTCACTCTTGGCATCTTAATTATGATGTGTCTTGGTGTATTCCTCTTTGGATTCCTCCTGTTTGGGGTACTGTGTGCTTCTTGAACTTGTAGGTCTATTTCTTTCACCAGGTAGGGAAAGTTTTCTGTCATTATTTCTTCCATTAAGCCTTCAATATTTTGCTCACTCTTTTCTTCTGGCACCCCAAAAATCCGGATATTGGTATGTTTTAAGCCATCCCGGAGGCTCCTTATACTACCCTCACACTTTTGGATTCTTCTTTCTTTTTGCTTCTCTGGTTGGATGATTTTCGTTTTCTTATATTTCAGTTCTTTGGTTTGATTCTTAGGACTTGTTGATCTATAGTTGAGTTTCTGCATATTCTTTATTTCAGACTGTGTGTGCTTAATTTCTGGCTGGTCCTTTTCCATTTTTTTTTTTTTGGTATTCTCATTAAGGTCCTTGGAGGTCTCACCAAGCTCTTGGAGGTCTCAACAAGTTTCTCAAAGGTTTTTAGAAGATTCTTGAGTAATCTTATAAATGTGATTCTGAACTGTGTGTCATCCATTAGTTTATTCTCCTCCAACTCTCCCATTCGTGTCATGCTTCTGTATTTTCTCATTTTGGCTATCTCCCTGTGTTGATAGAGTGGCTTTATGTGGTCGGTGGCCTAGGGGTCAGTAGCTCAGCTTCCCCAATCACCTGAGGTGGTCACTTTTGCTATATCCCTTTGTGGGCTTAGTGCACAGTCTTGGTGTAATTAAGCCTTGATTGCTGTTGGTATACTGGAGGAATTGACCTCCAGGCCAATTGTCTGTGAGGATCCACTGTGTCTATAAAGGAAGAACTGCTGCACTGGAGACACACCTTGTTTCAGTGGGGCTTTGGTGCTCACTGAGTCCGTCTCCCGAATGTGTCACTTATGGGTGTGAGGGATTGAAACTGAGCACTAGAACTCTGGTTTCTGGGTCTCAATGAGGTACAGTTCAGCTACTGTCTGAGGCCAGTACTGTCGCAGAAGCCACAGCGTGAACTACAGTCCTGTCCTCCTTGGATCTGTTTGCCCCAGGTTGCAGTTTTGCTAAACTGCAACAGAGAGGGCCATTCATATGCAAAGTCCGATGCTTGTAGCTTGGATGTGTTCTGAGGGGCGGAGTCTCAGGGCGTCACTAGGCTGGGGCATGGCCAACAGCCATGGCTGCCTGGCCGCCTCTGGGATGGAGTCCCTGTGTCTCGCACCAAGCACAGTAAACAATCTCAGCTCTGCAAGCAAGCCAGCCTCACTTTCTGACCAGATGGCAGACGGTCTAGCCTTTCCCCAGAAACTGAATTTCAGAGAGATCAGGCGCTTGTCTTTCTTCGGGTTGAAGGAAGCACCGCCCTCCGCGCGCAGGGATCCTCCGCCAGCCTGTATCGCATCCTCGCCCCCCATACCTCAGTTTTTCAGTGCGTATGCCCTGGATTCTCCTCTTTCTCTTTCAGTCTAGATGTAGGGCTTCCTCTCAGCCAGTTTTCGTTTGGTTTTGGGGAGATAGACGTTTGTTTTGTAGTTTTTCCTTGGACTTGTTGTGCCTGGGGGCCGTTTAGGAGTGTTTACCCAGCGCCGCCATCTTCGTTTTTCTGCTTTCTTCTTTGCGTCTCTAGTTGTAGGACTTCCATTCATCCAGCTTCTGGCGGTTCTGGGTGATGGTTGTTCTGTGTTTTAGTTGTAATTTTGATGTGGATATGGGAGGCAGCGGGTACAGGCATTTGCCTTGCTTCCGTCTTGGTTCTCCTTCACCACTGCTTGGTAACTAAGTAGTGTTGTTCCTGTTTATAAATGAGGAGATGGAGGCCCTGAAAAATTCCATTATTTGCTCAAAGTTTTTGCAGCTGAGACACGGAAGAGCTCAAATCCCAGGTCTGACTTCTGAGATCAGTCTGTTTTTTATAGTAACGTGGTGTCTCATTATCCTCAGTCTTTGTCTGTTATAAAGTCAGCATAATAATGCCTCAGTATTTTTCTTGTAGAACTATGAGAACCAGATGAATGTGCACATAATACCTGTACAAACTCCAGGCTCCATTATGATTATTAGTAGCATTAATTTAACATTGCCAATGTGTTATTTTAATTAACTGTCATTTTATTCCATGATCTCTAAATATATGCTGTGATCTGTGAAGACCTATATCTGCAACAGTGGATATTTTAATTGTTTGTTAGACTCCTCGTGCTTATGTTTGGGTTTCTTTGAGAATGAGTTTTACACCCTCCTGATTGTTGGCAAATATTCCTTCTGAAGAAAAACTATCCATCTGTTCAGCCGGTAGCCAAAACATCACAGTCAAAATAGCAGATTCATCTCTAACATGTAATTATGATGAGACAATATAACACAGAATATGTCATATCCAAGTCAACAGATGTGGGAAGAGATAGCATCATTCTGGAAAAACTCAAGATTTTTACCATACACAATTAAGAGTGGGTTTAGGACAGTAAAGAAATGCAAAAAATTGTACCTACAGATATCATTGGAGTTGGAATTGAATGAACAGAATAGTAGGAGGAAAAAAATCACGAATTGGTCTCACCCCAGCCTGTGTTGCATAGAGGCTGACAGCTCCTAGACGTTCGAGGACGGCTGTTGGTGTCGTAGGAAGGGGGTCCATGTGGGAAGATGGTCCGTTACCCACCGCTGTATATTCCTGAAGCACTGGATGTTTTGCTGTGGTCATCTGAGTGTTGCTAGTTTTTTTTTTTTTCTCAAGCATGTTTCTTGCTTGCAGAACTAGTATAACCTTTATGCCTTTGACTAGGATATTTACTCATATTACTGTGTTTTATTTTGCTAAAATCTGTATCATTCAACAAATAGGAAAAATGTTTATAACATGAGTATAAGGCACATATAATAGTAAAAAAAAAATCCTTGTATCGCAGTCAAACAGCCTAAGAGAGAGAATATTGCCCCTACTTTTGAAGATCCCTCACTGCTCCTTTATCTCCCTGTCTACCCCATGAGGCAAACACTACCTCACATTTTGTATTATCTTCCAATGGCTTTTCTTTATACTTTACCATATACATTGCAATAAATATTTGGTTGAGTTTTAGGGTTTTTTTATTTTAAAATTTTATTGAATTTATTGGGGTGATACCCTATGTAATAAAAGGCTAATATGCAAATTGACCAAACAGCAGAATGACCAGTTGATATGACATGCACTGACCACCAAGGGCCAGATGATCAAAGTGGGACCTCCCCCTGGTGGCCAGTGCTCTCCTACAGGGGGAGTGCCGCTCAGCCAGAAGCCATGAGCTGGCCTCACAGTTAGCGAGTGCAGTGGTGGTGGCGGGAGCCTCTCCTGCTCCTTAGCAGTGCTGAGGATGTCCAACTGCTGGCTTATGCAGGGAGCGGGCCTAAGCTGTCAGTTGGACATCCTCCAAGGGCTCCCAGACTGCAAGAGGGAGCAGGCCAGGCTGAGGGACCCCCACCCCACCAGTGCATGAATTTCATGCACTGGGCCTCTAGTTGTTTAATAAAACTATATACGTTTCAAGTGTACATCTATAATTCATCATCTGTACACTGTACTGTGTGTTCGGTATACACCACTCAAAGTCAAGTCTCCTTCTGTCACCATTTATTTCCCCTTTGCCCTCTTCTACCTCCCTCCATCCACCTTTCCCTCTGGTAATCGCCATACTGTTGTCCATGTCTATGAGGGTGTTTTTCGTTTGTTTGGCTTATTCCCTTCACCTTTTTACCCAGCCTCCCAAACCCTCTCCTCTCTAACAGCTCTCAGTCTGTTTTCTGTATCTATGGGTCTGTTTCTATCGTGGTTGTTTATTTATTTTCTCATTAAATTACACATAAAAGTGGAATCCTATGGTACTTGTCTTTCTCTAACTGGCTTATTTCACTTAGCATAATACTCTCTAGATCTCTCTGGCACAAAAGGTAAGATTAGTTTTATTGTTTTTAACTTTATTTAAACAAGTCAGATTATGTTTCTTTTAAATATTTTTATTGATTTCAGAGAGAAAGGGAGAGGGAGAGAGAGATAGAAACATCAATGATGAGAGAGAATCATTGATCGGTTGCTTCCTGCACACCCCTCACTGGGGATCAAGCCTGCAAACCAGTATTTGGCCTGACTGGGAATCTCCCCTGTAACCTCTTGGCTCATGAGTCCGTGCTCAAACACTGAGCCGCGTTGGCCAGGCTGCTTGTTTTTTCCAGTTCCGTTTTGACCCGGTATTTCAAGATTTATCCACGATGATGTATCTCATTCAGTTTCACTGCTGCATAGTTTTCTATTATGTGAGTATATCATAGTTTATTTGCTTTCGTTTTTACCTATTACACACTTCACTGCCAGGAACATTCATGAAATTATCTCCTGTTGAACGTGTGCAGGAGTTTGCTAGGGGATATGACTTGTAATGGGATTGTTGGGCCATGACTCTGCTTATCTCAGCTTCGCTAGATAATGTCAAATTGTTTTCGAAGGAGCCTGTGTATTTATACTGAGCCATTTGTGCCTCTGAGTTTGCATTGTTTCCAATCTTTGCCAACAGTTGGATTTAAGGGTTGTCACTGAATTTTTCATTATAACCATATTTTGCAGTTCTCGGTTTAATTTGGCTTAGACATTACCATTTCCCCCCTCATATTTCCAATCTCTTATTTCTTTAAACATTTATTTTAAATTCTGACAATTCACATTGTGCGATCTTTGTGAGTTTGATTCAACTATAGGATATTTCTGTTGAGTTTTGCTCACTAGTCTTTGTTTCCTTGTTGTATTATGATTTTTAGAAAACTGTAAACTTATGCTCTTCTGAAATTCTTTGGGGGAAGGACTGAGTTTGCCTTTTACTCTGGTGGCTAACAGGGAATTAACAGTCCCGGGTCCCTTCGGGTTAATTTCTGCGTTTGAGGCTTCTTGGGCCAGAAATACAGTGTGGCTGAAACTGGTTTCGCTCAGTGGTAGAGTGTCGGTCTGCGGACTGAAAGGTCCCAGGTTCGATTCCGGTCAAGGGCATGTACCTTGGTTGCGGGCACATCCCCAGTAGGGAGTGTGCAAGAGGCAACTGGTCGATGTTTCTCCCTCATCGACGTTTCTAGCTCTCTATCTCTCTCTCTTCCTCTCTGTAAAACATCAATAAAATATATTTAAAAAAAAAAAAGTAAAAGAAAAAAAATACAGTGTGAATTTAAGTAGCAAGTTCGGTCAGTTGCCGAGTTATGCTCATGGGTTCTCTGGGAAAAGTTATCCCTTCCTAGCCAGTGCTAAGGTCTAGGTTGGCAACGTGTTTGCTGTCCCTTCTGTGGCATAGGTTTATTCTAATTCACTCTGAGGGCCTGATCCTTTGGAATCGGCTCTGTTCTGGAGTTTGGTTTTAGTCTCCTCCTGCGCAGACTCTGGTGGTGCTTCGTGCTCAGTGGCTGTCAGCGTGGAAGTCCAGGGCCCCAGCAGGCAAATGTCTCCAGGGAGGAGCTAGTGTGGGTTTCACTCCTCTCTGGTTACTGCTTTTGCTCCAATGTAATTACCTAAGCATATTTTCCTCTCTTGTCATCTGAATGATAACTTCTATTTATTTTTCAATTTTCTCTCTTAATAGAACTTATATGCTTTCGTTTTCCTAATATTTTAAAATTATAAATATTTGCACGCAGGAAAGAGGAAGGATAGGATATGAAGTTTACCACGTGGATTCCTTAATTGTTAGTATTTTCGTGTGTGTGTGTGTGTGTGTGTGTGTGTGTGTGTACACGTCCCATTTGGAAGCCATTTGCAGATATGATGACACTGGACCCTGGGTGTTTTTCTGTGAGTCTTTTAAAAATAAGAAAATTCTCCTTTATAGCCACAATACTATAACACGCTGTAGACCATGAATAAAAGTTCTCTAATATCTTATCTAACACCTAGACAATTTTCAAATTTCCCAGTTCTTTTCTCCCCTTTTCCCCCCAAAAGAGAGTACAAGTAATGCATTTTAAAAGACGTGTGTTAGCAGGGCTGTGAAGGTAATTGGTCTCACCATTCTCAGCACAGAATGCACTGTTGGGCCTTCTCTGAAGCCTGCTCTTGACGCTGTTCTGCCGAGTAGCCAGCACTGCTGTCTGTTGCTCTCTGTTCACCTTGCTTGGGAGCTGCTGTCATGTGGGTGTGAGTGACAGGATCATGCAGCAGGTCCCTGAGTCATGTTATCATGGTGATGAGCTACCATGGAACTTAGCTCTTATTGGTGTCAACTAGCCTGTGGTGAAGTTCGTTTAATTATATAAAGTTACATAACCTATCAATGACATTAAGTGAAGATTTACTGTAATGTAATTGAAAAATATTTTATGTCCCTTTTAAAGAATGATGCCTCTCACATGGAAGACACAGAGGTGCTTAGTTCATTGATAGTAACACAATTTAATTTCTGCCAGGTAAGGGTGCTGACCTCGCCCAGATCCCACCTGTGGGCATCCTTTAAGATAGTTGGCTTTCTAGGAAAAACCAGTTTGATTTTGGGCTTGACTTTGGCCAGCTGAATTCTGCTGACCCCTAGTGTGTGCTTCTGTTGGTCAGTGCAGCTCATGAACATGGTACAGAGAGTGATGAAGCCGGAGAGGGGTCCGCGTTACTTCATGGGAAGAGACAGAAGACATGGCAGGATTGCTTCTGGAACGCAGAGCTAACCTATTATTGCTGCTCAGTGCTAATCCATTTTTTTTTTTTTTTTTGCGCTTAAGACTTGATGAATTTAGTGTTGCTTGACATATTTTTAAGATGGCTCAGGATAACAAAAATCTGCTGCTGAATAATAATAAGCATCAAGTAAGAAATACGGATGTACTTTTTTTTTATGATTTCACTGTTATTTATATGCTTAGCTACACACATGAAGCTCCATGTTTGTATTTTTCTTTGTCACTGACTTCATAGCAGCTCAGTAGGATTTTAAATATTTATATTTTATATTTTCCTGCACCTGCCCCCTGAAAGTACACACCGACTGTGTAAACAAAGATGTATCTCGTGATGAGACTGGGAAACTGTTTTATTGCTGCCCTGATCTCCATCGGAAATGATGCGCTTTGTCAAACATTGTTTAGGCAGGCGATCTAGAGTCGGTAATTGTGCAGATTATAACCATGAGCTTCTCCTCAACATGTGTGTGGCTATTGTCATAATAACTGGTGGATCATTGCATTTTAATTTCCATGAATAAGAAATAGAAGCTCAGTAGAAGCATTCTTTAGAGAGGTAAAGGTGTGGGAAAGATAAAGAAAATAAGGTATATTTATGAATTTTGACTTACTAGATAGTGGGAAAGTGACTTTGATAATAGAATCTATGTGTGTATCTACTATATATCTATATCTATATCTATCTATCTACTTTTGAGTACTGATAACATTAGCTTAGGCATGTAATTTTGGGAGTTCAGCTAGTATAGCTGCAAAATAACTTCTCCATCTCTTTTATTTCATTTCTCAGTAATCAGAAGGTTCTGTTTCTTTATTTTAAAACCTAAATATCCCAGTAGCTGCCTTTGGAAGGTTTTAAAGATACTTTCAGTGACCATTGTGGAAAGTGTTGGCTAGAATGGGACCATCTCTTTGCAGGACCCAATGGTCTAAAACAGTGTCTATCTCAGCCCTCCTTCCTGGGGCCATGTTGATTGTGTGTTTCTTTATTTACTACAGCATGCTAATTTGTTGACTTCTTGGTTGGTCCTTAAACGTTAATTACTATATCAAAATTTTAAATTCCATGCATATTTTTGCTACATATTGCCAGTGTCTTCAGCAAGGTTGATTTGGTTTACCCGCCTGATGTAATTCGTGGTGCCATTTTTCTCTCTACTGCACCTCAGCAGCACTGCATGCAGTCATGAAAAGAAAAGGGTCTGGACTCTGTGCACTGTGACATTGGCTGTAACCAAACAGACACCGGGGTTATATCTATCTTCTCTGTATTACTTATTGATGAGACAGATTCTTGTCTACCACAAGATTGTACAGGGATCACATTTTACTCATCTTTATGCAGCCCTCAGAGACTTGTGTATAGTAGGTGCTCAATAAAAGTGGGAAATAATTATAATGCAGTAGCCACCTAGATGGATCCCACCCCTTACTAACTTATCTGTACATATGCTTTAAGAAAACATCAGCTTTTTTTCTATTGGAAAGTGCCACATAAAGTTCCTGGCTCTCATTCTTGTTTTTGTGTGACGATTGCATTCATTTGTAGGACATATCGGTGTATTAGAATTTTTACCCCCTCCTCCCACATGTTGTCGCTGTATACCAGAAGCACTAAGTAATGTAGCTGGTAAGCACTGCCCATCGGAACGAACCCTGTCTTCTATTACCAATGGAGAGACACTGGCAGATGCTGCTCACGGTTAGCAGGAATGTAACCATGGCCTGAGCTTTAACAGAGATGTGAGATGTGTATTAAACCAGTTCTGGAGATCATTTGCTTCTTGTGTTTTATAACAGTACCTTGTGGATTTGCATTTGGAATGATAATTCATGCTAATGGCTTTCATCTCCCATGAGGTAGCAGAAATCAATTCTAAAATGGCAGAATGAAAGGGTATAGCAAATAAAGTCAATGAGCTGTCAAAGAATTTCTTTTTCATCACACAAGTCCCAAAGCACCCTGCTCTGCTGACCTTTTCTCACTCTTCCTTCTTGGATCCTTATGCTGATTTAGTTCCTCGTTGGTTTTTTTTTTTTTTTTTTTTTTTTTTTTTTCACAATAGAAAAATAACCAACATGTTCAAGCAGTGAAACAGAAGGTATTTAAAAATTATACATTGGAGCAGTGTCTCAATCTTCAGGAAAACGGGGAAGAGGAAATACAGCATTGATTGCTGTTGCTAAGCAACGGCTTTCCCGGCAGATGTGCAAGGGACAGTGGTGGTATGAGCCAGCACACTGCGCAGCTCAGATGTTTCCAGAAATCAGAATCAGAGCCCTGCATTCTTTCCTCACAATTTTCTTTTTAAATATTTTTATCAATTTCAGAGAGGATGGGAGAGGGAGAGAGATATAGAAACATCAGTGATGGGAAAGAATCATGGATTGGCTGCTTCCTGCACACTGAGGACCAAAGCCGGCAACCCAAATGTGTGCCCTGACCGGAAATCGAACCATGACCTCCTGGTTCACAGGTTGATGGTCAAGCACTGAGCCACATTGACCTGGCAGCCTCACCATTTTCTGTGATCAGTCTTTGAGAAGTTAAGATTATGATTTCAAAATATTTGGAGCACTTTGGGGGTTTTTAGAGAGCCATGGGTGGATTTATAGAGCCAATGCAAAAGGAACCAGAATTCCTTTTTCTATTTCAGAAATCCCATTAATTTCCCATTCATGCATTCATCCATTAATTCAGGCCTACATCCACATGGTTATTTAGCCAATATTCAAGGCCCTTAAGAGCCTGGTGTCTGGCATTGCTGGCACATGCACTGGAGGTGCCGGTGGGAACTCAGAGGTGCCGTTGCAGCCATGTGGAGGTGGCCGGACTCCTCCTCACGGTCACGCTCAAGCTTTAGGGCACTTGGTAACCTCCCGGGCAGCTGTTAGAAGACCTCTCAGCCCCATCCTGGCGATCCTACTCCCAGAGGCCCGCCAGGCAGTTTAGGAATGTGCATTAAACAGGTGCCCAGGTGGCTCTGAGACTGGAGGAGGAGGACCACTCTGAGAAGCTGAAGCAGGCGGATGATGAGGATGTCATCACGAGCCAGTTTTCACTCAGGAACGGGGACCCACTTGCTGTGGTGTATTTGTTCAGCCCGTGCCTCTTCCTGCTTGATTCCTAGTGATTCTTACGTCTCTCCCTGTTTGCACTGCCTTGGGCTCCGTGGGGTTACACTAGCTTGGGTTCCCTTCAGAACTTGCTCTGTGAATGTCCCTACATAGGATGTTGATGGACAGTCCCTCCCTGCTTGTGACTCACCCAAGAGTGAGAAATGGGTGTACATACATAAAGTACAGAGCCTTGACCCAAATAATCTGCAGTGCAGACCTCAAAGGCTCAATTTTTAAACTGCCTTTCACTGAAAGCTAAACACAAATGAACAAGCAAATGCTTGAACTCACTGGTCGCCTTTGTTTTACCCTAACGCTGCTAACCTTTCAGTGGTTGGTCAATTGTGAATCTGGCTAATCCTATGTAATAAAAGCCTAATGTGCAAATCAATCAAACAGCGGAACGACCTTTCGCTATGATGCACACTGACCACCAGGGGGCAGACACTCAATGCATGAGCTGCCCCCAGCACGCAGGCCCCAGGCCTGCCAGAGCAGGTACCTGTGAGTCCTCCTTACCCCTCATCATTCTGACAATTGGCCCTGATCGCTGGCCAGGTCTAGGGACCCTACCCAGGCACAAATTTCATGCACTGAGCCTCTAATCCTTTAATAAAACCTGTGTGCTTATAAACTGCATAAAGTAATGAGTAATTATTACGTATGTAGTCTTTTAATAAGATAATTCTTTTTTATTTCTTTAGTTGTATATGCTTTAAATCCCAATTTTGGTCTTAATTAGATCATGTTTAAGATCTTGCCGTCATACCATGTAGTAGTATAGACTAACACATGGTTCTTTTTTTTTTTTTTTAATATATTTTTATTTGAGAGCGGGAGAGTGAAACATCAATGAAGAGAGAGCTCATTGATCAGCTGCCTCCTGCACGCCCCACACTGGGGATGGAGCCCGCAACCCAGGCATGTGCCCTGACCAGGAATCGAACCGTGACTTCCTGGTTCATAGGTCGATGCTCAGCCCCTGAGCCATGCCGGCTGGGCTAACACACTTATTAATTTATGTAGTTCGTTAATTATTCGTTTATCAAGCTAAAGGACTATGGGTAACTTGTACATTTAAAACTGTTCAAAGTTAATAAGGCCTGCAGTTTATCATCACTAACATTTCTGACCTGTTCTTGGTCCCTCACCAGAATGATGCCCATTGAGTGGGTAGAGCACAATAGGAAGGAAATTAACTTGCATGAAAGGCATTACCAGCACGAGTGGGGAGGTTGAAAACGTTGACAGTAATCAATAGTAGAACTTAATTTATGTGCTTTATAATGAAGACATTTTTCATTACATTTATATTTTCCAAATTGCTTCCATTTTAAATTAGTCGCCCTCATTTCAGACCATACTCAGCAGCGGAATAATATATTTCCCGAATCTAAGCCATCGTATGTGGCTTGACCTTTAGCTGAATCAAGTAGTAAAGATCAAAGTGAATTATGCCTGAGTGGAAAGGGATTTTAATGTTGCTCTGCACTGCGCGTCCCCTCGTCCCACACGCTGGGAAATATTATTAATTCAGCCTGAATGATGATGAGTCAGAAAACGGCTTTCGTTGGTTTTCGCTAATGCATTCTTGGCTGTTATAGAAGTGCCTGTAACACCTGAGTGGTTCCACATAAATAGCAATGCATTTTTATTTGTCTGTTAGAGCAAATGCAGCTGGAGTGCCTGCGAGAGTCAGGGAGCAGGTTTCTAGATGCAGGCCCATTCCTTGGTGCAGATACTCACTTCCTTTCGCTCCAGTAGGGCCTGTGTATTTGCTTCCAGGAACTCTGTGTTTAGAAATGACAGGCGGTGGGTCTTAGAGGAGTTATTAGTGGGCCTTTCAGATAAGTTGAAAGACATAAATGGCTGAGGCCCGGGGAAGTGTGCAGTAATCCCCTGGAAATGAGCCGTTCAGAATATTGAGCTCTTTTACCAACGAAGTGTTAGTCAAAAGGGAGCTGGCCGCAGGGTGAGATTCATTTGAGCTTAATGGGTTCCGTGTGCATCTCACAGTCAGGCCTCTCCCTGCTAACACAGCTGACCACACGGCGTCCACGCAGGAGTCTCCACCCTGTTCACAGGGCCTGGGCCTCTCACCCCCCGTGTCATTTGCCGGTGTCACAGCGGCTCTTGGAGCAGTTCTTTGCAGACACAAAAAGCGAACACGGGCATGGTTGTGCTACCCATCAGCCTGTGCGGCAGAGGTGACCAGCATTCAAGCATTATTTCATGTCAGAGGGACACAGAACAAAAATGTAGACTAGATGCTTGTTAAAATCCCTGTCACCGGCATTTTTTGTGTACCGAATTGATTTTTCTTTATATTTTCTGGCTAGAGAGATATTCATCTAGATAAAAAGCCATTACACCAAGGTATTGGCAATATCACTTTTAAGAATGCTTGGAGTCTCTTGGGACTTTAGAAGTCACAGCTGTATGGGGAAAGAATAATTTTTCTAACGAGACGCGACAGCTCCCCGATAGCTGGCTTATTGTTACAGCGGGCCTCCCGGGGGAAAGGCGGCTCAGTGAGCGGCGCGGAGGTCACCTGGGAAGCCAGGGCTGTGCTCCTTGTGAGCCAGGGTCATGGAGGGACGCTCCACTACAGCTGGGTTCATGGGAGAGGGGGGCTTTGACTAACAAAGAGGTGCAGGGCAGTTATTGATTGCTCATCTCAGAAAACTGGAGAATTACATTTCTTAGTCTGTAAATTATTCAAGCTCAGTTTTCTGGTTTTAATTCGATACTTATGTAGTTTAAGAAATGCCTTGCCCTAGCTGGTGTGGCTCAGTGGTGGGGCCTCAGCTCGTGCACCTGGAGGGGACAGGCACACATCCGGACACTGCAGACTCCGTCTCTGGTCCAGTCTATGTGGGAGGTGGCTGATCAATGTTTCTCTCTTGCATCGAGGCTTCTTTCTCCCTCTCTCTCTCTCTCTCTCTCTCTCTCTCTCTCTCTCTCTCTCTCTCCTTCTCCCTCTTCCTCTCCCTCTCCCTCTCTCTCACCCTCTCCCTCTCCCTCTCCCTCTCCCTCTCCCTCCTTCCCTCCCTCCCTCTCTAAAAACGATAGAAAAAAGGGGGGGAAAAGATAAAAATGCCTCAAGATTTCCCTAAATGTACAAGCATAATTAATAGCACTCAAAACAGGCATTTGCACTTAAATAGATGAATATGAAAAATGACAGCTGCATAGATGCAGAGAGCAGGTTGGTGTTGCCGGAGGTGGGTTGGGGTTTGGGTGAAATGGGGGGAGGGGGTCCAGTGCTGTGAGTTTCTCCTTATAAAGGATGTCAGTGGAAGAATGGACATGAGAAAAAGGTTCATCCAGATAAAAGGTAGGAGAACCTGACGGTGGTGAAGAAGAATGTAAAAGGGAGGAGAAACGTATGAATGGCTGATACCCAGAAATTCACATTTTGTGATGTTCATGTGAGCATTTATTCATATGGCCTGGGTATGGCAACTATTTCAGATCTGATCCTATGCCCAGTGTGTGCCCACTGCTGTGTGCTCTGAGGTAGTCCGATAGCCTAGCCGCTCAGTTCTGTGGCCTTGGAGCGCGTTCCCTCTAACTACCAGGAGGGAATGTTCTGGCAACGTCGTCTGGTTCCTTCAGGAAGCTTCCGTGTCTGCCAGCTCTTCTGGTAAATGGCTATTTTTGAAAATTGAATTGAAAAATTAATGTGGATTACATTACGCTAAATTTGGCTTTCATGGTTGGTAAGTCAGTTGAATAGTACAGTTTCTAAAACTACATTAAAATATAATATGATTTTTCTAAAGGAGCTAAGGTTTTAAGCTTTTTCCAACCTTTTCTGGGTTTTATGAAAGCATTAAATGTGAAGTGCTGTCTCTGCCACTCTGTGAATAGTTACGTGTTGGTCAGAATGACAGATTCATGTGTCTGAGAAGACGCGAGAGGCCTGTTCAGGTGGTCCCCAATTGCCTCTATGCACTGCAGTGATAACAACCTGGAAATAAAATTGGTTATTGATTTCGCTTGCTTTGCATTTGTAGCAAGAGAAAAATTATACTTCCAGTCTTTCAAGCATGTGAGTTCTGTGCAGTGTTCCTCTGTTGCTTCTGTGTGGCTTTTGTACCGCTGGCACTGTCCATAGAATGCTGACTCCATTTACTTCTTGTATGTGGTGTTCAGGGCGCCCAGATACCCTCCTCATTTATTCAGCTGCTCTGTGTGCCCCCAGGATTCATGTGCTTTTACAAAAATAGACAGAGACGTGGAAACATGCACCAGACTGTCAGACCTCAGAGGGAAGGCAGGGGATAAGGAGGGGAGAGAACAGCTAACGAACTCCTCCGCGTTTATTTCTGACCCATGGGCACAGACAGTAGGGTGGTGAGGGCCGGTGGGGGGTGGGAGGTAGGGGTTGGGGGGTGGGGGAGATCGTGGGGGAAAAGGGGGACACACTTTCCATGATAAAGATTAAAAAAAGAATCTTAAAAACAAAACGGTAACTTAGAACTCTTTTTTATTTACTTCTTACAAGAAAGTTTCATGTTGGTTTACGGTAGAATATTGACTTCGATTTAGATTCTACTTCCCACCCCCATTTTGATGTTTGGTTATGTGTCATCTGGACTGATATCTTCAATTTATGATAGTTATTTTCTAATAGTTTTGGTCAGTGACAGTTTTCTGATTTTTTTGAAAAATGTAGCTAAACATTAGAGGAGACATAATTCAGATTCATAGTAAGGCCCAACATTAAAAAAAAAAAAGGGTGTGTGTGTGTGTGTGTGTGTGTGTAAAATTAGGTATGTGTTGTTGTTATTTTGCTGATAAATTTTTATTCTTTCTGGGTTTAAATTGTTTCTAGTTTTTTAGAAAACATTTTCGGAGTTTTCTGTTTTTCATGTTACTTCTGCATGTAATTGAAATTGTCCTAAGAATAGTTAAAGACGATTATTTCCTGCAAGATTTTCAATAGCAAATCTGATTATTACCTTGAATATCACTCCAGGGCAATTTTCCGTGTCTGATATGAAAACTTCGGCGGAGACTAGAATTCTAATATGTGGGGCTTTGGTTTTTCTTTTGAAATTAAAGTGAAGGTAGGTTGGGGTATTAGGAGCTCACCACGCTGCTTAAACGGAATGTTTTTTAAGTGTTGTAGGTTTTAATTCACATGTTCCCCATTTTCCTCAGTTGAGGAAACTGAGACTGAAAAGTGAAGTAACTCAGCTTAACACTCCAGGTACGGGGAGGGGGTGTGAGTCCATGTTACCTGATCCTGTTGTGCAGGAGGGAGCAGGGGTAGAGCTTTGTGGGGGCACAGTGCCCCTCCCACTTTCCCGGGGGAAACGTGCTGAGGCTGGACATTGGGGGTCTGGATGTCCGCTGATGTCACCACCTCCTTGTAAGCACAAGGTGCTCTCTGTTGTAATTTTCACAGACCCTACCCTACTGGAGTACTTAGATCAGTGGTCTGCAAACACATTAGCCAGTAGAGCCAAATATCTAAGAAATATCAAAGATTGAAATTTCTTTGGAGAGCCACATTTTTTAAACTTAAACTTCTTCTAATGCCACTTTTTCAAAATAGACTCGCCTAGGCCGTGGCATTTTGTGGAAGAGCCACACTCAAGGGGCCAAAGAGCCGCATGTGGCTCTCGAGCTGCAGTTTGCCTACCACTGTCCTAGGGCAGTGATTTTCAACCGGGTTGCCCCCAAGAATTTTTAAAACATGCAATGGCTGACTATTTAGTCCAGAGCACTGATCTCTTTTCCCTTAGATTGTAAAAAAACAAAACCAAAAAACAACTGCTAACACAGTAATCATCATGTGGTGTGAATTAATCAGGCTTATACCTATTCTTTTTGGTCAGATCGGCACAAAGTATATTTTGGGTGTGCCACAGTTTTAGTAATTAGCTTATGTGCCATGAGGAGGATTGCTGGCTCCAGGCTACTGCAGGGGAAGGTAGTTCTGGCCAGATATACTTCCCCTCCAAGTGAAATGATCTTAAAGTGAAAGCCGGTTAATTTGGAATGAAGGCCTGCAGGGTTCACTTAGGAGTGAAATGAAGGAACATTACCCATCTATTTTGATGCTCATAGAATTTTTTTAACTGCTGATGCTTGACTGTGTTTCAAAGTGTTAAGCATGTGGATAAATGACCTTTTGAATAAATGAGAGAGAATTATATCAGAATTTTCCTTTCGAGAAGCTAACTTTTGCGATTTGGAAGAATAGTGAGGATTTAAGTTCTTGTTCCACGTAGGAACACAAATGTGACGTGCTAGTCAGGCATCTTGCTAACTCTGAGAAGCAGCCAGATAAGTAAGCGGTGAGCCTTTACAAAGTCTTTCATGGGAGGCTGCTGTGATTTACGGTTCCTTCAGTGCATCCGGGTCATTCTAAAGAGAGGAGCCAATAGTTTATTCAACAGTCATTTGTTGAGCCCAATCTTCGTGGGACACAGAGCTAAGCATTTGAAACACAGAGATAAAATGCACACTATCTGACATCAAGGAGCCCCTATTCGAGAGGGGAGGCTGACAGGGGAGTCCTGGGGACTTTAGTAGCCGTGTTGCCATGGTGGGAGGGAAAGGCCTGGTGCAGAGAAGCCTGGCTTCAGAGTGTGAGGAATGAGTGACAGGTAGGAAAGGGGGAAGTGAGAGATTGCAGGAAAATAATTAGAAAAAAAAAGTAGGGAACATGGGGATTGTGGGCCCATTTTATTTGCCCCCCCCTAGAATGTTTTGTTTTCGTCACTGTCATATAAAATGTGGGACATTTCACATTAGTATGTTCTGGAAAGGCAGAGCGGTTGTCACACCTGACTGAGGTTAGCCGGCCCTGGGCCGAGGGTGTCACCGTGCGAGGGGACTGGTGGCCTCCGGTTTCCACCTGCCCGTGATGGTCAGCCCCTCTGATTTGGGTCGGAGACTCCAAGTTCAGGACTTTTCCACATCTTGGTGGTGAAGGGAAGCAGCCAGATGGAACAGGGGAAGGTGTGGGCTGGGGCAGCTTGTTGGGGTTTGGATATGAACAGGTTTGAGGATGTAACTTTCCGAGGAGGGAGAGCCAGGGCCTAGCGAGAGCCTGCGGGGTGGGGCGGGGGGAGGAGAGGGAGGGTCAGATTGGGTTCTTCCAGAACTTATATTGGGAGTCTCCATCCCCAGTTCCCTCGCAGTGTGAACTTGGAGGTGAGAGTGTGAACTCGGAGGTGAGGGTGTGAACTCGGAGGTGAGGGTGCGAACTCGGAGGTGAGGGTGTGAACTCGGAGGTGAGGGTGTGAACTTGGAGGTGAGGCCTGTAGAGAGGTGATGAGTGAAAATGCGACCTTAGAGCCAAGTCCTGATCCAGTGTGTCTGGGTCCTTAGGAGAGAGGGGGCGATGGCAGGGCAGGGCATGCGCAGAGGAATGGCGTGTGAGGCCCGGCGAGAAGCTGGCACCTGCCAGCCAGACAGAGGCCTCGGGACACCAGCCCACAAACACCGTGGCCTCAGCACTCCTGCTTCCTGAGCCGAGAGATCATAAACGTTGTTTAACACGTTCTGTCCGTGGTACTTGTTATGGCCGTCCCTGGGGGACAGAGGGAGGAGAACGGAATAGCAGGCTGTGGGCTCTGAGGGCAGGGGCCTCTGATGGTTGTCTAGAAAAGTCCACAGCACTTGTCCACATTTGGCTCAGAGCTGGTTGACTGTTTATGGAATTCATGTAACTGAATGGTCAGGAAGAGGGGAGTAGCCCCGGCTCAGAGATCGGCTCTGGAAACGCGAAGGGAAACGGAGCTGTCGGTCCCCATTTCCTTTGTGAAGAGGCTGAGGAGCAGTGGGTGGGGTTTGTTGTCTTGCTAGCAACATACATGTCATTGGCCGTGGCGACTTAGGCTTGTGTGGAAGCAAGTCTCACACATGTATTGGGTGGAAGGCAGGGGCCTGTCTTCTGTTAGGTGTGTGAGGGCAGGAGTTACTGCATCACCTGCTGTTTTCAAGGAGCACCTGCTGCTGAGACGGTGTGAATTCAGGGCTTCCCATCCTGGTAGTCTGGTTGGAGAGAGGTCACGGTCAGAGGAAAGGGGAGTCTCTGGAAAGGCCTCTGAGGAGGAGGGAAGGAGTCAGTTTGGTGGAGACAGGCAGGGTCTCGGCCCAGCCTGGGGTTGGCCATAGCAGGTGCCTAAGGACTGGCTGGAGGAGCTGAGACATCAGAAGGAATCACAGGCCTATGGGAGGCGGGGGTCGTGTATGAAAGATGAGAAATTGCTTAAATGCCAAAGGATAGAGTTCCTTATTTGTAAGAAAAAAAAACACAAACAGATTTATATGGCAGTGTTTCAGGAACTCAGATATGATATACCAAGACGTGGGTAAGTCATTAGGTTTTTTTTTACCTCAAAATACTTTAAATCATAACATTGTGGAAAATACTGTTAAGAAATAGAAAATAAAATTCATCCATAAACTCATTGTCTAGAACAGGGGTCTTCAAACTACGGCCCGCGGGCCACATGCGGCCCGCAGAGGAGTCTGATCCGGCCCGCCAGGTTTTTTGGGCAGTGAGCGCAGCCGAGGTGTTACAGTAGGAATTAGTAGTTCATATAGTCCGGCCCTCCAGCTCTCTGAGGCACCGTGATCTGGCCCCCACTTTAAAAAGTCTGAGGACCCCTGGATTCTAGAATAACAGGCATTACTATTTTGAAGTACACTTTCCAGAACTTCTACTACGTATGCGTTACAGAATTTACCAGGCCACGGAAGATCACAGGAGGACTTGGAGAGCCATTTATTTTCAGATGTTTCACATGTACCAGTGCAGAACTCAGGGGAGCCTGTTTCTTTCCACATCCTGAGCTCACCAATATGGAGGAAGCTCTCCCTTTATACCTTTGACTTCTTTGTCCCCCAGTATGGATGGGATTTCCGCACCTCTCGCGGGCTTTGCAGAAAGCCCCGCGTGTTGGGATGGGGGCCGTGAGACCACACCTAAAGGCCTGGCCTGGCACCCACGCTGATAACCCCGTCTGGGCATTGCTCATGGTTTGTGACCTCTGTAAATGGGAGCAGTACTTAGGTAAACCGGCCCTGCAGGACCAGGTAATTAAGGAAGGGGCAGTGATTAGCCTATAGGCTAACAAGAATGTGATTTAGGTTCCTGGCACAGATTCAGATTGCCAGCCCCCCGAAATGTCTTCTTTTCCCCACCATTGTAGTAGAAATCACTTACGAATAATTGTTAACGAACCCCAGGGCCTGAAGGTGAGTGATGGGAGCCAGATAGCGGGGCTGAGCCTGATTTTTCTCCGCCTGCAGTGCGGCGGCGAGAGCCGCTGATGTCCTCATGAGCAGTCTCCATGTCTGGGCTTCAGCGGAGCACTGTCATCATTCTGCTATCTCTTCCTGCAGGTCAGCGGGCCAGAGCAGCTGGCATCGCCACGTTCCCGATGGCCTCATTGAATATCATCTGCTCAGGGTGCAGCACAGGGACCCAAATCACAGGCGGAACTGCATGTGTGTGCTGAGGCTGATCTGGGCATGAACCCACATGTTCTCTGGTGGAAAGCGCTGGGCTTGCACTGGCTTAAACAGTACGGTTTGCCATTAGGGGTTAGTGGCTTCTGCTGACATGTTTTATTCTTACCTGGTGTCCCCTGTCACCAGTGCCACATATAATGCCTGTCACACGTAGTTGGAGGAGCAGCTGAAATTGTTGAGATGAGCAAACTCATTAACTCGTTTCTAAGAATTGTATTTGTCACCTCGGTATTGCCATATTCTGTCGTTAGCCATGGGCACTGCAGGCTGGTAAATAAGCAAATAACATGTTTTTATTGAATGAATAGGATTCCGTGTATATTATGTGAAAAAATGTGGGTAATATGAGGCCAAGAAGTCTTTATCATCAAGATTGTTGTTTTCAAGAAAGACTTGTGTTTCTGAAACAATAAGTGAATTTGTTTCACATCTTGACACTCTGTTTCACTGCTGTTTCCTTTGGGAGGTAGAAAAGAACAGAAAAACCGAGGCTTGATTCTATATGACTTTAGCAAAGAAATTTAAACTCCGTGAACTTCAGTTTGAACTCTGGTAAAACGGGGCTGATAATGCCACCTCACAAGTTGTTTGGAGAAGTGAGTCAAATGTATGGGAAGGCACAGTGCCCACCACTTCCTGGTGATGACTGGGTTGTTCCCATCCCCTGTTCTTGCACATCGTAGTGGGCATCTGTGCTCATGCCCAGTACCCAACCTTCCACGTTTGCTTTGGTAACTTGTATTCCACCTTTGGATAAAGGCTTGGCGTACTTGTCAATCAAGATCCCCTGGAGAACATACAACCCATCAGATGTGCTCTTCTAACTCTTGAACTGAGTGACATGATGCTGCAGGTGTGTGGAATCCTGTCCTGAGGGAAGCACTGCCCAGTAGTTGGTGCTATTTAGAGCCTTACAACTGCAGTGGTCTCTTGTAGTACACACTTACAACAATAATAACTACAATAACAGCAACCACCACCACCACCCATCACCATCACCATCATCACCGTTCACCACAACCACCACCACCATCACCACCACCACTATCACCACTACCACCATCACCACCCCTACAACCACCACCACCACCATCACCACCACCACTACCTCTACCTGCCCGGGTTCTTGTTCCAGCATTAAGAAGGTTTCAGCAAACTGGAGAAAGGCTGTGCGTAGATTAAATAAGAGTCCAGAGACAAAACATAATTTTGAAAGGCATTGGGGGTAAGAGGAGCTTTAGCTAAAAGACCTAAGTTCTCCTTGTCTCAGGACCCCTTGCTTTTTATTAACACAATTTGTCCTAAGGCAAGGTGGAGATAATACACTTCAAAGGGTAGGGTTTAGAAGCATTGTCAGATTGGGGAATTGCCTTCGGCTGTTCAGGTGTTTGGCCAACAGGAGGCAATAACATGTAGATTAAGATGCCCTGAGCTGTCTGGCCACAAACAATCATCCTATTCAAGTTTGGGGGAAGTGCCCTCAGCCATTCCAACACGTGATTACATATGTGACTCAGCCCTTGTTGAGTCCCCAAGTTCCATCAACCTTTTGATAAAACTCTTGCAATTATGACATGCTGGAACTGGCTTCCAACAACCACACACTAGCACCACCACCAACCACCACCATCACCACTACCACCACCACCACCACCACCACCACCAACAACAACAACAACCACCACCACCACCACCACCACCACCACCCACCCACCCACCGGAAATGAGCAGGGTTGTTTGTGTTTCTTACACCCAAAGTCCCCTGGCTCGCACATTTGATTGGAGTAATTTCACAAGCAGATACAGTCATTTTCTTCCTGATAACCTTTTCCTTTGCACATCTCGTGCTCAGTGCATTCAAAGAAGAGAGAGCACAGGTTTCCTACCCCGGGCTCTGCAGTCAGTAGCTTCACAGAGGGTTTGCGGTCCCGGCAGGGTAGCTCCCGGGAAGCACAGCCTCGCGTATTCCCAAATTAAACTTGGTGTTAGGCACTGGGACAGTCAGTGCAACTTGAAAACCTCTTCTGCCCGTTAGCTGTTTACAGTATATGTAAAGAATAGCTGCTACTCAGTCTTTTCATTTATTTCACTTAATGACACCTTTTTATTTATTCAGTGTGGTCAAGAAAAAAGTCTTAATAGTTTTATATTAAAAAGTAGGTGGCACTAGAAAGTTTTGAGCTTTGGCTGAAAATTGTGACTTTTTTGATTATCCATACTGGCAATTTATTTCTCTGTTTTATGTTGCTATTATAGCATTCAAAGCTGTAGACTAAGACTTAATAATTTAGAAGTGCCAGAGGCATTGTTGGACCAAGATGACAAGCCTCTAATGACTACCTTAGATGGGAAAAGCCATGCAATTGTGCATGAATATTCATCGGAGAAGCATTTATTGGTAGGGAAGAGGCTGTAAATCTTATAAGCTTTACGTGTAAGCTTTAAAAACACACAACAAATAATCCTGTAACCCCGGCTATGTTGTTATTAAAAGCATCTTCAGATATTTTCATCCAATTCATTTTGCACCTTTTTCTTATACTCTTTGCTTGTGGAAAGAAAATGGGTTTGAATAGCCTCATCTGAATATTAGCAATGCACAGGCTCCCGTCACGGGAAACCGCTGACGGCTCTGAAAACCAGCCCTGCTCTCCACAGAGGCATTAATCACGTCGCGGCCACATCTGTTCTTGGGCCTGAGAGCCTCCTTCACTGGAAACAGGGGTCACGCCGCCCAAGGCTCAGCCAGTGCCTCTCAGAGCAGCACACTGGCCTGGTCCCTGCCGGATACACACGGGCCTGTGGTAGTGGCATTGCTGATCGGGCTTATTTGTCTCCTTTCTCCTCGTGGGAAGAGCGGAGATGGTGCTAACGGTACCTGGCATCACGTTGGGCCCTGGTAGCCTTGTGCTCTGTGCGCAGGCCAAGCACAGAGCCACTGAGAACCGAGGTACATAGACAGCTGAACTGGACTCAAGTCCAAGCAGTTTGATCCCAGTCCACACTCCTCACCACAATCGCAACGTCAAATAAGCAAATGAATATTTTACAGCAAACCAAAACTGGATTTAGTATTGGGAAGGTTTTATAAATTTTAAAAAGAAACATTTACTTTTAGAACAGCTTAGATTGACTGTAAAACTGTGAAGACACATCTACACAATGGAATACTATGCTGCCATAAAAAAGAAGGAATTCTCATCATTTGCAGCAACTTTGATAGAACTAAAGAACATCATGCTGAGTGAAATGAGCCAGTCAATGAAAGAAATACCACATGGCCTCACTCATTTATGGATATTAAAAAACATTATAAACTGACAAACCAAAAGTCAGATATAAAGACAGTAAAGCAACAAGCAGACTGTAAAATTACAGCGGGGAGAGTAGGGAGATCTGGGGGAGATAAGAGATCAACCGAAGGACTTCTATACATGCATATAAGTACAACCAATGGACACAAAACTCTGGGGAGGGAGGGTATGTATGGGAGGGGGGGGCAATGTTAAAATATGTACACAGATAATAATTTAATAATAATAAACAAACAAACAAACAAAAAAAACTGTGAAGACAGTTCAGAGTTCCCTACTTGTCCCTCACACAGTTTTCCCTGGAATTAACACCTTACATTAGCATGCTGCATTTGGTGCAGCCACTGAACCAGTGCTGAGGCACAGTTTTTAACTAAACCCACACTTCATTCAGATTCCTTCCTTTGTACCCCATCCTTTTCCGTGCCAGGATCCCACCCAGGGACCCTGCTACCCTCAGGCTCCTCTGACAGTCCCTCAGACCTGGTTTTGGAGGGTGTTTGCAGTTTTTAGGAGGAGGGTCCGGTGTTTCATAGCATGTCCCGTAGGTAGAAATAAACTAAGGTTTGTCTGAAGTTCTCTCCTGACCAGGGCGGGAGGTGGGGTTTTGAAGAGGAAGGCCACAGAGGTCACATGCCATTTTCCTCACATCACGTGACGGGCATGCATTGTCAACACGGCATGGTTGGTGTGGCCCTGATCACCTGGCTGAGCAGCGTCTGTGAAGTTTCTCCACCGCATACTCATTCTCCCCCCCCCCATACCCTCCCCCTCTCTTCCATACTGTGCCTCCCACACTGAAGCAGCCAGGAGCTCCGACCCGCTCCTGAAGAAATGGCATTTACATCAATTATTTGTGATTCTAATGCATAGATTTGTCTCTTCTCCCTGAGATCCACTCACTCACTAGTTAGGATTGACTAGGTCCGTGGTCAGGAAACTGCAGTTCATGAGCTACATGCAGCTCTTTGGCCCCTTGAGTGTGGCTCTTCCACAAAATACCATGGCCTGGGCGAGTCTATGTTGAAGAAGTGGCGTTAGAAGAAGTTTAGGTTTAAAAAATTTGGCTCTCCAAAGAAATTTCCATCGTTGTACTATTGGCTCTGTTGACTAATGAGTTTGCCGACCACTGGACTAGGTCATCTATTTATATCCATATGGACTCTGGGCTGTGTGGTTTGCACATATGGTGCTAACCTGATGCTGCTCTGTTTGTGTTGTTGCTGGAAGCTTCTAGCTTTGACCCCTGGGAGCTCATTCAGCTGGCTCCCTGGGCCCTTTGTCTTCCCTTCTTTGTGGGGTTTTTGTTAGTTCTCAGCACTTCCTGCCTCCACCTCTGCAGGATGCTCCAGGCGCATCCTGTGTGTTTTCTGGTCTCATCCGAGGGCCTTGGTGCCAGGAGCTTGTTCCTTTGTTGGAGGATGGAAGCCATATTCAGCTTGTTGCTCCTGGGGAGTCTTTGCTGCTCGGCTCTCTCTACGAGTTTTAATCAACTTTTTAAGCTGCTTGAGCGTCTCACCGAGCAGCACTGCTTTTCAGTGTCAGGAACCAAAGTATGATACAAATGGTATTTAATTGTTTTTTTTTTTCTTCCAAGGAGAATGTTCTGTTGTAGCTGTGGTTAAGAATTGCCAAAAATAAGTTTAGAAAGAACACATGCTTTGTAAGAACGTGCCCCCTTGCCTTAGAATGTTTGTCTCTGCATCCCCTCTGTGATTTTCCAAGGTCGCTTCCAGTGACTGGAACAAAGCCGTGATTCCTGGCTGTGCCGCGAGAGCCTGGGCTCTTCCTCAGGGGCCTGCCCAGCAGGGAATCTGGATGGGGTTTCAGATGCAGACAGGCCAGCACGCGAGAGGTCGGAGCATTTACTGTGTTTGTTACACAGTGAAAACTAGACACACTTCAGTGTCTGGGCCCGAGCCGGTGGCCGAGACAGCCAGGAGGTCATGTCGCTGCATCCAGGACGGACGTCACCCCTCCAGACTAACGGAGCTGCTCGTCCTGTGCTCTCTTGGCTTATCAATAACAGGAAGTAAAGGTCTTAAATATCAGTGATCTTTCAGGGAAGCTTTTTAAAACACAGGAGTGACAATCATCTTTATTTCCTCTAGTTTTCAGAGAGTGTTGTCCTCTGGAGGATAGTAAATTATCCCGGGAAAGCCTTCCTCATTCTTCCCGGGTAAAAGATAGCGGATTATCACGGGCAGCCAACCACCGCAGCAGCTGACGTCAACCAGGCTCCGAGGCCTCAGGTGGCACAGGCAGCCAGGCTTTGCTGTTGAGTTCTGCAGGAGAGCCCCTCCCCCGTGGTACCCACCGGGCATGTGGGATGTGCCAGTGACCTGCAGAGTGATAGCCTCGCGAGAGGTGTCCTGGGCCCGGGCTGGGGAGTCTGAACCACAGAGGGTACCGCTCAGAGTAAGGCGAGCTATTAGAACGTTGTCTGAGCTTTTGTTTTCCTCTCTGTGTCTTCTCTTGCGCTCCATGTCACATGGTCTGGACCTTCTGGCCATTTGGGTTTCAGAGGCAGGAGGTGACTGACAGCATGAGGAGCCTGGCAGGCACTGGAATCGAGTCCAGATGCGCTTAAGCGTTTATGAAAATGTAGCTATTGCCACAGGGCCCTGTGGCCACTGCGTGCTGCGATCGGACCGGAAAGGAAATCTAACTCTAAAGGGAACTCTATTTCAAGGAGAGGCCCCCTCCTCTTTGTTTTGTGTGATAATGATACTGCACTCATTTAAATATATTTTACGTTCCTATTAAAATATTTTTAAAAACATGAAGTTATTAGCGGTTGCTTACTTCATAGTCACAGCTGTCCTTCCTGTCTCCTGAGCTGAAGCAAAGTCTCAGTAACGTCAGCTCTACCCTCCCCTCCCCTGAACTTTCAGGGAACTGCAGTTTATGTCATAGGGGTGACAGTTTTATGCCTTTTTTTTTATCCAGACCCTTGCCAGACATGCAGGAGAGGTCAGCACACAGTCAGGGACGCTAATTTCAAATTTATCTTTTAACTTACTAATAACTGGGTTTAAATCAATGTCGTCTTTTACTTTTAAAGAATATGTAATGGTTATTAATTTGATTTCTTTTCCCCCAGCCCTTTTGAAGTTATGACTAAATAACAGTACATTTTAACATTGATAGGTGCTGTAATGACAGGTATTTTATTTTTTACTAAAGAAACAGATGGACTGTTGAATCTGGGCACGAAACACATATGCAGGCTTATCTATATTCAATGATGTGCAAGTGAAAGTTCTTAGAATCTTCAAGCAAATGTAGCATTCTTAATTTTTCATAAAAACAATTTTCTTTTAAAAAATACATTTTATTGATTTTTTTACAGAGAGGAAGAGAGAGGGATAGAGAGTTAGAAACAATGATGAGAATCATAGATCAGCTGCCTCTTGCACACCTCCTCCTGGGGATGTGCCTGCAACCAAGGTACATATCCTTCATCGGAATTAAACCCAGGACCCTTCAGTCCGCAGGCTGATGCTCTATCCACTGAGCCAAACCGGTTTCGGCCATAATAACAATTTTCTATTTAGCATTTTAAGATTTTAGAAATTATTTTTACATATGTGTTTGCAGTGGTTCACAAACCTCAGGGTGCAGCAGAGTTACAGATTGTTGGAGTTTCTGATTTCGTAGGTCTGGGCGGGGCTTGAGACTGTGCATTTGGAAGTTTCCAGGCTGCTGCTGCTGCTGGCAGGAGGGCCAGAGCTCACTGGTAAGAATGGCTACTAGAATTGACCCTCACAGACCCGCAGTGGGGTCTTGGGCAGATTAGAGGGGGACGCAGAGGCTTGAAGACGTTCCTGAGTCAGGGGTGCAGAGACAGGACACCTGCAGACCTCTCAGGCCCCCTCTTGCTCAGGGCAATATTTCAGTTCCCCAGTTCTCTTGGTTTCAATGGTCAATATTGTCTCATTCTTTTCAGAGCCATTTTTTATATTTACATTTAATAAGTATTGTTTAAATTTTATTCTCTTTTAAATATATAACTGATTTTTGTGCCTCAAGATGTTCTAAAAATGCATCCTCCCTCTGTAGAAACCAAAAGGCTTATATAATCAGTTGAAACCACCCCGAAACCACCCCAGGTTAATCATGAGGGAAGAAGTTGATTTTTTTACCCACCAGCCGGGGTTCTGGCACGCTTTCACTCTCACTTGTGGTGATGGTTTTAGGCAGAACTGTCATTTGCGGGTCCAGCCAATGAGGATGGATCCTGAGTGATCCAGGACAAGGAGTCTGAAACCACAGCACCAGACCATGGCAGATGGAGAGCTAGTGGGTTGTCTTTCTGGTTGGTAACAAGCCACGTAAGCTCTTGTGTGCAAAGCAATGGTATCCAGAAGGAACTAGAGGAGTGCTCTCCCCCCATTTTCTCTGTCCTCGGCAGGCACTCAGTGTGTGGGTGCGGGGGGTTGATACCTCAGACAGGGTCGCCCCTACTGAGAGCTATCCTGGGGAGTATCGCATGGTGATCGGTGCTGCCTCATGAGGAAGCCCTCACTGCACTTCCCTGAGGTCGTTCTTCCAAATCCTACCTCGGCTCTCTCTTGCCTTCCCCCTCCCGTCCTACTTTGACCTTGGACCCTTGAAACACCATAATCCTTCCAACAAGTTGTCAGAGACACATTATAGCTGAAGAACACCTTGGAAGTTATGACCATGACTGTCTTGTATTATTATTTATTATTCTTGTTTGGTCGGCGGGAGAAAACTTTGGTATGTCTCCCTTAGTCTTGTTGAGTATTAATTAAAAATATATATATATATTTTACTGATTTTACACAGAGAGGAATTAAGAGGGATAGAGAGTTAGAAACGTCGACGAGAGAGATACATTGACCAGCTGCCTCTTGCACACCCCCCACTGGGGTTGTGCCCACAACCAAGGTACGTGCCCTTGACCGGAATCGAACCCGGGACCTTTCAGTCCACAGGCCGACACTCTATCCACTGAGCCAAACTGGTTTCGGCTTGTTGAGTATTAATTTAAATTAAGGCATTTCACGAGGAAACTCATTCTGTGCTTCAACTCCTCCTCCCTCTGTCTCCTCTTTACAAGTTTATGATGAGCTTTTAAGATCGTGCAAGGCTCTGTCCTGCTTTGTGTGCACTATTTTGCGGAATCCTCCAATCAGCCGTATGAGGTATTACTTTGAGTAAGATGACCAGACGTCCTGCTTTTGGCGGGACAGTCCTGATTTTTAACAATTTGCCAAAAGTGGGACGTCTGGTCACCTTAACTTTGAGGAAACCCGTTCAGAGAGGCTGTGTTACTTATTCAAGGCCTCAGAGTCCGCACGTGTGAGCTGGGAGCTTGAATTCGAGTCTTTTGGTCGCCAAAGCTGTGTACTTAAGGGCCAGTCTGTCTTACCTTCCTCTGAGACCATTGCTCAGGTGGGAGTTGTGTTTAAGTAGGTTTGTAAGTAAATTAGGCTTCACAGAGAACCTGATCCTGACTTTAAACTTGGCTCCACACTTCCTCTTGCTCGTTACCTTGTCAGTTCTGTTTCAAAAAGCCTTGTAAAGAGAAGGAAAGAATTACCCTGCTTTCGGAGATCCATCTTCTGCTAAGCACACATGATGGGCTGCATCCTGCCGTGGCTGGGCCTGGGAGTTGTATTCTGGCCATTTGGTCTTTGAAAGCAGCATGTGATAGAGTTTCAATTTGTCTTAAAACCACAGAGAGCGCCCCGATATAAATGCCAATAAACCGAGGGTGTGCTCAGCCCTAGCTCCACCTGCTGCTCTGGAGGGCTGGGCAGCATCACGTGACCGAGGCCGTCATAGGGCGGCCAGGGGATGATCCCAGAGCAGACCCACTCAGAGTCACTCCCTTTAAAGTAGTTTTACCTTTCCTGTTCTTCGCGTGTCTCTTGTTGTTATGTGTGTGTGTGTGTGTGTGTGTGTGTGTGTGTGTGTATTTAAAATATATTTTATTGATTTTTTTACAGAGAGGAAGGGAGAGGGATAGAGAGTTAGAAACATTGATGAGAGAGAAACATCGATCAGCTGCCTCCTGCACACCCCTCACTGGGGATGTGCCCATACCAGGTTATATGCTCTTGACTGAAATTGAACCCTGGACCCTTCAGTCCACAGGCCAACGCTCTATCCACTGAGCCAAACCAGTTTCGGCTGAATGTATATTTTAATAGCATGTTCAACAGAGTATTTTGAGATTCATTTTACTTGTAAAAAAATTATTCCTGACATCACAGGAGAACAGCACCATGCTGGGAATTCAGGGTCTGTTTATGTTGCCTTGAGGAAGGCACTCATATTATGGAGCTGAAATTTCCTCTTTTAAGGAAAGAAGTGAGGTTGACATTAATGAGCCCTCATCTGTGCTTCTCTGACTTTGTGATTCTCTGACTATGAGCCCGGCCTGAACGGTCCAACATTTGTTAATATTTAGGTGAACTGGCACATCATCATGTAACTGCAGTATCTTATTTATATACAAATTGCCACAGAAATTCTTTGTAGTATTTCCAGCACACTTGTGTATATAAGCTAGCATATTTCATTTATTGCGTTTCTATTTCTCAAAAAGGAGTTACAGTGCTTGAATTGCTATTGACAATTTTTAGTAGTGCATGAAGAAATGGTGAACATTCTACAGTCTGCTTTTTAATGAGGAAAAAAATGGTTGTCCTATAAAAATGATATCTCAGCTTGTAATGCTATTTGTGCTTATAGAAAATGGTGGGTGTTATGGTCAATGTTGTTTTTAAGCCATTATTATATTCATAATGTATTTCAAAGCACTCTGGCTCACAGAGCATGAGACAAAATGCTCATTCCCGGCGCAATCAGACATGGATCGAGCAGGCGTTCGCAGCTCAGACCGCTCTGACAGAAGGCCACAGACGCCTGGCTGAAACAGCAGACATTTATTTTCTCAGAGTTGTGGGGTCTACAGGTCCGAGATGAAGGTTCCAGCCAATGTGATTTTTGTTGAGGACTTTCTTTTTCACTCCGATGGGGCTGCTGGTTTGCTCTGTCCTCGCGAGGCCTGTCCTCCGATGTACTCCTGAGAGAGAGAACACACTCTCTGGTGCCTCTTCTTAGAAGGACCCTAATCCTGTTGGACCAGGGTGTGGCCTCACCACGTCTGAATTACTGCCTTTGAGGCACCGTCTCTAAATGATGCCCATCGGGAGGTAAGGTTTTAACAGGAGTTTCCTGGGTGGCACAAACATTTGGTCCCGAACAAGAATCCATCTTTTGAGAAGTAGAAATCCTGCCTCGAAGGGATTTAGGATTTGAGGGACAGTAGGAGTGCTATCGCCGGAGGAGGCCAGGCCAGTGTTGAGGACAGCAGCCAAGCCTGCGTGTGTGTTAGTGCTAACCTGGAAGGTGCTGGTCATCCTTCAGCATTTGTACTATCTCAGAAAGAACAAGTGCTGCCCTGGCCGGTGTGGCTCAGTTGGCTGGGCATTGTCCTGTGAACCAAAAGATTGCTGGTTCGATTCTCATTCAGGGCACATGGCGGGGCTGTGGGCTGGAAGGTAGGGGCATGCAGGAGGCAGCTGATTGACTTTCCCTCTCACATTGATGCTTTTCCTCTCCCTTCCTCTCTCTCTAAAAATCGGTTTAGAGAAGAAAAAGAGAGGACACATGTTTTCTATTCTTCTCACTATTAGTTTTCTTACTGGTTGGATGCAGTGGGAATTCTGCCCGCTGGGGAGTAATAAAACATGATCGTTCCTGGGTCTTGGGCAGCTCACCTGGTTTAAATCTGCTGTGTGCAGAGATGGAGTTCTCGGGTCCTCTGGCTTCCCTTCCGGCCTAATGCCTTTCTCATCATGTTTAAAGCTCGCCTTTCTGCCTCTGACATAAGTCATGCTAGCACCTTGTAAATCCTACTTGTAATACCTTTCTATTACTAAGGTGTAAACACTATTGTTTCTACCCCATTTGCTTTTCTCTCTGTCATTTTTATAGAGCTCTTTAACCTGCTAATGTTCCAGGATATTAATTTAAAACAGCCGGCCCAATAATAGAAGCCTCCTCCTTGCCTGTGAGGAGCTGACCCCTTTTTACCTGTTTCCTTTTCACATTCGCTTTGGAAGCTCAATTTTCATAATCTTTTGAGCGAGTGCTCCGCTACCCTGGTGCTTGCAATTTAATAGCCTTATTATTTTCAAGACTCTGTACCTAGAGCACACACCCAGCTACTATTTTTTTTTTTTTCTAAACACACTCTCCTAGCTCAGTCAGGATTTTTATTTAATTTTCTTTCTTTACATTGTAGGAAATGGAATTCCTATTTGTATTTTCACAACCCACTCACCTTTCTTCTTTTTACGTTTGTTCTGTCAGTATTCAAGGGTTTCAGCTTGGCCATCCTGGCTTTTAGCTCTCAGGCCAGCCTCCTCCTGTTTAGCTACGTGGTCAGAGCTGCCGAATTAAATGTCTAACGGACTGTGCCAGGGTTTGTTCTGGAAACTCTTTTTAAGACTCACTTCATGTTTTCCCCTTCATTTCTGGTTACTCCTCAAGTCTACCAGTTAGTCTGTCTGAAAAATATTACTGTGTTGAATGTTGATTCTTTTGTACAGAGGTTTTGTTGATTCCCACGGGCTTGTACAGATGTTCTAATGCTTTGGTTGATGGGATTTCTCTTAACATTAAGGGCTTCATCTATTTGTCCTTGTTTCTGGACTCCAGCTTTCAAAAAAGCAGCACGCACCATTTGAAGGACCTTACACAAAAGCCAAAACTATAATGGATGGGGTTAAAGGGCTGAGATTATTGAAGTTGCTAAAGGTAAGGCTGCGGGCAGACTTAACCACGCGCGTTTATAAAAGTACCCAGCATCCTCTGTGTCACTCACGCCCCTTGCACAGAGGCGGTTGCATTGGGCCTTTTCAGCTGGAGCTGGACAGTGACTGTGCTCCAGTCACAGTGAGGAACCAGGAGCTGTGTCTTGCATAGGAGGCCTAAGCGTGACCCCGGGAGCCTCTCCTCGGTGGTGTGAACGACTGCGAGAGGGTCCCTCTGGGATCTCAGTCCCTGGACGTGATGGGGTAACCATGAAGAACGTGGAACTTTGGAGGCATTCTCCACATACAGGATCCTAGTCTGATTTCTGCGGTCAGTTTTATCCTGTTTTTCTAAATGTGACTCAAAGCCCTCCATAGGGTGGAGGAAATAATGAGATGTATGACTAGTCCCTCAGTCCATTTCCTGGGTCAGAGTGTGAATAGGCCCAGGGAGGAGGTGGTGTGGTGCAGTGGGAAGAGCATGGTGCTGGGCGTCAGGTGTCTGGATGGGGACCAGCTCTGCAAGTGCTGTGATTGGCCACGTGGCCTGAGCTTGTTTCTGCATCACCGTAGGCTTCGGCTTTCCCTGTCACTGTGTAGGAGCCTGGTCAGGAGCTTCAGCGCAGTGAGTGGCCTTGGAGGGAGGTTGCAGTTACAGAGGGAGGGGCTACAGCAGGGAGTATAGGTGACCAAGCAGCCAGGAGGCTGGAGGAGAACCTGGGGAAGCTAAGGAAGTGGGAGGAGGTGGGTGCCCGGGGCGGGGGGGGAGGGTGAGGAGGCTTAGTTTCCGGGAGGAATTGGTGAGGAAGAATGTGTTGGTGGCACTGGCAATGGATGCTCCCTGTCTTAGAGAGAAGCTGACCACCCTCTCTCTTTTAAAACTTGGATTAATTGGGCAGGATTAGACACAGCTTGCTCAAGTTTCTCCTTCTGTTGTCTTCATAATTAGGTTAAAATCGTGCTCTTTCTTTGAAGATTTCAGGGAATTCTTTTTGTCATTTGGAGTGCCCCGCCAAAGAGGCAGAGGCAGTCATCTCTGTGAAGTGAGGCTGGGAGGGTGAAGGTGCAGGGGCAGTTAGCTCAGGAAGCGGCTGTGAGGCGCTTCTCGGGGTGTGCGGGAGCGGCAGGTGTGTTATTTAGATCACTGGTGTTGGGCTCACAAGCAGCAGGGGTGATATTATGGCTCAGGGTTCGGTGTCTTCCATCCCCGAATTCACACTGGGCACTGGGTCCCAAAGCAGACAACCCTGGTCCGTTTCTTAACTCAGTAACTTGAATTCTGTCTCTCGTAAATAACGTTATACAAATTAAGGAAATATCTATTCCACTGGGAACAGACATTCTCAGCTCTCCTTTGTTTGTGTGTAGAGCCTGCCCACAGTGCCATTCTTGCAATGATATAATTCATAGCATTGTCACTGAGTGTCCTGAGTCCTGCATTGGCAAATGGGATGTCAGGTGCATTGTTACTGCTGAGCAGTCTCAGCGTTGGGAGGAGGAGAGCGTGTCAGCTGATAGTCTGAAGTAGGTTTTATTAATGTTATAAGTAGACAGATTCCTCCCTTCACAGCTGCCTGTAATGTCAAGGACACCTCTCCTTTCCACTGAAGTGGAGTGGGGTGCAGGGAGAAAGTGGGCGGATGTCTTCCTCATCCTATTGTTCCCTCATTTCTCCCGTGCACTGCTGCTCTGCACGGTGGGTGCTGCGTTTCTCTCAGTGGAATTAAACCTGCAGGAACTAGTTTCCCTCTGTTCACAAGAGCATTTGTTTGCACACCATCTTGGCTCTTAGTTCCTCCCACTTCTCAAGGATGGGAATGCATGCGGAGAGATGGATAATAGTAATTTTCCTGGCATTAGTGATCATTTTATCTGTAGGAGCAAATGGAGCCGCATGATGTACATGCTGCTGGGAAGATGTTCCCTGCGTGGATTCTGGTTGCTTTTAACGCCCATCATGTCTCAGTAGGGCTTCTGGCTGCTCCTGCCCTGCTCATGTCACCCTTGGGAGTGCCCAGGCAGCAGCTGCTGTGGTGGCTGCCCCTTCTCTTATGCCCTTCAGGTGGCAAGCATCATGACTTGGAGGGAAGTTGTGAGGCAGGTGGTATTCTTAAATAGAACCACAGAGTTATTGGTTTATTAAAATGTTCTTACTTGGGGATATTCATATTCAGAAAAAGTGTTTGCTTGCTGAAGAGGCACTAAGGAGAAGGAAGGATTGACTGCTAATATAATCCCATCTATAATAATAAAAGCATAATATGCTAATTAGGACAGCCGAATGATCTTCTGGACATCCTTCCAGACGAATTTCTGGACAAAGCTGGGGCTGTGAGGGCTGAGCCCATTGCACGAATTTTGTGCATCAGGCCCCTAGTATATGTTTCCTCACCGCCAAACCCATCATACCTAGATTTTGGGCGGTTTTGGATTTCTGACTCAGATGTGGGGAATTTTCCTCTCAAGGAAATTTCAGAGTTAAAAATAAAACCCTCATTGGTCGACTTTTTAGATGATATTAGGGAATCAGCTCATTATTTTGAATACTGGTGAACAAAGGGAAAGCATCAAGTATTTTTCTGCTTCCCTTTATAAATTGTATCTCAGGTTTGCTGAGTAGTTGATGATAGAGTCTCTCTTTAGAGAAATAACCTAGCTAATAAATGAGGAAAATTTCAGACAGTCAGAATTCATTATTTTGCAACTCGAGATGAGTTCGTGGATCTGAGCAGCGAGCCTCACTGGCTGCCCACACCACACAGACACAGCCTGGGATGGCACGTCTCCTGGCGAAGAAGCCAGCATCCAAGATATTCTTGCCAAATCTTAGAACTGTAACCTGATCTGGCCTCGTTCTCTGTCTACCAGTTAACAGAAAGCACAGAGGCCCAGGGAGCAGTGTGAGTTACACATTATGGAGATGCAACTTTAGAAATCTATTGTTGACTGGGCGACTGTACAGGACAAACCACTCCATTTCAATGACAAAAAGAAAAGCTGAAGAAAAAAGAGATTGGGAGGGAAATCTATAGATGAAAAGGATTTAAGAGATCTATCAACCCTATAATGCCTAGACCTTTTTTGTATTGTGGTTATCTGAATATTTGATGCCATTAATGAATCCTTGTTAATAAGTTTTAGGAATCACAACATTTTTTAGAACAAAAATGAGCCGTGTAAGTATTGGCAGATGGAAAGATATGATGTCTGGGATTAGCTTCAGCATAATCCAGGAAGGTGAGTAACACATGGGTAAGGGAAGAAGATTGGCCATCATTACTAGCGCTGGCAGGTGGTCACATGAAGGTGTTCTCTCTACTTATGTATATGTTTGAAATAACCTGTCATAGCATGTTTTCCAGAGAGGATTTTAGGTAAAGTTGTGTACTAAGGCTCTGGGTACAAGGGAGAGGAGGAAATGCTGTTAAGTCCTTACTACCGTACCTGATGTGTTCTACATTGAGTGCTTATTGACTATTTCCAAGTCCTGCATGCACCTAGTCATTCGTCTTGCTATGAGTACGAATTATTCGTTTGCTTATTTTAGTGAATATTTACGGGTAAGTGTGACGTGGCGAGCACCAACTGCTTCCGTAAATGAAGTAACATAAGCAGAGCCCATCACACTCAGTGGTATTTCTGGCCTGCACTCCTCTATGGCGTCTCTGAACTGTATGCGAATATTTGCAAGACCAGAGGGCTTACAGCAGTCCTGTGGCCTCATTGCTGGATTCATTCGAGTTCAGTCTTTAATATTCTTCTCAGGATAGCTCTAACCATCTGCTGGGGCTTTGCCTTCCGTTCCAGTCATCCAGCTCTTAAAGGTCGCAGGTGCCACCTGCTTGGTTCCAGAAGGACCATCTCTGTCCCTGGCACGGGCTGTCCACGTGCCTGCCAGTTGAACAGCGAGCCACAGCTTCCTGGGTGAGATCCGTGGGGAAGCTCCCCCTCTGCCATCTCACCTTCCGAACTGTTGTTACACTCTGGAAGATTTTCCAATTACGACATCTAATTACAAGGAAGAATAAATTACTGAAGCAAGTTAAATTATCTTGTGTGTCATAACAGTAATTAACATTCAAATGAGAAACTGCTGCCATTTTTATAAACATCGCTAAGCAGAGGCAGTGTCCCCTTTGACAGCAGGCGCAGGGGGGCGCTCTCTCCCTGAGGCCTGCCCTGGGAGCGTCTGCATGGTTAGAGAATCTCATGAGACTGATGTCTTTGGAGAGACTGACCTTTGAATTGCCTCATTTCCATCTAAGGCTTTAGAGACATAACGACGTTTCTGTCCACTCACACCATCATCTACTTTCTCCTCAGGGCCCTCCATGCTTTAAACTTCCTCCCATATTTAGGAAGGGCTGGGCACCAGTCTGGTCACAAAACATTGTGTGGATGAGGCTTTATCTGGAAAGCAGCTCACAGCTCTTCCAGAGCCAGTTTTCGAGAATCCCCTGTCATTCTTGCCCTTCTATGCTCTTCTGCAGGAACCTGTCCTCTCCTCTGTGCTCTTGATTTTGCCTTGTGCTTTTGAGCTCCTTTATAGAGTGAGCACACCTGCCTTTCTCAGTGCAGTTGCTAGCCTGGAATTACCATGTATAGTGGTTAGTATTATAGTTTAAAAAAAATATTTTTATTGATTTCAGAGAGGAAGGGAGAAGGAGACAGAGATAGAAACACCAATGATGAGAGAGAATCACTGATCGGCTGCCTCCTGCACGCCCCCTATTGAGGATCAAGCCTGCAACCCAGCATGTGCCCCGACTGGGAATCAAACTGTGACCTCCTGGTCCATCGGTTGATACTCAACCACTGAGCCACGCTGGCTGGGCATAGTATTTGGTAGTTTTTAACGGCAGTGCTAAAGTGATAAAGGCAAAGAAGATAGCAGGAAAACCTTACATTTATACAGTAATTGCATGCAGGACTAATGGGAAAGGGCATGCAGCCACTTTTGTCCTCCGGTGAGTAGTGTGTGCAGTTAAAACTCAACAAGGTGTGGGAAGATGCTCTAGTCTGCCACTAGCAGTGGGATGGTGAATTGTTTTTATTTTTTTGGTAGACTACTACTATTTTTTTGGTAAGTCTAGACTTTATTTAGACAACTGTCATGGCAACTCTGGATACAAGTCTGCCTTTGGTAATAATGAGTTGTTATGATTCTTGTTCTTGTTCTTTTTACATTACAGACTCTTAAGTGTGAGTGTTGTGAGAGGATCTCATTTGAGAGAGCAGTGAAATCATACATATGCTCATAACCCAGCAGGTGGCCTTAATACACCCTACCCTTTCCTGCTGAAGAGAATAGCACATTAGCAGAGTGTGTAAGCGTTTACTAGGCATACCAGTTTATAATGCGGATTTTTTTTAATAGATGGAGTTACACATATGTTGATATACATATGTGATTTGATATGTATGCTATTTTCTTATATTGACAGCAAGCTTCAAAACTTCATATGTCAAATTTGCTGAAAGTGTTAAAATCATAGATATTTTTATGCCTAAAACTGTTGAGTTTCATGCCAAAAAAAAAGAGCATTTGAAGGAAGTTTTAATTCATTACTTTCTTTGAAGAAAAGTGCTGCTGAATACTTCGGGAAGCTTATGGTGAACATGTTCTATCTCAAGATACTTGTGAACACTGGTTTAAATGCTTTAAAAGTGATGATTTCAATGTGAAAGACAAAGAATGTCCAGGTCAACTGAAAAAATCTGAAGACCAACAATTACAGGCATTATTGGATGAAGATGTATGTCAAACTCAAAAACAACTTGCAGAAAGACTAAACTTGCTTAGCAAACAATTTCTGATTGTTTACAAGCAATGGGAAAGATTTTAAAGGAAGGAAAACGGGTGCCACATCAACTGAACGAAAGACAAATGGGAAACTGAAAAGTCATCAGTAAAATGTTGCTTCAATGGAACGAAAGAAAGTCTTTTTTGCATCTAATTGTGACTGGCGATGAAAAGTGGATTTATTTTGAGAATCCCAAATGCACAAAATCATGGATTGATCCAAGTCAACCATCAACATCGACTGCAAGGCCAGTTTGCTTCAGAAAGGAGACAATGATCTGCGTTTGGTGGGATCAGGAAGGTGTAATGTGTTATGAGCTTCTAAAATCAGGTGAAACCGTTAATACTGATTGCTACTGACAACAAATAATCAATTTGAACCACGCTTTGATTGTGAAACTACCAGAATCTGCCAGAAGACACGGCAAAGTAATTTTGCTTCATGATGATGCACCATCACACACTTCAAAACCAGTTAAAGACACGGTAAAAGATCCCGCCTTATTCACCAGACCTTGCTTGTTCTGATTGATTATCACTTGTTCTGATTGACAGCACACACACTTTCTGAGCAGCACTTCACAATTATGAAGAAGTGGAAAACTGGGTCTCTAGTTCGCCTCAAAACAAGGGAAGTTCTATTGGGAGGATATCCACAAATTACCTGAAAGATGGGGGAAATGTGTAGCTAGCGATGAATAGTACTTTGAATAAAGCACTTTTGATGTTTCTCTTGAAATTATAGTGTTTTATTTGATTACAAATCTGCATTATTAACTGGTATACCTAGTACATCGCCCTTCCTAACATCACACGTAGGTGGCTCTGGTGTTAGGGAACGATCTGACTGAGTCAGGAATATAAACACAGATGTTTATATCCTCATGCCAGGTATCAATAATAATGGTTCCTATAATATTTAAATTGCAAGCCTGCAAAGAAACTAAAAAATTCTCTTTCTTTACATTTAAATAGAAATATATTTCCACCAACTTCGGTTAAATTAGGGAGATGTACACATTATGTTTGTCCCTTCCACTTGGGTTTCTTTAGCTCAAGTGGCTGACCTCGCACCTACAGGGAGGAGCCTGCATTTACCAGCATTCTATGTAATAAAAGGCTAATGTGCAAATTGTCCCCCATGGCCCCTCCCCCCAGCCGGTCCCACCCCGCCCATGCAGGAATTTGTGCACCGGGCCTCTAGTCTTTGATTAAAGGCCAATAAAAGTGTCCATCCTCATTGTTAGACATTGCATGTTATTTCAGTTCTAAAGAACAAAATACTACTTTTTAGTGACAGTATCAGCTCAATTTAACTAGTGCTTTTTTTAAAAAAAAGTTTCCTCTTTCTGCCAAGGGCTCTGACGAGCCAGTATGGCCCCAAAATGTGGTCCCTTTTTGGATCTGGACAGCGATGGGAGGAACCAAGAATGGCCTTTATACAGTGTACTCAGTGTAGTCGAGGGAGGCTGATTACTCATCTCTAGTTTTGCAATTTCATGCTTTGTGTCATGTGAGCAGAAAGAATTATATTGTGGTTTCTAGTGAGGGGTTTGTGTTGGGATCTAGTGGAAGCAATGAATAGGGAAGGAGGCTACTGGAATGGACTAAAAATTCACATCCTTATTGATTTTTAATAAGATCTTAGACTATCAGACTTGTTTCCCATTCCTTGCTGCTTTTGCATAAATATCTATTCTGAAAGGACGGTGCCATATGAAGTCACTTGGATCAATACAAATTGCTTTTCATGGAGAACATACTTAAGACAGGAAACACCTTTGAAATAATTACATATTTTGGAAAAGGGTTTTATTCTGGCTAATTTGCCCGTTTCATTTGCAGTGTGATTAAAAACCCTCCTCAGTGAAAAGTTGGTAATTAGATGATTGTCATATTCTCCCACTTGACAATCCCACACATCAGCAAATTACCCTCTATTTTCCAGAAGTATCTCCAACAAATGTTGTTCAGCAAGATTGTGAGGGGCTAACGATAGTTCATTTCCGTGCATGGAGTGAGTGCTCACCCTGGAATGCCCGTCCCCCTGGATGGCTCAGAAAGCACCCCCAGATCTGTGGTGGGAAGTGAGTCACCTCCAGTAGCTGGGTTGACTGTCTGAAGTGTGTTAGTCCAGGGAGTGAAAGAATGTTAAAGGTTAGTTAGGGTGCTTCTGTCCTACTGCAAAGATTGCTCATTTAAAAGCATGACCTTTTTGTTTGTTTCATATGTGTGTAATTGTTCTACATCTCAAAGACCAAAGCAATTATTTTACCTGAAAGGTACACTTCTGTCAGGGATAGTTATTGTTTTATCTCATTTAGCAGCAAGAACATTCTAAGTTTATTACCATAACTTATGGAAACATGTTGAAACCTAACTTCAATTTTTTTTGGTACAATAAAAGGATAGTTGTCACGTCACAAAATACAATAATATGTCATTTTGTAAAAAAAAATTATAAATATTGTAAAATCATATTTATGTCAGTATCACTAATATAAACATGATATAAATAAAATAATATTTATGTCTATATCACTAATGGAATATAGGTTAAGTTACTTCTTGAACCACACTTATATTTTCCCCCTGTAATACTCTTTTTAAAAAATTGAGTTATAATCTATAAAGAATAAAACATATAGACTTAGGTATAATTTGATGAGGTTTGAGAATTCATATTCATGTAACCCACACTCCCACACTATATAAAATATTTTCATGCTGTACACATATGTTCATAGCAGCCCTATGCACACTAGTCAGAAGGTAGAAACAGCCCTCATGTTCATTAATAGATGACCAGGTAAACTAATTGTTATAGCCAATGAAATATTATTCAGCCATAAAAAGGAATGAGGGACTGATATATGCCATAACGTGGAGGAATCTTGAAAGCATGCTAACTAAAAGAAGCCAGACACAAAAGATGTTTCATGTTTTATGATTCTATTCATATGAAACTAGAGGCCCAGTGCATGAATTTGTGCACTGGTGGGGTTCCTCAGCCTGGCTGCCTATCAGGGCTGATCTGGGCCGTCTTGTCCAGTCCCCATTGGGGCAGGCCAGCTTGGGGGAGGTAATATGGGAGGTTGGCTGTCGGAGCGCACTGACCACCAGGGGGCAGCTCCTGCTTTGACCGTCTGCCCCCTGGTGGTCAATGTGTCCTCATAGTGACCAGTTGTAACGGTCACTCAGGCCTTAATGTATATAGATATTCAAAGTAGATAAATCCATGGAGACAGAACTCATATTGGTGGTTGCCAGGGGTTGTGGGAAGGAGAATGGGCAGTGACGGCTTAATGAGCAGAGGGTTCCTTCTGGGGCGATGAGAATGTTTTGGAACAAGATAGAGAGGCTGATTTTATAACATTGTGAATGCAATCATGCTACTGACTTGTTCATTTTGAAGTGGTTCATTTATTGTGTCAATTTTCACCTCGACAAAACAAAATAAGAAGAGATCCCATGTCACGTAGCCCACAGTCATGCCTCTCTGGCAGCACGGCATGGTCACGAGCTCTGTGGCAAGCCGCCAGTTAGACAAGCGCCACCACGGACAGACATTCTGGCGAGCACTTACCATATAGAGCCCAGCCCCCAGGAGTGGATGGAGGGACAGACAGAACATCAAGGCTCCGCGTTGACTGAGGAGACACTCGGTAAATAAAGGCTCATGTGATGGGTGTGCGGAGGGATGATACGCCTTTCACACAGTGAGCGTGGGAAGGGCCTTGCCAGACACAGCGCGTTCAGACAGCATGAGGCTGCTTGTCCCGATCAGGCTGGGTTTCAGTCATGCGTACAGGACAGAGGATGACGCGGGCAGGAGCCGTGCCGTGGAGGAACCAGACAGCCCTGGGCCTCTGGCCTTCATGGAGGTGAGGGGAGCCAGGTGCGGCCTGTGAGGCCCGGGTTGAGATGGCTCTTCCCGTCCCTGTGGCCTTCGCTGTTCTCAGGTCTTTTCTCTTTGGCAGGAGTGTCAGGCACACCCTGTAGTCTCCGCCGTGGTGGCCCTGAGGAGTGGACAGAAATGTTTATTTCTTTAAAAAAAAAAAAAATAGAAGAGCCCTAGCTGGTTTGGCTCAGTGGATAGAGCATTGGCCTGCAGTGTGAAGGGTCCCAGGTTCAGTTCTGGTCAGGGCACATTCCCGGATTGCGGGCTGGATCCCCAGTGTGGGGTGTGCAGGAGGCAGCCAATCAATGATGCTCTCTCATTATTGATGTCTATCTCTTTCTTCCTCTCCCTTCCTCTGTGTGTCTCTCAGTACTCAGTGGAAAGGAGGTCTCCTCATGCTTTCTAGATCCCATTCATTCATTTTTTTTTTTTATCTAGTCTCCAGCATTTAGTCTTTTTTGCCTTTAAATGTGGTTAAGTCTTGTCGTTTTAGAAAGGGGGGAATGAGGAAGTAAGGGAGGGAGGGACAGAGGGAGAAACCCTCTTTTATTTATGTTTGAATACATTTCATCTTTCACAGTAAAAATAATATTGTCTTCATGCCTCATCTGCCCTTCTTCCTTCTCATCGGCGCACCTGGAGTTCCGGTGCTGAAGTCCATGGAGACCGCTCTGGTTGGTCACTCAATTCTCATGTCACTAAACCCAGTGAGAACTTGGTCCTTGGACTGTGGACTCATGTGTGCTGGGGGCCCGCTGACCTCTCCTGTCTTCTTCCTACCCCACCACCTGCCTGCTTACGGCTCCTCACCTGCCCTCCGAGTGACCGCATTCATCCCTTAGGCTCATTACAGACTCTTGTGGCTGATTCCCAACTGTAACCGTGTTTTAATTTCCATCGTATCCTCCCAGCAGCCAGCACAGAGCTGGTGCACAGCATGCACTGTCTTTGCTGAGTGAATGGATGGCCTGATGCATAGATATTTCCCTGGATCACTCCCCAACGAACTGTAAAAGTCATTATTAACATTTTTGTTATTGGCCACCCATTACAAGACCAGAACCTCATGTGAGCAGGGAGACGTCTGTGTCTTTCACTGCAGGGACAGTGTGGCTGGCGCATGGTAGGCATCGTTGAATGGACAGGGAAGGAGTGGCCCCCGGGGCCTTCCTGCTGCCAGGGACAAGGCCTCTGAGAGCCTGGCCCCTGAGTGCTTCTCCCCATCCTTGTGCGCTCCTCATGCTCTTCCTGAGGACCACGGCTTTGAACTCAGTTTTCACCCAGTCCCAGTGCTGCTCCTGCCCGTGTTAAGTAGGAAGTTAGACTCTTTTTTAAGTAGCTTCCCTCCCTTCTTTCCTCCTCCTTCTCTCCCTCCCTTCCCCCCTCCCCTCCCTTCCTTTTTAGCACCGGAAGAAGAAAGGATTAAAGCATAAAGAACTGGGTTCCCTGAGGCCGGGCTTGATGGAGCTTGGGAATGCCAGGTCCTTAGAGCATTCCTCACTTTCTGAGAGCAGCCTTATTTTTATACCGCCCTCCCTCAAGCCCTTCTCTTTTTTATTTTTATTTTTATATTTTGTTGCTATTTTACCGAGAGGAAGAGAGAGGGATAGAGAGTTAGAAACATTGAGTAGAGAGAATCATTGATCAGCTGCCTCTTGCACACACCCCACTGGGGATGTACCCGCAACCAAGGTACATGCCCTTGACCAGAATCGAACCTGGGACCTTTCAGTCCACAGGCTGACGCTCTATCCACTGAGCCAAACTGGGTTCGGCCCTCAAGCTCTTCTCAAAGGCCCCTGCCGGGGGAAACCAGTTGTTGAGCTATGTGGGCATTGAAACTTTGTGATCTGGCCAGGACCGGTTTGGCTCAATGGATAGAGCGTCAGCTTGGGGACTGAAGGGTCCCGGGTTCGATTCCGGTCAAGGGCATGTACCTTGGTTGCAGGCATATCCCCAGTAGGGGGTGTGCAAGAGGCAGCTGATCGATGACTCTATCTCATCGATGTTTCTAACTCTCTATCTCTCTCCCTTCCTCTCTGTACAAAATATATATATATATATATATATATATATATATATATATATATATATATATATATATATTTTTTTTTTTTTTTTTTTTTTTTTTTTTTAAAAAGAAACTTTGTGATCTGAATGGGCTCTGGTCGGGTGGGCACCGAAGAGGAGACACAGCAGAGAACTCCAACTGACATCCAATTGGTGCCTTCTCCCCTCAGTGCTCCTTTCATGAGGAGGACCACGGCCTGTGGTCTCTGAACACGTGATCTTCATTGTGGAGGTTCCATTTTCCTAGGACCTTGTCAGTCACCCCCCCCCCCCCCCCAAGGCCCTAAGGTGTCTGAGTGTCCCCGCTGAGCCCTTGCAGCACGTGGGCAGACAGCACACTCTGCTGTGCCCCCGGGCCTGAGAGCATCAGGTGTCACAAGTACTCTTTTTCCATCTCCTGCTCTATTTTTTTTAAGGTACATTTGTTCCTTCATAAAGTGACAGCAGCTACATTTATTTATCATGATGTTTACATGTTCCCTTTTCAAGTGCATCTAAATTAATAAGCACTGTGCAGAGAAAGCTAATCTGAATTTGTGTTTTTACTGAGAGCACTCTAATCAAACGGGGCCTGAACAACCCGTCAGCCAGATGGGTCCTTAGGCCTCTTACAAAGTCCGATCTTTTTCTCTGTCTGGTGGGCTGAGACCTGCTCGCCTTTATTTCCCAGTTCAGAGGGATACAGGTCAAGGAGATTACAATGACCTTATCGTGAATATGTGTAAGCCTATAAAATGCAAAAGTAAATTGGTTAAGGATCAATAAACTGTTTCTATTTCATGAAGCTTATAAAGACACCGTACATATTGCTGTATTTCAGTGAGCTGTAGCCTTACCACTTGATATACTCAATTATTTTCAAGGTCATTGCTTTTATAAAATCAGGGCAAGCTGGAAAATGTCAGGCAGCCCACACGTATAGCATGAACTCCCATGTTCATTGCCATTTTACAGTGGTGGTTTTGAGTTTCCAAGCTCATTGAGTATAAAAGTCACAGCAATTTATAATATTCGGAACATGGCATCCATTATCTCTTCAACCATTACTGTTCCAAGGATCTTTCCCAAATGAAAGAATGGCACAAAATAATGAATGTGTTCAGGGAGTTTGACTATGTAACGCCTCAGCTTAGCACTGCAGACGGAGGTGATTAGCTGAGCAGTAGGCAGCTACCGTAAGATAAACGTAATGGAGGCCTCACTGAAGGGTTACGCTCTCGGCCCCTAAGCCATTTGGGATATATTTTGACTGAGCTGCTTGCACCTACCATTTAAGCTGAAAATAAATTTTTCTTGCAGAAAGCAAATATCTAGTAACATAAGATCTTCAGTGGAAGTTGTAAAAGTTGTAATTGTGCACTTAAGTAGTTAGTCTGCGTTGCTCATCATGGAGGCGTATGGTGAAGTTTATGCCCTTTTATGGGAATCCTCACACACCAGTAATCTGTGCATGCCTCACATTTCATTGTGCTTCAGAGTTGGAAGACATTCTTAGCATCCCAACCAAGAAATCTGATCTCAAGGTTCAGATTCTTGCTGCCACCAGCTGTTAAGAGGTACTGGTGATTTTTAGCCTTCGCCAGCTTGGCCCAGTGGATAGAGCAGAGGCCTGGGAACGGAAAGGTCCCAGGTTCGATTCTAGTTAAAGGCACAGGCCCGGGTTGTGGGCTTGATTCCCAGAGGAGGCCTTGCAGGAGGCAGTTGATCAATGATTTTCTCTCATCATTGATGTCTCTCTCTTCTCTCCCTCTTCCTTCCTCTCTGAAATCAATAAAAAATATACTTAAAAAAAAAGAGGTGCTAGTTATTTTTAAATGATGCCTGAAAACCATGGACTTCTTGCATTATATAAATTTGGATTCAGAGGTAATGCAAGCACAACTTGCACATCTTTATAAACATGAGATTATGATTTTAAATGACCCAACAACATCCACACACGTTCTGCTTGTTTGGAAAGAATGAATATGCCGTGAGTGGCAGTGGGTTCAGATCCGTTGACTACACTCTTCAGGAGTAGTAGTCAAAGCAGTCTGGTCAAAGCTCTGACAGACTGTTCTGACCAGAACTCCTTCCTCTTCCCCCTCCTCCCCGCCCCCCTGCCTGCCCCTCCCCCCCTCCACCCGCCATATGTTTATTAGCTTAACCTAGCTCTGGACTGCTCTCCTAGAGGCCTTCATCTGTGAGCCGACTTGGCGATCTGTCTCTCCAGCTGATGATCTTTCTGTTCGGTTTATTTACCAGGATGCTTCCGTGCTTAGAAACACTGCTCCACAGATGTAATCTGTGCAGTCCGTCCATCCTTCCCTGACAGGCTCACCAGAAAACTGAGGCAGCCTGGCCAGCCGGATCGCATGTAGCCCGTTCACCCTTGCTCCCTGTGCTGGGAACTCAGGTTCCAGCAACACTGGCCTCCTCTCTGTTCCTGAAACTCCCCAGCTCCTCCCGGCCACACACAGGCCTTCCTCTGTTTGTAATACTCACTTTTCACTCTCCCCTTCCCGACACGCACATAGGCATGCACACACATAAACATGTGAAGACAGGCACACACGCACTCATGCGTGCACAAGCACATGCCCACATATTAGGCTCCGTGGGTGCATCTGCGTATTGGGAAGACGTGGAAGTGAATTAATGATTAAGGTAGCGTATGATACTCGGGGCGATAGGGGACATAAGGAGGCATGCGAACCGGATGCAGAGGCGGCAGGAGGCCTTCTGGAGGCAGTGATGCCTGAGCTGCTCTGAAGTCCTCAGGGAAGATGGTTCTATCACAGCAGGTGCAGCGCGGACGAGTGGAGAGTGGCATGGAGAAACAGCTTGTGCGAAGGTGGGGGGATCTAATCAGCATGCACCCAGAGGAAGCAGAGTGTCTCTGTCTTAAGGGTGCTCAGGGCGCCTGTAGGGAGAGGTCAAGGCGAGCCTGGAGCACAGGCGGGCCTGTCAGCTCTTTAAAGCACCGGAAGGGAGTGTGAAGTCTGGAAGCCTCTGCGTTGGGAAGAGGCCTCTGGGAGAGCCGAGCTTCGTCACCCCAGGGAGAGCGGTCGGTCCTGCTTGGCAGCTGCAGTTGGCCTTCACCAGGTGTGCCCTCTGCCTGCACGGGCATTCGCAGGTTACTCTGCTCTGAGGTGGTGGGGCTGCTGAGGACTGAGGGGAAGGAGTGAGGTTCCCTGCATCAGCTGCTGGAGCACGGGCCTGTCTGATGACATTGTCCTGTTCCCCTCCTGCCGGGGCACTGCCTTAGGGGAGAGCAGTAAACAACAGCTCACCTCAGGCTGCCCCTGCCCTGGGGAGCACATATCCATCCTCCCTCCCCCCAGTCCGCCAGGCCTCGGGGTTCTTCCAAACTCACCATCTCCCTTTAATCGTCCTGGATTTCCGAGTTTGGCCTGTCCTGGGCATCAGCACCCCCCAGCGCCTGCCCACAATCACCCTCAGCGCTGCCTCTTCCCTCCTGGGGGCTTGGACGGGCTGGGATTGGGCAGGTGGACTGTGAGGTTGGACAGCAGCCGCCTCACCGCTCCCTGCTTTCCCGTTTCCTAGACCTTTCTTCCGATTCCTCTGGAAAAGCAGTTACCTTCACCTCACTAGGCTGAGCAGCTCACATCTCAGCCTTAGGCTGGGCCCACCTGCAAGTCAGAAGCTCCTTAGTGCTCCCAGGACCGAGGCTGGCAGGAGCTCTGCAATTCCAGCTTCTCTCCTCTCCCTGCGTAATACCTTGGAGAGAGGAGAACGGTGGGCGGGGGGGGGGGGGGGGGGGGGGGGAGGTTACTCACACGTGGGGAGCTCCCTGCCCCCAACTTCAATGCAGCAAGTGATACATCAGTTTTTATTTTAAGAACTTTTTTTCTTCCCAGACATAGTAGGTAGCTAAAGAATCATGGAAATCTCTCTATGTAGACTTCCAAAGAAATGAAAATATTAAAACCAGTAAGAGGTACTTCTCATAAAGGTGAGTGACTAGGACGGCAGGCGATAACCAGAATGGATTTGGAAGAATGAATTCTGTGTTCCGTGTTCAGAAGCATCTACCCTGTTTCCCCAAAAATAAGACAGTGTCTTATATTAATTTTTTCTTCCAAAGTTGCGCTAGGTCTTATTTTCAGGGGATGTTTTATCTTTCCATGCGCTAGGTCTTATTTTCGGAGGATGTCTTATTTTCGGGGAAACACGGTAGTTAGAGCAGAGAAGCGGGGAGAGCAGGAAAGGACGGGCTATGAGTGAGCATTAGGATCGTCAGCCAGGTGTGATTGGGTCTCCTCTTCTTCCTAACGTTGTGAATTCCGGAGAGTCATGTACCCTGAGGGTTTGCTTCCTTTCTTGTAAAATAGAGGTAAAATGGGGTTGTTGGGGACGTCAGTGAGGTCATGCGCACAGAGCACGTCCTAGCTCACAGGTGCTCGGACCTGGGGCGCCCTCAGCACCAGGGCTCCCATTTCACCAGGCCCCACACTTCTGCATGCTAGCCTTCTGTTCTACCCGCTCAGCCTGCTGTCGAATCAGGGACATCCTCTTCCATGGCCCTGTCTAGCTTCAGCAGACACTTCTTGTCTCAGGCCAGTGCCCATTCTCACCTTCTAACCGGCAGCTCCAGGCTTGGGGGCCGCAAAGGGCCGTGCTAGACACAGGGACATGGCTTTCCAAGCTGCTTCACAGTAGCTGTGGGCAGGGTCGGGGCAGCTGTTAGGGCAGGTTCGTGGGCTGGGCTCCCGGGGAAGTGCTGCTATGATATGATCAGGTATGAAGGGACGCTGGGCTGGCCGAGCCTTGTGCCCCGCACCGGTCTCTGTTCTTCACCAGGATTCTCCTGACTGCCCAGCCCTCTGGGGGCCTCTCTGAGGAGAAGAATGCTCTTTGGCTAAACCAGTGGTCAGGCCAAAGCCAGTTTGGCTCAGTGGATAGAGCGTCAGCCTACGGACTGCAAGGTCCCAGGTTTCATTCGGTCAAGGGCATGTACCTTGGTTGCGGGCACATCCCCAGTAGTGGGTATGCAAGGGGCAGCTGATCGATGATTCTCTCATCGATGTTTCTAACTCTCTATCCCTCTCTCTTCCTCTCTGTAAAAAAAATCAATAAAATATATTAAAAAAAATAAAGCAGTGGTTGGCAAACTGCAGCTCGCCAGCCACATGCGGCTCTTTGGCCCCTTGAGTGTGGCTCTTCCACAAAATACCACATGCAGGCACACACGTACCGTGCAATTGAAACTTCGTGGCCCATGCGCAGAAGTCGGTTTTCTGCTCTCAAAAGAAATTTCAGTCGCTGTACTGTTGATATTTGGCTCTGTTGACTAATGAGTGTGCCGACCACTGGGCTAAACCATTTTATTGGGTGTTGTGTTGTAAGCAGCTGAATTTAATTCTGACTTCCGTAAGTTCTTCCTCCACCGCTTAAAACTCGAAAAGTAAATCTGGCTGGCCGGCTCCTGCTCATCCTTTGGGGCTGAGTTGAAAGTGACCGTCACACAGAGGTCTTCCCTGCTCATCCCACTGACGCAGCTCCTCCTCCCGTGCTCCTGTGACGTCACTGCTGTCAGCACAGCGGGGACATTACCCAGACTGCTCTGCTTCCTTATTTGCTTCTTGGTACCGTGCATCTCACTGTATGTGGATTAAACTCCATCAGAATAAGGAGTTTAATCATGTGCTTTATTCACTCTTCTACCTGCACCAAGAACTGTGTCTGATACACAGTACTGAGATGCTCAGTCAGTATTTCTTAAATGAATGTAAAATGTGTTATTTGGATTACAAACAACTGTTTTTATTTAGTCAATGGTTTATTGGAGAGAGGAAAAACAAACGAAAGTGAAATGAATGGCATTAGACTGATCATATCTGTGTACGTCCTGTGCTTGTGATATGTTTATGTGTTCAGACCAGCAAAGTGAGCACCTTGTGCTAGGAATTTTAAGCATCTTGTAGCTTTTCCTATTTCTCAATAAATAGTTTGTATTAAAAAAGAAAATACAAAAATTTACATATTGCCCTCCTAAAAAATAAAAGTCCCATTTCCTCTTTTTAAATTTATTTTATTTTTTTATTTTTTAAATTTCTCTATTGATTAAGGTGTTACATATGTGTCCTTATTCCCCCATTACCAACACCCCCCACCCCACTCATGCCATCACCCTCCAGATGTCTGTGTCCATTGATTAGGCCTATATGCGTGCAATACAAGTCCTTTGGTTGACCTCTCCTCCTTACCCCCACCTCCCCTACCTTCCCTCTGAGGTTTGACAGTCTGATCAATGCTTCTCTGTCTCTGGATCTGTTGTGGCCTTTGTCCTCCTCTAACCATTGTATGCCTGTGTACCCTAAACCGCTTGCTCAGAAGGAAGTTTGCGTGAGCCTGAGCTTCCTGCCCCGGGAGAAATGCTCTGGCTCACCGTCTCAGCGGCTTCCTGGGGAATGTCACCTCTGATTCCTTTCTCCCCGAATCAGTGACCCGAACAGGCACCAGAGATATTCTAGGCTCCTCTCTGTCATCCACGTCCATCCTCCATCAGCCATCAGTTCTCTTTCTCCTACCTTTTTAGAGCAGCTGTTTGTGACTGGCCCTCCGAATCCAGCTCAAACATGACCTCTGTGTTCTGTGACTCTCCCTTTCGAGGTCTGATTCTAATGCCCCTTCTCTTTGCTTCCTCAAACATCTCGTGCATGTTCTAGGAAACACTTAGAGCACTACCTTGTAAACATTAATTCTGCTTTCTTCACTAGACCCTAAACTCCTTTGGTACAGTTAGGTCTTACTAACTCTTGGCATAGTGCCTCACAGGTGTGTAATGTTTATTGAAGAAATCAAATAGGTCTTTGTGAGTTCACCTTGAGTCACAGCCATCAGATAGAACTTATTTACATGGGAAAATATGTTCTCAACTGTCAAATAACTTAGAGTAATAGCCTTTAGGGAATTAGCAAACGGAATTCTAAAAGTTCCTCTGTTAACTTTACAATCTAAACATTTTTAAAAAAATGTAACTTCATTGAGTGGTGAATTGCTTGTCTTGTGCCTCAACAGCATCCTGGTGATGATATTTTTCCACATCCTTTTCATGTTGTTTTATTTATATATAAATATGTTTTATTAATATTATATATATATATATATATATATATATATATATATAGTAGCTTTTAAAAATATATTTTATTGATTTTTTTACAGAGAAAAAGAGAGAGGGATAGAGAGTTAGAAACATCGATGAGAGAGAAACTTTGATCAGATGCCTCCTGCACACCTCCTACTGGGATCTGCCCACAACCAAGGTACATGCCCTTGACCGGAATCAAACCTGGGACCTTTCAGTCTGCAGGCCGACGCTCTATTCACTGAGCCAAACCATTTATTTTTCAGCTATTTATTTTTTAATGTTTTGTTATCCATTTCTCAGATTTCTGGGTCAGTGGGTCGTCAGTAGACTATTTCTACTGGGTTGTTGTTTGTTGTTAAACAAGAAAACTGGAATAAAAGGGATGAAAATTTTGTGCTTTTTTTTTTTTATGTCCTCAAAGAATTGGAATTTACAGTGAAGAAAAAGCTAAAGATCAAGTCATCATCCTTTCTTTTTTAAAGTAATACCAGGCTGATTGCCAGAAGTATCATATTACTATTATTGTTGTTGTTATTAGTCTGTTACACTTTTTGGTTTCTTTCAACCTCTTGGTCAGATGCATGGCTCATTTAGTAAGAAATAGTTCTGGAGTGAAGAAAAAGAACTCATGAGGTCATCATTGTCTGACATCATGTGAAAAAGCGGTAAAGCAGGAGCTTTCTTTGTGTTGCTTTTCTTGTTGCACATTTTGTGGCACTTTTGGGTTTGGGAAATCTTCCTGCTTTAATAATTCTGCAGTGCTAAGGACTTTTCTATTTTGATTAAAAAGAAAGGAAAGGAGCAAACATTGGTCTGAACTGTGCTAAAAGAAAGATAAGCGAGGAGGACGATCGGCTTTAGCTCTTAAGATCACTGTGGTGCCACTGAGGCAGCCGTCTGGCCTTGAGCTGTGTCCTGGGCATCCTCTGAAGACTGAAGACCTGAGTCACTTCTCCAGCGTTAACAGATTCCTCTGGAGCACAACCAGGAGCGGAATGGAGTTGCTCAGGTAGAACCTTGGTTCCTTGACATCACACTTTGCCAAAGAAGTCGTTCACTGAATAACTTTCCAAGTTAGTGGAGATGGAACAGAGTGGAAAGCTTAGGAAAGGCTTGGGGGCCAGCCAAACCGTTCAGACCGAGGACAGGGGCAGGGTGCAGGCATTCACGGAGAGGGGCAGGCGCTGCTAGCTCTCTGGAGGAAGCACAGCCTGTAAGCGATGCCATGGCTCATAGTCTATTGCACAGTGGACAGTGGGGAGTTTATTCAAACTTGTAGACCCCCCACGGTGAATGTTCATTGGTGACTTCTTCAGCCACAGGTGTAACAGGGAAGGCCTACTGGGGACAAATGAACAGTGCCTTATATGGGTTTTGGGGGCATATCAGAACAGAATGATATAGGCCAATTAAAAATATATTTTATTTCAGAGGGGAAGGGAGAGGGAGAGAGAGAGAGAACATCAGTGGTGAGAGAGAATCATCATTTGGCTCCCTCCAACATCCCCCACACTAGGGAGCGAGCTCACAACCTAGGCATGTGCCCTGACCCGGAATCAATCGTGACCTCCTGGTTCATAGGTCAATGCTCAAGCACTGAGCCATGCCAGCGGGGCAGGCCAGTTTTTTAAAGTCACCTCACCTATGAAGGGACTTGTCAACTATCAGAGCCATGAAGCCACTCCAGAGCAATTGAGGAGTTAGAAGGATCTTTAGGACTGATTTCATTAATATTTTCAGTGAAAATCAGGGGAATATTCTATCTGTAGAGCAAGGAGGAACTGGTTGGAATAGAGAATATTTAGAAGTTCATTTGCTCTTTTATATGGTCACAAAATTATTATAAAAATTTATCTAGCATTAAGCCAAATGAAAAATCTCACTAATTATATTGCAAACACACACACACACACACACACACACACACACCAGAAGTTAACAGTGAATCTATAGCTCCCTCAACCCTCTAACCACTTGTTCATTTTAAGAATGTTTTTACACAACTCAGAGAGAAATACAAGAAGGGACTGTGCTCCCTGACCTTTGTAGAAAATTGGATTTTCCATCATCCCAGGCAACATCACCATGGCTTGGGGTGGAGCTCATAGCATGTCCTGATATCCTTCCTGTAGTGAGGACCGGGAGGACACAGGTGAACTGTGGAATATACCAATGATTCCCAAATGCTTTGGTGTCAGGATTCCTTTATTCTTCAAAGTCACTTAGAACCCCAAAGGTACATTTTAGGTAGGTAATCTTTATCAATCTTTACCATGTCACCATTAAAACTGAGAAATTTGAAGTAGTTATTAATTAAAATATATCCACTAAATTTTAATATAAATATTTTTATGAAAAAACTATTTAAAAAAAACAATAAAAATTAGTGAGAAAATGGAAATTTTTTTAGCTTGGCAAAACCCTTTACTGTTGGCTTAATAGATGATAACTCAGTTCTCTGTCTACTTTTGCCTTCAGTCTCTTGTAATAGCAAGTCACTAGTAGCCTCTGGAAAATTCTGTGTCCACTGATGAGATAATGGGAGTGAGAAAGACAAAAAAATCTTTGAATTATTATGAAAATTATGACTTCTCAGTTCCTCTGAGGGGGTCTTTGGCAGCTGCTTTGAGAATTGCTGGTATGTACAGTAATGTTTTCCAAAAATCAATTGGAGTACTTGATGTGTGTTCAGGGTAATTTATCTCTTCGGTGAAACACTCAAAGAATATAGCCTGATCATCAAAATTATCTCTGCTTTCATTCAGAAGCGTTTATTGAGGACATATATCTAATCAAATAAAATGGTTAATCTATTCTTTAGAATGAAATTTCAAGATATTAAATGAAAAAAAGCCTCAATCATTGCCTGAAACATAGCAAATGGGTGGAAATATTGGTTCTTTTCATCATCTCCCTATTTTTCTCATAATAAGCTTCTGAATCTCAAGTTAGACATTAGTCTAAAGCACATAACTCTTGCTTTACTAGGTTACATGATTTTAGTGTGAAAACAGTAACAAAATGGCACTCCCATGTTCTGCCTGCGCAGACCCAATTTAAGTTCCTCCGGGTCAGTCCTAAGCCATCACAGCTGTCCTGTGGAATGCCTTGTGCCTCCAGGAGGTGCTCACACTCTTCCCTCCACTCTCCAGCAGCAGCAGCCTCATACCCAGGTGCAAGGCACCTTCAGCTGCCCGTGCTCCATTTGCCAGGTGAGCTTGCCCCAGGCAGCCTCTCCTGTTCCCCTCCTGGCTCTCTCATTCTGTTTTCTGCTCCAGCAGCCACTGATCCTTCCCCTCAGGTGGGTTTGTTTTGCTTTGTGCGTTTCAGAGGAAGTAGTGCTGTCTTGTGCTCCCAGAAACAGTGACTTCAGTAAACACGGCACTTCTTCATTAGTTGTTTTCCCCTACACCCACGCTGGGAGTCAGGGTGATCAGGTTGAAACTTCCTTCTCCTCCTTACTCCTCCACTGCCCCTTGACTAACTTTGCAAGCATCTGTTTCTCCCCTTAGGATGACTGCTTTCTCTAGAAGATTCCACAGGAAGATCGTTGCGGTCACATCCCCTAGAATGCCAGACATGTCTAGCTGTGTCTCAGGCTCTGGGTAGACACAGTATAGTTTCACACAGTGCCTCCGTGTGGTATTGCAAGTGCTTCCAGGGTTGAAATGGACCTAGACAATAATTCTTATTAACTAACCAAGTATTTGCTTATCTAAGTGAAGTTTGAACCCATTTACAAGTACAACGGGAATTGGAGGGAAAATATGAGCAAGTGATTATTTATTGAGTGTCTACAGAATGCCAGGCCCTAGGCTAGGTCCTTTTTAAGTCTTATTTTATATTTTCATTCTTCCAGCAGTCATTCAAGGCGGGTTTATTATATCCATTTCACAGATGGGGAAACTGGAGGTCAGATGATGAAGCTACTTGTTCATTGCACTATTCTATATAATAAAAGGCTAATATGCAAATTGTCCTCTAGACCAGGAGTTCCATCAGGGGGTGGGGCTTTCCAAGGGGAGGGGTTGCAGGTGATTGGGGTGAGAGGCCGATCAGGGGGAGGGCCAGCCAGCCAACCTTCTGCATAACGTCCTGCTGGCCGGCTGGCCTGATCCACCCCGATCCGAGCAGGTCAACTGAACTCCACCGAGCATGAATTCGTGCACCGGGCCTCTAGTATTTAATAAGGAGCAGAGCCAGGAGTTTCCAACTGCTTGACCTCAAACCCCATACCTTTCCTGCTTTGTTAGAAAGGCTCACTACCTAATAGAAACTCCATTCTGCATGTAGGAATACATATGGAATGTGGGGGCTTGGGGCTATTTTTTCTCCTCAAAGTATATTTAATGAATAATAACTTATGTAGACTCTCATTTCATCTTGGAGCCATGCTTCTAAACAAGTCTTCTTCCTCCAGTATCCTTCAAGATGCTAAACTGGGGGGATTTTTCTTATTAATCTTTGCTAACTTGGCAGGGCACTAGATGAGGATATACACCTTTGGGGTATAACATGGAGCTAACGTGGACAGGGTGTTTGGTTCTGCCTGTCTCTGGCCTCTTCCCTGTGCTCCACCTCTGTTGCCTTTCAGAGTTGGGTCAGGCCTTCACTTTCTCCTTCCATGGCTGCAAAGGAGAAATCATTGATTTGGGTCTCAGTGTTTCCAAATGGTTTATTCTTGTATTCTTATAGACAAAAGCATTAGTGTGTCCAGAATTAGCCATATAGTAATACATCATAAATCATTTTAACCCATAGATGTAAAGAAGGCTTCATCACCCCTTCTGACTAGACCTACTTACGAGACAGGGATGGTCTGTTTCCCTAATTCCAGGGGAACACGGAACAATAGCATTAGCGGTTTGTGGACAATAAGTTGATAATGAAAGGACCTAGGGTAGTTTTTCCCTAATTACCAACTCACTCATTCATTTAATATTCGTATTCACTTAGAACTTTATGCTATAATCTGTTATAAACTTTGAGTAGAAAAAGGTTTTGACTAGTTAATGTTCTATATTCTAGAATGCATTCTTAGTGAGGTTGTAGGGGTTGTCAAGCATGGCATAATCATTATGATAGCTGGGTCAAGATTTTGGAATAATTGGGAATGAGAGGACTTAATCACAAATCTGGAAAGAGATGAATTGAGCTCTCTCCCAAGTTTAATTATAACCAGTGCTGTGTTCTTGCTGAAATTAAAGCTGCACCTGAGATTGCTGACTTCCTCTTTTTGTTGAAATAATGTGTTCAGCATGAGTGAGTTATAGTAAAAGAAAAACCCTGAAAATAGGTGAAATGCAATTAACTTTGCTTTATTAAAGACATTAGTATGAATGTATAAGCCTAATGTGTCAAGGCCATGAGAACCTAAAAGCCAAGAAATGTGATATATTTTGAGAAGATGGGAATATAGTTATAAGTGTTCTCTCTGTTATACTTCACTTTGGGTAACATTTATTTCTTTGGGCATTCAGTTGTTGGAGAAAGAAAAGATTTTGATGTTTTCTTCTGGGACTTAAAAGATATGACATTTATGTTGCAAACTTACGTGTATGCTAAAAGTTACTATGGCATTTTCTTCTTTAGAATCAAGTGAAGGGAGTCAAAACCTGAGTTTCTTTTTCTGTAGCTGTGAATGCAAAAGATTGGACAGGTTAAATGGGATTCCTTAGACCAATAAATAAATGATTAATTCAGATAAAAATACAGAGAATCCTCCATTTCTCAGGGCCTGGGTTAAATGGTAGGCGGATGAATCTTTGGGAGAAATCGAAGACAGAAGGATTATGTTGCTTTATCGGAAGCTTCCTGTCTTTTAGCTGATACTTTCAAAGACGGTCCTCACAATACTGGTCTCCTTTTGAGGCTCTCAGGATTGACGTTAATTTTACTATTTTGTCTATTTGGCACATTTTGGATTTTGTCTGATGAAGTAGAAGAATTCCTAAGCAGAATAATTTTTAGAACATGATTATATTGGATTAGACAGTAAACACATTGCTTATCTATCTCAGTAATGCTCCCAGCTTTCCCTTGAATTTATTAAAATAATAAAAACTTTTTTATGCCTCATTATTTTTAATGCAGTTCTGTCATAGAACAGATTTAATCCCTTTGTTGGTGAAAGTAGTTGAAATTTCCCTTCTGAAAGGCAAAATAAAATAAAATAAAATAAAATTAAATTTCCTTTTTCTAGTTAATCTGATACCTTTTCTTTAAGTTTTATCTTAGCACACACAGGACCAAACCTGAAACCCACTCAGTCACAGGAAAGCGAGGGGCGGGGCCTGCTGTGGTGGTGGGTGGAGCAGTTCAGTGATGCTGTCCGGACTCTGAATTTTAATCCAACACTCTATCCACTGAGCCAAACCGGTTTCGACTGTCCACTTGCTTTCATCTATAAGTTTCCGTATCTGGGGAGGTTCCTAGTTATGCAGAGGCTGCCTCTATGGCTGCTGCTGTGAAATGGTGCCCATGGAAAGGAGTGGATCGATCGCCAGTCAGTGTCAGCTGATAAATCACGACACGCTCCTGTCATTAACAGCGGCTCTGACTGGAGAAAAGACAGAGAAAGATAAAGGCAGATCCTTGAAGTTCATTGTTAGGGAGGGGGTAGTGCTCTGTCCATTCTTACAGGATTGGAAGAATAAAGCAGCAGCTTCCCAGCGTGTGTTTGAAAAAGGAAGTGTGCTATTCCTTCCTTCTAGGTCATAATTAACCCAATTTTAGAGGCAGGGCTTTGGATGGCAGGGTGACATTGATTTTATTAAAAACTGTAGTTTAATAATAATGGCTTAATCAAACTGACCCTGCTGCAAACCTACAAAGGAGCTTCCCATGGGAAAAAGTCATTATTTTTTTAATGATGGCCGGAGAGAAATGGAACCGAAAAGGGGCTGGGCTAGAATTTCAGGCTGGTCTCTCTCAGGGAGCCATGCCTGGGATGCCCAGCTGCAGCCTCAGATCTCCGGCGATGCCCTGCGGGTGCTGCCACCCCGGGCAGCCTGAGGGAGGCTGTGGGCAGGGACCGCCTGGCCGAGCCTGCTGGGCTCAGGAGTGGCGTAGGTACAGCCTGCAAATGGGAAAGAGGTTCCCAGCCTTTCTTCCAGCCGAAGTCATAAATCTTTCAGGAGCGTCTAGAAGCAGGTTTTAGCTGTCTGCTGCTCTGTAGGAAGAAAATGCCTGACTGGAAAGTGCAGAAAACGTTGCCAGAGTTACCTTTTCAGCATTAAATCCACATTTCACTCCTCAGTCTCTGCCCCGCTGTGGGGGCAGGTAGTTAGACTTTCCTCTGGATGTGCAGACCAATGGTGCTGACTGCCTGGCCGGGGACCGGGTGCCTGTGCAGTACAGTGGCTGGAGTCGCTGTCATCAGACTGTACTAATTTGACATTTATGACGATGCACATAGGGCGGCTTTGACGTTTTTTTCTTTAAAAATGTCTTATAAAGAGATCTTATTTGGAATGCTTTTATGTAGCCAATACTACAAGGAGATGTCTAAGCATACTAACAAAGGCAACTGTCTTCAGCCCTTTGAGAGATGGTTTCACGCAGTAATACATGAGTTACACACAGTCCCCGTCCTTTACACTATTAGTCTAATTAGGAATGTGTGTTTATCAAAAGCACTACAACTATACACTGAGTGGCCAGACCGTTATGATCTCTGAACACATAATAATCTGGCCACTCAGAGAGAGTGTGTGTGTGTGTGTGTGTGTGTGTATTAGAGGCCTGGTGCATGAATTCGTGCATGGGTGGGGTCCAGACAGCCTGACCAGGGTGAGGGGTCCAGTTAGCCTGGACATGGGCAGTTGGCAGGCCTGCCTGCTGGTCAAACTCCTGGTTGATGGGACAGTTTTATTATATAGGGTATGCAGTGAGTGGCCAGATTAGTATGCGTTCAGAGACCATCATAATCTGGCCACTCAGTGTATTTCCTTTAATCAGTTACTATAACAGGCTTACTTTTTTGCCTGTTAACACACGTTAGCGAGAGTTTTTGTACCTCTAGGCGGTGGCTACTCCTTTATCTATTATCCTCATGTAATCACAGGATGATTTATCCACCCTCATGTTTTATTGGTGTTCTGATCTGGAAGCGTCGGGAAGCTTCCATGTCTGTGGTGTCTGGGGGGGCTTTCCCCACCTCATGGTAAAAGCCTGGATTAGCTGCTCCTCTCTCCCCAGCAGCGTGTTCGGCGCCCCTCCCCTCAGGGTGTGCTGAGAAGGTCAGTTCCTTTAAGCATCAGCTGGGATAAACACAACTGGGGAGACTAACGCATAGTTAAGGTCCTCTGTAAGCCCACATGGCTGACCTTTCCAGATTGTCTATGCAACACTGGACATAATAAGAACTTCGAATTGAAAGGCATAGGTGGGTAAATATAAAATCAGAATTTACTGGTTTTGTTTAACAAATCTGTTTCAGTTAGGCCGCTCTAATGTGTATGGCCTGCATTTGATTGTTTTGCTGCTGAAGGACAAGGGGCCTTACTCAAAAGGAGGAATTGGCGAAGGCTTTGCATCCTCATGTCCTCACGTGTCATGGGATTGGCAGTTGAAAAATAAGAGCATGTTTTCAGGCCTCTACATACAGTCTTGAAAATACTCATGGAAGTCATGACAATAATCTAAGAACGTTGTAGGTGGGTGTGAGGTACAGTAATCTAATTAAGAACGTTGTAGGTGAGTGTGACGCATGCTGAGTCCAGTTCTGTTGTGTGTGTGATCTCGGGCCAGGCTCCTCGGTGTTGAAATACCACTCACGTTACCTCCTGCTTTCGTTAGGAGTGGTTTTTAGATATTTTTCGTTCCCTTGGGAAAGATCCTTTATAAACATAAGGTTAAAAGGTTAATTTTAGGTCTGTGGTCTATGAAAAATTAAATTTTCCCTGCAAGTTTAATCAGATATTAATATAACAGCCAATCAGCCCTCTTGAACCTGCTGTGAGTTTTGACATTCCTCCTTATTGATTGCAGTGTGTTCTGCTGCTCATGCATTATTGATGGCAGATCCCCGGGGCTCAGGCTTTGTGACGGGAGAAGACGGACCTTTCTCCTCTGAATGGCGCAGGCTGGGGCCTGGTGGCTGCTGGGCCAGTGAAGGCCACCCCCCCCCCCCCCCCCCGGTCTCTGTTGTCTCAGCCCCCCGCAGCCCTGCCACATCCGGGCTGGTGAGAGGAGCTGGAAGGGACTGTTAGGTTGTGCCCAGCACGTAGAGCACTGGAGGAAGGGGTTTGTTCACGTGCTGGTAGAGAACAGTTCAAAGCGATTCAGGCACTCGAGGAGACTTTTAACTTTTAAAAAAGAAAACAGATTAAAAAAATAGTTGCTAGAACAGGGTGGACTGCCCCAAACCTATTCTTTATGTGTTGTGCTTTGGGCTGAATATCATTAAAACCATTGCTTCATGCTGGCAGCGCTTTCTGTAAGTGGCGTGTGGAGGTGTGAGGAGGTATGAGGAGGTGTGTGGAGGTGTGAGGAGGTGTGTGGAGGTGTGAGGAGGTGTGAGGAGGTGTGTGGAGGTATGAGGAGGTGTGAGGAGGTGTGAGAAGGTGTGTGGAGGAGTGAGGAGGTGTGTGGTGTGTGGAGGCATAAGAAGGCGTGAGGAGGCGTGTGGAGGCATGAGGAGGTGTGTGGAGGCGTGAGGAGGTGTGAGAAGGTGTGAGGAGGTGTGTGTAGGTGTGAGAAGGTGTGTGGAAGTGTGAGGAGGTGTGAGGAGGTGTGTGTAGGTGTGAGGAGGTGTGTGTAGCTGTGTGGAGGTGTGTGGAAGTGTGAGGAGGTGTGAGGAGGTGTGTGGAGGTGTGAGGAGGTGTGTGGAGGTGTGAGGAGGTGTGAGGAGCTGTGAGGAGGTGTGTGGAGGTGTGAGGAGGTGTGTGGAGGTGTGAGGAGGTGTGAGGAGGTGTGTGGAGATGTGAGGAGGTGTGAGGAGGTGTGAGGAGGTGTGCGGAGGTGTGCGGAGGTGTGAGGAGGTGTGCGGAGGTGTGCGGAGGTGTGAGGAGGTGTGTGGAGGAGTGAGGAGGTGTGTGGTGTGTGGAGGCGTAAGAAGGCGTGAGGAGGCGTGTGGAGGCGTGAGGAGGTGTGTGGAGGCGTGAGGAGGTGTGAGAAGGTGTGAGGAGGTTTGTGTAGCTGTGTGGAGGTGTGTGGAGCTGCGAGGAGGTGTGTGGAGGCATGATGAGGTGTGGTGTATAGAGGTGTGAGGAAGTCTTTGGAGGTCTGTGGAGGTGTGAGGAGGTGTGTGGTGGTGTGTGGAGGTGTGAGGAGGTGTGTGGAGGTATGAGGAGGTGTGAGGAGGTGTGAGAAGGTGTGAGAAGGTGTGTGTAGCTGTGTGGAGGTGTGTGGAGCTGTGAGGAGGTGTGTGGAGGCATGATGAGGTGTGTGGTGTATAGAGGTGTGAGGAAGTCTTTGGAGGTCTGTGGAGGTGTGAGGAGGTGTGTGGTGGTGTGAGGAGGTGTGTGGAGGTGTGAGGAGGTGTGAGGAGGTGTGTGGAGATGTGAGGAGGTGTGTGGAGGTGTGAGGAGGTGTGTGGAGATGTGAGGAGGTGTGAGGAGATGTGTGGAGGAGTGAGGAGGTGTGTGGTGTGTGGAGGTGTGAGAAGGTGTGAGGAGGTGTGTGTAGGTGTGAGGAGGTGTGTGTAGCTGTGTGGAGGTGTGTGGAGGTATGAGGAGGTGTGTGGAGGTGTGTGGTGGTGTGTGGAGGCGTGATGAGGTATGTGGTGTATAGAGGTGTGAGGAAGTGTGTGGAGGTGTGAGGAGGTGTGTGGTGGTGTGTGGAGGTATGAGGAGGTGTGTGGAGGTTTGTGGTGGTGTGAGGAGGTCTGTGGAGGTGTAAGGAGGCGTGATGAGGTGTGTGGAGGCGTTAGAAGGCGTGAGGAGGTGTGTGGAGGCGTGAGGAGGTGTGTGGAGGTGTGAGGAGGTATGTGGAGGCGTGAGGAGGTGTGAGGTGGTGTGAGGAGGTGTGTGGAGGTTTGTGGTGGTGTGTGGAGGCTGAGGAGGTATGTGATGCTGTGTGGAGGTGTGAGGAGGTGTGATGAGGTGTGTGGTGTATGGAGGTGTGAGGAAGTCTGTGGAGTTCTGTGGAGGTGTGAGGAGGCGTGAGGGGGTGTGAGGAGGTTTGTGGAGGTGTGAGGAAGTGTGAGGAGGTGTGTGGAGGTGTGTGGATGCATAAGGAGGCGTGTGGATGCGTGAGGGGGCGTGAGGAGGCGTGTGGAGGCGTGTAGAGGTGTGTGGAGGTGTGTGGAGGTATGTGGAGGTGTGAGGAGGTGTGTGGTGTGTGGAGGCGTGAGGAGGTGTGTGGAGGTGTGAGGAGGTGTGTGGAGGCGTGAGGAGGTGTGAGGAGGTATTAGGGTGTGTATAGAGGTGTGAAGAGATGTGAGGAGGTGTGTGGAGGTTTGTGGTGGTGTGTGGAGGCTGAGGAGGTGTGTGGTGCTGTGTGGTGGTGTGAGGAGGTCTGTGGAGGTGTGAGGAGGTGTGTGTATTTGTGTGGAGGTGTGTGGAGGTGTGAGGAAGTGTGAGGTGGTGTGTGGAGGTGTGAGGAGGTGTGAGGAGGCGTGTGGAGGCGTGTGGAGGTGTGAGAGGGTGTGAGGATGTGTGTAGAAGTGTGAGGAGGTGTGTGGAGGTGTGAGGAGGCATGTGGAGGCGTGTGGAGGTATGAGAGGGTGTGAGGAGGTGTGTGGAGGTGTTAGGAGGTGTATGGAGGTGTGAGGAGGTGTGAGGAGGTGTGAGGAGATGGGTGGAGGTGTGAGGGGGCATGTGGGGATGTGAGGAGGTGTGAGGAGGTTTGAGGAGGTGTGTGGTGGTGTGTGGAGGTGTGAGGAGGTGTGTGGAGGTGTGTGGAGATGTGTTGAGTTCTGTGGAGATGAATAAAGATGTGCTGGTCCTGGGGGTGTGGCGAGACTGTACAGCATCTATCCTCTTTGTAAACTCCTTCTCTTGGTCCGGATTCATAGAGGAAACATGAGTGCAGCTCATATGTCATTGTTGTTTAGCTTTATTGCATTCACTTGAGGAATATCTTTTAAAATAAAGCTACTTTACATTTAAAAAAGAATACAGAGAGGAAAACAATGTATATATGTGTGTGGGATAGGTGAGGTAAACATATAAAACCACATGAGATTTTTTTCTTAAAATTCGGCATAATAATAAACCATGATAACAATACATTTGGAGATTTACTTATTCTAAAATATGCTGCCAGATACCACATAACAATCAACAAGCCCCAAAGCAGAATTACATACAAAATTTAATGAAGGTATATTCTTAGTTGACCTTAAAATGAAAGAAAAATCAACCAAACTTATACTCCGCTATTTCCATCTGTCAGGACCTGCAGAGGAATTCCTGTGCTTCCGTGGACAGAACTTCAGTTCCACTCTGTGGCTTGGAGGGAAAATCAATTACGCGCCAAGGCTGTGGCTGCTGGAGGGGGCATTAGCTGTGCCCCATCTACTCTGACCGTCCTCTGCTCTGGCCACAGCTTTTAGGGGAGAAAAAACCTTCAACTTTTGTCTTTGGGAAACCAAGTGATACTTTAAAAAACGTAATGAACCCTGAAAATTGCTACTTACCAAATGAACGTGAAAATGCTACATCAAGGAGGTTGACAAATTGTCTTCTTGGATACTCCCTGTGCATGGCAGTGTTTCTGGAGTAAGTTTCCATCTAGGCCCTTTGGGGAGACACAGAAAAGCAGAGATACATGTTAAGATTAAAGCTTATAAGAATAAAAAATGAGACAATACAATTCTTATATTTCCAGTAGGACATGATCTCACTCATCTGGGGAAAATGGTGAACACCATAGACTGATGAACAAGAGCAGACCCAGAGATAAGGAGCCATGTGTTAGACTGTTGGACCTCAGAGGGAGGGTGGGGATAAAAGGGAGAGATCAACCAAAGGACTTATGTGCACACATTTGAGCCTAACCAGTGGTCCAGGACAATAGAGGGTGGGGGAATGAATGGGGGGGAGGGCTGGAATGGGGGTTTGAGGACAAATATGTGATCCCTTAATCAATACAGAAATTAATTTTAAAAAAGATTAAAGCTTGCTAATTTCATGGGCTGGAGGGAGGGGGATGAGGGGTGACTGTGAATAAGTGAGGTGCAGGAGTTTCTTTTTTGGGGTAATGACATGTTCTGGAATTAAGTAGTGATGATGGTCACACAACGTTGTGTAGACTAAGAATCACTGAATTACATACCTTACAAGCGTGAATAACAGGGGTTGTGAATTTTATCTCCTTTCATTTATTCCAGAGTTTTAGTTATCATGTACTTATCTATCTGTGTTTGTCTAGTCAAAAACAGTGGCTACGCATGTCACACCTGCTGTAAGGCTTTCGTTGCTTCTGTTTTACCTGCTGCTTCCGGGTTCGCCTCCTTAGTCCCTGATGTCATTGCGATGGAACCCTTCAGTGGCTCTCCTTGCTGTAAGCGGGTCTGCGCACACAGTGGGGCAGACTATGCGTGGACAGGCTAAGGGCTGCCTTTCCCTCCTGCTCCTTAGGATGGATTCCAACTCATTGCTTGGCACTTAGGGCCATCTGCCTCTGAGCTCCAGCCTGCTTCCGTCAGCCTCAACCTTCATAAGCTCATTCCACCACATCCTTCACTCTTTTATTTGGTCATTGGTTCTTCTTCTTTAAAAAAAAAAAAAAAAAAAAAAAAAAAAAAATATATATATATATATATATATATATATATATATATATATATATATATATATATATATTTTATTGATTTTTTTACAGAGAGGAAGAGAGAGGGATAGAGAGTTAGAAACATCGATGAGAGAGAATCATCAATCAGCTGCTCTTGCACACCCCCTACTGGGGATGTGCCCGCAACCAAGGTACATGCCCTTAACCAGAATCGAACCTGGGACCTTTCAGTCCGCAGGCTGATGCTCTATCCACTGAGCCAAACTGGTTTCGGCTGGTCATTGGTTCTTCTGTTAAGCTTTATGGGCTCATTTGTTCATTCATTCATTCATTCGCTCACTTATTCATTCAATGAACGGCATGCCTTATCTCCACATTGCCCCTGGGTGGGATGTCCACTCTGCCCAAGGTGCAACGACTATGCTCTTCACCCGCCTTCTTCTCCCGTCATCTTCCTCTGGCTCCTCGGGATTCTCAAGGTCCTGCTTCCCTCCCACCCCTTCTTGCAACGTTTCTTGGCCATCACACGCCAGTGTTTCCTCTCTACAAGTGCTGAGTAAATGTCACAGGAAACATGTCCTCAGAGCAGAAATGGAGGCCACAGGAGATCCATGTGTGCTGACTCCCCGGACTCCTCCAGGACGGGTCTGCAGCCTGCCTTTCAGCTTCCGGACCTGAGCTGAGGGGCCTCTGCTTGTGGAAGTGACAATGGATGTCAAACTGACAATGAAGGCTGCTCTTCATGCGGCTCACTGGTTTTCATGCTGTTGCAGGATCGTAACCATAAGCCAAGGAATGTCCACATGCTGGTATTGATGAGCTGGCCTGAGCTCTAAGCTTTATGTAAGTGGTTGTTACCTCCAAGCTATTGGAACTACGTTGAGAGGGTATTTTGGAACAAGTGAAACTCCTCCCGGATTTCAGAGGATTTCAGGACAGGAACGATGGGGAAACCAGGCCAGTGGCTCTTATCTAACTTACCTCAAATGCTGCTATCGGTGAGCACTGCTAGGTTTGAGAACCCTTTTCTTTTTTCTCATCTAGTTCTCTTTCCTATTTGCATAAGTGGACAAAAATGATTCGGACAGCTTTATATTTAATAATGCATAATCTAATCCTAGAGGTGATGTAATGTGAGGTTATAGAATGAAAATATTTTCAAATAAAGGCTATTCCTCTTGAAATGTCAGTCATATGCCCCTTCTAGAAGGAAAGGCGAAGAAATAAAAATGTCTCTCTTAATGTTACACAGCCAGTGACCAAGCGTGCCGACGTGCTTGACACTGGGTGGGAGATGGGGTTTGTAAAGGAAGATTAAAATGTCATGTCATCTGAAGGTTTTCGGGATTCTGCAGGCTGTCTTTGGCTGTGTATGGAAATGGGTTCTTATGGTCCAGATATGCCTTTTCAAATGGTTTATCATAAAAATAATATGTTCCTTCTGAAGTACTTTTATAGCCTATGGATGGCAATGGTTTAATTATGGAGTTAAAAATGAAAACTGAAGTCAGGGTATAATTTTAATTATAATAATTATAGCCCCAGCAGTGTCAATTGCTAATTCAGCTATGGCTGTTATTAAACTAGTCAACTATTTGGAGTGTTATTTTAAAAGCAGTTAAAGTTTTTCTGTGCTCTCTTTGCTGTTTTTTTGTTGTTGTTTTTTTTTTATGTTCATGAAAGAGAAAGTTTTAATTTATTTAGGAAGGTTTTTTCTCCTGCTGCTCCCTATATGCTAGAAGACACTTCTCTGCCCATTACTAGTTGACAGTAATGACGAATCAAGAATCATGGTTTCAGATGAAACAAGCCATTGTAACAGGCCCTTCTTTTCATATATTATAAATTCTCAACGAATAAAACAAAATTAAAACTATTGAAAGGAGAGTGGGCTATTATAATTAGGCAGCAGGTTTAGTAACATTCACGCCATTTGAAGATATTTATTTTGCTCTTTTGTTAAAAACAATAATCACCAAGACAAGCTCTTTCTAGCTTCTCTATTTAGTCAAGTACAGTTGTTCCCCTGATCTGCAGTTTTTCCACACAGGCTTCAGGTACCCATGGTCCAAAATATCCAATGGACAGTCCCCAGAATAAACAACGGAAAGGTTTAAACTGTGTGCTGTGCTGAGTAGCGCACCGGCATTTGGTGCCATCCTGCCTGAGACATAACTCCTTCCTTTGGCCAGCGTCTCCCGGTGCCACAGAGCTGTCCTGGTCACCAGACCGACCGCTGTGGCATCTCAGTGCTGGTGTTCACGTCACCCTTACTTCACCTACGAGTGGCCCCAAAGCTCAAGAGGAGTGATGCTAGCAGCTCAGATAAGCCACGAGAAGCTGTAACATGCCGAGTGAAAGACTGTGTATGTACAGGAAAAGACAGAGTATGTATTATACTAGTCTAGTGTTGGGTACCATTAAAGGCTTTAGGTCCTACACAAAGGGGAGCTACTGCTTGGAACTTGGCTATGGAAGGCATACCCCCCCTTTCCTCAGAGTGGGACTGGGACCCATTGACATTTCCAGTAGGAGCAGAATGGTCAGATGTTCTGCTTCCCCCTCAGTCATGTCATATCCGCTGATTTAAATGACATGTTTTGGGAAAGTTACCTATTCTGCATTGAGTCAATGTTCAGTTGTTTAAACTGTTGTGTTTTGAGAGTTCTTTATGCATTCTAAATTCTATTCCTTCATCAGATACATGCTTTGAAATCAGTTTCTCCTAGTCTGTAATTTCTATTTTCATCCTCTTTTAAGTTTTTTGAAGAGCAATTTTTTTTTAATCTGAAGAAGTTCAGTTTATCAGTAGGTGCTTTTGGGTGTTGAGTCTAAGAGCTCTTTGCCTGGTCCTAGATCCCAAAGATTTTGTTATTTCTGGACTCTCTAGTCTCTTCCATTGATCTCTGTGTCTGTCCTCTGCCAGTATCTCACGGATTGGATCACTGCCACTATGTAATGTCTTAAATCAGGTAGAACAGCACTTCTCTCTTTATTCTTTTCATGGCTTTCTTAGCTATCCTTGTTTCGTGGCCTTTCCAAATAAATTTTAAATTAATCTTGTGTATATCTACAAAAATTCTTGCTGGGAATTAGATGGTAATTACATTAAGCCTGTATGTCAATATGAGGATAATTTATCTTTTTACTATGTTGAGTCTTCCAATTCAAAAACATTATTTTACATCTTCTGTGATTTCTTTTCATCAGCATTTTGTAGTTTTCATTGTATAAGTCCTATATATGGTTGGTTAGATTTGTAACTAAGTATTTCATTTTTGAGAAATTATAAATGATATTGAGTTAAAATTGTGTATGTCTATGTGTTCTTGCAGACAAACATATACATGCATACATTTACTTAATTTTGGCATGTTTATCTTGTACCCTGAAAAACCGATGATGATGATGTGTAAGTGCAGGTCGCAAGTCCTGTCTTTGACTTAGAGCTTTATCTTTTCTCCTTCTTACTGATTGGTTGGGCGATTGCCCTAGGCATTCATTCTTTTATTCAGCAAACATTAATGCGCAACCACCATATACAGAGTTGTTGGTTAGGTATTTCTGGTAATCTGGAGTGAAAGAAGATAGGATTTCATTTAACAGGAAAGGGGGCAGCAGTGTAGGCAACCATCTGTAATACTAATCATGAGAAAACCAACTGTAGTATGAATCGAGACAAAACCTCTATGGTGGCCAAAACCAGTTTGGCTCAGTGGATAGAGCATCGGCCTGCAGACTGAAAGGTACCAGGTTCGATTCCGGTCAAGGGCATGTACCTTGGTTGTGGGCACATCTCCAGTGGGGGGTGTGCAGGAGGCAGCTGATCAATGTTTCTCTCTCATCTATGTTTCTAACTCTCTATTCCTCTCCCTTCCTCTCTAAAAAAACAACAAAAACCAAAAAAACCTCAAAGGAAGAAACAAGTAATTATGACTCTGAGGATCCAGAACATTGTCATGAGGAAAGTAGAATACATGCGGAATAAGGTTGATGGTAAATTTCAGTGGCAGACAGGTGGAGGGATAAGGAAGCCGTGTGAGTAACATCCAAATGCATGAAAGGTCTTGATTAAGGTGACCAGATCATTCAGGTATTGGCAGGACAGTCCTGATTTCTAACAATTTTTCTCGCGTCCAATGTTTTCAATCTTTCCAAAAATCGGGACTTTTTTTTTTAAAATGCTGAGGGACTTGGGAAAAATTGTTAGAAATCAGGACTGTTCCGCCAACACCGGGACCGTCTGGTCACCTTAGTCTTGGTGTACTCTGAGTTGGAGCCCAAGGTGTGTTGAGCTTGTTGTGATACAGGGAACTGGGTAGGTGAGACAAGTTTTGATTGTGAGGTTTCTTGAATGCTCTGGTATGATGTTAGACCTTCAATCTGTAGTAAATAGAGAGCTGTTTAAAGATTCGAAACAGGAGAATACCACGATTATGATGATTTAGGAAGATGCTTCTGCTAATAGTGCCGAAGACAGATTAGGAAATCAAGGGACTGGAGAGAAGGAACCTGTCAATGCTTGCCATAGTTCAGGCAGGAGATACGGAAATGCAAAGCTGGTCTCTTTCAAAAAGGCCAGAACATCTGAACTGCAGCGAGCGGCAGGCGACTATTGCTGTTAATCCAAACAGCGTTTTCTTTTTGTGATTAGGAAGAGATGGGAATCCTCAGGTACGTGGGAGAATAAAATTGGATTTTTTTTGGGGGGGAAAAGCACTGCTTTCACTTAAGGTTTCTAGCCTCTTTTTAAGCAGTAAATATAGGGTGTGATTTTCTTTGAGTGAAGCAGTTTTGAATTTTCAAAAGGCAATCACTCTCTAAGAACCAGTAGTTTTTAGCCTGAATTGGTCTTCTACAGGAGGCAGTCCCTCTGAGTTATCTGCTTTGTAATGTAAAATTCGAGTTTTTCTGCCCTATTGAATGGGGGTAGTATTTGTGAATAGGAGCTCAATTTCAGAAAATTCTACCTCTGTTCATAACACTGAAGGTCTGGAGATCAGGGAACTGACCCCATGAAGGATGGACAGGCCTAAGTATTTCTGGTGATAACTTATCTGTTTTAAGCAGTAAAGCCTTATCCTAAAGTGTAGCTTCTCAAAGTGATGAGCTCCACCCACTCACTAGTGTGATGAAAAACGAAAACACGCAGGTCACTCTGCAGGTGACCTGCTTCTGGAGAACCTATTTTCCTGGGGACAATTCTTTTTTCTTCTCTCCTCCCCCCCCCCCCCCCCCCCTTTCTGGAATTCCAGAAACTCACCCTGGAATTATGGCATCACTTGATGCTTTTTTTTTTTTATTTAATATATTTTATTGATTTTTTACAGAGAGGAAGAGAGGGGGATAGAAAGTTAGAAACATCGATGAGAGAGGATCATTGATCAGCTGCCTCTTGCACACCTCCCACTGGGGATGTGCCCGCAACCAAGGTACATGCCCTTGACTGGAATCGAACCTGGGACCTTTCAGTCCGCAGGCCGACGCTCTACCACTGAGCCAAACTGGTTTCGGCACACTTGATGCTTTTAATCACTATTCTCTGTGCTTCTACATGGAAAGTAGACAGAGATAAAATTATGTCTTTGACTTACCAGAACTTTGCTTTAAGAACCCTTGAGATATTTCAGTGATGGGCATGCCAAAGAAGCATTTTTCTGCTCTGGGTCATGATGGTTTATATGGCAAGAATTTAGTTAGCACAGTCTTGACTTTGCCAGCTAACCCGTGCTGTGAAGTTAGCTCCATCTCAGTTTTAAAAAGGGAAGACATGTGTGCAGAACTTCTTCAGCCTCCATGAGAAATTGCTGTGAAGAGATGCGTGCTCCCACGTTACTTCCAGCTCCGTTTTCTCACGTGCACAAGCTCTTCATTCGGGTTTGATTAAACAGCGAAGTCATAGCTGCAAACTGGCATTGTTTGCTTTGGTCTAGTTTGAATAGTGACCTTGAAGCAGATCACGCTGTGCTGTGAGCTGAAAGGTAATAGCACCGAATGTCAAAAGGTTAGTCCCGCAAAGAGGGTGGCCCCGAATGAGAAAACATAACATGTCACTCTTGGACATTGAGATCCATCGTGCTCTGCTAATTCCTAATTCTCATTTTTACTGCATTCAATGTATACGTTTCTTTTTGTCTCAGTGAATGTTTATGTGCAGTCCATGTTTTAAAAGTGATAATTTAACCATTACCTATTAAAGCTTTCATGACTGCAAAAGTGAGATGTTAGACATACGGTGCATTAGAGCAGTACTTTCCATCTTGCATATTTTACGGAGGGCTCTGGTGAGCAAAAATGGGGTCAACATTGGGGCTGACTCACCCCTGAAGGCAGAGGGCAGTGTCTGCTGGGCTCACGTCCACTGTGCTGGTCATAGGCTAGGCCTCCAGCTGCCCGGGCTGGACAGGGATGCTGGCTCCACTCCTCACCACACCGTATTGAACAGCTTTCTTCACTTCTCTAAATTCCAGTTTGCTCATCTGTAAAAGGGAGAGGAGTGATCTTTGCCTCCCAGGCTACTTTAGTAAGACGTACATCAGGTCTTCCAGGGAATGCACTTAACAGTGTTTCTGGCACATAAACACTCAGTCCATGGTAGGTACTATTATTCATTCTTCCCACAAATACATATCGGTCATCTGTTTTGCTCCAGGATCTGTTCTAGATGCTGGAATATAAAGCAAACAAAACAGGCAAAGGTTCCTAGTATTAGGGAATCAATAACAAATACGTTATTTGGCATTCTAGAGATAGGTCAGAGCTGTGGGACCAAATTGAGCATCATTAAAGGATTTTGTGTGCAGGATTCTGGAGCAAATGCAGTTTTAATTAAGGAGTCACTGCAGGCCTTATTGGGAGGATGACATGTGAACAGACTTGAAGGCATTTGATTGTTAAAATTATTAATTATACTGAAAAGGGTTGTGCTTTGTGTTTACATTTGCGCCCTTACCACTTGTATTGCAACTTAATAATAATAACAACAAATTAATACTTAATAGTAACAAAATTTAACCCTAATAATCCATGCTAATAAATGGGTAATATGCTAATTAGACTGCCCGTCCTTTCTGACAAAGCTGCTCTCCTCTGCTGCTCTCTTTCCTTTATTCCTCTTCGCTTTCCACCAGGTCTTCTCGGTAAATCACCACTCCATCAGGATGTTTCTTTCCTCTGACTCTGCAGTGGTGTTGTATGCTCAGTGCTAGTTCCCTTAATACTCGTTTTTTAAAGATTTGCTTTATTATTATTTTTTTGTTGTTACTCTGCTTTTTGTCTGTCTATACTAGAAGCAAGCGATATTTGAAAGACTTGATTCTAGAAAGCCCTGGTTTCTTGGTCACAGAAGCCTGTCAGATGCAGTGTGATGACCACATTTACCACGTGGGTACGGTGGACCCTTCTCTAACGTGGTGTGAGAAGTCCGAATATATCCCTAAGATAAGAGTAAAATGTGAAAGTTGTATTTTAGGAACTTAAATTACATATATATTTTATTGATTTTTTACAGAGAGGAAGGGAGAGGGATAGAGAGCTAGAAACATCGATGAGAGAGAAACATCTATCAGCTGCCTTCTGCACACCCCCTACTGGGGATGTGCCTGCAACCAAGGTACATGCCCTTGACTGGAATCGAACCTGGGCCCCTTTAGTCTGCAGACCGACGCTCTAGCCACTGAGCCAAACCAGTCAGGGCTCACGAACTGTTTATTAACTGTTATATCAAACTAAGGTATTAAGCCTCAGGAGTGAGGTATATACAGAGAGAAATAAAATTTTCATCCTGAAAAGGGTCTTAAGTGGGAAGAATTGAAAAGGAAGGAATGGAATTACTTGCAGACGAATAGGGCAACAGGAGGTGACAGGGATGGGGAGGCAGCAAGCAGGAAGCATGGGCAGGAGGGCTGACTGCAGGAGAAGGTTCTGGCCTCAGGTGCGGGGGGTCCAGGTGGGGGGGAGCAGGGGGGCGCTGCCACTTTGATAGCTGATGGTTCCTCTGTGAAATCAAAAGCTTCTCAGGAAAATCTTTGGAAAATCTGAAAGCATGCATTTCTGTGTGATGCTTTAATTTGGTCTTTTGGACTACTATACCAGTGTTTTTCAACCTTTTTTGGGCAAAGGCACACTTGTTTCATGAAAAAAATCACGAGGCACACCACCATTAGAAAATGTTAAAAAATTTAACTCTGTGCCTATATTGACTATATATAAAGTAATTCTCTTGAATAGGAATCAAATAAACACAAAGAAAGTATTTTATAATTACTTTATTATGAAATATTAAGTAAACAAAATAGTGAAAAATTATAAAATTCTTGTCTTGTCTGCACCTACAGCACACCAGGCAACATCTCACTAGTGTGCCGCGGAACAGCAGTTGAAAAACGCTGTACTATACTATCCATATGAAACAATAAAAGCATGCAATGCAATTCTCAGTAGCTTCCGTTTTTTAAAACGGCTGCATTTGCTTTACTTTCCTGTGTAAGTTTCGCAGCTTCAGTTCCAGGAAAGGCAGCATTCACAGCCCAGAAGGACTGTGCTGCGGCCCCCGCTGGCCCCTCTTCTCTTTGGGCCTGAGGGCTGCCTCCAGCTGTTTCTTCTGCATCTCTTCTGTCACCTGCAGCCCAGGGCCCCTGGCAGGGGCTGCTCCTTAGAATGGCAGGCTCTGTGGTTTGGAACTCCATCGCTGACGTCAGCTTTCGGTGAGAGCCAGGGGAAGAAAGAAGTCCTTGTCAAGGACAGTCTCTTATCTTTCCTTTAATCTCCCTCTTTCACTGAGCTTCAGGCTGTTAGACGATGTCCCTGGAAATCAAAGTGAAAGTCCTTTAAATACGTTCCATGACCTGTGGATTAAAAGTCTGCTTCCTTGGGAGCCATGGGGTTTGCCGGAAGCTCATAATGGCTGTACCCACCTTGTGCTTTTGGGACAGATAAACCATAGTCCTGGATAGGAGGGGGCCATCACTGAGTCAGCCTGGTCCCCACACATACTGCCCGAGCTCCAGCTGTGTGATGGAGGGAGGGGTGGAGGGAGGAGCGGAACCTGAGGGCTCCGGGCAAACACCTGGCAGTTGAGGGAGACAGGCCCTCTAGGCAGGTGTGTGGAGGTTTTCTTTAATGAGTTGGTACATTTTTGAAAATCACTTGGCAACTGCTGCTATTTTATTAACATGCAACAGCATTAATATTTCGTGAATCCTTTTTGAAACATGACAGGTGATTGGAGCTTTAGCAATGTATCATTTGGCAGCAAGGAGTAGTTTTCAAAACTCTTAGCATTGTCATATATGGACACCCTCTGTAAGCATGTGTGGTGCATGTGGTGGAGACAAACATGGATAGAGTCTTCATACTGTGTCTACTTGACTCAGTAAAATAGTGAGGTGGGTGCTGTCCCCAGACGCCATCGTTAACGGGGTGCTTCCATCCAGAATGACGTCCCTGGTCACTCATGTGGGGGCCGCTTCCAGAACGCAGGCCCCCGCTTCCCGCAGCAGTCACTGTGCAGTCACTGCCCCACGGGCAAGTCTTGCTCCTTCTTTAAAGCTCTGGCATTAGCTGCTAGCTTAAGACATGAAAGAAAAATAATCAACAATGTTGCTTGTCTGGGAATAAACTGAAAATTCAATTTTGAGACGCAAAAGTGCATTGTATCTCAGGCCAGCTTCTATTGATTTTAGATGAACTTTGTATTGTTTCCTTTTTAAAAGATTGCAGTTAACACGAACAGTAATTAGGAAAGCAGCTGTCCTTGGCAAAATGGGAGAGGTTTCAAAACGTCCAGGGTCTCCCAGGCTAGCAGGGGAGGCCCAGGGGCAGATAGCTCGCTCACCGGGTATGTTGTTTAGTGGATGCACAGACTGTTCTGGAAGCACACGGGAGGGAGAGGTTGGGCTGAGGATAATGACTTTACAGAACAAGTCCCATTGGAGCTCGGCTGGCTTGGGACCCTTTGTTTATCCATCAGGATATTGGCCGTTCAGTCCCGGAAAGGAAGCGGGCACTGTGCCCGATTGAAGAGGGTGAAGGTGAGCGTGGCACTCTCCCTGCTCTCCGGAGCTCAGGCTTGGAGGACAGACACCTACCTGAACAGGTGATGCAGGCCCGGCAACCAGAGCTGAGGATGGGGCGCTGATGGAGATGCTGATGGAGGGGGCGGAGAGACGGGGCCTTGGCCTGGGGAAGGGAGGCCACGAATAGCTCCAGAGGGGGTGTGACAGGCTCCCAGGGTGTCTCTGTGAGCCCTCAGTGCCTCTGAGACACAGGATGGAGTGGAATTGTACTTCCTGTGATTTAATCTAGTAGAGGACCCTCTACTTGGGAGAAAACCTCATCATCAGCTCTTACAATCATTGCTGCCCTTGGAATGGCTTCTTGGTAGCACTTAGGATGTCTTCTGCCTCCTTTATTTTTTGTGTAACATTTGAATTTTGGAAAAATAAATTAGAGGGCCGAGTTCCGTTCAGCTTTCCCCCTTAAATTTCTTTTCTATTTTATATTTAAAATAATTATTTGTAAAATGTTATAGTGCTCTGGGTTTATGTACTTGGTTACTGATAATAACAGGCATTTTCAGAACCACGCACTGTTCACGCACTCCCTTTCTTTAAGAGTTCCTATCAGCTGAAACCGGTTTGGCTCAGTGGATAGAGCGTCGACCTGTGGACTGAAAGGTCCCAGGTTCGATTCCGATCAAGGGCATGTACCTTGGTTGCGGGCACATCCCCAGTAGGGACTGTGCAGGAGGCAGCTGATCGATGATTCTCTCTCATCGATGTTTCTAACTCTCTATCCCTCTCTTCCTCTCTGTAAAAAATCAATAAAATATATATATATATATATATATATATATATATATATATATATATATATATATATTTTTTTTTTTTTTTTTTTTTTTTTTTAAAGAGTTCCTATCAGTATTCAGGCACTGTTATTCACCTCCCAGGAACTTATATCGTTTGTCCTACATTTTGGTGATAGTGCCATGGAAGAGTACAGCAAAGTTCGTGGCATTATAACCATTTGCTTACAGTTCTTAGCAGAAAGAAGACTTGTCACAGAGAGAATGTGCACATTTTTGACAGGCACTGAGGAACAATATTATTTCATTGTTTTTCAGGAATAAAGGGAACCACGTTTTAAAGCTGAGATGCTTGCAGGGTAAATGTGCATGGAGTGGTGGCTGCATGCATGACAACATGCTTCCCACTTAACAGCATAAGTAGGGGTGGGGTGCGCTTCCCAGCCATCTCTGGGTTTGCATAGCCTGACACGGGGGCCAGATTTCAGGGTGCACATGAAAGGATTTCTGTTGCAAAATGAAAAACTCCTTTAACAAAATGAGATAATCAAGTCTGGATGCCAGTCTGGCTTTTGCCTTCTGTTCACCTGGCTGAGAGAGGGTTTTGGCATCTGGGAACCTGCTGCGCATGTCCTGTGTGGGCAGAAGGGGGCAGCAGAGAAGCCACTTGGACAGCCAGCATCCTGGTTTGTTTCCTGCTGAGAGCAGGGGCTGCACGATTTAAATATTTTAAAAGGAAATGAAAATTGGAAGTCATATCTTTTATTCACTTAAACCCAAAGATTATTAGGGAAAAAATTAAAACAGCATGGTTTGGATTTCTGCTTGTCAGCGTTAGCTCGCTCTCACAGATGCCGCAAAGATGTTGAACTGTAACGTTTGTGGGTTTTGTTGTTCCTCTCAGATCTGAATAGCAAATGCCCAGCGGATTGCTTCATGCAGTTCGGCTTGCGATGGGGCTATTCTTCCTCCGATGTCATCCATGTGTTTACAGGAAAGCAGATGCTCCATGGGTTTCTAAGTAAAACCATTTCCTTTCTTGTTCAAACAAAGGCATCTTAAGGCCTTCTGACTGGCTTTTGGCTTTGAAGTCAGTGAATGGCCTCATTTTTGTTGTTTGATTTTTAAAATATTGCCCGTGTAAAGTTCTCTCCCTCCCTCTTTGTTCAAGAATGAGGTCCAGGAAGGCCGATGGTCTTATGCCCGTCAGCGTGGAAAACTCGTTGCCTGATTAGCGGAAGCGGTAGTGTTTTCCTGTACAGGATGGCCTAAGTCATGCTGTTGTGCCTGGCTAACCAGTTTTATTTCCTGTATGTGAAAGCTATTCTATTTCTCACTAACATCCTGTATTTCTTTCTCTGGGATCAAGGACAGTAAAACCACAGAGCTAAGGCCTCCCTGAGAGCCATTGGGGTGTTTTGTTTTTTTAAAAAACATATTTTATTGATTTTTTACAGAGAGAGGAATTGAAAGGCATAGAGAGTTAGAAACATCGATGAGCGAGAATCATCAATCAGCTGCCTCTTGCACACCCTCCACTGGGGATGTGCCCGCAACCAAGGTACACCCCCTTGACCGCAATCAAACCCGGGACCCTTCAGTCCTCAGGCCGATGCTCTATCCACTGAGCCAAACCGGTTTCGGGATTGGGTGTTTTGATGGATTCTGTGTGTAAGGTAAAGAGCAATGGTGAGTGCTGAGCAGGTGCTGCTTTCGCTGGTTTACCCGTGGGAAGAGGTGTCGGAAAGTTCTATGGCGTTTCCTCTGCCGGGAGTCGGTGAAGACAGAGCTACCGTCTGAGCTGAAGGTGTAGGCCCGCTGCTCTATATTGTGGCCAATGTCACCTACGGACTTCCCTGTCATAGGCCTGTTCCATAAGCAGTGAGATACAGGTCCTTCTGCACAAAGTGAGAAGTTGGGCATTCGCTTAACTAAGGAATGATGGCTTTCCTATTAGAAGACTTTAGGAGCCAAAACTGGTTTGGCTCAGTGGATAGAGCATTGGCCTTCGGACTGAAAGGTCCCGGGTTTGATTCCTGTCAAGGGCATGTACCTTGGTTGCGGGCATATCAGCAGTGGGGGCTGTGCAAGAGTCAGCTGATCGATGTTTCTCTCTCATCGATGTTTCTAGCTTTCTCTTCCTCTCTGTAAAAAATCAATAAAATATATTAAAAAAAAAAAAAAAAAAGACTTTAGGAGCCAGAGATTCCCTCTCTCCCTCCTCGGATCACTTGAACAGAAGCAGAACAATACCATTCCAGGGCTGTGTTGTCCTTCGAATTCCTGGTGTAAACAGAGTTATGTATTTTCTCATCTGTCAACACACCATCGAAGGACAAAAGAAAAATACTGCAAGCATTTCTTTTTATTAATTATTTTAGTGTGTCGCCACCCGAACAGATTTTGCTGTTTGTTTATATAAATTTTCAGATTGGTGTGGGGTTTTACTCTGTTTCACACATGGAGAGCATTTCTAGGTCTTGAATTGTAAGATACATATTTCCCGGAGCAACAATTCTAGTGGAAAAATAGGATTGTTGCTTTTCATTAAATCTCTCCTCGTAGAAAACAACTGTGGAAAAGCGTGGTCCTCATTAGTGCTTCTTCCTGGGCTTTAAGAAGTAGAATTATTTTTGGAAAAATATAATACTGAAGCATTGCTGATCTCCAAGATAGCATCAAATGAAAGGCTTCTTTTGCAGGTATATTGAAAAAGTACATTAGTATATCTAGTTTTTAGCGTTCTTTGTTTTGTCTTTTGATACCAAAAGAAACAAACTATTACTTCTCCAAGCTTGAGTGGCCAGAGCACACATCACTCACGGAGTAAACTTCTCAGGAGCCTTGTCTCACGTGGCACACACGGGAGGGAGGGAAGGAAAACCACCCACCCGCTCTGCCTCCACTTTCGGTAACAATCTCTGTATATTGTCAGTTCCTTCTCTCAAAGAAACCTAATGATGAAGCTAACTTAGGAGACTTTAGTAAAGCACCAGTTTGGGGGGAAATCAAAGTCATCTGAGTACGATCATAATAGAACAAAACAATTAACATAATTTTGTGAGAACATTTGGCCACTTTTACATTTCTTTCCAAATAGACAAATATTGAAAAATTCTTACAACATTCAGTAGAAATCCTAGAGAAAACAGCTCACATTTTGACAACAACAAGAAAATAGGGGTTGGCTTCTTTTTCTGCTTGATGATTTATCGTATCTTTTGAGGAATTGACTTTTAAGTGTAAATCTGGGGGTATTTATAACATATGTTGAAACCTCAGTCCCAGAGTGACACAGTTAGTGACTTTAGAGTGTGTAGAGAGTATGCAGACACTCGTCCAGGGTAACATCCCTCACCGAGAACAGCAGAGTCCTTTGCAAGGGTGAGCATAGTGTCACTCAAGCAGTATTTCTCCAAAACTAATTTTTGTGTCATTTATATAAATTAACTGATCATTAAGCAGTTCTTGAAGGTCTGTCAGAAGCAGGTTTTGTCCAGTGTTTCCCAAAGTGTGGTACCTGTACCCCCAAGGGTACGGGAAGAGTTTGGTGGGGGTACGGGTTGCACTGGAGTTTGGTGGGGATATGCACTGCACCGTGCTTAGCTGCGCCTAATTCTACGTTCTCATGAGTACCAGGGGTACTCAGCGTTATGAAGGGGTAAACATATGTCAAAAGTTTGGGAAACACTAACAGCCATTAACGGAGCGGCCCTATAGCTAACTCTGCTTTCCTCCCAGAGGTGATGCGGGTGAAGAACCTGTCACTGGTCTGCTCCAGAGAGGTGGCTGTGGTCGGGACATGCAGGCGCTGGCTGGGGGATGCAGTGGGGGACCAGCGAGAGGGCCACTGTGTTGGTAACTGTTGGGCACTCATCCTTGCCAAGAGGAGCCGGAAACAAGCCTGGCACAGCTCAGTCATGCGCTCTGTAGAGACGCTATGGCACGAGGAGAACCAGCCCTCTCCATGCAGAGGAGCCTGTATAGAGGAATGACAGCCAGGTGAACCTTTTGAGCAGAGAAATCCAGAAGAAGCGTGTTCAGGCAAAGCAGAGATTCTCCTGGCTGCGCCGATTTCTGTCCCTCAGGCATTGCCTGGCTCTGTGGCATGGACAGCACCCCTGCTTGTCCTGTTGTGGCTCTTTTCAGCCACCTTGGCCCACATGGGTTGACTTCAACGTCATTGGATTCTCAGGCAAAACAAAAGTGCATTGAGCTTAGCAGACCTTACCTGGGTGTGATACAGGTAGAACTGGTTACTGGGAGACCCTTACAGATACAGGTAGAACCGGTTACTGTGAGACCCTCACACATACAGGTAGAACCGGTTACTGGGAGACCCTCACACATACAGGTAGAACCGGTTACTGGGAGACCCTCACACATACAGGTAGAACCGGTTACTGGGAGACCCTCACACATACAGGTAGAACCGGTTACTGGGAGACCCTCACACATACAGGTAGAACCGGTTACTGGGAGACCCTCACACATACAGGTAGAACCGGTTACTGGGAGACCCTCACACATACAGGTAGAACCGGTTACTGACACATACAGGTAGAACCGGTTACTGGGAGACCCTTACAGAGCATCCAGGGTTTCTACCTGGTTCTCTTCACCAAGAAAACATAATCATGTGAGTTGTCTTCTTTTGAGGATGAAACTTTGTAATGAGCTGTTACGGGGAATAGGAAGGCCCCAGGCGTTTATACGAATGCCATGCTGTGCTCACACGGTGGGTGGGTTGGGGTCTTTGTAGGGCTTAATGTCATGTCTACTGTATTTTTTATTTGTTTCTTTCTGTGAAAGGACTCAGTGATTTATTTCACGGGCAAGGAAAAAGGAAACATCTTGATGAAGGGTTCTTAAATTTGTATTTGAAAAATAGCTAAAATTCTAACGTTTTAATTTCCACCAGTTAGAACCTTTACATGGAATTCGAGTTTAGAACTAGAAGGGGCCTAAGAGTTATCTGATGGGACTCTTGTTCACAGACGAAGAGACTGAGTTCCCCAGTGGTCAGCTGACTTGACCCAGGCCACTTCCATTTGGAGAATAAGCCCTTACAGAACCGGACTTGGCCATCTGTAGACCCATGACCTTACACTCTGGCACGTGACTTGCATTTTCCGTTCATTCTTAGCTAAGGCCTGCCACTTCCGAGAGTTTGTCTGCCCTGAGTGGGCGAACGTGGCTGAGTGGGAAATGGCGGGAGATGTGGCCTGTTATGGCTGCCGCTGGTGCTCCAGCTGCGTCTGCAGCTCCTCCTCTCCATGCTGAGCGTCTGCCTTCCTGGAACAGATGATGGGGTGGGGACGGGGAGGGGGTCCGGAGAGCCTGCGAGAAGAGCACTGGCTCCTGGGCCCTTGCTTGTCCCTGCTGCTTCCTCCACGCGCCCAGCAGGCAGATTGGCATCCTCAGTGAGGCTGGGCCTCTGCTCCCAGGCCGCCCCTGTGTGCACCCGCAGCCCAGGCAGGACTCGCTTAGTGAGCTAACAGGCCTGGAGACCAGGAGAGTAAGGGAAACGCAGAGGCTTCTGCTCACTTTCTGGTGAGCTGGGTGTTTGAGGCTTTGGCTGAAACCTGAATCTTTAAGTACAGGCTAACGTCTTTCCTGGAAACAGGCGATGAAGGGCTTATTGACCATGATTTCTGCTGCAGAGAGAGGTTAAAAAATTTTTTTTCTGATTCTTAGGACATACTGAATTTATTTTTAAAAAAAATAATAATAATAAAGTCTGACCTTTAGGTTAAAAATAAGTTTGTCAGATACCAGCGTTGTTTTCCCTTGAGCTGACTTGGAACCTCAAGGAATTGCCAGGCCAAAACCGGTTTGGCTCAGTGGATAGAGTAGGGGTGTCGAACTCAATCAGAGAAGGGGCCAAAATCTAAAATCCAGCCTAAATCGCGGGCCGAATGGTTTACTGAACAGTCATAAACTGACAATGTCATAAACTGACAGCGGAGTGCAGTGATGACAGCGCGGTGCGGGCCACATTGCAAGGCCTGGCGGGCTGGATTTGGCCCGTGGGCCTTGTGTTTGACACATGTGGGATAGAGCATCGGCCTGCGGATTGAAAGGTCCCGGGTTCGATTCTGGTAAAGGGCATGTATCTTGGTTGCGGGGGCCCATCCCCAGTAGGGGGTGTGCAAGAGGCAGCTGATCGATGACTCTCTCTCATTGATGTTTCTGACTCTCTGTCCCTCTCTCTTTCTCTCTGTAAAAAAATCAATAAAATATATATATTAAAAAAAAAAAAAAAAAAAAGGACTTGCCAGCTGCAGAGTGCACACTGTGGGGCCTCCAGTACCCCTCCCCCCCGAAGCCGGTACAGTGAATGATAAGGAATCATTTATAAAAATCCTTCCACGCTGGCTGTTTCTAGGCTGTAGCAACACTTCTTTACCAGGCTCGGGATAATTCTCTCTTTGTAGCGTGGTACAGTACCAGCCTCAAAGGCAATCATTTCCTTTATTACACTTGTATTTAGGACGGATTAGTAATTCTCCTGGTTCATTCATCAGGTTTTTGTCAGTTACGTTCTTTGTGTCATGCACTCGGCTGGGTTCTGGGCGGTGATTAAGAAATGGTCTTTTTCCAGGAAGAGAAAAGATAAATAAAATTACTCCCATATACTGAATACAGATTTTTGACACAGACAGAGCCTTACAGCTGCACAGGGCCAAGAGGTACATCTGCTTGGAGCCAAGGAAGACTGCGCAGAAGACAGTGCATCAGGAGGAAGAGGAAGAATTGCCTGGGCTGAGAGGAGAGTCTTCTAGGAGCGGGAAGCCCGGGCGTGGGCAGAGCAGTGATGCTGAGCGCACATGGGCACCTAGTCTGCGAGTGTCAGGTTCAGAGTGACCGCTTTGCTGGTTGGCTGAGCTGCACCTGGTAGCTTGACCTTCATCCTGTACCCACAGGAGCTAGGGGAGTTTTTAAAGAAAGGGATTGAAATCAGATTGTTTGTCAAAATTATTTTATTTATTCCTATTTTATGATTTTTAAAAAAAATTATTGTTGAAAGCATGACAGGTGCCCCCTTTGGAGCGTTACAGAGGACCCTCTGCACCCAGCACTCCCCCCCCTCCCAGGCCCTCAGCACACTGCTGCCTGTGTCCACGGCCTGTGCATCTGTGCCTGTGAGAGCCCTGGTTAATTTCTCCCCTCCTCCCTTGTGTCCCTCCTCCCAACCCACCTTCCCTCCGACATTCCAGAATGTTCCATGTATTTTAGTAGCTGAGTGGTAACTAACGAAGGGCAACAGGGGAGCTGATTGGGAGGCAGCATGAGTATGATGTCAGAATCCCTGTGGATGGCATTTGGAGGTGGGTCTGGAACTCAATACAGCCAGGGTTTTACAAGAGGGTCAGCACTGGAGACAGCGTGTTCATAGCATCACTCCTGGGCGGGCATAACCCCTGCTGACACTGTAGCTGAGGCTAGTTCCTGGGATCCTGCCTGTGGCCCCCTGTCTTGCTCCCATGCCTCTGGGGTGGGACTTCCGCTGCTTCCCAGGTCTTGGAAATCGCTTGAGGTCAAGGACTAGTTGACTTGCTTGTTGGTTTTCTCGCACCTGGCACGGCCTTTGGCCTGTCGGTGGTTGGTAAATACTTAGATGGATGAATACATAGGGTTTTCTCCATTCTTCCTTTGCCCAAGATGATTTCTGTTTCTCATCAGAAGCCAGACCAGCCAGTTCTGAAAATCAGCTATAACTTTCATTGTGTAAGTAAGCTGCTCTGGACTTCCCTATTCTTGAATCCAGCCAGGTTTGGATTTGATTGTTTCCTTGGTGACAACTCTTTAAAGTTGTCATTGTTTAGAGATTGCACAGTGAAGTGGATATATACACACATATTTTTCTTCTTTGACTTTGGCTCTTTGAATCTAGGGCTTTGTGATATAAACAGTGATTTGTTCCTAGATTTATTTATTTGTGAGATTTTAAAAAACACGCTTAGGTTTCTGGTTTTGGGTAAAATGCGCTGAAGATGGCCCTCGTGGGTCCCCGTGGCGCGTTCACAGCTGGAGGTCTGATGGGCTTTGCAAATGGTGTTTGGAAGAATGACTGGGTTGCCAAAGCATTAACAATCTTTTGTATTGTTTCCATCTGCTTTTTGTCTAAAGAGACAAGTGCTGGGGTTTTATTTATTTAATGGACTTTGTTTGAATTAGCTAATTTTCCCACTGGCCTGTCCAGAATTATTGAGGGGAGAGTGAATGTTTATTACAAGGACTTACTCTATCCATTTCTTTCGTGCTGGGGCCAGGGAGGGTAGATTCTGTAGCTGTCAAACACCTGATGCTCTGATCTTTTCTGAGTGAGTTAGAAAGGCTCTGTGACCTTCCTTGGTTTGGGGACAAAGCCATGTGTTTAGGGAGCAGGCGGCGGTGTGATATGTGGCTCTGCGTTTTGGTTCGTTTTCCAAATAAGGAAACGATAGATGCAGTATTTACACTTCAAACGTTTTCCGATCCAGAGGCTGTGTGTCCACTCTTGCATTGCCATCTTACTCTTGCATTGCTGTCTCTCATTTCGCCCACCCTGGTCCTGCCCGGGTGCCAGCCTTCTGTGCACAGCGCTGTTCTCGGACCAGTGTTCACCAAACTCACCGAGCTCCCGCCACGGTGGTGTCAGCGGTGCTTCAGCCCCCGGTCTCCGATCTGTGCTCAACCCCACAGCTCTGGACAGTGGGCTGCAGGCACCCATGTGCTGGGAGACGGATGGACCGGAAGTGATAGACGTGACCGGAAGTGATAGACGTGACCTCGTTTGGAAGGGTGACGGATGGACAGGAAGTGATAGATGTGACCTCGGGTGGAAGGGTGAAGTTGTCCTATGAAAACCAACCAGAGAGGGGACATTTCAGTTCTTCCTGGTAACCATGGAGCTCACAAATGAACTACAGTGCCTCAGTAGACTAGGACTTCTCATTCTGTTGGAATAGCAGTCTCTTGTCTTCTCTCGATCAGGGTGATGCAGGGACATGCAACCATGATTAGGTGACTCACTCAGTGCGACTGGCCGACGTGGGGACACCAGACTCACTCTCCTCGCTGTCTCACAGTGTGAATTCGCTCTCCTGGTGGATGGATGCGTTCAGGAAGCAGTGTTGGGAATAGCTGATTTAAACCAAAGCTCACTCGATCTCACCTTTAACACAGTTAATTCCCGGCGTCGGCTGTGGCCATAGAAATCTGAAATGAGGGGATTTGTTGCGTGCTCATACTCAGGGGTTCTCTCTGCTGCTGCTGTGGTCTTTGAGGAGGGTCCCCCGCGGCAGAGGTGCCTGAACAAGCAGTACCAGGGGAGTGCTGAGTGCTGAGCCCATATGTGGTTTATTAATTTCCGGGACTTGGGTGCCCATGGGCCCATGAGCAGGCACAAGGCCGGAGCTGGATCAGGACGGGTTCCAGGGGCCTGGACTCCTGTCAGGCAAACAGGGCTCCAGGCTGCTCAGCCCCGGAGCAGAGAGAGGGTTCTGGAAGCGGTGCATCTCACAGCATAATGTTTGTAAATTTTATTCAATTAATTTACAGCTGCAGGGCTCATGAGGCTGAAATGAAAGGTTTGTAAAGTTTCGATAGGGAGGCAGCCAAGCACTTTTGATGAGCAGGGATGTCTGGGAAATGAGTTGGCAGTAAAGCCAGAATAGCGGCTTTGAATTTCAGGAGGCCTGTTGGCATCCTGGTGCCCAGTTGATTAATGCCCATCCTTCCCACCTGTGATTGCAGGCACCTCTTCTCTCTGCGTCCTCTCCCCGGCAGCCTCTAACATCGGGAGGAGCATATTGTATGGTTAAGTCTCAGCAGCCGTGTTCTCAGAAGGCCGGGCTGACAAGTGGAATCTTTTTCTTCGTGGGCCCTTACCACATGCTCTTTCCCTTTTGTTATCAGGCTGTGGGCACTTTAAGAAGGTCTTTCTCCTTCTAAAGGGTGAGATGGCAGATGTCCCTTTACTCAGAGTTCAGGGCTGATCGATAGTCGTGGCTGACGGGTCACAGATAAGGGACGCAACACTGGTTTTCACGTAACATTAAATAGGCAGGAGTCTTCAGAATAATCTCATATTCATCACAGTTAAATATGAGTGTCTGCTGGTGAAAGGAAGCATCGCACCAAACCTCCGCAGGAAAACTCTCGCTTCAAGCAGGGTGCAGTGGCCTGATTAAGCTGCGCTGGAGGCCGTCTCACAGAGGAGGGCAGGAGGGAGGGCATGGGATGCTGAAGGACACAGGTGCCTTCACTGTGTCTTGTAACGTTTCATGTCATGGAGAGGAACATGCCAAGCAAATATGGAAGGCAAATAGGGAGAAATTGCTTTTGCACCTGGGAGTTGATTATATTATTCTTGCTAGTGTTTTTCAGACTGTCTCTGGTGAAAGACTTTTATTCCCTTTTTCTTTTTTAATCCACCATAGGCTGCTGTGTGGTCCTACTGACCCCTAACTAGCCTGCAGCCATGTGGTCCTACTGAGCCCCAACTACTAGCCTGCAGCCATGTGGTCCTACTGAGCCCCAGCTACTAGTCTGCAGCTTTGTGGTCCTACTGAGCCCCAGCTACTAGCCTGCACCTATGTGGTCCTACTGAGCCTCAACTAGCTTGCAACTCTGGCCCCAGGTGCCTCTTGTCACATGGGTTCATCAAGACCCCAGCCAGCCATGATCTCTCAGAGAGACAAGCCCATTGGTGGTGCCTTTGGATCTGAGCTTGTCACGTTTGTGAATTCTACCCCCCCCCCAACCCCTGCCCCCTTTACTTTAGTTCTTTCCTCCCTGTGGACCCAGGATGGAGTTCCTGGCCCATGGCACACTCTGAGGAGCCGTGCTTTAGCCTTTGCCAGAAATAATTCATAATGCAAGTGCTGTCATTTTGGAAATATTTATGTTTTCAAAGCTTTTCCCATTAGCTCATTTACCTAATCTGCTTCTTTGTCCCCAATGGGTCATTGTTTCATTTCCAGCATGTCTGGGTCTTGGGACTGTGCTGTGTGCTCTGAGAAACAGAGGCATGGCTGCTGGTAAACTATTGTTCTTGCCTGGGAGAGCTCGTTGTGCAATGAGGACAGCCTCACGCTGCAAACATTTCCTGTTTTGGAGCACTTGTTTTGCCTTAGGCTTTATCTTCGTTAGGGAATATTCCAAGATGTATAATTCACAGGCTTTTTTTGAGGAGTTTCTATTTTAAAGGGGACGGAGCTAAAGGTTCTGTGTGCCAGATCAGGTGTGAGGAGCCATGAGTTGTGATTGGCAGGCGGAAGGGTTTATGGAGAAGCTGGTTTGGACTGGCGCTTCTTGAAGGGTGAGTGGGGACTTTTCAGATGGACAAGAGGATAAAGTCAGAGGAACAGCTTGGGTAAGACTGGGGAGCTGTGGAGACCGGAGGATCGGAAGTGATCATTGATTGGCAATGATCGGGGTGATTCTAGAATGCACCAAGGAAGGGGATGTGAGGAAGGTGTAGGGTGGGACAGAATTGTAGGGCCTTTGGGAAGAATTTAGGACATGATCAGGTTTGTGGTTGGGGCTCAGATAGTGCAAAGAGTGGATTATTAAGGAGAGAGGCTGAAGGAAGAGAGTTTGTTAAAATAGTTGACGTGAGAGATGATAAAGATCTGCTTTGGGATTTAGGAGGTGCTATTAAATCTTAAGGACCATTCCTGAGGTGAGTGAAAGAGTGAGTGGAATGGGGACTAGAGAGGCTACATGAGGGTCAGGAGCTCATTAACATAGAGAAACTAAATCACAGAGGGTCACATTTCCCTGTGGTTGAAGATACAAATAATTTTGGCATCAAAGAGACAGAGAATAGGATGAATATCAATGGCCTTGATATTTTTAAAATAATTGAAGTTATTTCAGGAATGTGAGAAATACATTCAGAGTAAAAATTGAAATTGAGGACAATTAAAAAATCTTAAATCTGCCTTGGGGAATGGAATAGGGCATTTTTTATTACAGCAGCTAGAAACTTAGACTTACCATTTTATCATTCACGTCTGTAGCTCTCACATTTGAACTTCACACATTCATTCATTCTTCAGTATTTTTTTTTTAAATTGGATTTTTAAAAAAATATATTTTATTGATTTTGTACAGAGAGGAAGGGAGAGAGATAGAGAGCTAGAAACATCGATGAGAGAGAGTCATCGATCAGCTGCCTCTTGCACACCCCCTACTGGGGATATGCCCGCAACCAAGGTACATGCCCTTGACCGGAATCAGTCCCTTCAGTCCCCAAGCCGACACTCTATCCATTGAGCCAAACCGGTTTCGGCTCATTCTTCAGTATTTGTTGCAGGCTGACCATGTGGGAAGCATTGGATTATGAGCTGGGGACAGAGGGCTGCACGGAGGAGCTCACAGCTAACTGGAGGACAGGCTGTTTGACATGGTAGAGGTCTGGACAGGCACGCTCACAGGACAGATGGCTAAGCTTGCTGATAAGGCTGTGGGGCCATGAAAGACATCAGAGGAAATGAACTTTGAGAGTAGTTTTAAGAGTTGAGTACATGTTAAGTAACAGAAGTAAGAGGGACCTTCCAAGAAGTGGGGAATGTGGAGGTTAGAGCGGTAATCTGGGGCCAGATTTTATTTTTATAAATACATTTTTATAGAGAGAAAACAGAGAGAGATAAAAACATCAATTAGAAACATCACCATCCATCTGCTGCCTCCTGCTCGCCCCCTGCTGGGGATCACGCTTACAACCTGGGCATGTGCCCTGACCAGGAATTGAACCAGCAACTTCCTGGTGCAGGGTTAACACTCAACCACTGAACTACACTGTCCAGGCTGGGGCCCAATTCTTAAAGGTCCAGGATTACCTGGTTGGGTGAAAGATTTAGGTCAAGGAGTTAACTAACGAAATTTAGGTTCCACTAGATCTTGCTGGCCACGTTCTAACCTGAAAGGGCAGACTTGGGGAGACACCTCAGTGGTTCGCCCAAGAAGTGATTGGGATCTGAACCAGATAAGCAATATCAGGATAGTCAAAGGAGTTAATGTTAGAGCTATTGAGGAGGAAAATGCTTGAGACAGAGATTGGCCCAGGTCAGAAAGTGAGAGAGAAGGAAGGAGTGGGCGATGATACCAGGTCAAGTGTAAGCTATCTGACTGGTGGGACCATCACTAAGGGCCTGGACATCCATGTCGAGAAGATAGGTGATGAGTTCAGCTTTAGACACAATGCGAGACATTGGAGATGTTGGCAGATAGCTAGTGCTCATGCGCAGAGGGAAGTGGAGATGTTGGAGCCAGAGAGGACAGGCTAGGAGTTAACAGGACTAGATGGCTTAACTGATCCTGAGGGGTCTTCCCAGGCTGGACAATGAGCGTTTCAAACACATCATTTGAATGTGTCATTCTTTAGATAAAGTCTACCAGCAGCCATAGAAGAGAGGAAGTAGGCCTCATTCAGGGACTTAGCCTCTATGGACAAAGGAAGTCAGTTTTAGTGTAACTCGCTGGTTGGTGTTTCTCTCTTGCTTCTGTATGAGGCAGAGTGTCAAGTGTAAAGGAGAAAACCGGGGAGCTATGTCTTTCTATGAGTTTTTCACTTGAAGAAATTAAAAATAAAAAATAAAAAAGTAAACATTCAGCCAAAACAGGTTTGGCTCAGTGGATAGAGCATTGGCCTGCAGACTGACGGGTCCTGGGTTCGGTTCCGGTCAAGGGCATGTACCTTGGTTGTGGGCACATCCCCGGTAGGAGGTGTGTAAGAGGCAGCTGATCGATGATTCTCTCTCATTGATGTTTCTAGCTCTCTATCCCTCTCTTCCTCTCTGTAAAAACTCAATAAAATATACAAAAAATGTAAATATTCAATAATTTGAGAATAGGAACAACATAACATAATTTACACATAAAATACCATTGTAAGTGTACAATTAAATAAATTTAAAAAAATTTATTCAAGCTATATTTTTAAAGTATGAAAATATAGTTATAAACTAGGATTTTAGGTGCTGTGTGATGATTTAGAGCACATGTGTCAAACACAAGGCCCGCGGGCCAAATCCAGCCCGCCAGGCCTTGCAATGTGACCCGCACCGCGCTGTCATCACTGCACTCCACTGTCAGTTTATGACATTGTCAGTTTATGACTGTTCAGTAAACCATTCGGCCCGCGATTTAGGCTGGATTTTAGATTTTGGCCCCTTCTCTGATTGAGTTCGACACCCCTAATTTAGAGAAAGGTAAAAGTACTACAAGCAGCATTTAATCAGAGAAATTCCCTGCTACTTTGAAGGTTGTGAGGATGAGAGTGGCCGAGAGGTACGGAGTGCCATTTTGTGCCACTTGCTGTGTCGGAAGAGGCAGGGGTATATAGGCAGTCTGGCACTGTTTTAAAGCAGCGGTCTTCAAACTACGGCCCGCAGGCCACATGCGGCCCGCAGAGGAGTCTGATCCTGCCCACCAGGTTTTTTGGGCAGTGAGCGCAGCCGAGGTGTTACAGTAGGAATTAGTAGTTCATATAGTCCGGCCCTCCAGCTCTCTGAGGGACCGTGATCTGGCCCCCACTTTAAAAAGTTTGAGGACGCCTGGTAAAGTTTGTAAAGGGTAATACCCTGTCTTCACTAAGCCACCGATACAGAAAGGACGCGGTCATGTTTGGTCCAGTTGGCTGACTTCGGCATTTGACTGGAAGATGGAGCGTTGCACTAGCATTGCAGTTATTTCTGCTTCAGACTCAACCATATTGCATTTGGCTGCCGGTGAGTAGGAGTATAATGCTAATCAGAACCAACCCCAGCCTCTCAAGCGACATTTGACGGAACCTCCCGTCCTATATGAACGCCATTAGGGACTGACGCTTTTTAGCTTCTTTGCTTCAGCATAAGAGCCTGGCCTATAAGTTAAAAGGTAGTTTTTCTTGGTCTTGTTTTATTTTGTTTCATTTTCTACCCCCAAAGCTTGTTTCTCCCCAGGATCACGTCTGTAAGACTCATGAACGAGCAGGCGCATGGAGATTAGACGCTCACTAGATGTCACAGACCATCCTAAGGAAAGGCGGTTGGATGCATTGTGGGTGTTCCTCTGAGGGTTCCGTTCCCTGTCTCAGGGGGTCCCTGTGTGAGGACACTCACACCTGCAAGAAATAAAACTGGGATAGCTAACCTGCTCATAGCCCAGTGAGTGGGGTCCTCCCCCATAGGGGGTGGGGACAACCTCTAACACTGAGCCATACCCCTAGGTGTGCTTGTTGTACTCTGAGCCAGGCTGTCCAGTCCTCGGGGCAGCAGCAGCGTGGGGGCAGGAAGCGAAGGACTCTGGTGTCAATGGGACTGACCTGGGTTGGTGCTCGCTGTGCTGAGAAGGCCGCCGAGCCCTGAGGGACTCGAGAACCGGTGATCTAGCTCCTCACCCTGGCGCAGAGGGAGCTACCGTTGGCACGTGTCTCCTGATGTTTTCCGTAGCAACCTGGCCCCTCACGCCAATGAAATCTCTCCACATTTCCGCCCTGCCTGCTGAGGTTAGGCGGATCCAACATTAACCCCAGTGACACCCTTAGGGAGGGCGATGTGGCAGGTAAACGTGAACTGATGCTGGCACAGATGGATAGATGTCATTGTTCCTGGCAATCACCCACTCCGGTGTTCCCTCCCACTGGCCTGGGGAACCGAGCTGCTTATCTGCGCCGGCCTGTCCAGAAATACTTACCAAGCAGCGTGCTGTTAACAGGTACTTAACGATTTAATCAGGAAGGGACGGCTCCAGATTTCTGATGAGGTAATGGGACTTGGCATTGAACAAGTTAATTAGAATTGGAAAGCGCTATTAAAAGGCCACGAGAAGGTCTTTCATGAAACTCTTGAATACGCTTCAGACTGAAGAGCTTATTAAATTATGCTAAGGGTGTTTTTTCCCCTTTCCCTTTAAATTACCCATTAGGCTCATCTAATCAGCTTCCCGAATGTTGCTGCAGATGAAATTATTATGAACATCATAATTGTTGGAATTTATCTTTTCCCCTGCAATTGTCAGGGAGTCGGTGTTCAATAGACAGTAGTTTTTCTTAGCCCTCCCGAGACTAAACCGGAATCCATTTTGGATTTTCTCTCCATCTTTTTGAGTTTAAAACTATTATTCTGGATAGTGGAGATGTGCTTAGTGCCCAGTTTGGGGCCCAGACGATGCTGTGTGGGGCTGCAGTAGTGGGGGAGGGAGGCACGTGGTGCAGGTCTACCTGTGTCCACTCAGTTATGTCACTCAGACTGATAGAAGGTGTACAAGGCTTCGGTTGGACAGTCAGAATCCTGTTCGCTCGGGGACATGGAAGGTATACATGAAAACCATTTATACAGCTCCATTCTCATTCAGGTGTGATGTTTCTCCTGGCCAATATGCTGAGTATTTATTTCTTTGTTAAAAGCATTTGCATCGTAAGACATTTTCAACAGCTCTTATGATCAGGCTAGTTGGTAAAAATGGACATTGTGTGCAGTCTACTGGTAGAAAGCACTGGTTGTTAAGGGGGGAAAAAAGTGTTCCTAGCTTTCCAGGAAGTATTGGGAATGATCCCTTCTTTAAGCCGCAGATGATATCTGCCTGTCAGAGAAAGAAGTTACGAAGCCAGCTCACTTAAAAGAAGGTTAAATGAAAGAAGACGTCTTAAAGATGCTGCATAATGGTACATGCTCAGTACAATTTTTCTCCTTCCCTTACTTTATCTTTCTTGATTCCTCTTTCCTGCCCACGTGCTCTGCAAACACATGAGGAGTTTCATAAAGTGTGTTAGCTTAAGTTGTGCATCTTATGGTGAAGAGGTCTTCCTCAGAAAGAGCTTGAAAATGTTCCACTTGTCTCTTCAGTTTGTAGGAGACCTTTTGCCACTGAGTATCTCACACGTGCCCTGCCCCATCAGCCTGGTTTTTTTTTTAATATGTTTTATTGATTTTTTACAGAGAGGAAGAGAGAGGGATAGAGAGTTAGAAACATCGATGTGAGAGAATCATCGATCAGCTGCCTCCTGCACACCCCCTACTGGGGATGTGCCCACAACCAAGTACATGCCCTTGATCGGAATCGAACCTGGGACCCTTCAGTCCGCAGGCCGACGCTCTATCCACTGAGCCAAACCGGTTTCGGCTCAGCCCTAGTTTTAGTGCCAGTGATTTGTGTGCTTTGTCCCGGTGCCAGGCCTCTCTCCCGGGTGCTGACCCAGGCTGGGGGGCTGGCCTGCAGCTCTGGGTGCTTCTCGGGCCGGGTGCTGTTCTCGGATGTGTCTGCGTAGCGGCAAGCTTCACGTTGCAAACTGACCTAACAGACTCGTCCCTGATTATTTGGAAATGCTCCGCAGCCTCCAGGAGGGGGAGGTGAGCGAGGGTCTCGACAGGAGCTGTCAGTCTCGTCCTCGCCACCCAGGCCTCTGATGGACGCACGCCGGGCTCACCCCGGAGGCCGCACATGGAAATGAATTCTCAGTCACGTCTAGTTGTTCCCAGTGGCCAGAATCTACTTAGAAGGAAATCCATGATAATGCCTCTGTGGTTATACCTAGTGTCTACGCAGACTTATTTTTGTAGAGTAGGTTACATTTATGCCATCCCTCTTTTTGTGTTCTGCAATACCCACACTGATTTTATACACCACACATTCGTATTTATTTATGTAAAATTAGACCTTGCGTCAGCACACAGATTAATGCACTTGTCATAACAAACTCTGATTGAAAGTGGATGAGACTGAGGCATTCTGGGTTCTCTGTGTATTGCTTCAAAGGTATAATAGTACTGAATTACCTTTCCCTATAAAACACGCCCATACAAATGGCCTCATGCTTATTACCATCAAGAATAAAGAGTAGCCAAAACCAGTTTGGCTCAGTGGATAGAGCGTGGGCCTGCGGACTGAAAGGTCCCAGGTTCGATTCCGGTCAAGGACCTGTACCTTGGTTGCGGGCACATCCCCAGTAGGGGGTGTGCAAGAGGCAGCTGATCGATGACTCTCTCTCATCTATGTTTCTAACTCTCTATCTCTCTCCCTTCCTCTCTGTAAAAAATTAATAAAATATGTTAAAAATAAATAAATAAATAAAGAGGCAGGAGCAAAGGGTGCTGATGGCACTGCCACCCAGTGCTCCTCAGCGAATGTGGGAGGGAGAGGCCCCTCAGGGCGTCTGTGGGAACCCCGCCTCCTCGAGGAGCTGCACACTGTCTGGTGGTTCTGCTGCTTCTGCTGCGTTTCGCTGCTGCTCTGAGTCTGTAATCACCGCTCACGTTTCCACTGCAGCCGTAGATTTGCTTCCAGAGCTGGGGGTTTTGAAGGCGCCCCTTCATCGTGTTTGTCCTCGTCACACAGCTGTCTGCGACAGACACCTCCCTCCTCCCAGTGCGCTCTGCTGTGGGTGCGAAACCCATGTCCCGTTTGCCGTGCAGCTGGGTGTCCCTGTTCTCGGATGTGTCTGCGTAGCGGCAAGCTTCACGTTGCAAACTGACCTAACAGACTCGTCCCTGATTATTTGGAAATGCGCCCGTAGCCTCCAGGAGGGGGAGGTGAGCGAGGGTCTTGTCGCCTCCTGTTCAGCTCCTGGCAGCGCGTTGTAATGGGGCAGGTCTCAGACTGGATCGCGCACACACATATGGGCATTGTCAACCGCCCCCCTGGCACGCGGCCTGCTTTGCAGCGCTCGGAAGCCCCAGCTCTGTCCTTTAGGTATCCAGCAGGCACCTCACAAGCAGCCGTTCCCTTGAAGCAGATGAGTAGAGTCTTAGTTTCAGGATTCAGCTGCAACCTAGGTAGACAAAAATCCATATGGGTTCCATCATACTTAGGGCCTTTAAGAAGAGTATGATGGCCAAAACCGGTTTGGCTCAGTAGATAGAGCTTTGGCCTGCGGACTGAAAGGTCCCAAGTTCCATTCCGGTCAAGGGCATGTACCTTGGTTGAGGGTACATTCCCCAGTGGGGTGTGTGCAAGGGGCGGCTGATGGATGATTCTCTCTCATCGATGTTTCTAACTCTCTATCCTTCTCCCTCTCTGTAAAAAATCAATAAAAAATATATTTTTAAAAAAAGAAGAGTATGCTGGAGGGGGTCCATATAATTTACTATTTAAATGAGCATACCTCTGAGAACGAAAGGGGGGGCCAGGATAAGTGGTGCCAACTGGGACCCTACTAAGGACTTTGAGCCCCATGGCTACTCCAGCCTCAGCACACCGGACCTTGAGACCCTGTTCCCAGGCCCTCTGAGCTTTGTAAGTCCCGTATCTTTTTAAAAATACATATATATTTTATTGATTTTTTACAGAAAGAAAGAGAGAGTTAGAAACATCTTTGAGAGAGAATCATCAATCAGCTACCTCCTGTACACCCCTTACTGGGGATGCAAGATACATGCCCTTGACTGGAATCAAACCCGGGACCTTTCAGTCCGCAGGCCGATGCTCTATCCACTGAGCCAAACCGGTTTCGGCAAGTCCCGTATCTTAAACACCCATCGTCCCACGGAGGAACAGTCATTTCTATCACCCACAATGCAAATTAACCAACCTTTTCAGGTTGACCAAAGGAAAGGATTAGGGTGTGCCAGATAATAACTAAGCATTCCTGGAATAATCCCTCCTGAGGGCACCTGAAATATTACCCAACATTGGGATGTGCATGGAACTCACAAAACACATAAATCACCCTGCAGGCACTCTGTATTGGAGTACTTAAAAGTTACTGCACACACCATCACAGCGCCTCTGCCCGAGGCTAAAATCCAGTGTTTTTTTAAAGAGGAAAATGCAATATTCTATATTGAGAATAAAACCCAGGTAGGCACAGCATTTAGCGACAGTTTGAACTTTTATGTATTCTTCTGAGTCCTCTAACTATAAAACGTTAATGTGTATCGTTAGGGGTAAAATAGTGTGCGCTAAAGAATATGGATAGTCACTGATAACTTGTAATTATTTACTAGACTTTTAAGGTAAATAATTCAATAGTAGCACCATGGGATCAATAGTCAGCCTGCCGAATGAAGAATGCAATCGATTAACATTCTTGGTTGCCACTGATAGAGCAGTAACAATTTACCTTTCCTATATCCTGCAGGCTTCTATGGAGAAAGTATATAAAGTATATCTTTCTTAAGGCATCAAACTATATTTTTTTAAAAATATATACAGATGTCTGATCGTCATACAAATGCAGAGTGAGCACACATCATGAGTTCATTTGCCTAATCAGCGTCCAAATCCACAGGATGGGAAAGCCCAGTCCCCCATATTCCAGAATGATGTGCCTGTAGGCACAGTGCTGGAGTAAGATTTGTAAGTTGAGTGTTCCATTATAGGACAAAACCCTTTATCTCTCTTTTTAAAAAAATATATTTTATTGATTTTCCACAGAGAGGAAGGGAGAAGGATAGAGAGTCAGAAACATTGATCAGCCGCCGCTTGCACACCCCCACTGGGGATGTGCCTGCAACCAAGGCACATGCCCCTGACCGGAATCGAACCTGGGACCCTTCAGTCTGCAGGCCGATGCTCTATCCACTGAGCCAAACCGGTTTTGGCAAAACCCTTTATCTCTACACATTTAGCTCCCACACTAGACTGTAGTCTTCTTGGGGTGGTACTTGGTAGGGCTCAGCTTTGTATTCCTGCTTGTTGGCACAGACTTGGGCACAAAATAGATTCTCAAACAATATTGTCAGCAAACGATGAAGCTTTCTCACCCAGAGTTCAACACACTTTCCAGTGCAATTCACCGCCTATCAAGTAAGGCCCGAGTTCTCTAGCTTAGCATCAAGACCCACACTTACAGATAGAGAATTTTCTCACAGCTTTCACCTGTGCTCCCTGTGTGCTCCTGCCTACCGGGTACCGGGCTACACACCTTCCCCCAAAATGTGCTACACTCGCTGGTCTCCCATGTCTAATTGGGTTCCCACCTTCCTCTCACCTCCGAAATACTCAGCAAGGACCAACTCCTCCTGATTCTCCAGCTGGAAAGATATTTCCTCCTTTGTGCTTCCCTAAACAGTCGCCTATGTTACATATATTTGCCTGTGTAGCTTATACATTTTACTTAAGTCTTAAAGGATAAGGTCCATCTTATTCATCCTTATATTCAGCTATATCTGCCAAAGAATAATCCTTCAATAAATACTGTGCTGCAATAGATGACTTAAAATAGACTTGCTTTGCAGCAAAGCATTTGTGTGTATGTGTGTGTGCTTACCCCAACCAAAGGAAAGATTATTGAATAATTTATCCTAGCTTGACCATGAAATAGGAAGCTGGTTGAAGCAGCTCAAAAAAAAAAAAAAAAAAAAAAAAAAAAGCCAAAAAGGGGAAGTGACTGACATAACTTAGACTTATTTTTTTTAAATATTTTGACCAATACCATTTATGTTCTTACTAGAGGCCCAGTGCACGAAATTCATGCATGGTGCGTGTGTGTGTGTGTGTGTGTCCCTCAGCCCATCCTGCACCCTCTACAATCTGGTATCCCTCTCACAATCCAGGACTGCTGGCTCCCAACCGCTCGCCTGCCTGCCTGCCTGCCGGATTGTTCCTTACTGCTTCTGCCTGCCAGCCTTATCACCCCCTAACCACTCCCCTGCCAGCCTGATTGACGCCTAACTGCTCCCCTGCTGACCTGATTGCTTCTAACTGACCTCCTCTGCAGGCCTGGTCACCCCCAACTGCTGTTCTCTGCTAGCCTGGTTACCCCTAACTGCCCTCCCCTGCCAGCCTGGTTGCCGCCAACTGACCTTCCCTCCTGGCCATGTTATGGTGGCCATCTTTTGTCCACATGGGGGTGGCCATCTTGTGTGTTGGAGTGATGGTCAATTTGCATATTACCTCTTTATCATAATGGATATTATTAGTTTATATATTAATCAGCCATACAGTAAAGTGTAATATTTTGAACTTTTAAAAAAGCCCAGTGAGTTACATTAAATTAAACTTGATTCTGCCCTGGAGAAAGTGGGCTGCTTTAGAAAGACACTGAATCTAACTAAGCACTTACTTCCCTGTGTGCTGGGTGTTTCCATCGGCACCCGTTTCCGTGTGAGTGGGTGAGGGGGTAACACTGAAGAGCCATTGCTGAGCTCAGCGATTTCCCCCTGGTGTGCCGCAGGATTTTAGGGATTAGTTTATGTGCGGGCGATGGAAAAGGTTGCCCTTTGCCGGCCAAGCTGAATGGGTAGCAAGGGAAGCCCAGCTCAGTAGGTTCTTCTCATTGCTTCAGCTTCTCTCTCCTCCCTGGGATTGTGAATGGAGCAGACAGCCAGACCAGAGATGGACTTGGACTTGGGGTTTTTTGCCTTTTAGTGTCTTCTTTCTATGCTTTCATTCTTCTCTAATTGAATGAAATACAGGAAAGTAAAACATCGTAATTGACTTCCTTGTTTTGTACATGTTGAAATCTGTCCATGTATCTCACACTACTTAGCAAATGAACACATTGGCAAGGAAGTGACGAGATAATTGCTGGCTGAGACTGTAATAGCATTTCCAAAAGTATTTCTCTGAGTAACTCTCCCGTGTGTTGGGACCCAGGGAAAGTGCTTGGGAAACGTACTGGGTAGGCCCTGGGGGCCCAGTGTGCGCTGTGTATTGAAGGATGCGGAGTTCTGCTCTAAACGTGTTAAACTTTGCTTATCCCAGTGCTGCTCAGACTTCCACGACGTTAGAACACATTTTTCAAATAACACGTCTGTGTCCAGTCAGCTGGGGATACGCTGGACGGGTGGCTCACACACAAATATTTCTCAGATTTCTGAGTCTGGAGTCCGAGAAGCCCCACCCCTCGGCGCTAATAGAGTCAGTGTCCGGTGAGGGCCATGCCTGGGCTGCATGTTGCTGCCTCTCGCTGTGTCCTCACATGGCAGAGGAAGAGATCAGGGTGTCATCTTTTGTTAAACATTTTAATGACATTTATTGGGGTGACATTGGATTGTACAATCATGTAGGTTTCAAGTGTCCGTCTCTATGACACACGATCTGTATGTTGCATTGCGTGTGCACCACCCAAAGGTCATCTTCCATCACCATGTATTTGCCCCTTACCCTGTACCCCTCTCCCCCTTCCCTCCATCACTACCACACCACCTGGACTCACCCCATCTTTTCTCGTAACCCTTCTTATAAAGAAACGAATCCCACTGGGACCTGATCTCCTCCCCGAAGCCTCACTTCCAGATACCGTCTCAGTGGGGTCAGGGATGTGGCTGGTGCGTTTTGTAGAGACACAAACATTGAGTCCATAGCAAGCTATTTGGGAAATGCTGCTTTATTTACTATGATTATTTTAATTTTTAGCTCTACCATTTTACTACTTGTTTCCTGTTTGTCCTGTCTTGTTCTTTTTTTTTTTTTTTTAATATATTTTATTGATTTTTTACAGAAAGGAAGGGAGAGAGATAGAGAGCTAGAAACGTCGATGAGAGAGAAACATCGACCAGCTGCCTCTTGCACACCCCCTACTGGGGATGTGCCCGCAACCAACATACATGCCCTTGACCGGAATCGAACCCGGGACCTTTCAGTCCACAGACCGACGCTCTACCACTGAGCCAAACCGGCTTCGGCCTGTCTTGTTCTTTTGTTCTCATGTTTTTCCTTGTTTTCCTTCCTTGAGCTAATTGGGGAAAACAATTATTGGATATTATCTTTTGGCTGTCTGGCTATACCTGTTTGTATTCTTTTTTGTGGTTTTTCTAGGGAGTATAATTCACACACTTCAGTTTTTACAGGTTACTTAGAGTTAATATTTCACTATTGCATGTAAAATGAAGAATGCATTTGTCTTTATAGTGTTGTGTGTATTATATTTGCCCACCTTAAGAAATCTCACAATTCAGTGTTTTACTTTTTTGACTAAATAGCCATGTATTTTGAGGAAATGCAGAGGAGAAACAAGTCCTTTAGGGTCACCCACACATGTCCCATTTCCAGTGGCCCGTCTTCTCCCTCTGGCGCCATTGCCCTTCGGCCTGGAGAGCTTCCTGCGGCCCTCACTCCTGGAGGCCTCAGGTCTGCAGGCAGTGATCCTCTTGGTTTTTGTTTAAAGGAAAATGTCTTTATTTTGCTTTCATTCTTGGAGAGTTTTTGCTAGATACAGAGTCGTGGGTTGACAGGCGTTTTTCTCCTCTCAGTTTTAGTTTTCTGTTGTTGCTGTACCGAATTACCCAAAGCTCCGTGGTGCACATGGAACGGATTTCCATCTGACAGCTCTGGAAGCCACGGGCCACGGGCTCACATCACGGAGCTGCAGGGCTGTTCCTCCAGGGCTCTGGGGGAACCTGCTTTCTGGCTTCTTCAGCTTCCAAAGGCACCTGCCTGTCCTCTCTCCCTCCCTCCCTCCCTCCTCCCTCCCTCCCTTCCTCCCTTCTAAAATGTATTTTTACTAGATGCCCCTTGCAGGAAGATTTCTGCAGTAGGGCTTCCTGCTGTGGTCTCTGCTGCCCTGCCTGCTTCTCTCCCTTCTCCCTGCCCCACCTGCTTCCCTGCCTTCTCGGCTGCCCCACTTGCTTGCTTCTCTGCAGCTTCGCTCCCTTCTGTAGTGCTTGGCTTCTTTCTACACTGTCTTCAGTCTTCATTCTGGCCTGGGCATGCAAATTTACCACCATCTTGGTTGGGTTAATTTGCATAGCCACCCTGATTGACTGGTGGGCGTGGCTTGTGGATGTAGTGAAAATACAGTCAATTTGTATGGGTTTTTTTTTTTTTTATCATCAGATAGGATTGATTTCAGAGAGGAAAGGAGAGGGGGAGAGAGAGATAGAATCATCAATGATGAGAGAGAATCATTGATTGGCTGCCTCCTGCACGCCCCCCACTGGGGATCGAACCTGCATGATCAGAATAGAGCCTAGGACCCTTCAGTCCATAGGCCGATGTTCTATCCACTGAGCCAAACCAGCCAGGGCTGCCTGCCTTTCTAACTTCATGGCCCCATCATGAAGGCCAGCAGTGCCCAGCTGATCACTTCTCTTGTTTCTATAGCACCCCATTTTCTATACATCTATAACATCTTTGCTTTCACTCACTAATATGTCTTATATATCTTTTCATGTTTATGTCACACAGATCATACATTTCATTGTCTCTACTCCATTGTTTCTGCAGTTACAGTTCATTTATCCTGTGGTAATCTCCTAGGAAACCCTTCCACTGGTATTCTTAATTTAAGCTTTAAAGCCTTATTGTTTTAGAGACTACTTACTTGAAATTTGTGATAATTGGGCCGAGAATAGAATTAAAATTTATGGTTGCCAATTAAAAACTTAAAAGAAATTTTTTTTTCTAATTAAGAGATAAATAGCTTTCAAGCACTGGTTTAGAATGTGGCAATTACACATAAATTTTTATCTATTTTTCATTATCTAACAGTAGCTTGTTCTGCTTACGATGTGCATTTGAAGGCAATAAAAAGTACACGCCATTAAACTGATTCCACAGTCAGATTTGTCACCAATTAGGAGCCTGCCTTTGTGGATTTATACACAATCATTACCGTCCCATTTTTCTACCACTTCACTTGGTTCTGGAAGAACTCTGCCTTCTGAGTAGAGTTCTGACATTCGCTGGGGGAGGAATTCCCCACTGGGTGAGGAGCTGACACTGGGTGTTTGTGGGAGGGGACACAGGACTTTCTCTCCTGGTGTTCTAGTGGCCTGGAGCGTTTGTCATTTTGGATGCCAATTTCAAAAGATAATATGAGAGTGAATAAAGGGGGTGTCAGCAAAGTCTTTATAGATTGGTACAGAAATGCCCAGATGTATTTCTGGTTAAACATCAGGGAAGTTTATTGGGCCCAATGAATATTAAATACTGCTTTCTCTTTCTACCTCTTTAAGAATTAAATTCACCTGTGGCATCTCTGCTCTTCTTATACAAAGAGGTAAGGTGAGTGCATTGGTCTAGCCCCCAGAAGAGAAGGAGAAAGGAAGGAAGAGGACCCCAGAGATAAGCCATAACCATGGACTTTATACTTGCCAGTTTCCACTGGGCAGGTTCCCTGTGCCTCTTTGGTGGTGCCAAGTGCCTCTCTGCCTTGGAAGTGGATAGGAAGGGCAGGGCCTGAGCATCGCTCAGAACATGGATCCTCTCTCGGAGCACAGATTCAGGCCTAAGGAGTGGCTCCCACACCGTGGGCATGCCTCACCAAAGGAGAGCTTGCGGACACCGTGATTGCCTTCTCTTCACAGTGGAGGCCACACGTAGTGAGGATTGGTGGTATATATACTAGAGGCCCAATGCACAAAGATTTGTGCAAGAATAGGCCTTCCTTTCCCTGGCTGCCAGCACTGCCTTCACGCCAGCCTGGAGCCGCTTTCCGCCTCTCGCCTTGTCACATCAATTTGCATATTCCCTCCTTATTGGCTGTGGGCACTGCCATATTTGTTTTTGAGTTACTGTCAATTTGCATAATCCATCTTTATTAGATAGGACTAGAGGCCCAATGCACAAAATTCATACAAGGGCCTTAGCCCCGGCCCCTGCCTGCTCGGCGATGGCCAGGGCCCTCTGCTGCCTCTGCCTCACCCACTGCAGCTTTGTCCAGAAGGAAGGGCGTCCAGTAGGACCTCATGGTTCATAGGCGATGCTCAATAACTGAGCCATGCCAGCCAGGCAAGAATGCTGAGGACTAGTTCAGAAGCAACAGAGCAGCTCTGCACACATTGGAACTGGACTGCAATGAGTTGAAAGCAGCGTGATGAGAAGCGTGAGGTGCTGTCTTTTGGGATTAAAATGCATCTTTCTCTTTTGTGTTGGCTTTGTTTCTTGATTTGAGATTGTGTTTATTTGTTTGGCTTATAATGATTATGAATATAATACATGCATTTAGGGACTTGTCTTATATTTCATTTCTGGCAACATTTTTGTTCTTAAATGTTTTGCACGGTTTATTTGCAAAAACAAATAACCCATCATTGTAGGTTAGCAGATTAACATCTGCAGACACACCTGCTTTCCAGGTTTTTATCTAATTTTAGGAGCATAATTACCATGGCAGCATTCTTTTGTCTTACGTGAAAGGTGGTGGATTTTAACGTTGAGTTGAAGGTATCTGGCATGAAGCTTTCCTTAAACAGAAGACAATTTGCACAACTGTAGCAAATCCTCCCAGTTTGTTGTCTTTTATTATAAATGAAAACATTTTGACTTAGGCATTTCTGTTTCCAAACTTTTCTTTTTGTGGCAAAACAAGATGAGGCAGCTACAATGTCATGATGAAGAACACAAGGTCCAGAGCCAGACTGCCTTGCTGTGTGGCTTTGGGAAGCGAATGCTCATCTCTGGGCCGCAGTGGCAGTGTCTAAACCACGGAGATAACAAATCCAAATGGCGTTCTATGCGGGTGGTCACCACCGCTTTATTCTCAGATGGGAACTACCTTGTTCTGTGTGCGAATGTACCCAGCTGGGTGATTCTTCTGCTTCCCGCGTTGGATTGGGTGGTTTGTTTTTTGTAAGGAGATCACCTTTTCACTCGGAGACAGTGGGTGCACCGTGCGTGGAAGGCATTGACCCTTTCCCTGCTGGAGCCCCGTGGGGTCTTTCTGGGTGGTGACTGCAAATGCATGGCTTTCTGCCAGCAAAACTGGCTCCCTCCCCCCAGAGCCACGTACTGATTCCGCATAAGCATTTGTTTGGCTTGTTTCTACCCTGTTTCCCCAAAAATAAGACAGTGCTTTATATTAATTTTTGCTCCCAAAGATGCACTAGGTCTTATTTTCAGGGGATGTCTTATTTTTCCATGAAGAAGAATACGGTACACATTTATTGTTAAATGAAAATAAAGGAAATTTATTACCTGTATACGGTGCGGTAGTACGGTAGTTGTCAACACAAAGCAGACAAACTGTGAATCCTACAGTATCAAGAATTTACTCTTTTATTCAATGACAATCATGTCATCATCTTCTGGGACATCATCATAACAATCCAATTCCTGAATTTCCTGGTGAATTTCTTGTGACTCCATTTCTTTCAGAATCAGTGGACCAAATCTCTCATGTTTAGCCTAGGGGAGGCCTTATTTTCAGGGGGATGCCTTATATTTCACTCAGAAGGAAACCTGTAATTAGGTCTTATTTTCGGAGGATGTCTTATTTTCAGAGAAACACGTTATAAGAGTGGTATTTATTATTGTGTTTTTTATTAGTATAGCAGGAATAAGTGCCTGTGTAGCTCATTACTGCTGACAGGATACTTATGTGCATTATTGCAGTTTTGGTGGACAAGGGAACTGTGGTTTGGGGTTTGACTGGCTGACAGTACTCGGGTAGCAAGTATGTGGCACACCGGCTCCGTCTCTTAGCTCTGCTCGTCCACACCCTTGCAAGCTCCCTCCCAGTCATCTCCTCCTCCTCACCATTGCATGATCAGCAAATACTTAGTTTTGCTTTATTCTTACTTTTGACTTTTCTTTTTCAATTGTTTGTGGAATCAGAATAGATTTTTTTTATGCAAATGGAATGAATAAAACATAGATTAGAAGGCAGCAAATCATATTCATTTAATAAAGGCAAAATGACATGACACCGCTTGGGTGTTCTTTTTTTGCTGACCTATAGCTTCATTCCCAGTGTCTAGACTTCAGAGTCTGCATTTAAACACAAGACATAGAAACAAAATCATCTGGAACTGATTTTTTCGCACTAAACACTTCTGTGTGATCCTGGGTCTCAGGAGGCTCTGCCCTCCAACCACGCCTCCAGATGAAAATCACTTAATCCACCAAGAAACCCTGAACTGGCCTTAACGGGTTTTCTAAGCAGTCACCATTTTGGATTCACGTAAGTTGAAAATTGACTGGCTACTTGCAATCCACACATTCCTTCTCGTAGACCCTCCGCAGTGCCCATCGCCCACGTGCTGGCAGCTCTGGCGAAGGAAAAGGGCCCTGGAGTGCGAGCCGTGGTCCCTGTGGGCCTGCTGCTCCTGGGATGCGGATGGAGCTGCATCTCTCCTGGCCCAGCATGCACAGCGGCATCACCTAAGCTCCAGTCCCTCTCCGGGCTGTCGTAGGCATTTGCTTTTCACTCCAGTGAAATTAGAGAATAGATTTAAGTCAGGTTATTTGTCGCTTTACGTGTCTAGTGAAAACGAGGTCGCTTGCTAGACTCACGTCCAGAAGCATTTTGTCCTTCTTTATGGAATTGAGCTCCGGGACGGCGTTGGGGAGTGGGGGAGGGTGGGCTTTTTTTTTTACCACGAGGCTGGAGTCTGCTGAACAATGTTAAGTTTTAGAATCCGAAGAGACTTTTCAAATCCTGACACACCAGGTGATAAAACGCAGATGCCCTCCCCAGCCCCTATGCTGCTAGAAGTTTCTCTGTAGTCACAGAGCTAGAGGGAGGGGAAAGGATAGAGGTGGGGAGGAATGGGGTGAGTAAGTGCTTGGCTTACTTGCTGATCAGATAGTCCCAGCTCAGAACATGCGCTAATTAAGAGCACAACCGTTCCCCTCACCGCCTGTCTGGTATGTAGACAAATGTGGGCTCTGTGGAACCGGCTCTGTATTGGAGCCGACTGTGTTTAGGGTGTAGTTTACTTGGTTTCTGATGATCATCATGATCTTGAGGCACACTTAGTTCGCCTCCTTCTTCGGGGTCAATGGGCATGGACCTGCGTCGTCCAAATGGCTGTCATAGTGACCCCAAAGGTAAGGTGACCAGATCGTCCTGCTTTTGGTGGGACAGTCCTGACTTCTAACAATTTTTCCTGTGTCCCACGGTGTTTTAAAAATGTCCCGATTTTTGGAAAGATTGGAAAGATTCTTTCCAAATATCAGGACTTTTTTTAAAATGCCTCGGGAGGTGGAAAAAGTGTTAGAAATTGGGACTGTCCCGCCAAAAGCAGGACAATCTGGTCACCTTACAAAGGCCTCTACCAACTCTTACTCACCAGAACTTGTGTTACTATAGACGCTCTCTCTCCAAAAGTGCTAATTCAAAGGAAGATTATTCTTGCTAAAGGAAAAGTACAAAACTCCGTCCTTCTGCTCTCCCACCCCAGACTTTAATTATAAAAGCACTATCACAGCAGATAGTAAACCTTAAATATTTAACATTTTGCCCAGCGGGGAGACAGCAGCACTTAAAGCAACATGCAATTATACTAAAACATTTACTTGTCTCTGACCCAGGAAGGTCTGCCTTGGTGCTTTAAGATAATAGAGTCTGCCCTGCCCACCCTGTGGGAGCTAATGAATTAGCATAAATACCTGTGAGTAGGTTAAACACACACAGTGTGACAGATAACAGCATAAGGACAACTTTAAACATTTAACAAGGGTTTTACAGTCTTGATCCATCAGATGTTCAAGAAAATATTTTCTTGTAAATTTACAGCTCAGCTCAGATTTTACAGAGCAGCTTACACTGCACTGTCTCTTCCCTCATGGCTCATTGCCAGGTCATTGCCAACCGGTTTCAAACTGGTTGTATTTATTTATTTATTTAAAAATATATTTTATTGATTTTTTTACAGAGAGGAAGGGAGAGAGATAGAGAGCTAGAAAGGTCGATGAGAGAGAAACATTGACCAGCTGCCTCTTGCACACCCCCAACCGGGGATGTGCCCGCAACCAATGTACATGCCCTTGACAGGAATCAAACCTGGGACCCTTCAGTCCGCAGACACTCTACCACTGAGCCAAACTGGTTTAGGCTGGTCGTACTTATTTAGATGTGGTGGAAATGTTGGACTTCAGTGAGCCAAAACTTACCTTTAACTGTTTGTAAAAAAGTGATTTGAAAATTAACAGTAAGGTAAAAAATATTGCTGATTATTATCCTACATGAAATAAATTTTCACATGCTCCCTAAAGTGTCTTGATTATATTCTAATTGTTGAGAAGCAAATTACAAATCTATTAATTCATTTAAGATAAGTCTCTAGGATGTCCACTAAGCAATCATGAATTAACCCAGGTTGCCTTACTGTCTTTGTTGAGATAAATTCAACCGAATTGCTTTTAAATTTCAGATCTTTAGTTCAAGTTTTCATCCTGGAAATCAAATTAATTATATTCATTACTAAATTTAGATGTTTATATGGTGATGAGCTTTAAAGCTTCTTCAGGATTTTTGGCATCGCTGCATGTACCTTCCTCTATGCTCCCATTTCCTTGAGGTTATTTGTTAGGAATTTTATAAAGCACATTAATGAACATTGTCTTCTGTCCTGAAGTTTCTAAAACAAAAACAGATATAGAGGAGAAAAAAATAAAATAAAAACTTGGGTTAAAGAAGAAATAAAGGACGTCCGTAAGAGGTAGACAGTCTTGTGATGATGGAGAAAGGGCTGGGAACAGAGGAGGCATGAAGTTCCTTGAGGGCAATAGCCGCACTGACTTTCACTGGCACTGTGGCTGGTGCTGTCCTCCTGGAGTCGGAGAAGACAGGCCGCCTGTGTGACCAGCCCCCAGTGACAGCCCGGCACTGACACTCCGCACTTCGCTGGGTGATAACGTGTCGCCGCATTCAGAACGCCTGTGTGACCCGCTGGGCGAGGACCGCCGATAGCTTTTACTTCGTCCCCAGACGTCACCCCGGAGCCTTTCCCTCTGCTGGTTTGTTCGGATTCATTCCACTGTCATCAGTCATAGAGAGCCCCGAGCACGACTATGTACTGAGGCCTCTGATCGCTTCTGTGAATCCTCCAAACTGGGGGTGAGACGTGGGTCAAATGTTAAAAATCGGGACTGTCCCGCCAAAAGCGGGCCGTCTGGTCACCTTAGTCTTGGGCCCCGCCTAACAGTGATCTCTTGATATAGTGGCTCCCCCCACACAGAGATAAAGAGGAGCAGGTGTGGGGACAGGAGCAGTGATAAGTTTTGCAACATAATTCTAGTATTATTTTATTAGAGTCATTTTGAGCTAACACTCAATTATTCACTATACATTGCCTCTTAAAATTAACAGTGCAATCAAAAATTTCCAACATAGGTTCATTAAGTCATTGGGCACATACTTATTAAAAACCTTATTGAGTGTTAGGAACTGGTTATATCTTTTACAGGCCTTCTCTGTGCGTAAGAATAAGGGCTAGAGTTCAAAGAGGTTATCATTTCCTGGGAATATAAGACATTTGCCTTTGAAAATTAAATAGCATTCATTTCAGAAATGGAATATTTCCCTGTCCAGTATTTTTGTCACCGAAGAAAACAAAGCCCTGCGTGTCCTTGCGGTAGTTCGCAGCAAGAGGACCAGCATGTGCCATTGGGAAGTGGTGCTTCATTCAGAAAGCACTCAGCGCCTCAGGCTCCTGTCACTCGGGCAGCCTTCTCCTCTGCTGGTGTCACACGTGCTTACACCGAGACACGGAGCCTTCCACGGGCTCCGAAGTACATCCTGGTGCCACTCTGGAGACGTGCCCTGAATTCTGCACATCGTTTTCAAGATACTCAGATATTGGTTTAGTTCTAAGAGCAATGAACTTAACTACTTCTAACTTGAAAGTGTTTCTATTGTGGTAGGATATTTACAATTATTCAATTTGTTTAGTCTTTCTCTTCCCCAAGTGACTGTCTTAGTGTCCCCGACTCTGCTACTTTGGAAACCTAGGAACCACCTAGCTTGACTATGACATCATCATACCCAAAGGATCTCTTCCCTTTCTCGTTTGCTTTTACCGCTAGTGGTTTGGTAGAAAGATGTGAATTTGAGCAGCCAAATGGGTATCTTTGTTAAGTATACTAGTAAGAAACATTATAAAAATACATTATTATACTTGAAGTCCTTCTCTATACCACATGATTTTGAAATTTTCCAGTAAATTTTTATTGTTTTCCTATAGAACAGCAAAATGTTTCTATGTGGCCCTCCAGACAATTAGCTGTTATCCTTGGCATCAAAAGCCTTCCTCATGTGTATTCCTACTGGCTTTTCAAAAGTAATCTTCTAAGTTTTTGAGAAAGAGTAAAATTTTTATTTCCCTAGAAAGAAAAAGGCAGGGGAAGACCCAGTTCTGCCAAAGAGAATGAATCCTTTACTCTTTAATGAGAGAATGTGCTACTTGGGGTTACTGATTGAGATTTGCTTCTATCATTCGTTGCTTCCATCGTACATTTTTCATGTGGAAACTCTTAGAAGAACAGTAGAGTGTAGAAGGGAGTGAGGGAAGGAGGGAGGGACAGAAGGGAAGAAAGAGGGAAGGAGGAAGGGAAGGAAGGAAGGAGAACTCGAACCACTCCCTAAGAAGCTGCCTTTTCCTTCTTCCTTTTTGCATGGAACCTCCTATCTTCAGTACCTACATAGTACAGGTGGACATTATGGAGAGTTTATGATGTCCTCAGTGTTATATTAAGTGTATCTTACTTAATATATGTAACATGAAATTTGCCATTTTATTACACTTGGGGATACCATCTCCCTATGCAGTATAAGAAGCCACATATAACTTTTGACTCCCCCAAAACTTAAGTTGTCCCTCAGTATCTGCAGGGCATTGGTTCCAGGACCCTGCAGATCCCCAAATCCATGAATGCTCAAGTCATCTACATAAAATGGTGTAGATCGACGCATGCAGTCAGCCAGTGCTCTGCATCCATGGTCTTCCAACCTTAGATCAAAAACAGTATAGGCATTCACTGTTAAAAAACAGTCAGGGGCCGTGGCTGGTGTCTCAATGGTTAGAGCGTCTGCCCATCGAAGGGTCATCAGTTCAATTCCTGGTCAAGGCCTTGTACCTGCGTTGCAGGTTCACATCCTGCACCCAATTGGGGTGCATGTGGGAGGCAATGTTGATCTGTATCTCTCTCACATGAATGTTTCTCTTCTCTCTCTTCCTCCCTTCTAATCTCTCTGAAAAGCAATGGAAAAAAATCTCCTTAGGTGAGGATTAACACACACATAAGTCAGCATGTAAGTGGACCGTGCAGTTCAAACCCATGTTGTATTAAGAAAACTGTGACACAGAATCTTTTGAGAGCAACGGAATATTCTATGGTTTCATGGGTGTGTGAAACTGTCAGAACTCATCCAATTATTACACAGATTAACTTAACTGTAAAAAATTATTGCTCAATAAAATTGCTAAGAGAGAAAAAGACACCCGAAAATGACCAAGACCCTAATTTATGCCTCTCCTCCCGCTGTCCTCTACTTCCTCCTGCCGTCCTCTACTTCCTTCTGTAGGCCCAGCATGTTGCTCCCTGCCTGGGAAGCAGGAGGGAAGAGGAGCCACTCATTTGTTCAGCAAATCTGTGGGAGCACCATGGCACCTGTTCCCGCGGTAACACTGAGCACTGCAGGTTATGGTGAGGAGTAAGGACTGGCATGATGGAGGATCTTACCTAGGTCCCACTGAGAGCAGCCCGTAGTAGCCCGTGGAGCTCAACGTGCAACGCGTGTCTGCGGGCCGTAGTCTTCACAGATGGGCACTGCAAACATGTCCTCCCTCCCGTGGCCGCACCAGGCCTACATACATGAGCGGAAGGGATAGGGTGCAAAGCCATGACCACTGTGTGTTATCCATCAAAACCATCTGTGTGGCAAGCAGGCGCTTCTGCTCACACGTGAGGACCTCTCGTCACAGAGTTGGAAGCTTTGTTTTCGGAATGCCTCCATCCTCAGCTCAACAGCTGCACACTAAGCCAAGGGCACGAGCCCAGACTTGCTTCCCAGGTCCCATGTTACATGTAGTAAAATGTATGTAACATGGAATTTGCCACTTTAATTAATTTTAAATACACAGTTCAGCTGCATTCATGACATTCCCGATGTTGTGCCGCCATCATCTCTAGCAGCGGTTTCCTCACCGCAAATAGAAACTCGTGACTTGTTATCCTCTGTCCCCCAGCCTCTGGTAAGCTCTCTCTATCTTCTTTCTCTGTGAATCTCCCCATTTCACATCCTTCGTGTAAGTGGAATCATGTTCATGCTTTTGTGTCTGACGTTTCTCTCAGCATGATGTTTTCAAGGCTTTTCCACGTGGTAGCGATACCGTTCATAACCTGGTTATGATTAACAGGAAAGGAGCAAAGGGGAGACGGGATAATACAAGCATGTCCTTTATACAGCTCAGTGTTTAGAAGGAAATGATTTTAATAAACCTGCCTTTATAATTAATTATTCGAGGTGTTTGTGTATATCTTGGGGGGACACCCTATCTATGAACTAAGTGGATAGCTATATCCATGGATAGATCTTCAGCCTCCATCTCAGATTCACAGTGGACTTGCTCATCATTAGAGAGTCATGCCAGGATTATTTCTGAAATGCATTTTAATTAACTTAGATTTTTTTCTCTCTCTCTTGTCTATGTCATCTAGACATCACCAAGCAGAAAGTAAGTCTTGGACTATCGGCATCACTTAGGAAGTCCACAGAATCCCCCAAAGTTGTCTAAGTCATTGCCATCCCATTGATACGTTGTTGGTCACCTGACCATTACCATCCCCTGCCTGTGCGGCCCCAGGACATGGCAGACGTGGATGCCACTGGTTAAAAGTTGTCTGGAACGTTAGTTGTCCCTAATGGTTCTTTCTCCCTCCCTTTGAAGGACAAGAGAAACGAATGGGCTGTTTTATAACCCTCTTCCACCCTCTGATCTTCAGAGAGGAGAATGTTGAAAGGCACAGTGCAGCTGCTTTATGTTGCCGTTTATAATCTAATTAAACGTATTTTATCCAGATCATTATGGACTTCATTAGAGCTGGGCTTCTCATAAAAAAGATGATGAGTTAGATTTATGCAGACTCATCTGGGTCTTTTAAATTTTGTGATCCGGCAGTGCCGGATGAAAAAAAAAAATCCAGTCTGCCCATCTGATTGAGTTGGGTCATTTATTTTTGGAAAGTTCTTGCTTCCAATTTTGCTCACTTTTTGTGAGCATACAATTTTCAGAATGATTAATAAGTGAAGTGTGTGGTTTCAGAGAGAGTACCAGTTGGGAATGATGCTCAGCCTTGTTAGAAGCCTATATATATCATTTGAACATACTGTACATATGGGGAATAAAATTCTAAAGTAATTGGCATAATCTAGGTCAAATGAGATGAAATTTTGCTTGCTGTGATTTTTGTACTGGAGAGTGAATTAGCTTTATGGTTTTCAGTTTAATTGCTAATTTTTTTCTAAGGTCAGGAAGTACCCAAGCCAGACATTGATTTGAAAAGGGAAAGTGACTCATGTTTGCCTTAGTTCCTTAATTTTTACATAAAGATGGATTTTGCTCTCTGTTTTAGATGTGATAACCAACTTCAGGGTGACTCCCTCGTCTGTCTCATGAAAAGGAAATTGATATTAAGGTGTTCTTAAAAACATTCTTATCTTTCCAAGGAATTGTAATTCGGGTGTCTTCACAATTTTATATTTTCTGCATCAAGGTGTGTCTCTGGCCTTGAATTTGCTCATCCTTTTCACTCTAATCATGTGATTCTAATATCATGCATAGCTTTTCCCCACCTGGATAATTTACAGTTTAATTGTGGTTGGTCCTAACCTAAGCTATCCTGAATTATTATTCGGTAAGGCACAATATTAAAATATAACTTGATGGTTAATATTCGTTGGAATGTTGACCTTGCCCGATGTCTTTAAGCCATGAAACCAGCACTTTCATCGCACTCTCCCAGTTAAGTTGTCTGCACAGTCACACAGACGCTCCATATGATTAGCACAATATGACAGAAATCCCCCAGCATCCTCTCAGCAGTCACAGTTTTAGTTCGGAACTGCTTACACAACGACTCAGCTTATTTCCTCCACACCCGTTCCCTCCTGCTCTTCTTCTTCATTTGATTTTTATGGCATCATCATGTACCTTGGACTTGACCGTAGAGCCACCTACTCATTTATGTGCTTTTGCTTCCTTCCTCAAGAGTGGGTAAGATTGCTCTGCCAGGTAGAGTATCTTTGGTTATTCTAGATCAGGGGTGGGGAACGTCTGGCCCGAGGGCCATATAAGGCCCAAGAAGTCATTTGGTCCGGCCCTGCCAAGGCATTAGGGGTGAGCTAATTAAATGTTTGACCAAATAGAGCAGGCTAATGTTTAAGCTGATTATTTTGTATGGCCCGGGAATGATGTGATAAATATCCAAATGGCCCTTGGCAGGACAAAGGTTCCCCGGCCCTGGTGTAGATGGACAGCAGACCAAATCCGTCCTAGCTTTGAGACGCTCACTGTTTGCTAAGCCTCCTGCACACACTGTCCTCCTCTTAGTTTATTTAGAACCCTTCACTTAATTGTATTGTACATTGAGGTTCTTTGAATTCATAGTTGGCTAAGATTATGATTTTGTGTGTGTGTGTGTGTGTTGGACTGGGCCTACGTGGCTGGAGACCAACATAGGACTCGAACTTCTTTTTTTTATAATATATTTTTATTGATTTCAGAGAGGAAGGGAAAGGGAGAGAGAGATAGAAACATCAATGATGAGAGATAATCATTGATTGGCTGCCTCCTGCACACACCCCACCGGGGATCAAGACTGCAACCTGGGCATGTGAACTTGACCAGAATCGAACCTGGGATCCTTCATTCTGCAGGCCAACACTCTATCCACTGAGCCACTCTCTATCCACTGATGATCCTCTTAATTGGACAAAGTTATAAATATTCTAGACATAACAATGAAGGCCTGCAGTGAACCTCTCATCTTTCACTTTGAAGTGAAGAGTGTTGGCTTGTTTATGGCCCTAAGCCCCATGCGTTTTGTGCAGTGCTGCCCATTGGTTGGGTTAATGCATTCACTACTTGCTCTGTAGCTAATACGAAGTTGTATTCCTTATTGCTGTTTCTCTATATAGATCTTACTTTTTGTTGTTAGATTTATCCTTGCATCATATGATATGGAGTGCTACTTTTTGTATAATATTTTTATTGACTAGCTATTTCTTTCTATGTAGTGAAAGTTCATGAATTTTTGGTATATTTATCTTGCATCTGTGCATGTTAGTAGATAATTTTATTAGTTGAAGTGTTGTTATTAGCGTTGGATTTTTAAAGTATGCAGTCATCATCTGCAAGAGAAGACCGTTTGCTTCATCATCATCCAGAACCTTCAAGCAACATGTCAGGACTTAGAGACAGCCATGCTTGTTGGCATTCTCATCTTTAACACTTTGTCATTTAGCATTGTTTGCTGTTGAATTTTGCTAAATGTTCTTGATTGTGTTTAAGGACTTTTTATCTTTCCTGTGGAAGCGTTTTTACACACTCATTTATGGAGCTCACTGGGGTGCATGCTGTTCTCCATCAGAGGCCTCGTGGCCTGTGAGGCAGCCTTGGTTAGGACAGAGAATTCTTCATCATAAAATCGTGTGCCTGGTGAAGAGACTGGACATCTGTCTCCTTGGCTTTTCGGTGACTCCTGACCTCTTGCTTCTCGGCTAAACAAGATTAGAGCCTGCAGTGTCTCTACATTAGTTCTCCTTTCATGTACCTATGTAATGTCTACCCCGCACCATTCATTCATGCGCGATTCTTTATCCTGGCACAGTCATGAACAGGCTTATGCACACTTCCCTGAAGATAAAATGGACATCTTCTTGGGGGTCAGGGGGTACCTTTGAACTTAAGATGTCATGCTAAGTGCCTGTTTTAGAATTGATTCATTCATCATGTTAAATCTTTCAATATGAAAACAGCCGTAAAAAGCCAACTCCTGCCATTGACCGTCTGCTGTGTGGAGCATGCACTCCTGGAAGCTGCCACACTCCTCATGGCTTACTTTGCAATTAGGAATTCATAGGCCACCTGAATATGTGCTTCTTGAATTATGATTTATATTTTTATATAAATATTCTATGAATTCCGCCCCCCCAAAACATTTTATATGAAGTTCTGATTTTTACTGTGGGATGAATACTTATGTCTTTACTCAGAACATGTTATTTTTGTATGTATGGGCATGGACTTATTTAAGCTGTTTCCTATAAATTGAGCCATAAATCATTATAATTTGCACCAAGAACTGAACCCAAGTAATGAAATTTTATTGCACAATGAACTCCCCCTAATTTAGAAAAATATACCATGGATCAAATTCTAGTTAAATCTGCGTTTAATTATTTAGAAAATGCTTGAATTAGAAAATTATAATGCATATTATTGTGGGCAGTGATTTATTTCCTTTTAAATACAAGTGTTGGATGAAAGAGGCTGCAGATGGACTTCATTGAAATCTGGGGGGAAGCCACACCAGGAGAGTCTGTCCTTCTTTTTCACGAACTGGGGGTATTGCTAAACCGAGCATTCTCCCAGCTTGTCCCTGAAATCGGGGTGAGCATCCTTATTCGGTCCACTCCTGGAGTTCAGGACGTTGCCTGGCAGAACTCTAGCCCCCGTGTTTCCGAGAAAGGGTAAAACACTGTACCAGCTTTGGGAAATGGCCAGGGAAAACCTGTCCCCTCCTACAATTATTTTGTTATCCCTTACTGCACATAAGATACATTATCCATTATTTTAAGCATGCTTGGTATAAATGCAGTTTAATCACATTTTAAAAGTAAAACAATGTTGATCAAATTACCATCTGATATTCCACTCCAAGTCAGCACTGATTTTTCTCCACAGACTGTGCCCTGCAGGCGAACATGTGTGTTTATTTTCTGTCCCATTATTTGTCAGGCTGTGAGCCATCCCATGCCCACTGAGTTGGTCCTTGTGTTTCAGAGCGTCCCCATATTAATCTAATCATCTTGTTTGGGGAGTGTTTGTCTCATCCCAAGGTCTGTTTCCATTTTGTGCACTCGTTAATTTTGCCTCTGTGGACCTCTGCTTTTCTGGCCGCGGTATTGTCCGAGCATATTGTGTTCAGAAGATGTGCGTGCCCTCATTGGTTTGCTATTGGTGCTTCACGTGGTAGTACGTGCTCAGTGAGTCTATGTTTAGTTTAATCCCACAATGCATGGTGGGGCTTTGGTTGATTATACAATTTCGTGGGGATTATCAGAAATTCTCACATTTCTTGATCCCTTTTTGCCTATTTTATTTTGATGTTAATAATCGTGGGTGAGACAGTGTTAGTCTAGGAGAAGACAGAATGGATGACAACGATGATGAGGACTATGTGTTTGATTGTCTGCATGTCTGTATACTTATGTATATATGTTGCCATGTATTTATTTGTATGTAGGCAAGAATGAGGATAAAGTATTGTAGTAGTGAAGATGGCTGAAAAGACAGACAGAAAAAAATTTCCATTTTCTGGAAATTGTTTTAGGCCATTCAGGCCATTTTATTTTTTTTAAAAAAAAATTCTATCTTGAGGGTATTTTTCCATTGATTTTTTAGGGTGAGTGTAAGAGAGAGAAAGATTGATGTGAGAGAAACATCGATTGATTGCCTCCTGTGAATGCCCCTATCAGGGCCCGGACAGAGAGTAGCCTGCAATCAAGGTATATGGCCTTGACCCGAATCAAACCGGGAACCCTTCAGTCCGCAGGCCAATGCTCTTATCTGCTGAGCCAAACCGGCTAGGACTGATTTTTTAATTTATCCCTCAGGATACACTTAGGAAGCACCTACTAAGAGCAGGCCTTGTCCCATGCCCTGAAGATGGCCTGAGCTTAGACTAATAGAAGAGATGACAGGGAGCTATGTGGTCCAGGCTTTGACAAGGTAAACAAGGGGTCCCAGGGAGGACAAGATGGGGCTCAGTGCTAGCATGCAGTTCTGGAAGGTCTGCGGGAAGTGAGTCTTGGGCTTATCCCTGAAGATTAAGAAGGAGGTAACTTTAGAGGAGAGAGGAAGAGGGGCTCTAAGCAAAGGATGCAGCAGGTATGATTGAGGAATACAGCTTTCGTTTCTCCCTTGAGGGTCACGGGGCGCCTTTGAACTTCAGAGATAATTCTAGGTGCCTGTTTTAGAATGGATTCATTAATCCTGTTAAATCTTTTAATATGAAAATAGCCGCAAAAAGCCAACTCCTGCCATTGACGCCTGCTGTGTGGAGTGTGCATATGCCCCTCATGGCTTACTTTGCAATTAGGAATTCATAGACAATCTGAATATGTGCTGCTTGAATTGTGATTATTTTTCTATAAGTATTCCATGGACGAACCCCCCTCGCCCCCCAACATTTTCTTGCCATATTGATGTTCCTAATCTTATTTTTCTCTGTTTTTACAATACATAATGCCTGTGAATCCGGAGGAACATCGTCTAGATATTGATTAGCTTGAAGACTATCAGAGAGTCAGGGGCTGACTTGAGGGAGGGTAGAGCTTGGCGGGAAATGCTGGCTGTCCGTTGTCTTTGTAGCTGTGCATCCAGGACATGCAGGGCGTCTGTCTTTGCAGCTTCTTGTGGTTGGAAGAACATGGGTGACATGGGAGTTGGGATCAGCTGGACCTGGGGTCACATCTTCAAAGTGCCACTTATCAGTCACATGATCGATGACACATTCCTTAATCTCTCTGACCCTCAGTTTCCTCACCATGAGCTGAACACACACTACACTGAGCTTTGTGGGGAGGGTGTTAGGTACCCCCCAAGGATTGGAGAAATAGTTGCTGTTGTTACTGGTATTTTTTTTTTAAATCTAAGTTTATAAGTGATCATTAAAGTATATGTGATGCCATCATCCTATATAATAAAAGGCTAATATGCAAATTGACCAAACAGTGGAACGACTGGTCGCTGTGATGCACAATGACCACTAGGGGGCAGATGCTGAACGCAGGAGCTGCCCCCTGGTGAGTGCAGTGGCAGTGGCACGAGCCTCTCCCACCTCCGTGGCAGTGCTGTGCCATTAGGGAGCAGGCCTAAGCCGTCAGTCGGACATCCCCCAAGGGCTCCCAGACTGGGAGCGGGCACAGGTCGGGCTGAGGGACCCTCCACCGAGTGCACAAATTTCATGCACCAGGAGTCTAGTATTTCTGATAAAAATGTTAAAGCATCTAAATTGAGCTAGCTTTAACTCCAAATGAATCGGGTGAAAAGGAGGTTATGACACCTCTAATTGTATTCCAGAACCAGAAATTACGGTTTTCCTAATCTATCCAGTGTATGTGATCACTCTGGCTATGTATATTTTGCTCTATCTTTCAGGTTACTTTTTTTGTAGAGAATAATTATTGCTGAATTACCCGCCTGGCAGATTTTCGGCTTATTATGTTCATGCTTAGGCGACAGCAACGCTGACAGACACACACACACACACACACTTTGCTCTCACACAGACATCCAACTCTGAACAAGTTAACTAGAAATTTCCAATTAGAAACTCTAGGCCTATGTTACATTAATTTTGGCATGTGCCACGTTTGGGCCTTTGATGGTTAGTATTATTTCCATTTTGCAGTTCCCACTGGGGGAGAGGATGAGGAACAGCAGATCTTTTCACCCTCAGGATGGAAGGTGTACCTTAATCAGAAGGCAGCTCCCAGCAATTATGTCAGAGACGGAAAGCACAGCCATCTGTCTTCCAGTTATTTGCCAGTTGTGCAATATTTAACATGATTCTCAGACAAAATTCTCAGCAGCAAATGTCAAGATGCAGTGGAATCAGTGATGTGCGGAGCACACAGCATTCGCGCTCTAGAGAAATCTAGGAAGGAGCTTGTGGAGACGCTGTCAGAATATTTTAATACGTGGGAAAAGACGCAGCTCACCCAGCCATTTGGATGCAGTTGTGTGGATGCTTGCTGAGGGGGTGGGGGTACTGGGGAGCCCCAGGAGCCTGAGTCTCTTCGTTGACTGCCCCCCACTCAGCCTAGTGGGCCTGAGGAGGGTCTGGGAAGCAGAGTTTGTAACTGCTGGTTTCATACAAGCCCAGCTGAGAACCTTGACAAACATGGTTTCTGGGAGCTGCGTGTTTTTTGGGGGGGACCGGGGGCGGTGAACTGCATTATCAGTTAATTTGGCAAATCCCTATCAGGAAGCCATGTTCAGAGGCCAGTACCGGGTTTGCTGGGGTTTCTGTCTGAGAGAAACAAAACATTGTGTCTGAGCCCGTCCAGACCCAGGTTCACGCTCGTGTGAGAGACAAGATGGCCACAGCCTTCCTCGGCTCTGCGACCATGAAGCACGTTGTTGGCTCTCGGTGCCAGGAAGTTTTCCTCCTCGTGGCCTTTCCATTGGAACTGAATAGATCTCTTCCATTTTAATCTCTGCATGTGCATCGTATTTAGCTTGTGTGAGATGCAGCAGTATCCATAACAGCACAAAACCATCGTGTACTCAAATACTAGAGTCTTATTTATTGGTCTCCTCTGAATTAGTGTAAGTCAGATTTCTAGTACTGGTATGAGTTTGGGCTCAGCCACTCTTCTTGAGATTTTCTTCCCAAATCTCATTTGATCTCGTGGTAAGATGTTACCGTGTTTCCCCGAAAATAAGACATCCTCCTAAAATAAGACCTACTTACAGGTTTCCTTCTGAGTGAAATATAAGGCATCTCCCCGAAAATAAGGCCCCCCTAGGCTAGACATGAGAGATTTGGTCCACTGATTCTGAAAGAAATGGAGTCACAAGAAATTCACCAGGAAATTTAGGAATTGGATTGTTATGATGATGTTCCAGAAGATGATGACATGATTGTCATTGAATAAATGAGTAAATTCTTGATACTGTAGGATTCACAGTTTGTCTGGTTTGTGTTGACAACCAGCGTACTACCGTACCGTATACAGGTAATAAATTTCCTTTATTTTCATTTAACAATAAATGTGTACCGTATTCTTCTTCATGGAAAAATAAGACATCCCCTGAAAATAAGACGTAGCACATCTTTGGGAGCAAAAATTAATATAAGACACTGTCTTATTTTCGGGGAAACAGGGTAGGAACTCCCAGACCTGGTTTATGTCTTTGAAATACAATAAAGGTGATTGGAAAAGAAAGGGTTGATCCTTTGACCTTGCCTCCATTCCTAATGACCAAGCCATTGAGAAGACTCCTACCTACTAAATGGAAATAATACTAACCATCAAAGGCCCAATGTGGCACATGCCAAAATTAATGTAACATAGACCTAGAGTTTCTAATTGCGAATTTTAGTTAACTTGTTCCAAATTGAATGTCTGAGTGAGAGCAAAGTGTGTGTGTGTATGTCTGTCAGCATTGCTGTCGCCTTGCGTATGTGCAGTTACACATGCATATATCCTTTGCCTCGGCTTTTCTTTTGAGGCTGTGTTCTGCTTGTTGTCACATAACTGATTCTTGTCATCTTGTGACTCACCAATTGCTCTTTGCATGTTATTCCCACACGGTTTCCTTGCACGTTGGGTGCTCAGTGAACTTTATTGAGTCAGTTAGTAAATGGAGACATGAGATTGATAACCGGTCTCTAAGCAGCCCTGGGTGAGGACCACGCATAGTTGTCACGGTATTACCACCGACGAGAAGGCGTTGGTGTGGGCGAGTCAGTCGGTGGAAAACCCTTGCAGTGTTCATGTGGATGCGACTTGGAAAGGCCTTTTCTGTTTCTGGAGGTTTTAGAATTTGTGGGTAGAAGTGGTGTTGAAGGTCCAGAATCCAGTGGCCTGGGGGTACCTCAGACCCTTGGGGAAAGGTCCTGTGGCCTCAGCCAGGGGGTTCGCTCTGTCTTATGTTTCCACCCGCCATGGAGGGTTTTACTGGGAACATTGCTTCCCTAATTAAGACATGGTGGTGGTAGCATGGCTGCCTGATGCCGCGTAAGGTACACTTTTCCTGCCTTCAGCTTGAGAAGTCTTAAACCTGAAGCCATAAATAGCAGATGCATTCCACTGTGTGAAAATACGATTTTTAAACATTCTGCGTGGCGAAACCCCTATGAGAAAAGCAAAGAAGCCACCCTGGAGAGAGAGGCTGCAGCTCACATCATAGAGGAGGGATAATTCTCCTAACGCCTGGGTCAGCAGCCACAGCCCCAGGCCACACCCGGCGCTGCCTGTTCTTGTAAGTCACGTTTTCTCAGCTCACAGCCACCCTAGCTCATGTGCACGTTGTTCCGGCTGCTTTTTCCTGCTGGCGGCAGAATCAAGTAGTTGCGAGGGGACCATATGGCTTGCAAAGCTGGAAAGACCTCCTGTCTGGCCCTCTACTGAAAAGCTTTGCTAACCCTTGCTCTAACCAATGGTCTGCAAACTCGTTAGTCAACAGAGCCAAATATTAACAGGACAACGATTGAAATTTCTTTTGAGAGCCACATTTTTTAAACTTAAACTATAGAGGTAGGTGCATTGTTATTAACTTAATAAGGGTACTCCTAAGCTGGCCTTTGCTAAAAACTCAAGGGGTCAAAAAGCCGCATGTGGCTCGCGAGCCACAGTTTGCCGACCACTGCTCTAACTGATAAGGAGCTTCTGTAACCACAAATAAATAGGGGAAGAGCCGCCCCCCATTAGAAAATTAGGCAGGAGGTGTGCATGTTAGTGTCTCAGCAAAGCAAAACAGCAGCAGACAGATTCCTCCCACATGGTCCACGTGAAGGGCTGGGACCCTCAGACACCAGCAAGACAGGAAGCCATCCCCATCGGGGACAAGGCACAGAGCCAGAAAACCGGAACAGCTCCGAGTGGAGCCACCATGAGGGAGGGACAGAGCCTCTGTGACCACACAGCCCTGGAACGAGACAGCATTGGAAAGGAATGCCCCGACATCCCACTTCTCCCACCTCCCAGCCTCCTGCTGGCTCCCCACTTACCGACCCTAGCCAGAGGCCACCGGGCCAGGGAGCCGCTGCTGCAGTCCTCGGGCTGGCCTCGGAGGACGCAGGTGGAAGCTCCCTGCGCTCACTGAGGATACGAGCAGTGCACATGGAGACGGACTGAAGTCCAAAAGAACAAGACGTTTGGTAGCACCTGAGTTAGCAGGGGTCTCACAGGCTGTGCGTGTGTGTGCACGCAAGCATTATCACTCATAATTACAAATGCATATGTCCTTTTCCTTAGCAACCCCACGTCTGCTGCTTTATCCTACAGTTACCTTAGAAAATGCACAAAGTGCCGAGACCGGTTTGGCTCAATGGATAGAGCGTCGGCTTGGGGACTGAAGGGTCCCGGGTTCGATTCCGGTCAAGGGCATGTACCTTGGTTGCGGGCATGTCCCCAGTGGGGGGTGTGCAAGAGGCAGCTGATCGATGACTCTCTCTCATCCATGTTTTTAACTCTCTATCTCTCTCCCTTCCTCTCTGTACAAAATCAATAAAATATATTTAAAAAAAAAAAGAAAGAAAATGCACAAAGTGACATATGAGTGAAGCTAGCCATTGCAGCCTTACTAGTAATATTAAAGGAATAGCAATAACATTAGTAAATGTCTTCAATTGGGGGCCAGTTATATAAATTGGGCTACATCCATTCAATGGAATGCCAAAGTCATAGAATAAGGAAGCTCTTTATGTCCTCATAGGAAATTAATTTAAGTTATGTTGAGCGCACAGAGACAGTGAAAACAAGGAGTATAGTATACAGTCATTTGTGAAAAAGAAGTACTAGAGATAATGCATAAATGTATTTTCTTGTATATGCATAAAATAGAAAACCCATGAAATGATAATATCAATATCAGACATCTCTGGTGAAGGGCTGGGGCAGCGAGAATTTTTCATCTTGAACATTTTAAATCCCATTTTATGCCGGCGTATTACCTGTGTAAAGACAAAGAAAGGGGAGAATAACCGGTGGCCAAGAAAGCAGAGAGCATTCATCTGAGAATTCAGTGAGCAGAAGCTCAAGATTTTAGCCCCCGTGACTCCTCCTAATTTACTAACCAGGTCCGGGAGGCGTGGGCAGACCCCGGTGTGACCCGGGGCCCTGATGGCTCCAGGGACAAAGCGCAGTCTCCTCCTCAGTCCGCTCCCAGTGGGGGGAGGGGGGAGATGGTCGTGCTGGCTCAGCTTCTATCTGAGCTCTGACCTGGGCTCCAACCCACAGCCTTGGCTATTGGGCTGACACTGCAACCAGCTGACGCCCTGGCCGTGACCTTGAACTGGAGGACTAACACACCTTCTTCTTACGTGTTCTCTCTCACTTGGGTTTCAGCTAATTCGGCCTGAAACTTCTCTCTGCGAGTGTCCGCCCGCCTTCCCATGTAAGATGCATGTTCGTTATTAGGAGCTGTCTTTTGAATATTTATTTTGATATGGATCAAGTGGTGGATTATCAACAAGTAAACCATGGGATAATCAGAGGATCAAAATATAGGCACAAATCTGGATTTCTCAAATCTGCCTCCTTGTATTTTTGTTGTTTTTTTTTTTTTTCTGGGCAATATTTGCCCGGAGTGGGAAGGCCTGAATATGGATGAGTGCATGTTGCAAACTGATGTTGCAGCGTAATTGCTTTGCAGCAGGAACAGAGCAGCAGAGTGGGCTGGGAATACAGGCAATCAGAGGCACTGCTTACACCTGCCAGGTTCCGCGCGCAGCACACGCGTCCGCAGAGACATGGGAACGCTGCTGCCCGGCGACATGCGCTCCCGTTAATGTGCTCCCAGTGCATCTGGGCCAGGCGCTGCCCTCCTGCAGTGGCAGCCTGTCCTGTCCCCATGGCCGAGTCCCTCCAGAGGCTGGCTTGGCGAGCAGTTCGGGAGTCGCCCAGGGACATCTCGGGGTGGGGATCATCCCTCCCACTCACTCCAGCTCAGGCCGCGATACAGGCAGCGCTTCCATTGGAGGTCTTGTGGCAAGATGGCATGCAGACGCCATTCTGAGAGCATGTGTTAACGTATGACCTATCCCGTGGCCAGGTGCTGGTCACGGAAATAAAGATACATTTACCCTCTTTGTTTTGGCATGAAAACGATTAGGCAGCCCTCATTTACCAAGAGTTTTTTTGTGTGTTTTTTTTGGTTTGTTTTTTTAAATACGTTTTATTGATTTTCCACAGAGAGGAAGAGAGAGGGATAGAGAGTTAGAAACATTGATGAGAGAGAATCATCAATCAGCTGCCTCCTGCACACCCCCTACTGGGGATGTGCCCGCAACCAAGGTATATGCCTTTGACCGGAATCGAACCTGGGACCTTTCAGTCCACAGTCCGATGCTCTATCCACTGAGCCAAACCGGTTTCAGCTTTACCAATAGTCTGAACAGGGCCACCTGGCAATGGTATAACCTGAGACAGGGACAGAAGGGAAAGGGAGGTGTTGTTTACTCGGCCGACTTTACAAGACTTTACTCCTATTTTTATTTTATTTAAAAATGTAGATTTTATTTTCTATCGCATTTATCCCTGATGCTTTCTTCCACCTGTACCCTCTCTTCCTGTGGCTCCTGATTTCATTTCTGAGGACAGAAGACCAGATGCCTCATCCTCTGTGCGTGCGTGGGTGCGTGCGTGTGTGTGTGTGTGTGTGTGTGTTGTCTCTTCTGTGGCTGGTACTGAACCAGGAGTCTCATGAACATTCACTTGTGCAGTGAGGATTAGGCAGCAGGGACAGAGGCTGCTGGGAAAGGCGGGATTATCTGCAGCATCAGCAGAGGATATGATTGTTGGTCCTCCAGTTCAAGGTCATGTACCGGGCAGCCTGTAGGACTCTGTGGAGTCAGCATCTGCATAGACATAGCTCCCCTCGCCTCCACCCTCACCCCCCGCCCCGGCCCCCATCCCCAGCCACGCTCACCCCCTCCTTGTCTCAGATTAGGTGCGCTGGTGCTCTGCGCTTGCGTACCTGCTCTCTGGCTCTCACATGTGAGACCATTTCTTTGTAACGAGGTCTGAAGGCTTGAGCCCGTGACACCAGGTTTTACCCTCTCCATTGTCTTTCCTCGGTGTCTGTAACAGAACACACGAATGCACCTTTGGCCAGGGCTGTTCTCTTTTGACTGTTGCTCTCGGCCATCTGAGTCGCAGTCCAGTGCAGCCTGCCCCTCTGTTCACATTTAAAATATATATATATTTTTATTGATTTTTTACAGAAAGAAAGAGAGAGGGATAGAGAGTTAGAAACATTGATGAGGGAGAATTATTGATTAGCTGCCTCTTGCACACCCCCACTGCGGATGTGCCCGCAACCAAGGTACATGCCCTTGACGGGGATCAAACCTGGGACCTTTCAGTCTGCAAGCTGACGCTCTATCCCCTGAGCCAAACCGGTTTTGGCTGCTGTTCACATTTTTGACGAAGGAAGGGGTGGTACCTGAATCGCACAGTTTGCATGGCAAGTGCACTGCTGCTGTTTCATAGGAAAGAATGCTAATTTCCCCCAAATCCAGATTTGTGGAAAAAACCCTCCACCAGCTAAGAAGTGTTTGTGTCATCATCAACCCCTTCTCACGGAGTTAATTCTCATTTGATCCATAAACAGAACCCTCTCCCATCCCCCTCCCCCAACACATTCTGTCTCTGTACAACCTCCCGGAGGAGAGGACGGGACACTTCCTCAGCCTCTGCTGCCAGGAGCTGCCTGGCTCAGTGGTTTTCCGTATCATTTTTAATAACTTTTGTTTTCAAGTCCATAAATTATTTAATTCTCGCCGTAATCTGAAATATTATTAATTTTTTATTTCTTTTAATTAAACCTTTCACGTTGAAGTAATTACAGATTCACACACAGTTGGGATAAATAATGCATGGGGAGCTCCGTGCCCTTTGCCCGGCTTCCGCCCGTGCAGCACCTTGCCGAATGCAGGGATGGGAAAGGTAGGTTACAGTCGTGAGCACGTGAAACACGGAGTTTATTCTCATACTTATCTGTTACTGTGCTGTGTGTATTAAAACTGTGGACCTACTGCGGCCCACCCTCTAAGAGTACAGCATCGGAGCCGGAACGCTGACAGAGTTAAGAAACCAACCGTTTCCATCACCACACAAACCCCTCGGTTGCCCTTTTATAGCTCCATCCACTTTCTTTCCACGCCACCTGCTCCTGAGCCCAGACAGCCCCCATCTGTACTCCATCGCTACACTTCTATCTTTCAAGAACCAGTGTGTGACCTTCCACGCTGGCTTTTTTCACTTAGCGTCCTTCTCTGGCTCTGCTTCCTGGTTGTTGAGTGCATCCGTCACTGTTTCCTCATTTATTACTAAGCACCGTCCTTCACCCTGAGGGGCCCGGGCTGCTGCCTGTGTGGGGCTGTGACAGTGAAGTTGCTGTGAACGTTCATGTCCAGGCTTTTACGGGAACATAAGTTTCCTTCCCCAGGAGGGCATTGCTGGGCTGGGTAGTGGTTGCATACAACTTGTGATGACCTAAGTATTTATTATTATTATTATTATTATTATTATTACTATTATTATTATTATTATTATTTGAGGAAACTGAAGCTCAGAGTAGTCTGTTGACTTGCCTGAGATTGCATAGCTAGTCATGGAGCTATGGCTTGCAGTCAGTCTGTCTGACTCCCGGAACCCATGCCTTCTCCGGTCAGGGCTCCAAGGCCGTGTGCGGCCTCCCGGTGGCATGTTTGGGATGCGAGAGAAGCCGCTCTCTCCACTTGCCCTGGGGTCCCTGACGCCGAGGCAGCACTTTCATGGTCATCTGTGTACGTGTTTTTATCTCAGAGAGCAAAAACAAATATCATAGCAGGCACTGGAGTCCCTGAGAGACTGAACGAAGACTCCCGGCATTTAATACGACGGCAGCAAGCTTTAGGAGCCTTCTCTGCTGAGAGATTGCAGGGCTAGCCCTGCTTGCCCTGTGATCAAGGGCACAGCCAGGTCTCCATCCCTCCTCCAACTGGTTGTGATTCATCCTGCAGCCTGGACAGCCTCCAGTGCTGGGCAGGCCGCTGGGACCGGCGAGCCCGAGGAAGGCAGGTCCCATCAATTATTGCCGTGTTGGTGGGAAGATGGGGGAGGGAGGCAGGTGCGGGGGAGGGGGCAGCGCGTAGTGAGACAGTCCTGGGTGTGGGCTGATCAGATCGTGGCAGGTCCTGACGGTCCGCGGTTGGTGATGGTGATTAGATGCACTGCGGGGAGCAGCAGCCCCTTCCCGCGACCGAAGGGCCGTTTGTGGTGACATCTTGACAGGCTGCTGTCCTGTGGGAGGAGGCCACTCCTCTGTGTGCCTGGCCCACGGTTCATTATTAATATTTCATGACGCGAGCAGGATGCTACCTGGATGGCTACTACGGGGCTAGTGGCTAGTGGTTTTTTTTTTTTTCCTTCCATAGAAAGGAGAAGGTTTTATAAGCAGTTGGAGAAAATTGCAGCTACAAATTGCGCATTGCTGCAGGAGGGAGAGGGTCTTTCCACATAACTTAGAGGCAGGGTAATTTATGCCATTATAGGAAATCTCCCTCTTATTTCGGGGATTTTCCACCAAGGCAGGGTGGTTATCACTGCTTTCTGCCGCCTAAATGTTGTTTCTGAATTAAAATGGCTGGTTTGGGTCGGTCCCTGCGGACTATGGAAAAGCTGGAATGAAAATGACCGAATTTTATGCTTATAGCAGTGAAGCTTTTGAAATCAGCTTCTTCCATAACTTAACACCTTTTTAACCTGAAATCATGTTTATTTCCAGTTAATACTTCATGCAGTTTCTGCTCTAAATATTTAATATGAAATAAATACATAATAAGTAAGATTCTGGAAGCTAGTGTGATTAAGCTCTCTTTCTTGGATAATTTCTACCAGGATCGTTTAGGACCGTCTGTTGTAATGATGACCAAGCCCGTCAGCCTTTCTTTGTCTCTGTGACCCTGTATATGTGTGATGGTGTATACAAGGGCCCTAGGAATAGAGTCACAAGATACGGGCTGTAAGAAAAGTAGAGCGGTATAGGTTATGGCTGCTTTACAAATTCACAGGCCAACAAGCGACTTCATTCTTCCTAAATCATATCCCACTATCCTGCTGTGAAAAAGGGAAACAGGAAGTTACTTACAGAATGAAAGTTTAGATGAGGGAATTTTGAAAGAAGGTTATTCTTCTTCACTATGCAAGGTGGGTGGCCCTGACAGCAAGGGGATCCCCTGTGACAATATGACATGTACCCATGCAGGCATGCACACATACATTCACAGGTGTGTGCACACGTGCAGAGCTATCTCACTTATGCTCATTCATATTGCAACTTACATTTTCCCCCTCAACAGTGACACAAGGTCATCGTCTATGCTAACAGATATAGATCAGTCTCATCTTTTTTAAATGGTCAAATACACAGCATAATTGGGATGTAGCATAATAATAACTGCGAACATTTATTGAATTCTTACTCTGAATCAGGCATTGTGTTAAACCCTTAACTACATATGAGGAAGCCAAGACTCAGAGAGGTTAAGCAACTTGCCCAGGGTCACACAGCCAGTGTGTAGCAGAACCGGTTTAAACCAGGGCTGATGGCACCCAAGCCCATGTGTGCACTGTAGCCCACGTAGCTGATCCCCTCCGGATGCACTTGACTTCTCGTTTTCCATCAGAACAAATATTTGTGCAGACGCTTGCGAAAAGAATCTCTTCCATATGTACCTTTTAACATTGGAAGCTGAGATGGCTTTTCATCAATAGAGTGATCCATTGCTACAGCAGCGAGTGTGGGGGCCGATCAATAACGCAATGATTGGTGAGTGAGTTTTCTGTCTTCCAAGGAGCATCTCCAATGCCTCTCTCTTTCCTCTTACCCACATGGAGGGCCTTATGCTGGCGGGGTGGCGGGTGGCCAGGCAGGTGGCTTCAGTTTGGAGTATGGAACTGGCTCACACTCTCCCTCTCTGACCAGACTGCCACAGGCCGTGCGGCTGGGCTGGAACCAGACGCGGCGTGTGCACTGGATCAAAATGAAAGATGAAACAGAGGGCTGGAGACCAGGAGAGCAGGACACAGGCTTTACTGAGGAGAATACCCTGTCGGGCCTTCCAGAGGAGAAAGAGCACTCTTGTGGGGTGAACACGCCTTTTGTGGGGAGGAAAGGAAGGGATGGGGCTTAGGGCACTCAGTACATGCTGATTGGTGGTTTCATATAAGGCACCTGATTAGGGACCTAGGGACTTAGGAATCGGGGCTTCGGTATTTGGCAGGTGCTGACTGGTGGTTCAAAGTACAGTCCATGTAAGGTGCCTGGTTAGGTGCTCAGGAATGTCTGGACTGCAGGTGCAGGTTACGTCATACTCCGTCCATCAGTTGGGGGAAGGGAGGATCTATCACAGAGAAGATGAACGTGGCATTTCTCATCAGAGAAACGCAGTGGCATTCTGCACCCCTGGCCCCAGGCTCGGAGGCTCCGCTGGCTCCCCTGGGGGCTCCTGCTGGAGGCAGCAAGGACAGCAGCCGCGTCCCCCGGACCTCCGCCGGGACCAGAGGGGGTGGTGGAGGGGAGCTTCCATGGGGGTGGAAGGCAGCCCTCCAGGCTTTCTTTTCTCCCGAGAGCCATATGTTTCTTTCCTGCCATCGGCATGGAGAATGGCTGCTTCTCATCTTCACAAAGCCAGCGACAGTCTCTTTAGCTTTTCCTTTCGAAGCCAAACTTGCCATTGACATAGACAAGCCCATAAAGGTCGGCGCTGACAACTGTTTAGTATGGGGCAGGCCCCTGTGCAGAGAGGCCAGGCAAAAAGGGGCTGAGGCTTCAGACTGGAATGAATGTTGGCGTTTACTCCAATCATTATAGAAATTGAAGCAGGTGTCCCCTCCTCCCATTAAAGAGTAGCATTTCTTTTAGCACAGTGGTGGGCAAACTCATTAGCCAACAGCACGACAATTGAAATTTCTTTTGAGAGCTAAATTTTTTAAACGTAAACGTCTTCTAACACCACTTCTTCAAAATAGACTCGCCCAGGCTGTGGTGTTTTGTGGAAGAGCCACACTCAAGGGGCTAAGAGCCGTATGTGGCTTGCAAGCCGCAGTTTGCAGACCACTGTTTTAGCACATACTTTAAAGAACCTGAAAGAGAAACCGTACTGCTTTGAGGAGGGTGGGAATAAGAGAGGCAAAATAAATAAATAAATAAATAAATAAATAAATAAAATGGTTAGGACCATGGGTTTTACAATCAGGCTTTTTGAGTTCCGTCAAGGTTCTGACCTAGAAGAAGCGGGCCTTGGTTACTTTATCTATAAAGTGGGGCTAATTACAATGGTCATCATTATTATAATTATTAAATTATATCTATCACATAAAATTACAATTCATTATAACCACAGTATATGCCTTGTAGCATGTCATAGCATTGGGTTAACATCCATAAAGCATTTAGAATAGTATATAGCACAGAGTAAGCCCTCAATTCAAGAACTGTTAGCTACTATCATGATGATGATTATAAATGTTGTTGTTCAATAATTATTATTTTGTCAGTCTGCTTTCTTGTAGTGAGTCAGGAAAGATACAAAAGCACTTATAGATTATATATATATATATATATATATATATATATATATATATATATATATATTTTATTTTTTTTACAGAGAGGAAGGGAGAGGGATAGAGAGCTAGAAACGTCGATGAGAGAGAAACATCAACCAGCTGCCTCCTGCACACCCCCTAGTGGGGATGTGCCCGCAACCAATGTACATGCCCTTTGACCAGAATCAAACCTGGGACCTTTCAGTCCGCAGGCCAACGCTCTATCCACTGAACCAAACCGGTTTCGGCAAAAGCATTAAAGGAGAGTGGCTGAAAGCTTGAACATGAGGCTAGGCTTTGTGCCTGGGCGGAGGAACGCAGGATTTATAGAATCTGACCTTTTGAACCGTGGGTATCCCCAGCAGAGTCTTATTCAGAAGGGACATGCCCATAGCTCATTAGGGAGTGAAAACCCAGTGAAATTCCTTTGTTTCTGGAACCCGTGTCTGAGCTACTCTGCCTGTGGTGCCTGTTAGACTCTGACGCTGAGGACGGGGCCACGCAGAGCTGCCTATGTCACCTTTGAGCCTGCAGGGAAGTCCTATTGGATTCAGCGCTCGCTAGATGCCTGTGCCTGGCGGCCAAGGTAGATGTCACACCTGACAGATGGTTAGGGCTATGGTCAGTGGGCCTGGGACAGAGACATTGCTCGGACTGGGCAGCGGAACGGCGACATCCCTGGTTCTGAGAATTTGTAGAATGATGGTGAACTGTTCTGGAGGGCCAGGAAGGACTCTCTGCAGTGTTTCCCAAATTTTTGACATGTGTGTACCCCTTCTATAATTTTCGTAATGCTGAGCACCCCTCGTACTCATGAGAACGTAGAATTAGGCGCAGCTAAGCACGGTGCAGTGCCTATCCCCACCGAACTCCGGTGCAATGCGTACCCCCACCAGACTCTTCCCGTACCCCTGGGGGTACGCGTACCACACTTTGGGAAACACTGCACAAGTGGCTGCATGCTGTGAGTGTGAAGAGAGAGGAGTTGTCAAGTCTTTTTTTCTTTCCAATCTATCTTATATATGTTGTTAATTTTATTTTCCCCAGCTTTACTGAAGTATCATGGACTCGTTGTATTTCTTCCTGTCATTCTGCTATATAAGTATTTTCTTTCAAAGATCTGAATTTCAAAAAAAACAAATTATTTTTAATATTGTTCTTTATTTTTTAAATATTTATTTATTATACGTTAGTACTAAAGTATTGATATATGTATTTTTAGTACCAGTATATATTTAAAATCAGTATACTTTACCACATAAAGATCTTTAACAATAAGAAATTGACAAAGATCCCTGCAGATAAATAGGCAAAACATACAAACACAATTTTTCCCACAGAAATGTAATGGTGGACGTGAAATGTTCAAGCTCATATATAAATGGATACTGTCTCCTTTCTTACTGTTTCTGTCCAGTTCAGTCCAGAGGCATTAGATGGGGCAGAGCCATTGGTGTCTTGGCTGGGAAGGGGCTCTGGGAGGGAGGGAGCCAAGAAGTCCAAGCAGAGTCAGACTCAGGGGAGATGAGGAGAGAGCCCAGGTTCATGATGGGGGGGGGGGGGTGTGTGGCAGGGGGGGCAGGAGAGGGGACAGGGGAGACTGGCGTGTTATTTTGGCAAGGGAGGAACTGCATGAGCTATTGGTTGGAGATTTGGGTGTGGACTTGTGATACTCAACAGGGAGAAGAGAATCAAACATAATAATAGATGTGCACGTGGTGTACGTGTGTGATGCACACAGATTTCCTGGCCCTGTCTGCTGGCAGAGTCCGGGAACAGTGATACCTACATACTGGCATCTCGGGTTGGGTATTGGTTTCTCAGTACTCTCTCCTCTTAAACGTGCCCCTTGGAGAAACGGCTGACTCGAGGGCTGGGTCAGAGAAAGATGAACCTGGAATATCTCTATTGTTCCCTAAAGTAAGTAAATGCTCAAAGAAACATGGGGGTGTGGCCAAAGGATATAGGAGCCAACTTGAATGTGGGGCAGTAGAGCAACAGAATAACAACAGCATCAGTTATAGAAGATTATAACTGATGGGCTAAAATAGAAATTCATGAGTCCATATTGATCTGAGTAGGTCACCACTTACAGTCTGAGTTGGATGAGGAATGGGAAATTTGCATAGTCTCAGAGTAACACCCCCCCCTCCAGGTCCTTGTTAATTACAAAGGAGAATGAGGAACTTCACCACGGAGAAGCCTGGCACACATTCCTTCACCTAGTGATCAGAGTAAATAGCATCAGTAATAAGACTGATTGAACTGATGTACCACCTGAGAGGGTGTAATGAGACGCACACGGCGCCATTACTGTGGCATTTCTGCCAAAGACACATAACCTGCATCTAATTACGAGGGAACATCAAGCAAACCCAAATTGCAGGACATTATACAAAATAACCGGCCTCGCATCTTCAAAAGTGTCACAGTCTTGGAAGTTAAGGAAACATGAGCTTTGAACTGCATCCATTCGCTAGGAAGTCATTATGAAATGATTGGCAAACCTTAAGTAGGCTCTCAGGATGGCATGGCAGTCATGTGCCAGCCTTCACTCCTAATGCTCATGGTTGTATTGCAGGAGGCAGTGTCGCTGAGGATAGGAAATGCAATTTGGAGAGGATGGGGCAGCCAACTCTCAAATGGTTCAGAAAAAGATAAATTGTGCTGTTCTTGCAACCCTCACAACTTTTCTCTGAGATTAAAAATAAAAATAAAGGAATAAACAGTTAATGGTGGAAGTGCTGGTAGTCTTATACCTTGCTGATACACACTTTGGATAGCAAATTAAAGATGTGTGTCAAAAGCCTTAAAAATGTTCATATCTTACGAAGTGCGGAATCTTGGAGGAAAGGCAGGGGAGAGTGGTGGGAGGGAGGTAATCAACCAAAGAGCTTGTGTGCATATATGCATAACCCATGGTCACAGACAGTAGGGCGGTGAGGGCCTGGGGTTGGGGCAGGGTGGGCTGGAGGTGGCCAATGGGGGAAAAGAGGGGACATCTGTAGTACTTTCAACAATAAATTAAAAGATTTATTTTAATTTATTGTAAATTAATTTATTTTAATTTATTGAAAGTAAATCCTGACTTATACCTGGTATTCTATTCTATATAAACAAAGACAAAAACTTTGGGGAGATACTTGGGTTGTTAAGTGGACAAGTCATGCCGAAACCGGTTTGGCTCAGTGGATAGGCCTGGGGACTGAAAGGTCCAGGTTCAATTCCGGTCAGGGGCATGTACCTTGGTTGTGGGCACATCCCCAGTAGGGGGTGTGCAAGAGGCAGCTGATCGATGATTCTCTCTCATCGATGTTTCTCTCTGTCCCTCTCTGTAAAAAATCAATTAAAAATATATTTTTTTAAAAAGTGGACAAGTCACATTAGGAAACTGTATATGTAGTGGGTTTCTAACTATTTAGAAAAATATGATAAAACTCGGCATCCCCCTCCCCCACCATTTGTGGTGTTAGCCCATCAAGGCAGGATGACCCTGAATGGCCTCACGGTGGCTAACCTGGTTTCCCATGGTTTCTCTTCAGGATGTGGTTTATGTTCATGAAGGTAATTTCAGTTTCCTTGTCTTTGACCTTAGCCAGCGAGCGGTGCCCCTCCTTCCTCCTCCTCCTCAGCCAGCCAGGCCCCTGCCCCTCCCACAGAGCCTCTCCCTTCTTGCATTTCACAAGGACAGGATGTCTTGTGTCCTGTGTCAAACGTTCTCGAACATGTGCTTGATTCTGTGACTTTAGACTTAGTTTCCCTTTCCCTCCTATGGCACAGAGCCCACATTAATGCTTTCCTGTTTTTAATCCGAGTCTGCCAGGTGTGCCGAGCTGGCCTGGCCATGGTGAACCTGAGAAGAGGGGGCGGTGAAGGATTGAGAAAAGACAGACAAGAGAATAAAGCTGGGTCTAGGTGGGCACTACCCTCTCTGATGGAGAGACAGCGCTATGGCCTGCAAGCTGAGTCTATTTTAGAGCCAGATTCCACCAGGCAAAGTAAGAGCGTGGTTAAGATGTTCACAATGCTCTCCTGGGTTTCGAATCTACTCAATTCCATGCACCTGATCAAACTTTGTTTACTTGCTGCACCTCCCGCAGCTTATATCACTCAGTCATGTGGGACCACAGGTTCAGACCATAAGGTCAAGCTTACACCATAGCCTTTGGCTATAATTGTGCTGGGACCTGAACGTGGCTTTGCCATGAAAGGACTGTGCCTTCTCATTACTCAGAAGCTTGAACCTGTCTAAACGCTGTGGCTGCTCTCCATAGGCAGACGCACCAGCCAAGTGTGAGGCGCTCAGGATGCCCGCTGCCTGGTGAGTGGGTGGTTGCTTGGGCGGCTGGGTCTTCCATGCGGATGCTGGCCAGGAGTGAGGGCATGGATGCTGGCCAGGAGCGAGGGTGGATGCTGGCCAGGAGCGAGGGGCTGGATGCTGGCCAGGAGCGGGGTGGCAGACGCTGGCCTGGAGTGAGGGGCCGGAACGCTCATTCTTTGGCCTGCACCTAAAGGTCGTTGTGGGATCTTTTCTGATCCTTAGTTTATGGTAACGTGGCTGGATTCTCTCTATCTTCCTGGGGGTTTCAGTGGGAAATGAGACGGTAGCTACTGAAGGTGACAAGGCCTGGAAGTAGCTTTGACTAAATATCCGCTTTAAAGAATCCTCTTAAAATACCCACGAAGCATTTGTTATATTTTCATGTAACACTCTAGGAAAGTGGGGTTTCGAGAGGCTGGTGATGGAACTGGCTCCCTGGTTAGTCAGTGGTGGGGTCAGGGCAAGTCCCTGCTGCTCCATGAGCCCCCGGCCCCCAGGAGGCACAGGCAGTCTCCTGCTCACCAGGAGCCGTAGGGCTATGTGCCATGATGCCTTGCTTAGGACAACACTTCCTCTCACCGGTAGCATTGCAAACGGAAGCCACATTCTCCAATGTCATTGAAGTCTAGCTATTGTATTTGATTTTTTTCTGCATTTCTCTTTATTTTCTATTTATGAGCGAATATTAAAAATCAGGCCACTGGGCAGAGCTTCCATCTCTCTGTCCTCAGAAAGCCAGCGGGCATCTGAGGCACCACTGCCGAGACACAGGCCAAGGCAGCGCCGGGGCTGTGGCCAGCCTGGGCCTCCAAGCAGGCCTCACACCGCACCCTGCCCCCCAGGCCTGCCCGCCAGTCCATGGTAACCACGCCGGCTCTCAAGCCTGTGCCTTGCCCATCAGTCATTTTGCCCTCCGCCTTGCCGCATCGTTAGGATTTCACTGTTAAATCGCCCTAGTAAATAACTATGCACCCACAAATGCAAAATTAAATTAATAGCAAACCGCTGAAACCGGTTTGGCTCAGTGGATAGAACATCGGTCTGTGGACTGAAGGGTCCCAGGTTTGATTCTGGTCAGGGGCATGTGCATTGGTTGCAAGCACATCCCCGGTAGGAGGTGTGCAGGAGGCAGCTGATTGATGTTTCTCTCTCATCGATGCTTCTAGCTCTCTATCCCTCTCCCTGCCTCTCTGTAAAAAATCAATAAAATATATTTTAAAAAATAAATTAATAGCAAACCAATAACTTCTGCTAGTTTAGCAATCCTATAGTAACTGCTGCAACAGTAAAATGTGTGTGGTAAAGATCCATATAGGTGTTGGATGAGAGCGGTGACGTGACAGTTTTCTCACACTGACAGCACACAGAGGCCTGGGTAACCTGTCCCCTGGCGCATTTGAAAGCGTCCGGAATCCGTGTTTTCTGGTGAAAATGCAATTCCTGTATCTCTTTGTTTCTTCCAAATAGTAAACATGCTCTTTCGGTGCGAAAGAGTGCTTCCAAAAAATGGACGGTAGAGGGTTTTCTCTTTTTAAAAAAAATTTCTTTATTGATTAAGGTATCACATATTTGTCCTCAACTCCCCATTCCAATTACCCCCCCCCCTTTTGTCCTTGACCACTGGTTAGGCTCATATGTGTGCACACATGTCCTTTGGTTGATCTCTTCCTTTTATCCCCACCCTCCCTCTCAGGTCCAACAGTCTGACCCATGGCTCCTTATCTCTGGGTCTGTTCTTGTTCATCAGTCTATGTTGTTCACCATTTCCCCTAGATGAGTGAGATCATGTCATACTGGAGATATATTTATAAGAATAAAAAATGAGACAAGCAATAATGGTTGTGCTGAAAAGAATATGAATCAGTCTTAGTGAGTTTCTTTCTGGGCCACCAGTTCTTTTGAGACCCAGTTTCAATGTCAAACAGTTCCTTATGTGCACATGCCAGCAATGATATTTCAGTTCTGGATGGTGGGCACATGGTGGTAATACAGGTCCAACTGCTATTATGGTAAGGCATCATCTGCGACTGCCATCTCTGGGCTGCTCCTCTTCTGTCTTCATGGTTGGAGTAGTCCTGTCAATTCTTCTCTGTTGCCAGAGAGGATTTTTTTCTTGATGTGAATTAAAAAACATGACAGATCTCTCAGGTCCTAGATTTCTCCATCGCATCCCTAATGCCCAGGACCCTCCAATGCTGCCCTCTCCGTGCCTGCGTGCTGGATGGTGGGGTTAGATGTGTGCATAGTAATTGAGATGGGAACAGATGTGAGGACCTGTTTCCCTGCAGTGTCCTCCCCGCTGGGCCGCCTCCTGAGGAACTCAGGCTGGTGGGGATGGCTGTGGGGAGGGCGCGGGCACGGGAGGTGGCGATGGTAAGGCTGCCCTCACAGATTCTGTTCCCTCCACTGACTGCAGTTCCCGCACAGGAGCATATGGCTGCTGCTGATAGAGGTGCGTATCCAAACTGTGAATGCCTCCAGAAGGTGAAATGACAAACTGCAATGGTCCCTTGCCAGGAAAGCGGGGCCCATCCGCGCCTGTTGTCAAACCAAGGGGAGCTTGAAGCTCCCTCTCACAGATCCAGTCGCAGACGCAGAGCGAGGAGGAAATGGGGGGTGAGCTTCCTCTTCTCCCTGGGGGGCGCTCCAGCTTTTATTCATCATCCCTTGTCCCCTGCATTTGTTACAAAGGTGGGGGGGGCGGGGGTATCTGTGGGTGCTTTCCAGCCGAGAGGAAGGCCACGCCTGTCCTTGAGGTTGAAGCTGACTCCTGCTTACGCTGTGTGTGATTCTCAATAGTTTCTTACACACTGTGGAGCTGGGCTCTCCATTTCCACTACTTCTCCCCCCACCCCAAGGAAACAAAACAAAAACAAGAGGAGTTTCTCCTCCTCACGAGGAGCCAGCAGGAAAGGGCTTAGACCAGCTGCTGTCCGCGCCCATTCTGCCAGCTGGCAGCAGCTCACCCACAGCCAGGGCGCCGAGGCCGCTCGTGCTGTGCCTGAGGGTGGACTCGCTTGGGTGGCAGACACGTTGCTGTGTTCCTGGGTGGCCCTTTCTCCTGCAGGGAGAGAGAGAGAGGAGAGCGCTGGGGGCGTCAGAGCTGGTGTCAGCCAGTTAACTGCCACGGTGTTCTGAATTTAATTTAAAAAGGTCCGCTGCTTGTGTCCGTAGATGCTTAGGGTACAGATGGTTACGCCTACGGAGCAGAGTGGATGTGAACCAGCGGGAGGGATTCCGGGCTGATGGCATGTGACCAGGGAGGTTTCAGGGAGTCTTGTGAGCCGCCAAACCATCCTACCGGCTAGAGGCCAGGGCCCCTGACTGGTTACCGGGTGTAACCCAGTGGCTTCCATGGTGAGAGCCGGCCAGCTGTGTCAGAGGCAACACAGGTCACCTGAGGGCACAGCTCAAGGTGAGCACCCTTGAACGGAATCGACCTGGGACCCTTCAGTCCACTGAGCCAAACTGGTTTGGGCTCTTTTATTTTTTAAACTACGAAAATACTAAGAGCTGTCAGAGAGCTTGAGACTCCTGCCATCGTCAGGAGTGGAAGTAGTGGTCTCACTTGGATTCTAATATTTTATCCTCTGTGTTATATATACAAGCTAGTATTATCTCCTGCTTTTTACCCTTTTCGTGTGTGTGTATATGATATCCACAGATGCACGTTACAGAGCTATCCAGGTCCCAAGTAAAAATATGTGTTCATACATACTTTTATGACTTCAAAATGTGTGAGAACTGCAAGTTTAGGTGAGAAGGCTTTGAAGTTAAGGTCGCAGAATCTTCCAAGAAAGGGGACAGACAGGACGGACACTGAAGAGTGGGCAACTACGTCCTCCAGCTTCGGGCTGTCCTGCACCCACAGCCATGCAGCCCCCGCCTCGACGCCTGGGAGTGTGTTCCCTGTCGCAGGGTATGCAGTGGTGACGGCGTAGCCTCTGCAGCTGAGATTATGGGCATCATGTCCGCGTTGTACTCAGTGCATTGTGTGTGATATCACCTGGCAGCCCAAGTCCCACGCGGATGTCGCACTGGTTTGCCATTGTTGGTGCAGCTATGTTGACCTAGTGTGACCGTGGAGGCCTCGGGCATCCCCTGGCAGCCCTGTTTCCCTGGTGTTCAGCTAAGGAGCGATCTGCCCAGGTGATACTGCCTGCAGGAGGTGTGGCTGGACGTGAACCCTGGCCTCTGACTGGATCTGCACTCTCTTCCCATGCTCCGCCCGCTTGGCCGGGAAGGTGCTGTGGCCCAGGCTCTGCAGGCCTCAGCAGATCCTCCCTGCGGTTTCGTCTCCTCACAAGGATGCTGAGGGCAAAGGCAAGGCTCTGGTTTCCAGACAAATGACTCTGGCATTCACTAGGAGCAACCTGGAGACCTGGCAGAGCTCCTGTGTGCAGACACTGCCGCTTTGTTCCCTGGTGTGACTGTGTGGCGGCGGCTCCTCACACAGCTCCCTCCCCGCACAGCTCCTTCCCTCGATGCTGGGGGTGGGGGTGGAGGGGGAGACAGGAAGCTTGAAGGGACAGCCACTCCCTAGACACTGTTGCTACCACAGCTGCTAGTGTTTACTTTCAAAAGGTGAAAAATAGTGGCGGCATTCACAGGAGCCATAAGGCCGCTCACCCTCCTGGATCCCAGTGTCCTCTGAGTGCAGAAATATTAAAGGGCTTGGGCGGGGGGGAGGGGGGGGGTGGCAGGGAGGAGCCGGGCGCAAAGGGCAGCCTCCTCAGAAACTCTTACTAGTCCTCAGCTTCCAGGAGCGTGGGCATCACTGAGGCCACAGCCATAGAAGGCACCGGAGCCCGCACATAAGGCGTACACTGTCATAGAATGCACCAGTGCCTGCATGTCAGACGTACACAGCTGTAGAACACACCGGAGCCCGCACACCGGGTGTACACAGCTGTAGAAGGCACCGGAGCCACACAGCAGGCGCACACAGCTGTAGAAGGCACCGGAGCCCGCACATCAGACAGGCAAAGGCAGTGCTGTGTGCCCAGCACCCACCCCACACGTGGCGAGGGATAACTTACACGCTTGCTCTGGACGCGCAGGGTCAGGCTGCCAAGTAGAGCTTGTGGCTCCTCAGTACCAGCCAGGCTTAGGATCCTGTTTCTGCCTCCTCTCCTGCCCTGTCTGCAGGTGGGAAAGGCCAAGAAGCCAAGGCTTCCTATGCCTCAGCCGCCGCAGACCCCGCCTCCTGGGCCCGTATCTCTCAGTGGCACCACTTGTCCTGGCTCCTGTTGTCTGTCACACCTCACAGAACAGACCATGACTCCTTTTTTCTTTTCTTTTCTTTCTTTTTTCTTTTTTCTTTTTATAAAATCACCCCTCTCCTGGGGAATAACTTGTTAACTGACTGATTACTGTCATTTTTCAAAATTTCAATTTGGTTCCTTTCTAATGAACTTAGTCCTGTTTTTCCTCTCCGAGTACAAATTGCCCTGGAGTGCATATCTTGTATTGACTTTCTGCCTTTTCTTCCATCCTTTAATTTTTAAAAAGAGGTTATTGTGCTATGAACACTTGCCATAAGATGTACGTAGGAACAGATTGTTAAATCATGATACACGATTGCTATCTCGGGCCACGGACCCACAGCGGATCTCTAGACATACTCGGCCTCCATGACTGAAATTCTGCATCCGTTCATCAGCAAGTGCCCTTGCCCAGCCGCTGACACCACCATCCTATCCTTTGCTTTTAGGACTTTTCTAGAGGCCCGGTGCATGGGTTCCTGCACATTGAAAGGAAATTAATTAGAAGAAATATTTTAGAAGCTGGGTAGGGACTGCGGGGAGGGACCATGGGAAGGCTCCAGGGCGTATCCAGTCCATCTCTCCCAGTCCTGATTGGCCAGACCTCAGCAGCAAGCTAATCTACCCATTGAAGCATTTTACCCTGGTGTCAGTGTGCGTCATAGCGACTGGTTGAACAGTCAAACAAATGGTCAGACATGTAGCATATTAGGCTTTAATTATATAGGATTATGTAGGATATTTCATGTAACTGGAGTCCTACAGGACTTGTCCTACTATGACTGGCTTATTTCACTTAGCATGTTTTCAGGGTTCACACATGTTGTCATATATTGCAGGATTTCCTTCTTTTTCTAAGGCCCAATAATACTCCATTGTGTGAACATACCATATATTTTAAAAATATATCTTTATTGATTCCAGAGAGGAAAGGGAGAGAGAAAGAAAGATAGAAATATCAATGATGAGAGAGAATCACTGATTAGCTGCCTCTTACATGTCCCCCTCTGGGGATCAAGCCTGCAACCCAGGTATGTGCCCTTGACTGGGTTCGAACCTGGGACCCTTCAGTCTGCAGGCTGATGCTCTATCCACTGAGCCATACAATCTAGAGCCATACCATATTTTTTAACCCCTTCATCCTTCATTGGACATTGATATTGTTTGCACACGTTGGCTACTGTGAACAATGCCACAGTGAACACAGGAGTGCTAACATCGCTTCGATATTCTGATCTCAGTTATTTTGGATAAATACCCAGAATTAGCATCTTCCACTCTTTTCTTCCTCTAACTCAGGGGTCCTCAAACTTTTTAAAGTGGGGGCCAGATCACGGTCCCTCAGAGAGCTGGAGGGCCGGACTATATGAACTACTAATTCCTACTGTAATACCTCGGCTGCGCTCACTGCCCAAAAAACCTGGCGGGCCGGATCAGACTCCTCTGCGGGCCGCATGTGGCCCGCGGGCCGTAGTTTGAAGACCCCTGAAACTCTTCCATCTCTCCCCCTGGACACAGGAACCTGTTTTATTAAGCAGCTTCAGTTCCTTGGGGTATTGATTTCATTTAGGTATTTACTGCTCCTACAAAATAACTGAGATCAGAATATCGAAGCGATGTTAGCACTCCTGTGTTCACTGAAAAGTAGGTATGCAGGCCTGACCTAGAACTCAGTAAGTTCTAGGTCAGGCCTGCATACCTACTTTTATTGAAACCTCACAACAACCCAGTGTTCCGTGTTTAATCCCCCTTTTTTGCGGTCTTCCAAGGTCAGACGCTAGTTGATTGAGGAGCCTGGATCCAATCCCAGTTCCAAGGGGAGGGTCCTCTGCACCGTGGGGGACAGCTCCCAGCTGTAAGCGTTTGCTTTGCTGCTGTAAAGAAGATTCAGCTTCACCCTCAGAGGCTGGGAACGGGGTTCCAGGCCTGTCCTCTCAGGCTAATGAGGAAAGAACAGACAGCAAGAGTCCACATTTGTGTGTTTCCTCCTTTTAAATGTTTTATCCCCCCACTTCTTTTTCTGGAACATCTGTCATCCCATGGGTCTCCCCAGGGAACAGTCTTTCCTTGGTCCTCACCCTGGCCCAGACCCCCCACCACACGTGACCTTGCGTGCGCACATGCACCCTTGGGCTCGCAGGAGAGCCTCCCGCGTGAGGGAGCTGGACAAGAGCCTGGAAAGGTTATTTTGTTTAAATTCCTTCCTGGCTTTCCCTTTGGTGGAGGAGCCAGGCTGGAAACCATACCAGAGCAGTTGTGTTTCATAGTTACCGTGTAATCGGGGCCTGTAATTCATGGCCATCGGATTGCCTCCTTTGAAGTCTAAGGAAAACCAGAACCACTTTTATGGCCCGTCGCCCACAGGATTAGGGTAGACAGGAAGCACGTCGCGTGTGCTGTGACCTCTCCAGATACAGGCTGAGGAGCGCCGTCCGCTCGCTCGGGCTCACTGATTGGCTGACTTTCAGCTGGGACCTGGGTGCGGGTATCAGAATCTGGGGAGGCTGCTTCTCTCTCATCTTGCCTTTCTAGAAAATCACAGATGAGCGGGCTTACTCTGGTAGTTCAACTGAAAATGGGAATTGTTCTTTTTCTTCTCGATCTCTTTCGGGAAAGGGTTAATATGTGGTGAACACTTCCTAAATGTTAGCACTGTGCCGGCCATTTTGCATACCTACTTTATGTATATATGTATGTGTATATATATGTATATATACATGCATGTACATATGTATACACACACACATACACAAACACACACATATATTGATTTCAGAGAGGAAGGGAGAGGGAGAGAGAGAGAAACATCAATGAGAGAGAATCATTGATTGGCTGCCTCCTACACGCCTTCCACTGAGGATCAAGCCCACAATATACCCTGACCAGAATCGAACTGTGGCCTCCTGGTTCATAGGTCGACACTCAACCACAGAGCATACAGGTCAGGCATGCATACCTACTTTTATTGAAACCTCACAACAATCCAGTGTAGTTAATATTAGTGTGCCCATTTTACAGATGGAAATGCACAGGCTGGAGAAACTCAGTAAGTTCTAGGTCACTCGGGAGGTGGGAGCACCTGAATTTCAGTGGAGATCTGAGCCAGAGCAGGTGCTTCTGCCCCCACCTTATGACATGTTGCCTTCCAGAGCTCATACCAAGGCCACGGGAATCCGTGATGCTGCTGGAGCCCCCGCCCTGGCCCCCGAGGTCCCCAGGGTAGCCCGTTTCACAGCAAACCCCTGAGATCTGCACTCTTGTAACTGTTCATACAGGAATTCCATGAGGAAACCGTGGAGAAAGCAAAGCATCAGAAACATACATTAGTGTTTAATGACTGTACATGTGATATTTACATTATATACTATAATAAACAAATGTTTCAAGACATCTTTCTACTTAATGCTAAGAGATGCTTAAAATATATAGCATTAGGAAAATGAGAAAGTTTTATATTTCTAGAAAAGGAACATCTCTTAAAGGGCCATGGTTTTTTCATTAAACATTTTAATAGCTGAGCTGATTTAAAAAGTGGAAGGGGTAGATCTTTCAGGGTGTGGAGTGTGAAGTTATGACCTGCTTGTTCTGAGGCGAGGTAACCCATAGGAAATTAAAATCTGTGAGCGTACGTTGGGCATATTTCTTGCTAATACATTTTGTCACGGTATTTATTGCCTGGGTTAGTTTCAATGTGGACTTAGCCCTGGACAGTACTGGGCAGGCCATGACAGGGCCCACCACTCCACTAGGTGGCGCTGTGGTAGCATGTATGGGCTGATGCCCCCCCTCCTATGGATTTGGGAAGCAGAAAAGAATTTTGTGTTTTGCTGGGACACCCCGGGGCCTGAGGAAGTGTGTATTGGAGCCCCAGGGTGTAACTGAGAGTTTCATGTTTCTGGACCCCTTCTGTGTGTCTGCACATCCTCGCTCGGTATTCCTCTGCCCTGTTCTTCTGGCATATCTCCGACGGAGGCCTGCCCACCAGCCTGCCTTCCTGTAACGGCACTCTCCTCTCTCTTCCTCTCCTCGCATCTTTTCTCTGATGGGAGTACAACATGCTGACAGCGTGCATGGTAAACTGAGATGTCTGTGTCCGAGCTGTGCAGTGGGTTGGTCTAGGCGGGCTCACCTTGCTGCTTTTCATGGAGAACCTTTAGAATGCTTTGTCTTTCCCACAAAGCGGTGTCAGTGCTTGTGGCCTCATTACATATCACTCCCCTCTTCCAGCCACGTTTCCCACCGGGCGTGGTTCTCAGAGTTTGACAAGAGCGACTAGTGGAAACAGTCCCCCACTGCACAACATGAGCTCCTCACAGCCTGTGGTTTCTAGAAGGAGCCAGGCACGGTCCCTTCAGAGTCCGGGAGCAAGGAGGGACTTTGCAGACCTCTCTCCCGATGCGGTTGGCAGTGGGTTGGCTCCTGGGGAGCAGGCACGTTTGGACTGGCCTGGCCTGGCCTTTCTCTTGGAGCATGTCATCGTCTGTGGAAGTGACACTTCCTCACTAGCCGGGCGTCCTTCCGTCACGCCAGCACTTCCCAGTGAGGTCAGGACAGCGGGCTGCGAGGTGCTGTTCGGACCCGGCGGACGTGACTCCGCATAGGGTCGCACGCACAGGAGTGTGGCTTGCATCAGCCTCGCTCCCGCTGCCAGAGCTGCGGGACGGTGGCCCGGGGTGTCATCACGGTGTGGACGGGTGGGCTTTGCCGGGCTGCACAGGACTCCGTAGTAACGTCTCACGCGGTGACATACGCTGGTCCCTGTTTAAGGTATTGGGTCGGCAACTACGTAATTGCGGATTTTTTAAAGAAAATCAACAATTTTTTCATGGAACTAAATAACTTTATTCTGTAATGTATTGCCCATTTTGATCAATGACCTTTTGCCATATTTCAGGCAGCATCATAATCCCACATTCAAAAAACTTCTGGTTTTTATTAGCAAAAAACTGAATCAGGTACGATTTGACATCATCATCATTATTGAAATTTTTACCATTCAAGGAGTTTTGTAAAGATCGAAACAAAAAGTAATCAGATGGTGCAAGGTCAGGACTATATGGTGGATGTGGCAAAACATCCCAACCAAGCTCCATTAATTTTTGCCGAGTGACCAAAGATGTGTGTGGCCTTGCATTGTCATGATGGAATACAACACCTTTTCGATTTGTCAATTCGGGCCGCTTTTCTTCAACTGCATTGTTTAATTTCGTTAGTTGTTCAATGTAGACATCAGAATTGATCGTTCGGTTGGGTGGTAAGAGTTCAAAGTAGACAATTCTTTTGTAATCCCACCAAACTGATAACAAAACCTTCTTTTGATGAATATCAGCTTTTGATGTTGTTTGAGTTGGTTCACCTGGCCTGCTCCACGATCTTTTCCGCTTGATATTGTTGTAAACAACCCATTTTTCATCGCCAGTTATCAGTCATTTTAAAAATGGATCATTTTCATTACGTTTCTTTAGCAAATCGCAGCTGCTAATGCGTTGCGTTAACTGTGATTCTTTCAGTTCGTGAGGAACCCATGTATCGAGTTTTTGAACATAGCCAAGTTGTTTTAAGTGATTTTCAATGCATGTATGTGATACATGAAGCTTCTCTGCAATCTCACGTGTTGTACTGTGACAGTCCGAATTGATTATTGCTTTGATTAGGGCATCATCAACTTCAACTGGACGACCAGAGCGTTTTTCATCTTTGAGTGAAAAATCACCAGAACGAAATTTGGCAAACCAATTTTGACACTGCCGTTCTTTTAAGGCTTCGTCACCATAAACAGCACATAACTTTTTATGAGCTTGCGATGCGTTTTTCCCTTTGCGGAAATAAAAAAGCAAAATATGACGAAAATGTTCCTTTTGATTTTCCATTTTTCAACGAACGCCAAACGAAAACTACAAAACAGATCAAAAAACTTTTTTTACTGATTAACAGCTGAATAGCCAACTATCAAATAACAAAATGTGTTTTACATTTGTACTACGTCTGCAAACCTAAAAATTCAACTGAAGCCATATATGTGTGAAACCCGCAATTACTTAGCTGCCGACCCAATAGCTAGCCGTTCATGATGCGTGGAATATTTTTTCAAAGGAATGCCATCTTTCTGTTTTCCAACACTCCAGGGAATGAACCAAGTAGGAAATGAACAAATACTGATGCTGTGATATCAGATATGTTCTCTGCCTTCTGGAATCTCCCAGCTTACCAGACAGGATGGACCCAGAGTAACCAGCGATCAGTGTAAGACGTGTAGGCTTTGTTCTCTTGATCGGCGAATGCTCTAGAAATGGAACTCCTTAGTAACTGCTTTGTCCATGCTGCAGGCTAAGGAATTGTCACTCTAATGTGTGTACGGTGGTGGCCAGGGGAGGGGCACAGGGGGCAGTCTTTTGCACCTGGGCCTGGGATCCCAGGGTCTGGAGAAGTTTCTTTAGTTCTGAAGTGGGTTGGTGCTAGGGAGCCTTTTCCTGCCAGGGCCTGTGGGTATTCAGAACATCAATCTCAGGCCATACAGAGTGATCAGCTTAAACACTGGCCTGTTCTATGTGGTCAAACATCTAATTAACTCACCCCTCATGCCTTGGCAAGCCCCTGTTCTAGAAAGAAATAGAAGCCCCTACAGACCACAGCCCTCCTGCCCCTGGGAGGGAAGGGAAAGAAGTCCTATCTCATCTCCATCTTCACATCCCGGTTCCTTTTCTTCTCCCTCCTCTGTTCCTCCCACCTCTTCTGGGAAGAAGAGGAAGGACCTGACACTTACCCATGTCCCACCCCGTGTCACCGGCTGCCTGGCCGGAGGGTAGGAAACTGGGAGGGGCGGGAGAAGCAGGCGCTGTCTGTGCACATCCGCCCACAGCCTGGCAGGCACCGGGCCTTCGCCGGGAAAACAAGTCTGAGATGCAGGCATCCGATCGCTATCGGGAACCTTTATTCCAGGGAATGAAGCAAGAGACAGTCTCAGTCAGCTAGTACCCAGTGTGTGGGAGCCAGAGCAGCCCAGCGTGCAGTTTCCCTGTGACGGCAGATGCAGCACAGCTCAGTGGACCCGCCAGCCCACTGCCTGGGCCGGGCGGAGAGTCGGTAAATACTGGGTAAATGAATAAGTAAGCTCAGTCCGTGAAAGAGCAGGATGTAAAGCCTGACTTCATGGCTCCGCTTTATGGTTGCTGGTCTCCCCGGAGGAAATTGGGGAGCCGGAGAGACCAGGGCACCCTTCGTAATGTTTGATTTTGAAAGGAGAGGACTATGCCGGTTTCGTTAGCTATTATCTGTCTCTTGCTTTCATCAGCCTATAATTCTTTATACATCCCTACCCTTAAGCTCCCTTTTTTGAAAAAAACACCCATGTGTCTTTTATGCCAGCAAGCGACTTAGTTGTTAAAAATATAGATTGTCGGTGCAGACTTCCTGAGCTTACATCCAGGCTCTGCCTCTTATTAACTGTGTGACCTCGGGCAAGTTGTTTAACCTGTAGGTATCTCAGAATCATTAACTTTAAAAATGGGGATAATAAGAGAACCTACATCAAAGGGTGACTGGAGATCATGAGTTAATATACGTGCAGCGCCGAGACCAGCTCCCGGAACAGATAAGTGCCATGTGCATGGAGTTAATGCAGCCCTGCTGTGAGTTTTACATGATCCTGTGTTTCTCCGCTTTTAGAAATAAACCTTATTTAAAACAAACAAACAAACATACAACAACTTTTGTTTAAATCCTCACCTGAGGGTATTTTACCATTGATTTTTAGAGAGAGTGGAAGAGAGAGGGAAAGACAGAGCAAAACATCGATGTGAGAGAAACACATCGATTGGTTGCCTCCTGCACGAGCCCTGACCAGGGCCCGGGCCAAGGAGGAGCCGGCAACCGAGGTACATGCCCTTGACCGGAATGGAACCCGGGAGCCTTTGGTCCACAGGCCAATACTCTACACACTGTGCCAAACTGGCTAGGGCTAGAAATAAACTTTATGACGATGGAGTGTGACATTATCACAGGCTCTTTTTCAGATTTCTTGAGTATGCTCTTTATAGCATTATTTTTAAATTTTTTATATTGTTTTCTCCCTTGCCTTTCGGTTTTAAGTTTGGTTGCCTGTTTTTATTGTGGTAAACTACAAATAATACAAAACTTACCATCGTAACTATTGTTGAAGGTACAGTGTGGGAGCATTAGTCACAGTCATAATGCTGTGCTCCATCAGCACCACTTACTCCCTGAATGTTTCCTTTCCCATAGACAAGCCTTCCCACCAATGAAGCAGCAAAGCTTCACTCCCCATCTGCCAGCCCCTGGTAACCTCCCGTGCACTTTCTGTCTCTGAATTCAGCTGCTCTAAGTATCTCTCATCAAGGGGAATCATGAGAGTATTTATTCTCTCCTGTCTGGCTTTTTCACTTAGCATAATGTCCTCAAGGCTCGTCCATGTTGTGGCATGTGTCCGCACCCTCATTTCTTTTCATGGCTGAATAATGTCCATTGTATGCATATGTCGCATTGTGTGTTTCCACAGGCTCCTGGGTTTTCCCTGAATAATGCTGCTGTGAATACTGGACCAAGTACCTATTTGTGCCAGACACCTATTTGCACAAGTAACTGTTTTAGGTCCTGATTCCCATTCCTTTAGGTATATACCAAGAAGTGTACTACGTGCTGGTTCAGATGATAATTCCGTGTTTAGTTATTTGAGGAGCCACCAAACTGTTTATTACTGAAGTTACACTATTTGACGCTCCCACAAGCCATGTGGAAGGATCCTAGTTTCTCCACATTCTCACCGACTGTTGCTATTTTTCAGTTTTTTGATAACAGCTATCCTAATGGATACAAAGTGGTACCTTATTGTGGTTGTCACATAATGTATATATTTCTATATCTGAATAGGTATTAAATAAAGTGAAACGTTTATTATAAAACTTGGAGACATGAACCTATGTGGAACATGAGTGTATAGCTAGGTCAGTGGTCGGCAAACTGGGGCTCATGAGCCACAGTTTGCCGCTCTGTTGACTAATGAGTTTGCCCACCACTGAGCTAGGCCACTGCCTTAGCATCATTCATTCATAGCCATGTCTTGATAGGAGCAATCAGGTTTCAAAACCCTCTGGGGGCTCAGAGGATGAAGTTTCACGGTAGTTCTTACAGAAGATGAGTGATTCCCGTGCTCTCCTCCCAAAAGGCTACTGGGAGGGGGTGAGCTGTGGCCTCAGCAGGCTGTTGGTGGGAAGGTGCCCCTGGCCTTCACCTCCCCGTGGAATCGGGGCGGGAGCCGAGCTAGGAGCCGGCCTGTGACGGCACATTCTGGAATTCACTTGCTCTCAGGAGTTGGCAGCGCTGGCCCGGGCCCAGCACAGCGTTTTCCCTGGAGGAGCGCCACACTCTGCACTTCCTTGTCTACACACTGTGTGATTGTCACACCGCTGCCCGGGATCAGAGAGAGGCTGGCTGTCTGGGCATTGCCGCCGCAGCGCCCACGCTGACCCCCAGGGAAGGCTGTTCTCCTGCAGGCAGGCCAGGGCGGAGAGAGCCACCCATGGCGGCGGTGCCAAGCCCTGCAGTTCTGGTCCCTCCCTCACCTGCGAGGCCTCCATCCCCACCCTCACCTTGTGCTCCCTCCTCTGTCCTCACATCCTCCCTGCTGCCTGGGGTGCTGGGTGCTCTGAGGGTTGGGAGGGCTGGGAGTCAGGACCGTGGGTCAGGACTGAGGCCACAGCTGAGCAGCCTGGACAGAGGCCTCCGTGGCAGCACACCTGGCAGCCACGTCGCCTCTCTCTCAGGGGAAGTGATCTCTGTCCCTCGGATTCACAGCTCAGGTTCACGCGACCACGTGAGGGAAGCGCAGCGCTAACCACACGTGTGGGCTGTTACTGCCCAGCGAAAGCTTCTTGAAGAGAGAAGGCGTCTTCTGGTCTCACAGCAGAGTATGCCACAGGAGAAGCTCAGTAGATTCCAGCCCAAGAAAGATGCTGCATTGCCAGTGTGGCTCAGTGGTTGAGCACCGACCTATGAACCAGGTCATGGTTCAATTCCAGGTCAGGGCACGTACATGGGTTTCGGACTTGATCCCCAGTAGGGGGCGTGCAGAAAGCAGCTGATCAGTGATTCTCATCATTGACATTTCTCCCTCTCCCTCTTTCTTACTCTCTGAAATCTATTTTTTAAAAATTATATATATATACACACACACACACACACACACACACACACACACACACACATATATATATATATATATATATATATATATATATATATATATATATAAAAGAAAGATGCTGACAGCCCTGATCTCACCATGAAATCAGCTCTCTAGGGACCCATCCCCAAGGCAGAGCCCCAGTTGCCTTTAATACTTGGTGACTCAGTTGCTTCGTGATGTCTTTTAACGATCCAGCCTTGCTTCCTCCTTTTGTTCCTTTTGTCTCTCCATATTTGGCATTGTTACACAAATTCATCCCATGTTTTATCCTGCAGGCCAGTGTGTCATTTCTGTGATTTAAGTCCATGCCCTGCGCCGCGCTCAGAAGCCCTCAGAGAGCCATCGCTGGCGGTGACGCACGCATGGAAAACAGTCCGCGCACATCCCCAGCACAGACTCGCTGTCATCTCGCCCATTCATAAATCAGAGCTGTGCCGGAATGTGGGTCACGTCACGGCCTCAGAATCCGGGACAGACGCCTCCATCCGAAGACAGAGGCATCTTGCTGAGCAATCGAAGGGAGTGAGTGGGAGGAAGTTCAAACCCGGGGCTGGTTGTGGCTCTTTCCTCTCCGCACGGCCCGCTTCCCACAGGTTTAAGCTTTGTGTGTCTCCGGAGGGTCCCAGTTTGGATGGGAACACTGGAAGGCCAGCCAGCTCTCGCTCTGCACTCTCCTCGCCTTGGCTTGGCTGTGTTTGTGGGAGCTACCTTCCTTTGTATTCCTACTTAATGGTGGAGGTCCAGTGCATCTGACCATCAACATACGTGAGCTATGCATTACTTTCCTACTGTGTGCATAGCTCTAGGCATAGCTCTAGGCCCTGTCCCATCGGTTTGTTTTTTAAGTGGTGCCCTTATCATGAGATTCTGTTCTCTGCAAACCTGTTAGCATCACATCCCAGGGAGAAAAGCTCCATTCATCACAACATACTCCATCCCCGAGCCCAGCCGGCTGGTTGGCAGGGGTGGGCCAGGATGGCGAGGGTGTGGGGAGCTTCTCTGAAGACCTGGTCATCAATCAGCCAACAGTTTTCCCAGCATCCTCTGCGCCCGCAGCCTGCGGGAAACCGCTCTGGAATCCAGACCCTGCCAGCGGCCCTTCTGTCAGAGCCCCACAGTGAGCGTGTATATTCTTTTTGGTCAAAAGGGATGGCTTACGTGGGTATATTTGTAAAGTTAAGACAAGAAAATGTATTAACATGCATTGCATTAAGCATTGTTAACTGCCAGGAAAATATTAGGTGCTGGAGAGTGCGGCATTGTAATAGGTATAAATCTCAGTCCAAAAGCTACAGTGTGCAAGGAATAATGCTTAGGATGGCCTCCATAAAGCTGCCCGGTTCTTGGCTCCGAAACCTAATCTCCCCCCGGAGGTGCTGAGGTCAGCCCGGGGGCGCTGTGTGCGGCGTGGGGGCCCAGCCAGCCCTGCGCCAGCCTCCCAGCTCTGATGCTCCCTCCCGGCTCAGGACCCGGGCCTCCTGTGAGGCTGCGCCTGCTCTGTCTGCCCAGCTGCTCCCCTGGAAGCTGGACTGCCAGGGTGCGATGCTGTCAGGAATCGGGGCGCAGGCCCTGCTCCTTCAGACCCCCAGGTCTCCCCGACTTCCCCACCGCTCCCCTTCCCGAGAAACATGAGCAGAGTCTACTCCACGGAGGAAGAAGGCAGTGCCAAGAGAGAATACCAATTGATCTCTCCAAATATCACCCAGCCCCTCCGTCCACGTGTGTGTACTCTGTAAATATTTACCACTCATACTGGCTAATGGTCTCCTTAATCCTCATCACAGCCAGGAGATTTCTTTTCTCTCACTTTGAAAAAAATATATATATATATTTTTTTTATTTCAGAGAGGAAGGGAGAGGGAGATAGAAATACTAATGACGAGAGAGAATCATTGACCGGCTGCCTCCTGCACACCCCACACTGGGGATCTAGCCCACAACCCGGGCATGTGCCCTGACTGGGAATTGAACCATGGCCTCCTGGTTCATAGGTCAGTGCTCAACCATTGAGCCACACCGGCTGGGTGTTCGCTTCCAGTTCTCAGGCGCATAAACAGGTTTGTGTGAAATGCTTGTCCCGGGGGCTGAAGTCACCCAGACAGGAGGTGACTACGTGGTGGATCCAGAGCTTGGACCTGTTTTTTACTCCTTTCCTGTGACCACAGCTGCTCAGGTTGCCCGGGGTGACCAGGCCGCCTCCTAGACTGGGTTACCCAGCAGGCAGGACTGTTTGTTAAGTGAGCCTTAGCAACGTCCAGGTAAATGCTGGCATTTTGTTTTATTTATTTGCACTGTAAAAGAATCTAACTTTTATGAAGGTTAGGTTTTATCCGTGTCCTTTTCACCAGCTCTTTTTTTTTATAAAAATATTCTGGCCCTGGCCAGTGTGGTTCAATGGGTTGGACGTCGTCCCATACACCAAAAGGTTGCGGGTTCAGTCCCCGGTAGTGATAGAAAATATTTCTGCATCTCTTCTTCTCTCTCCACGTGACCTAGTGTGGCGACCTGCTTACGGATAAAGGGACGTGGTCGGTGCATTAAACAACATGTGTTCTCATTTAACGGCATAAAACCTCATTGTACGACGAGGGCCTTTCCTGTTTCTGAAACGAGGCCAGAATGCCTCATGGAAATGTAACTCCAAGCGGGAAGAGGGCATTGGTGGTGAGGGAGGAGCTCAATGACCATGGCCATGAGCCCCCGGCCTCTCAGTGACCATGACAAAGCCTGGCCCAGAGGACGGGGCCGGGAGGGGGCTGACCCTCCGCTCAGCCAGCGCAGCACCCAGCACCCACCTGCCCCTGTGCCCTCAGTCCCAGCTGAAGCGATGGCACGTCGTCTCTGAGGTTAGATTGTTGGAGATAGGGGCTTCTGCCGGGTGGCTCTCTGTCTCCCTCTTGGTTCACACACGTGGAGGGAAGCCCCCCTGTCTCCACCCAGAGCCCCAGGGAGAGGCCCACAATCACATGAGTGAGCTTGGGCACGGATCCTCCAGCCCTCGCCCGACCTTGACCTGACTGTGCCCCTGCTGACAGCTGGGCAATCTCAGGAGACGCCTGAGCCAGAACCAGCCAGAAGCAGGTCCAGACCCCGAGCCCAGAGCTGCGTGGAACATTGGTCGCCCGAGGCTCCAGTTACGCAACCAGCGGCACAAACAGGCGTGCTCGGCTCTGTGTCTCCCTGTCTGTCTACAGCCACACCGCTCTGTGGTTCTCGGTGGCGTGCTGGCCCTGGCTCACCCAGATGGCAGGTGTCCTGAAGGGGGGACGTGCCCAGAACTCCTTCTACTCCTGCCACATGGAAGGGGCCGTGCAACACGTTTTATCCACATGAAGGACAAAGGCATTTCGTTAGGGCATCTGCTTGCTTAGGTGTGTTTATGAGTAAGAGGGGAATGTTGGATGCTCCTCTGAGTAATTACATGTTTCCCTTGTTTGGATCCTTGACAGCTTTTAACATTTCATTCTAACTTGGCCTTGACTTATCATATGACTTACCATGCTTCATGTTCAGTCAACTTAACCATTTCTGTAAACAGCACCGTCCCGTGTGGAAAGGGAGCTGTGAGTACCGGAGAGTTAGCAGGCCCCGTCGGGGAAGCAGCGCACTCGTCTCCTGTCACTGTCGGAGCAAGTGGCTGCACACGCAGCGGCTTTAAAAACGGCAGAGCTGTTTTCCTGTGGGTTCACAGGTCAGCCCCACGCATGTCCCGCTGGGCGGCCGACAGCCTCAGTGCTGGCCGCCGGAGTGGCTCTCGGAGGCTTTAGGGAAGAATCTGCTGCCTCTCCAGCTTCTAGAGGCCCCGCACCCGTGGTTTAGGCCGCCGCACCCCATGGTTTCTGAACGGGGATGGGGGATGTGTGTATGTTAGCACAAAACCTAGACGTGTGACCGCATCCGCAGGCTGTGGGCCTGGGGCTCGCCGTGGTCTGCGGGAAGCCCCTGCGTGCGCTCTCCGGACCGCGCACACGTCGGAACTTCCCATCGTGCTGAAGTTCTGTTCTCTTGGGAAGTGCCCCGTGGCTGATCGCAGGCACATCTGGACCCTTCGGGTCTGTTGGACATCCTGCCTCTGGCGTCAGGCCTAACCTCAGTCGCGAGGCCGGTTGCCTCATCACCGTGGGTTGTTTCCAGGATTGCTCTGATCCGTTTTATCTCGCGGACATCTGTCAGCGTTTTCCCGACCAGCTGGGGCTGACGACTCGCTTGAAGTGAGGTCTGCATTCCAGCGGAGAGGCAGCTCGCCCCGGACATGTGCACTGGCACTTACATACCATGCAAACATGTCCATTCGGTGGTATCCATTTTATTTCTTGAGCCCCACGTGCATGTGTATTGGCGGTGTCCACCTGAACCTGTGTCCTGTAAAGCACCTGTGAGGCGGGGCTCCTGCGCTGGTGGAGGTGTTCCAGCCTGAGGATCTGATCTGGCAGAACGGAGAGCGGAGGAGTGAGTGTCTCCTTGATGCTGTGCAGGTCGGGCGGCTCAGGGGCAGCGCATGCCCAGCGCAGCCAGTCCCCTCAGGCATTGAGAATTTCACTTCATTGTGTCTGTGGTGTCAGCCTAGCTAAGAGCAGTGGGACCTGCTCAAGGGCTGCTGGGTAAGTGATCTATGAAACATGGCCCAGCCACAGGAACCCCAGCACAGTTCCAAGGAGCAGAAATGCATGTTGAGGTCTCTGTCTTTGTTTAAGATGCCAGACAGCAAACTCAGGTGTTTACTGAAAATGGAAAATTCCCAAGTACCAGCTTCCTTCAGACCCGCTGATTGTTCTAATGACTGGAGGGGGAAACCTGATGAAACAAGACATTTTCTTCAAAACAACTTGAACAGACTCCTAACCACCCCCAAATCCGAATTCAACATTTCCCTCCCCAGTTCCTTGAAAAAATGTAGCGGCAAGAGATTTAATGTGTTCAAGTTAAGGTGAGAGAAATACTTACATTGGCTGCCTCAAATTTACTATTTCAGGGGACCCTGCCAGCAGTGTGTTCCCTTGTTTTTAGGGTCACTGATATGTTATTTAAAAATTCGTTTTAGCTGGCTCGTGTGGCTCAGTGGTTGAGCATCGACCTATGAACCAGGAAGGAGATCATGGTTCCATCCATGGTCAGGGCACAGGCCCAGGTTGCAGGCTCCATCCCCAGTAGGGGGTGTGCAGGAGGCAGCTGATCCAAGATTCTCTCTAATATTGTTTCTCTCTCTCCCTCCCGTTTCCTCTCTGAAATCAATAAAAATATATTCTTAAGAAATCATTTTGGTGTAGGGCTCATACTTTGAGCCCGGTGTTTCCCTCAGCCTTTAGAGATGCATTTCTGAGGGCCTCACAGCCTAGCCCTGGGATAGGCTGAGAACAGATCACTATTTTAATGAGGCAGTTCCTGGTGGAAGGGGAGCAGGACAGAGCCCCAAGCCTCTGAGTGCCAGGGACGGTTTCAGAAGAGAACACTTGTGCCAGGTTTTCAGGATGGTTTTCCAGGCAGAGGGGATTGATATACAGAAGTTGTGAGATGTGAGAGAACGCTCCGTGTTCAAAGATGCAGTTAAACAGTTCACTAACGCTAGAGCTCAAAATATGTGGCGGGATGACTAGAAAGGAGGTTAGACATTGAAAGCTCTGACTGCCACGCGGAAGAGCTGACAGCTTCATTTCGGTGTTAATGAGGCATTGAATGGTTCTGGAGGAGGACTGCCAGGTGTGATGGAAAGATGGCTGTGTCTGCCATGTGGAGAGAGAAGGCAGAGCTGGGGAGTGAGGAGACCTATGTTGGGCATCACTCTGGTCCAGGTGAGATGGCGGTGACTTATGTTGGGACAGAGCCATGGAGATGTGAACAGATTTGAGACACACCTAGCAGGTGGGTTGGGCAGACTTGGGATATGATTGGGCATGAGATATAGGGACTTAAGGACTGGTTTGCATGACTGAGTAATTGGGGAGTTATTTCGTTAGACAATAACAGCAGGGGAACAGGAATGAGGCAGAAGGTAATGGGTTCGCTTTTGGACAGTGATATCTTGGAGGTGCCTATCGAGCAAATAGGAAGAATTATCTAATTGGTGACTATTATATGTATTTGAAGTTTGGGAGTGAGGTCTAGATTTGAGAGCCACAAGATATAGATGGTAGTTTAACTATCGGGATAGATGGGATAAGAGGACCAAAGACAGGGCCCAAAGGATTACTGACACTTACGGGGCGGTGAAAAGCAGACGTTATATAAAGGAGACCAAGAGGGACAGCGAGAGAGCTGGCAGGAGGCCCAGGATAGAGAGAGGCTACAGAATCCGAGGGAGCGGGGCTGCATTGGGCAGGTGAGCATTGCTAGTTTCAACAGAAAGATGAAGACGGGGACTTGAGAAGTATCCATGGACCCGGAAGCCCTAGTTCATGCAGGACCGGGTGGGCAGCATGAGTAAGTAGGGAGGAAGAAAGTTGTGGATGGAGAACGTTCTCATAAGAATTTGGATTTGCCAAAACCGGTTTGGCTCAGTGGATCCGCCTGCGGACTGAAGGGTCCCAGGTTTGATTCCGGTGAAGGGCATGTGCCTTGGTTGCAGTCACATCCCCAGTAGGGGGTGTGCAAGAGGCAGCTGATCCATGTTTCCTCTCCCATCGATGTTTCTAACTCTCTATCCCTCTTCCTTCCTCTCTGTAAAAAAAATCAATAAAATACATTTTTTAAAAAATAAAGATTCTTCTAAGAAATGCTTGACCGCATCTCTCATGATGTGACTACAAACACAACCTTTTTCTAAATCCTGTAACACTCCTCAAAGCAGTTCAGTGAGCCCATTCTTGTTTGATATTTTTGCTCATCTTTGGAATAAATAAATATTCTTAATAATGTAAAAACATTTATATGGACCATACTCATTTTCTGCAGTACCTGGATTTTGTTTGTTTGTTTGTTTGTTTGTTTGTTATGGGTGATAGGAATTACATATGAATTAAGTAGGCCTAGGGGGGAATTAATTTAAAAACTGGTTATATTGAAGTTTCTTTGATAATGTATTTCATTTATAAATAATCCTTTCACTGTTATCTTGGGTCAGCCTCAGACTGACATTTAGATGGTTTCCTATTTGATCAGAAACTGGGACAGTAAATACTTTTATTTAAATCTAAATGTGCTCTTATCATACCTATAATTGAAACCCCCGCTGCTTTTAAAGATGGTCACTTGGTATTTCCCCAGAATGTTAACGAGCAGCCTGCCTGGGTTACGTAGGGGAGGCACAGCTTTGCAGACCTCCCGTAAGGAGGGCACCATGGCGCCTGGGTCCCAGCTATGATTTTGTGCCCAAAGCCAGACTTGAGGGAGGACTCTCGGAGTCCTTCCAAAGGGGTAAGCAGTCATCCTTTGACCGAGAGGGCAGAATAGAAGGAAAACCAATACCGAATTCTTTCTTCATGCAGCAAGTTCCGTGTGATCATTTTCCAAGCGGAAGGCCCCTTTTTTGCTTTAAATCTAACCATAAACAATCCCGCTGGAGGCGGAGTGTGCACATGCTTTCAATATTCACGCCGAAGGACCTTTCTCAGACATGCCTGGCTTTCCTGCTTCCCGCTTTGCTTTTGTTAGGGCTGGATGGATGGTTTCTCTCTCTCAGATCTGAGGATCTTTTCTTTGCTCAGTACCGTGAACGTTTGTGTTTAGAAATGTTTGGCGTGTGACAGCTGTTTTGGGTTCAGCCGTGTAAGGGAACCCTTACGTTGGAACATCTCTGCAAGTGTTTATTCCCTTAGAACGTGTCTAACGTAAACGTGCATACATCGAAAAAGGATGTGGAAGGGGTGGTCTTAGCTGGGTGTAATCTGTCCTGACAGCCCGGTGTTACCGAATTCTTGCACTGATTGTGTCCTGGTTGTGTGTCCGGCCCGGGGCTCACAGAGGGCCCGGGGAGTCAGTCAGCCAGGGACGTCCAGGGGCGGCACCAGCGAGTTCATGGGTTGGCCTCTCAGCGGGGGCAGGGCTTCTGGATGCCGGCCCGGCCCCGGGGGCGTCCCCCTAGCGTATGTGTGCTTTGGTCCTGCCGGACATAAAACCTGGACAGGTACTCGGCTGCACAGCCATCCTGTCCCCAAAGGTCTATAGAGCACCTGCTGCCAGCCGGGTGTTCTTGGTGTCAGAGACAGAGGTCTGAGCCGGCCGGGAGAGGCTTTTGTCCTCTCCGAGCTTCCATTTTATTTCATTTATTTATTTTTAAATATATCTTATTGATTTTTTACAGAGAGGAGGGGAGAGGGATAGAGAGTTAGAAATATCGATGAGAGCCGAAACCGGTTTGGCTCAGTGGTAGAGCGTCGGTCTGCGGACTGGAAGGTCCCAGGCTCAATTCCGGTCAGGGACATCCCTGGTAGGGGCTGTGCAGGAGGCAGCTGGTCAGTGTTTCTCTCTCATCGACGTTTCTAGCTCTCTATCTCTCTCCCTTCCTCTCTGTAAAAAATCAATAAAAATATATTTAAAATTTTTTTTTAAAAAAAGAATTATCAATGAGAGAGAAACATTGATCAGCTGCCTCCTGCACACCTCCTACTGGGGTTGTGCCCGCAACCAAGGCACATGCCCTTGACTGGAATCGAACCTGGGACCCTTTAGTCCACAGGCCGATGCTCTATCCACTGAGCCAAACCGGTTAGGGCCGAGCTTACATTTTAGTGCAGTCACAGTGCAGTGGTTCCAATGCAGGGTTGGCCAGCTTTCCTGTGAAGGACCAGGTGGTAAGTATTCTGGTCATGCTGGGCTTTGCTATAACTATTTTACTCTGCCCTTGAGCACAAAGTAGTCACAGACAATATGTAATTGAATGGGCAAGGCTGAGCATCAATAAAACTTTATTGACAAAGCAGGTGGCTAATGTAGCCTGGGCTGTCCTTTGCCCAGAACATGCCAGGCGTCGCGCAGGGCAGCAGCTTGGCTCGCGGTCTGGGCTGGGATTGCTTCCAGGCCGAGAGGCACCCTCCAGGCCACGCCGGGCAGCCGCGGAGAGCACGTGCACTGCCCACGTTTGCTGGTTGGAGCAGAACCACTGGCTGCTGCGCTTGCCACATTCTTGGGGTGGTTTTCCCTGCCTTGGGCTTAATGGGTTTTCCCAGAATCCTCAGCAGGGCGACAAACCCAGGCAGTGACTAGAACCCATTTCTAACTGATTTGTTCTGCATGTCGTGTGAGTGTATAGAAAGGAAACAGGCAAATTCGGGCCTAACCCCTGAACTTGGCATGAAGCGTTTCATGCCTGCTGTCCTTCCCAGCCAGCCCAGCGCAGGGTCCCCCCTTGGCAGAGAGACTTCCATTGACTCGATGTGGCTTCTGCTCATGCCGGACGCCGTGGGTGATGCTGCTAGGAGTTCCCGGTCAGAGGAGGCAAACAGATGCAGCCCATGCCCGCCTGTCTGACCGCCTGTCACACAGCCGCCATGCGGGGAAGAGCCACGCCCGGCCTGTCGCGCAGGGCCCACAGGGGAGCAGATACAATAGAAGCGATACCCAGTCAGATCGCCACGTGATGCAGCCTAGAGTAGCGACCTCACTGCCCAGTGGCCGAGTCCTTCCTCCTCTAATTCAGAGGCTTCCCGGCGTGCCCTGTGACTCATCTGAAAGGCACGTGACATCATCATGCCCCCTTACAGATGAGGAAACCAAGGCACAGCGAGCCCAGCCCCCAGCCGGTGAGCAAACCCAGCAGCCTGCCTGGGGGCCCGGCCTCCAGCTCCCGGCTCCAGGAGCAGCTCTGCTCCTGAGAAGCACATGCCTGTGTGTGATGTCCGGGAGGTCGCACTTTTTTTTTTTTTTTGTCCAAATATTAAAAGTTTTGTAGCAGGATTTTTGATTTTCTATCTTGAGTAGTGAGCAGAGACATGAGCGGCAGACTGGCTGCCGGGCCTGGGTCCAGCCCACAGATGTGTTGTTTGGCAGCCCGGGTCCTTTCAGAAATGGGAATCTGGACACTTAGTTTCCTGACGTTGTCACAGAGCCCCTCTGAATGGGGCTGAAGGACCTCTGTGCTCCTCACCGCCGGAGGGGGAAGGCTGAATCAGGTGTCTGCCGGAGCTCCCCCGAGGAGCGAGCAGTCTGCGGGGATGTGGCGGGAAGACTCTCAGCCCTAAGCACGGTAATGTGGGCTAGCAGAGGTGGAGGGACGAGGAGAGGGGAGCGGAGACTGGGACGTGTGGGCAGAAATAAGGAAATTCTTAGAGAATAAGGCCATTCCCGTTTGCCTCACAGTGGCCCTCAGTGGGCCATCCAAGGGCGGCGATGTTAGACTTAACATTGCTGCCTCCGCGGAGGGTTTAAGACAGACAGGGAAAGAGCTCCTGAAATAGCTGTGCCGCTCCTCCCTCCGCCTCACCTTTCTCCAGTAAAGGTGGCTTCTCCTCCCTCGTGGAGCAGGAAGCTGCACCCCATCAAATGCCAGCCTTGGGAAGCACACAGCATCCCTGCAGGATCAAACCAGCCCCAGGAGTGATGACAGCGATACATGGGGACCGTTGTACGTGTTTTTTATTGGACCGCTTAATGGGCTTTTAATTTATTGCCAGGTTCAGTGCCAGCACACAATAGGCAACGTTTCTGAGCACCTACCATCACGTTGGGTGCCACGAGAGACGTGGAGGTGGGGAAAACGTGGCTCTTGCCCTGGAGGAGCCCACAGGTTAGAACAGGAGAGGAAACGCACCCCGGGGTGAGGAGTAGAAGCAGGGAGGTCAGAGAACAGGAAGGGACCCGTCTCTCTGATGCTCAGATTTATAAACGTTTGCTCTGCTGCCCACGGAGCCAGCGTTTGCTGTGCAGGCTGTGTGCTGGCATCAGTGGTTGGTAAGGAGGAGCCCGAACTCGGGGGCAAGATGGCCGCTTGTGCTGGACTGTACTCCTCAAGGCCAGGTGACAGGAGGGAGGTGCCACCTTGGGTTTCTGTGTCTAAAAACCCCAGGATGACCTCATGGGGCTTGGGGAGGATAGAGAGAGAACTGTGCTGCCTTCCTGGACGACAAGTAGTCAAAGAAGGACAGGGTCCTTGCTGCCCTCTCCCTTGCCCCTGCAGAGGTGCACACTCGCTTTGTATTTCCCCCTGATTTTGCTGGGGGGAAATTCGGGGGAAAGAGGGGAGAAGCTGATGTCTATATCTATTAGCCAACCCTGCTCCTAATCTAAGGTGACCAGGCGTCCCACTTTTGGCGGGACAGTCCCGATTTTCAGCAATTGGTCCTGTGTCCCACTGCGGGACGCAGGCCAAATTGTTGAAAATCGGGACTGTCCTGCCAAAAACGGGACGTCTGGTCACCTTATCCTAATCCTATGATGGTGTGTCATGGAAGTGCTGTGCCTTCTCTCCTGCTGATGGGAGTTGCCCTAGTCCCCCACCTATCCCCACCCCCAACCCACCCCCATCTCATGAGTTGCCTTTGTGTCGTTAAGGGCAGCAGTGGGGTCTGGCATAGAGCCCTGGCCTGCGTGGCAGCGAGGTGCTTGTGTGAGAGTGGTGGTGGCCATGGCCTCGTCATGTAGTTACTGATGTGTCCTTTGCGCCAGCTCTTGTGACGAGTGGTCATGAGCTCTGCTGGTGAAGGCCAGGCCCGGCTCCTGGAACAAATGGACGCAGCCATCGTTCAGAGGCTCAGAGGAGCTAAATGTTTTTTCTCTATGTCTCACCAGTAGGCCCTGGTGAGCCGTCCAGGTGGGCAGGGGTCTCTGCTCCGTGCTGTCACTCTGGGCCCAGGTTCCTTCCCTGTTTTTGCTCCACCATCCCTAAGATAAGATGACCAGATCGTCCCGATTTCTAACAATTTTTCCCGCGTCCCTTGGCGTTTTAAAAAGTCCCGATTTTTGGAAAGATTGGAAAGATTCTTTCCAAAAATCGGGACTTTTTGTTAAAATGCCGCAGGACGCGGGGGGAAAATTGTCAGAAATCGGACTGTCTCATCCAAAGTGGGACAATCTGGTCACCTTACCCTAATGGCTTGTCTCATAGGATAAGGGCAAAGAGCACAGGGCCCAGCCCAGAGCCTCCAGTCTGCAGCTCAGAAGCGGGCCTAGTGCTTTCCCTGGGAGAGGATTTAGCAGTGTGGCCGCGCCTGACCCAGGGGCGCGGAGGTGCCTGGGGATACGGCCCAGCCAGTCCTGGCAGCAGGGAAAACCGATGTTGGTGAACAACTAGCAGTCCAACACGTCCCACATGCAGGCTTTCTCCTGTGCACTGGAGGACGAGGAACTTGAACTTGGAGAGACTCATTGACCTCATTTGCCTGAGAGCACCAGGCTGGAGTGGGAGGACTCAGATTCCAACTCCATTATATCTGATCCCAGCTCTGGGCACGCTTCACCACCCGTCATCACTGAGCACATTCCTGTCTCGGAGCCCTTGGGGCCTGAGGCGGAACTCCATGGATGTCCACTTGCTCGTGGCCTCAGAAGTGGTCTCCAGCCACCAGACCTGCCTCGCCAGCGAACACGTTCTCGTGACTTAGGGTCAGAGTGAAACTGGAGCATAATCCCTGGGAATCAACACCTGATTTCCTTCCCTCCGCTTCTGGGAGCTGGGGCGAGGACAGACACCAGGCTGGTGTCGGGGCTGGAATGAAACATTCCAGGGCATGGCCTGGGCCAGGCGTTCAGATCATCCCTGCTCACGTGGTACAGGGAGAGTGGGGGTCAGGGGTGGCCTGAGGCATCACAAGATCAGTGGTCAGTCATCAGGAGAAGGGCCCGGGATTGAAGGTGGCTGCGCCTCCCCACTCAGCACTGTGCTCCTGCCAGTCTCTCCTGTGTGGCCTTTGGAGTCTGAATCTCTCTTACTCACTTATCAGCTGTGTGACTGCGGGTAAATCCCCGCGTCTGTCTAGGCCTGAGGTTTCTCACCTGTAAAGGGGGGGCTGCTTACCCTGCCTCACAGCACTGTTAGAAACGGGGTGATCACGGAACATAGGGCCCCCACAAAGTAGCATGAGGTTCTCCCTCAGGAGGAATAGCGCCTTCTGATCAGACGGAGAGTGCGTGCTGTTAACAGATCCTGTAAACTGAAACTACCGTAGCCATTTGGGGTGCAACGAGGTGTTCAAATGAAACACTGACATTCGTATGTGTTGTTTTAATAGGCCTTATGATAACTGCTAACAAAATAATGCTTTTAGAGACACTTAGCTCTTACATACACGTTGAGAGATAATAAAATCTCCCGTTAATGCTAATAGCTTTCCGAAGGAGGGAAGACCTAGTGGTGTGACAGAAAGTCAGTCACCTGCTCTTTCCTTAATGCACTCTGAACTCTCAAACCACACAAAGTGCCGTGGATGGTGGCTCAGTGGTTAGAGCACCAGCCTGTGTAGCTAAGTGTCTTGGGTTTGATTCCTGTTCAAGGGCACATATCTGGATTGCAGGTTTAGCCCTGCCCCAGTGGGGGTGGGTGCGAGAGACAACCAACCAATGTGTCTCGCTCATATCGATGTCTCTCTCCTCTTTCCCTCTCTCTCTCTCTCTCTGCTCCCCACCCTCCCTTCCACTCTCTCTAAAGACCAATGGAAAAATGATCCTCGGGTGAGGATTTAAAAACAGCAGCCCCCACCCAGCGATGCTGTAGGTGTTGTTCAGGGATTCCTGTGCAGTGATGGACACCATGTACTCCAGCCGAGGAATCCGTTCTCCTGGTTTGGATTTCCTCGAACCCGTTCCCCTTGCCAGGTTCCATGCTGGGATGCAAATGAATGGAGTGTGCTTCTGGGTTCGCACTGACTGATTTACGACAGGAGGCACATTCAGCACAGAAACCAGGGCCAGGCAGACACCCTGGCTGAGAGGGTTGGCCATTCCAGCAGAGCTTGGCTTCCTGTTTCCCCTGCAGCAGAGTTCTTGGCGGAACCTGGACACGTGTGCACTGGGAGTTCTGGCAGAAGTTACCATCCTTGCTGTTGTTGGAAGAAGTGGCTTAACTTAAATATTGTTAAGTCGAGGCCTGGTGCATGAATTTGTACACCAGTTGGGTCCCTCGGCCTGGCTTGCAGGATCAGGCAAAAACCAGTTCTCCGACATCCCCAGAGGGGTCCCAGATTGTGAGAGGGTGCAGGCCAGGCCAAGGGACCCCACTGGTGCACGATTGGGGCCAGGGAGGTCAGCCAGCTGGGGAGGGACTGCAAGAGGGCTCCAGGGCATGTCCGGCCCTTCTCACTCAGAACCGATCGGCCAGACCCCAGCAGCAAGCTAACCTACCTGTCAGAGAATCTGCCCCCTGGTGGTCAGTGCACATCATAGCTAGCCATTGAGCAGCCTTGGCATATCATTATCATATTATGGTTTGGTTGAACGGCCGACTCCATGAGCAGACACTTAGCATATTAGGCTTTTATTACATAGGATGATGATCCTGTTAATATTGGTGACCTTTTGTTATGTTTCATCCACTGGGTGGTCATTAACTCGTTGTTGTGATTAATTTGCATAGTGACCCTATGTTAATTTTAATTCATCCAAGAAATTCTCAATTTCTTAGTTTAAATAAGTAATCTTGCAGAGTTATATATACACACACATACTTTAGAGGGAGAGAGAGAAACATTGATTTGAGAGAGAAACATGGACTGGCTTCCTCCTGGTCAAGGAGGCAAGGTTTGAGGAAGTTAAGGAATACCCTAAGCCACTAAGTAAATGCTCAGAAATTAAATATTCCCTAGAAGCAAGGAGTCAGCAGTGGAACCATGAGTTCATGCCACTCCTGCCTGTTGCTTTATCCCAGCCCTTCCATCGAAACCTGGTTTCTCCCAGGGCTGTTTGGGCAAATGAGTCACAAATGGAATTTTTCAAGGAATGATGCATTTACTTTGCATTTAAGGCTCTGCCATTACCCCTCTGTTCGGGTCTTTGATCTCTGTGGCTTTAATTAGGAAGAGACCTTGAGTCATGCCTGCCCCGCGCTGAGGGCCCCAGGAGGTCTGTGCAGCACTGAGCAGGCTGGCCAGGAGCCCTCCGGATGAACCGGCCTGTGTTACAGATGCTTCATGTTTTATGGCCTAATACACATCTCACGGGGTACAGACCCCAAATGTGGGCCCAGACTGCTTCCTCATTTCTCAGACAGCAGATTCCAGGGTCAGCCCCTGCTCCTCGGTGCCCCCGGCCGTGGCCCCTCCCAGCCGCGTGTTCCTGATCCCTCTTGGGCACTGGTCCCCAGCTCCGCGCCTGGCTTTGTCAGGAGCCAACAGAGGGAGTTCCGCATGTGAAAATGGTGTTTGGAATCCCGAACTCCTTTCCATTTCTTTTTATCTAATAACTTGCTCATAATATGCAAACCAGACAGAAAAGACTTTGAGAAACAGTCATATTTGAAATGTGTGCATTCCTAGACAGTGCAAGACATGAAAAGCTATAATGATACAGATAATATAGTCCTGGAATACCATGGAAGATAAGAATTACAGGGGGGTAAAGACCTTGCAGCATCCTTCTTTCTCATAAATCATCCATCTACAGTGGCAGGGAGAAGGAGAAATAGATACACGGATTCTACTTTTTAAATATATATATTTTTTTATTGATTTCAGAGAGGAAGGGAAAAGGAGAGGGAGAAAGAGAGAAACATCAATATGAGAGAAAAAAATCATTGTTCGGTTGCTACCTGCAAACCGCCCCTCCCCCCTTTTCCCCATTGGGGATTGAACCTTGACCTCCTGGTTCATAGGTGGATGATCAGCCACTGGATCAACCAATGAGCCATTCAGCCTGGCCAGCTTCTACTTTTTTTTTTTTTAATATATTTTATTGATTTTTTACAGAGAGGAAGAGAGAGGGATAGAGAGTTAGAAACATCGATGCAAGAAAAACATCGATCAGCTACCTCTTGCACACCCCCCACTGGGGATGTGCAACCAAGGCACATGCCCTTCACCAGAATCGAACCTGGGACCTTTCAGTCCGCAGGCCGATACTCTATCCACTGAGCCAAACCAGTTTCGGCCAGCTTCTACTTTTGATGAGGCTGGGAGTCATCTATACTTAGCATTGGTGCACCGATAAGGAGGGTGGAGCCGTCACAGTTCTGAGGCTGAAGGACAGGGTAGAGCTAAGTGAGAGCCAAGTGCCCAAGCAGTGGCTGTTAATGAGAAGCAAGCTCATTTTCCTGAGGAACTGTGGGAAGGCTCAGCAATGAAGGAAGCCAGATACCGAGGGGGATGGATTGATGTGGGGAGCTTAAGAGAGAAGAGTATTTGAAAGGCTGTGTGAGATCCTCCCCTGCACGGCCTACAAGCAGGAGGTGCTCCCTCCTCTTCAGTTATGGTTTCTGGAGCGAGACCCCTTAGGCACAGTAGAGGTTGAGGGTGGGAAGGAAAGGGGGCACAAGATTTTCTGAAAGTCTGTCTCCCCAAGGGCCAGATCTTTACCAGCCAGGTATATATTTCTCTATTGATTAGAATGGACTTTAAAAACAAATCTGTGCCTAGAAAAAACACAGGAAGGAAATCCTATATAATAAAAGGCTAATATGCAAATCAACCAAATGGCAGAATGACTAGTCGCTATGATGCGCAGTGACCACCAGGGGCGGATGCTCAACAAAAGAGCTGCCCCCTGGTGGTCAGTGTGCTCTGACACGGGGAGGGGAGTGCTGCTCAGCCAGAAACTGGGCTCACAGCTGGTGAGCGCAGAGGCAGCAGTGCTAAGGATGTCCAACTGCTGGCTTAGGCCCACTCCACATGGGGAGCGAGCCTAAGCTGTCAGTTGGACATCCCCCGGGGCTCCCAGACTGTGAGAGGGCACAGGCCAAGGTGAGGGACCCATCCCCTCCCCACCCCCAAGTGCACGAATTTTGTGCACTGGGCCTCTAGTACATTATAATTTTAATCCCTGTTGGAGAACTCTTGGTGATTTATCTTTTTCCCCTCTGTTTTTCACACTTGATTTAACATGTATATGTTATTCTCATGCTAGAAATAGCAAAGTAATGCAGGAAAATAATCATGATGAAGAAGACAGGAGAAAAGTGGTTATCAAGGTTTGGTTTAACATGCTCCTGAAAATCACCTTTGTTTAAAGTTTATTTTCTTAGAGCAGTTTTAGGTTTTAGGTTCACAGCAAAATTGAATGGAAAGTACCAAGAGTTGCCACATACCCAGTCCCCACAGAGCACAGCCTCCCCAGTACAGCCATCCGCACTGCAGTTGTCCTGTTACATCAGCGAACCTGCACTGACACATCACTAGGGTCCCCTGTTGGCTGTGTGTGTTCTGTGGGTGTGGACAGATGTATGATGACACGTGTCCTCTACCACTCTGCATCGTACAGAGTAGTTTCACTGGCTGCACATCCCTGTGCTCTGCCTAGTCAGCCTTCCCTCCCTGCAATCACCAAGGTTCTACTGCCTTCATTTTTCCTTTTCTAGAATGTTCGCTTGCTGGAATCATACAGTAGGTAGCCTTTCCCATTGGCCTCTTCATATAGAAGGAATATGCATTTAAATTTCCACCATGTCTGTTCACGGCTTGATAGTAGCTTATTTGTGTTGAGCACTGAATACTTGTCTGGATGTCCCACAGCTCATGTATCCATCCGCCTACATAGGGGCATGTTGGTTGCTTCCAGGTTTGGGCAGTTATGAATAAAGCAGCATTTCACACCATTCCATTTTCTTAGCATATTAATTACATTTTAAAAAACTCTTTTTTGTGTGGGGACCCTAGACTTTACAATATACATGGACAACTAATTCAATCCACTTTCAAATAGTTCTATACGACTTCATTGGTAGTGTGAGTACCTTATAGTAGCATAATATTCCTAGTTTCTCCATCCTGCCCATTGTATAATTGCTTATTCACTCAGTTATGGGTTCTGGAGCAAGGCCCCCAACCTCAGGCACAGCAGAGATTGAGGGTGGGGAGGAAAAGGGGCACGATATTTTCTGAAAGCATTTATTATTTCATAAATTGTTGCTATTTTTATTTTGAAGAAACTTTTGTTTGTTAGATGAAATAAAATAAGAAAAAATAATTTTTTCTTTTATCTTCATTTTCTCCTTCTCCGACGTTCATTCTTCCTGTTGATACAAGTTTCTGATTTATATCATTTTCCTTTTCTTTGAGGAACGTTTTTTAACAAGTCTCCTGGCAACGCATTCACCCTTTTTTTTTTCTTTTTTTTTTTCCCCTGAAAAAATTTTATTTGTCCTTCACTTCTGAAGAACAGTTTAACAGGGTACAGAGTTCTAGATTGGTACTTTCTCTCAACATTGACACTATTTTCTCTCTTCCTGTTTGCGTGGTCTGTGAGGAGCAGGTGGATGTGATTCTTATCTTTGCTCCATAGGTAAGATGGGTCCCCCCGCTCCCCTGGCTTTGATCAAGATTTTTATTTTATCTTTGATTTTTGATATTTCTAGCTATAGTTTTTGGTGGTGGTGGAGGGTTCTTTTGGGCATTGATCCTGCTTAATGTTCTCCGAGTTCCCTAGAGCTGTGGTTTGGTGTCTGATATTAATTTTGGGGACAGAATCAGTCATTACTACTTCAATTATTGTTTCTGTTTCTTTCTCTTTTTAATTTCCTTCTGATATTCCAATTACACATATGATACACCTTTTACAGTTGTCTCACAGTTCTTGGATATTCTGTTTTTGTTTTTGTTTTAATATTTTATTGACTTTTTTACAGAGAGGAAAGGAGAGGGGTAGAGAATTAGAAACGTCGATGAGAAAGGAACATCGATCAGCTGCCTCCTGCACACCTCCTACTGGGGATGTGCCCGCAACCAAGGAACATGCCCTTGACCGGAATCGAACCTGGGACCTTTCAGTCTGCAGGCCGACACTCTATCCACTGAGCCAAACCGGTTAGGGCTGTTCTGTGTGTGTGTGTGTGTGTGTGTGTGTCTTTTTTTTAAAACTTTTTTTTTTCTTTTTGTTTTTCCATCTTGGAAGTTTCAGTTGTCATATCCTCAGGGCCAGATCATTTTTCTTTCCTTATTTATGCCAAGTCCACTAATGAGCCATCAAAGGCATTCTTCAATTCTGTCACTTAGCGTTTTTACCTGAGTCATTTCTGTTTGATTCTTTCTTAAAATTGTTATCTCTCGGCTTACATTATACATCTGTTCCTTATGTTGTCTATTTTTTTTTTTAATTAATTGGTATTTCTAAATTCCTTGCCTGATAATTCCAACATTGTTGCCGCGTCTGCCTCTCGTTGGTTTGTTCAATCTGTTCACACTGTCTGTCTGCCTTTTAGTTCGCCTTGTCGTGTTTTGTTGGAAGGTGAACATGGTGCGGGAAGGAGGGGGTGAGGGAGGGGTGGGGGGTGGGAAAGGAGCTACTGCAAACAGGCTTTTGGTGACACAGTGGGGAGGCCTGGGGGCTGGAGGGCGCTCTGGGCCCCCGCCATCAGGCTCAGTCTTCAGTGAGCAGGTGCCCAGCTGCGGGGTCGGGCTGACAGAGTGCTCAGTCCTCCCTGCCCGAGGGGACAGGATGGCTGCGGGGCCGGGCTGGGTGTTCCCTCCCCTCAGGCTCCTTAGGCTCTGCTAACCCCCAGCAGGGCTGGCTAGTGGCATGGTTTCTCCTGGGCCCGCCTTGTGAGGAAGAAGAGAGTTCTGGGGCGTTTTTCTGAAATGGTTCCTGCTGGGAGTGCAGAGAATGCTTCTCTGTGGTGACCTGAGGGTCTGGTAGAGCTCTTGGAGGTAAAGCTCACAGAAGTTGGGGCCCCCACGACCGGGCCCCCTGGGATTCTTTTTAAAAATATATTTTATGGAGTTTTCACAGAGAGGAAGAGAGAGGGATAGAGAGTTAGAAACATCAATGAGAGAGAATCATCAGTTGCCTCTTGCACACCCCCGACTGGGGATGTGCCCCCAAACAAGGTGCATGCCCTTGACCGGAATCGAACCCAGGACCTTTCAGTCCACAGGCCGATGCTCTATCCACTGAGCCAAACCGGTTTCAGCCCCCCTGGGATTTTTAACACTCAGACTCGTCCACACGGAGTCTCCAACAACACATCCATGCAGCTGAGGTTTCTCCCCCGGTGCTGGGCAGTGTCTGCTTGTGGGTGTCGGTTGCCTGGGTTTGATTCTGTGCCCCTCTCTGCGCCCCACACAGTCTGCTCTGTGGCCCCCTTCTCAGTGGTTCTAAGGAGAACGGTTGCTTTTCCATGTGTTCAGTTTCCTACTGATTGGAAGGATGGAGTGGCCACTTCTAAACTCCTGCCACGCTGGCCTGGCAGCCAGGAGCTGAACCTGTTTTTACAACAGGGCTTTGGACAGTTTTATTTGCCCGAACACGATGCCGGCAGCAGCCACGGCGATCGGTGGTTTCGGAGTCCCTCAGACCTCACCCAGGAGCCCTCAGCTCTGACTGAGAAGCTCCCTGGGCTCATGTAAAGTCCCGACTTCTGACAAGATCTGAAACTGTAGCTTTTGGGTTTTGTCACATATTTAAAATATTAAACCCCTGGTAAGCCCGAGAGAGGCATTATCATCTACTGAGGGCTCCCGTGACTTTTCCTCTATGGATGCTTCTAGAAACAATGAAGCACAGGGGTGATGGGTTTTGCAGCTGTTGAGGTCAAACCTTGGCCCGAGGTTCTGTGTCTCTGTTTTCTCTTCGCCGCTCAGCACAAGCAGCCTGCAGGCTCTGCTTCCCCTTCCCTCCACCTCATCTGCCTGACATGTTGATAGGAGCTTGGCCAGGCCGCCTGGCAGCTGAGCTGGAGGCCATATGGCTTGTTCCACCGCGAAGGCTGTTCGGGAATGAAGTAACCATGTGGACAGCCCCACACCAGGGCTGCAGGCTCAGAGGCAGGCGCGTCCCGAGCGGAGTGAGCACCTAGCCCTGCGCCCCGTCCCCCAGCTCTGGGCTCAGCACTGGCCCCATTGCCTCTCTGACAGCATCGGGGTTCCCTAACCATTGCACTGCACGGTCATCTTGCACGGTGAGTGGTGAAGTGAACGAAGAACCCAAAATGGAGAAATTCAGCCGCTGGCTGGAGATCCCAAGGCCAGTGGTGAAACGGAGCCAGACCTGAGATTTGTTAGTTGGATCTCACTGTGAGGCCGGTGGTTTGTAGCCACATGCTTTCTCTGCCAGCAGCCCTTTCTTAGTCCTGTGCCGGGCAGTCTCACGTGCAGAGCGGATGAGGGAGAGCTGCTGCCGTGTGAGCTGGGGGGCGGTGTCCTGGGATGCAGTGTGAGGAGTGAGCCTCAGGAGCCAGCTGCTTGGTGGCATCGTCTGTAAAGTGAGGCTAACCATTGTCCCACGCCCAGGAGGATGCTGGGAAGGTCAGCTAGCGCAGCCCTGAGCTGTCATAAACATACAGTGCATCCGCTCTTCCATTTGGTCATTCGGACAGCTTTTACTGAGCATCTTACCTGCTCTATGTCCTGCTTTAAGCCTGGGCTTATCTCTGTGGACAAAACAGAAACCCTTGCTTTCCTGGAGCTTACATTCTCATAAGTATTATTCTAAGACAGTGGTCGTCGGCAAACTCATTAGCCAACAGAGCCAAATATGAACAGTACAACGATTGACATTTCTTTGGAGAGCCACATTTTTTAAACTTCAACTTCTTCTAATGCCACTTCTTCAACATAGACTCGCCCAGGCCATGGTGTTTTGTGGAAGAGCCACACTCAAGGGGCCAAAGAGCCACATGTGGCTCGTGAGCCGCAGTTTGCCGACCACTGTTCTAGGACAATGGATTTAGGAGATGCGGGAGAGGGGGCTCTCCTAATGATGCCCCCTCACTCTCCTTGGCTCCGAGGTTCCTGAGAGCACAGCGTGAGAACCCTGCAGTGGGCCATGCATCCTAACATCCGGGGCACCATTCAGAGCTGGAGGGGGAAACTGGAATTACATGGGAGCACTGAAATTTCCCATTCCGGACACAAACTCTTCCTGAAATACAGGTGGGAGAGGAGGATGGTTCCCGTGTTTGAGGGGCCAGTGCATGAGCTCATTAGAGACGTGTCTGCTTGTCCTTCCTCAGCCATCTTGAACACCTGCCTGCAGCTGTGTGTCTAATTTTGTGCCTTATGCGAGCTGATACTGTCCAGTGAGAGGGTGAGATGGAAATTTAGGTTCAAAATGCTGACAGTATAAACTGCATAAGGCTCATTTCCCTTAAAATTGAAGTTACAGCCCAGAGAGCTTCTCCTAGCCCGCGAATGCGGGGGAAGTGGGAAACGTAAGAAAATTGTCTGGTTCGAAGTATGTTCCTAGATGAGGGTTGATCGGTGGTGTGTGTCATCAGCAGAATGAGCATGCACAGCTCTGCAGAGAGGGTAATGAGAGAAGCATCGTTGTTGTCTCGCCTGAGCGACTCAGGAGGCGATGAACCCTGTTTTGTGATTATCTTCAATTATTTTCAGACTAGAGGCCCAGTGCATGAAGTTTGTGCACGGGTAGGGTCCCTAGGCCTGTCCGGCAGTCAGGGCTGATCAGGGCCTTCCTTCATTCCTTGCTGCCTCCTAGTGGTCAGCACACGTCATAACAGGCGATCGAACTCCCTGTCTCCTGGTCAGACTCTGGATGGGAACACTTTGCATAATAGGCTTTTACATATATAGATACCTACAGACATTTCAACCTTATCTTATTCTGCCTTCCCTCAGTGATTTTCAAAGATATCTGATAGAATTTTAACAGACTGAGTTGATTTTGGAGGGGGGGAGGGTACATATTTTTTATTTTGCCATTTTAAAGAGTTAAGTACCACACAGGAGGGTCTCTGGCATTGTGAGGGGTGTCTTCCCATACAGTTATGGCAGTTTTACATTTGAAAATGTATAACATATAATTACCCCTTTCTCTCTCGCTGTGAAAAATGTAAAATACACTTTAAAAAGCCAAATAATCCAGATTTGTAATGATTCTATAAATGCAGGGTTAAATTAATTGATAACTCAAATTTCTGGCTATTCTTTAGACTGATTCGCTTCTATCACCAGCACTATTAGTTGGTTTTCATGTCAGGATCATTTTCAAGCAGAAAAGCATATTTTGCTACTTGACCCAAGTTTCTGCTCTCATTGCAAAGAGCCAAGAACAACAAAGCCTGTGGATCATAGCCATTGCTTAATGGGCCTTTTCCCGCGGACATCGTCCTCACAACAGGAGGATTCCAATGTCTTCTCACAAAATTACATCTGATTGCACATCCTCTGCCGTTGGCATCAAGCATAGTCCAATATGCAAGTGCTAAATCCTCGAGCGCCAAGTGTCCAGCACAGTGTGGCTGATTGAATTTCCTAAGTCCATACTGGTTTCCATTTGGACTCACATTTTACCTGCATTCATTTGTTTTAACTTTTCAAAAGTTATCCTGTCCAGTGCACTCAGATGTGTCCATTTTACTCACTTCTTTTCCTGTGCATACCATTGTTTAGAGAAAGGAGCCACTGGATAGAGAAGCAAGTGCTGATACAGGACAGACAAGCAGAGAACTTTAGGTCTCTGTGTGTTGTATAAGAACTCTAGAGGCCCGATGCATGAAGATTCGTGCAAGAATGGGCCTTCCTTCTCCTGGCTGCCAGCACCACCTTCGGCTGGCTGGGAGCCGCCTTTCAGCCTTCCCATGCTGCCCAGAGTTCCAGAGCTGCTGGGGTGGGCCGTATGGAATGCCTGCATTGTCATCGCCATGGTGACAACACAAGCATCCTGCCCCGCCCCTGGTCCCTCTGCACCTGCATATGCAAATTAACCCACCATCTTTGTGGGTTAATTTGAATACTCACTCCCGATTGGCTGGTGAGTGTCGCAAATGTACAGTCAATTTGCATCTTACTCTTTTATTAGTGTACTGTAGATAGTAAACGCTGGGAAAGCTAACAGGAAACCTCTCTTAGACGTAGAGTGGTGAGCCTGTTAGAGGCCATCTGGATGTGTGAGGTAACACCCATGGAGGGAACATAGCCCCAAGGAAAGATCCAGAGTGGAACAGAGAGGTGAAGTATTTGCAATGAGAAGGTAGCTCAAATTAGACAGGAGAGGGCATGTACAGAGGAGTGGTGGAGCTAGGCAGAGAGGACTGGCCACTCCTGGTCCCTTCCAAGAATATTTACCAAGAGAAATGTAGGAGAGGGAGTGAGTCCGGTGGAGCATTGGGGAAGGGAGAGGGGGAGAAGTAATTATGGGAACAGAAATGACCAAAAGGCTGATATGTAGGCCCATTGTGTCAGGATAATGGCTTTTTTCCTTTCTCCCCTCCTTCTATCTTTCCTTCCTTCCCTCCCTCTTTCCTTCCTTCTTTCCTCCCCCCACCCCTTTTTGAGGGGGGCATCTAAATAGTTTGGTCTAAATTGTGACCATGCTAAAACAAGGAGGTTAGAGTCAAAGTGAGATGAACTTTTGTGAATAATACTCAGTTTCATGGAAAAACTTGTGTGTCGTTGACAGACTTTTCTTTACCTTTGAATTTAGTTCTTTTCCATTATTTCCTACACCAGTTCCTTTGAGAGTAATTGGCTATTCTTGCGGTAATTTGTCTTCCCCTGCACCTTCACTCACCATTATCTCGAAGACTCCTGCCTTTGGCAGTAAAACGAGAAATAGACGAATGGCATGCCGGGAAGTGGTCAGTTTTCTGGGGGCTGGTTCTGCGGAGCGCTGACATCAGCTCGGTGAGAAAGGCAGAATGCTAATTTCTGCACCATCTGTGATGCCTTCCTGGCTGCCCAGAGCAGACTCATATCTGGAAGAGGGGGAGCAGCAAAGAAAAGATAGAGGAGGGGCGGGTAGGGGAGAGAGTATGGACACTTGTAATCCCCGTGGTTTGGAGGGACCCAGAGGTAAGCAGGCGGAGTGAATGCCATCAAAAACAACCCTCTGCCTGCCTCGCTGTGGCTACACATCAGCTTCCACTTTGTTCCCTCGCTTGTCTGAGCCCAGCTGCTCTGAGCTGCCAGTGGATCTGAGGGTCTGTCCGCTGCTGGCTGTGGGGGCTGCATGGGTTGGTGGGTAGATGTTGCAGATGTTTGCTGAGGTCTGTGCGTGTGCTGGGCTTGTGGGAGGAGGCAGTGATGAGCCAGTCACAGTTTTTCCTGTTCATTTATTTATTTATTTTTAAATATATTTTATTGATTTTTTACAGAAAGAAAGAGAGAGAGATAGTTAGAAACATCGATGAGAGAGAAACATCGATCAGCTGCCTCCTGCACACCCCCCACTGGGGATGTGCCCGCAACCAAGGTATGTGCCCTTGACCAGAATGGAACCTGGGACCCCTCAGTCCACAGGCTGATGCTCTATCCACTGAGCCTAACCAGTTTCGGCTTCATTTAGTTATTTATTGATAAAAATGTCGATGGAGGGCCTACTGTGTGTCAAGTACATCAGCAGGTGCAAACACAGAGCCTAGCATGACGGTGAACATGGGGGTCCTTCGTGGTTGTTGGCATTTAGGGTGGGGTCGTACAGACGCCTTGCGGGGCTCATTTGCAAGGGGTTCCCTCAGGTGGTGGGAATGAGGGGCGAGGAGCTACAGGCAGCAACATATGTGACTCTCAGGAACAGAACGCCGAGCCAGAAGACAAAACAAACACCAGCAATTTGCAAAACAGTAAATAGTTTGATTCCATTTATGAGAAACGGAAAGCACACCAGACTAAACAATATGCCGCTGAGGAACACATGCAGATGGGATGAGACGAGCATAGAAACAGGGAATGAGGAACACGGAGTGGAGGTGGTGATCACGCGGGCAGAGGGAGAGGGAGCGAGGCGGCAGGAGCATGCGGTGTATGTGCTGCTCGCCTGATCCTCGGAGGTCCGGGTGGTCTCTGTGTGTCCGCAGGTGGAAGGAAGTGGAACCATGACATTATGAATATGGTGGTGTGTTACACATTTACACGAAGTATGTTTATGTTTAATTTCTCACTTAAAGTGGTTTGAAAGGGAGCTGTGGATTATGACCTCAAGGACCTTACGCTTTTTTGAAAAAGAAATGACCTGTAAGCAAGTAAGAGCCACCAAGCGCTGCAGAGAGGTGACTTGGTGCTGTTGGAATTAGTCTAATGGTGGAGATTGGTTTTCGCATAATTAGCTTTAATTCCCAGGAGAGTGGGGAGAGGCGCTGCTGTGTAGGCATGAAGTGCGAGCAGAGCACAGGGAACCAAGGTTAACAGCTCTCCGAAGGCGGTGGAGTGCTAGCTGGACCTTGAAGGATGAATAAAAGTGTGAGCCGCAGACATATGGACCAAAGTGTTTCTGGAAGAGGAGGCTCTGTGGAGAGTGATAGAAAGCCGTGAGTCCCCGGGGGGATGAGAGGAGGCAGGGGAGGGCCCAGCGGAGATAAATGGCAAAGGAAAACATGAAAGTGCTTTAAAAGGGAAAAAAGCTGCCAAACCGGTTTGGCTCAGCAGATAGAGTGTCAGCCTGCGGACTGGAAGGTCGCAGGTTCAATTCCTGTCAAGGGCATGTACCTTGGTTGCGGGCACATCACCAGAAGGGATTGTAGAGGAGGCAGCTGATCAATGTTTCCCTCTCATCAATGTTTCTAACTCTCTATCCCTCTCTCTCTCTGTAAAAACTCGATAAAATATATTTAAAAAACAAAACCAAAAAAAAAAAAAACCGGAAAAAAGCCTCCTAGCCCCCACGTGGCCACTGATACACTTTCTGTCGCTGTAGATGCCCCTATTCTGTACATGTCACATGAGTAAGACCAGTAACATGTGATACATGATACCCACCCGAATCCAGGACGTGACCCAGGGACGGCAGAAGCCAGAGTAACGGAAGCATACAGCGCCTGCTCGGGGCCCTGGGACGGTGGTGAGCTTAGACCCTCTTGAATATCAGGGGAAAGGATTGTGTCTTCAGCAACCACGGGGTAGATCTCATATATATATGTTTGTGTTTTTTTTTTTACAGAGAGGAAGGGAGAGAGATAGTTAGAAACATCAATGAGAGAGAAACATCGATCACCTGCCTCCTGCACACCTCCTACTGGGGATGTGCCCGCAACTAAGGTACAGGCCCCTGACCGGAATCGAACCTGGGACCTTTCAGTCTGCAGGCCGATGCTCTATCCACTGAGCCAACCGGTTTCGGCTAGATATCCTGTTTCTCGTGTGGAAATTTAAAGATTGATTGGAAAGTGTTGGGGGAGGGCAGCAGAACTTGTCTTGGAAAGTTGCAAATGAGACCCCGCAGGTCCGTCCCAGGTGACAGCGGTGGAGATGGGGAAAGGGATGCAGTGAGAGGTGACAGAGATGTGGCCCAGTGGGTAATTGAATTTGGAACGATCTGCCACTTCCCCTAGTTTACCTTTCGCTGGGCCGACATTGACTCCTGTATCTGCCTCATCTTGATACACATCCTTGATGTATTATTGCCACAGAGAAAGCAACTTAGTAAAGGAGCTGCCAGCTGCCTTTTAGCTAGCGTCTTTAAAACGCTTACCTGGGAAAGATGACATATTTGACCCCTACAGACATTTATCCCGGGCACATTAGGTCAGGATGAAGGATGAATATACTTCTTCTAATCACAGTGTTGATTCATTCGGATATTGACCACTTACCTGTGATTTTGATTACATCAGTGAGTTAATATGTAGAGGTACTACATGTTAGTTTCTTTCCACTTAAAATATCGCATCTATTAGCTATTTTGTTTTAAATTCTACACTTTGTGTAGTTGGAGTCCAATATATTACTGTGCAGGCAGGGTTCCCTATGTCAGTGGTCAGCAAACTCTTTAGTCCACAGAGCCAAATATCAACAGTGCAACGACTGAAATTTCTTTTGAGAGCCAAATTTTTAAAACTTAGACATCATCTAACGCCACTTCTTCAAAATTGACTCCCTCAGGCCGTGGTATTTTGTGGAAGAGCCACACTCAAGGGGCCAAAGAGCCGCATGTGGCTCTCGAGCCGCAGTTTGCCGACCACTGCCCTACGTGGTCAGTTTAATTACGGGAGAAAAAAGGAACACCTCATCGTGCTTCGTCCCTTTTCCCGGATTCACTGATGATCGTTTATGTTAGGATGGGAGATGTCTCACTGATTGAATACCTTCCTCTTTGAGGCAATGACAGCACTTTGCCCCAAGGTGTTCGGGGATTTCGGGATTACATGCCTCCCAAGGTCCTTTGTTTCAGGTTCTCGGGGCCTCCCGCTCCGCCTCTAATTGCTACCTGCTCAGTGATAGCTGCCTCTCTGGTGGGATGCAGAGCCTTCCTGAAGCCGGAGGAGCTAGCCTTCCTTTGATGTGGCATGTGGGTCAGCACACACACACACACACACACACACACACACACACACACACCCTGTGAGTCCGGGAGACAAAGGCTGTTGTGGGGACACACTCTGTAGGCACTGAGGGCCTCGGGAGGCTCCGGCCCAGTGTCTTAGGAGGCGTTTCCAGCTCTGCTGCCTTGTATGTCCTGGGCTGTATCTGCCGTAGCTTAGGGAGAGCTGGTCAGTATGCACCGTGTGTAGAACATGTTAGTGCATGTCAGCTGGCAGGGGCAAAAGGGACACCTTTTATCGATCATGGACCGCGCATCTGGGAGCTGGTATCATCATCTTCTCACGCTAGTTAGCTGGGACAGTGGCGCCAGTGGGCCCATGACCCATGCTCTCCCGCTCCCTTGCCAGCTGCCCCTGCATTCCTTTGCTTCTGAAGAGGGTCTTCCTGACCCGGTGGACTGAACTGTCACCAGGAAACTCTCTAAAACAATTATGCCTTTTTTCTGCTCTTTTCAATCTTTTATTGTTCTTCACAGCACTCCAGATCCATACTGACGTTCCGTCATTCTCCAGCTTCTCTCTCCTGTTGGGTTTGTAGCGTTTTTGTTGTCAAAGTTCCCTTAATCCTCTTCTTTGTATGCCCCGTTTCCGTCTATTTCATTTTTTGCTCGTTTCCCAGCGTGATTCTTGTATTCCAGTGTTTTAGACATATCTGTTATTGACAGTGCTCTGGTTTATTTTTCCCCTTCAACAAGACTTCACAATAATAATCTTCACTTAGGCGGAGTTCTGTGTTATTTTCTTTGAAACCAACATTTCTTTAACTGATACTGATAACATATAATTATTTTTTTTTTCAGAAACAGCAGATTCATTCTTATTTGAACTGTTATGCTTTTCATTGTTCCTGAATTTGAAGTTGGAAACCCACATGTGCACATTCAGTTATGCTGCCGTAATTATCAAAACCCGGTTCCTTCAGCCAGTCTGTTCTGGTTTGCATTTAGATGTTGGATGAGCAAAACAAGGCTGGAGGCAAAGAGAATCGTTTGGAATTTTATTTTTTATTACAAATACCTAATTAAAAACCTGTGTGTAACCCACAGAAAGGAGAACTTGACTGTGATAGTGAGCAGTAGGGTGACTGTTGAGTTTCACACATTAGGAGGTTCCGATGTGTGAAGGCCTTGAGAGTGACCATCATAAAGAACAATGCAAAGGAGGGAGGGAGTTTTAACGGCCAGACCACAGGCAGCACATCTGATTTTTTTATAGAGAGGAAGAGAGAGGGAGAGAGGGTTAGAAACATCGATGAGAGAGAAACATCAATCAGCTGCCTCTTGCACACCCCGTACTGGGCTGTGCCTGCAACCAAGGTACATGCCCTTGATCAGAATCGAACCAGGGTCCTTTCAGTCCGTAGGCCGACGCTACATCCACTGAGCCAAACTGGTTTCAGCGAGGTTCTGGGAATTTTAAGCAGAGAATTAAACTAGTCCTGTGTTCTTCCGATGGATAAAATTGTCATCCCACCCACTGACCGATGGGAAAGAAGGTGACAAAGCTGACCTGGAATGGGGAGAAAGGGTGAGCAGTGGTGTGAGCAGGGTCACTCAGAGACAAGGAAGAGGGAAGATGAACTTCTTCTCGTGGCACAGAACTGCGTCTCTTCCCCCTCACAGCCCTGTGTTCCGATTCTGTTCTCGCCCTGTTCGGGATAACGACCCCTGGGCATATTGAGGGTCACCCCATGCAACCGTCCATCCATCAGAACAATGTGTGGTCACTTCCATGTGCCAGGCATGATGGGAGACCCGGGAATAGTGGTCAGTGAAACGCCAGCATTGCCTTCTGGGTAGTTCACAGGGTAGTTGTGGATGGTGTCCAGGAAGCGGGTGGGTGATGACCCAGGGTGACATATGCTCTAAAAGGTGAGGGCCTGGAGTCGAAACTGGTTTGGCTCAGTGGATAGAGTCATCAGCCTGAGGACTGAAGGGTTCCAGGTTAGAATCCAATCAAAGGCATGTACATTGGTTGCGGGCACATCCCTGGTGGGGGGTGTGCAGGAGGCAGCTTGTCAATGTTTCTCTCTCATCGATGTTTCTATCCTGTTTCCCCGAAAATAAGACAGTGTCTTATATTAATTTTTTCTCCCAAAGTTGCGCTAGGTCTTATTTTCAGGGGATGTATTATCTTTCCCTGCGCTAGGTCTTATTTTCGGAGGATGTCTTATTTTCGAGGAAACACGTTAGCTCTCTATCCCTCTCCTTTCCTCTCTGTAAAAAATCAATAAAATATATTTTAAAAAATAAAAATAAATAAAAGGTGAAGGCCTGGGGAGGGGCAGGGAGCAGGGTAAGAATCCATGGGGAGGGGGGGTATCTGTAATTCTTTCAACGAGAAAGACAATTTTTTAAAAAGTCAGCTACATCTGGGGGTCAGGTGAAGTTCCTGGAAAAAGAGGCAGTCAAGTTGACATGGTAACCCTTTAAAAAAACAACAACAAAAACTCCATTAGAATAAACCTGTAAAAAGCTTGAATTTGCTTGACAGTTCAGAAAAGAAAGTTCAGTTTTCATTTGATCTGAAAGTTTGCAAATGAGATCTCTTTGAACTGGCTTTTCATTGGTGGGTTGCTTCAGTTAAGTTCCTGATTACACTTTTTCCCCCTGTATTAGCCCAGCCGATTTCACTAAAAATCAATGGCAAAAATGTCCTCGGGTGAGGATTAACAACAACAACAAAAAAGTATTCATATCCCACCCCCAACATGATCATGCCCATTTCCAAAAGTTTAAAGTTTCAAAAAGAAAACACAGGATTTTTTTTGTTCTATACTTTTACCATTTTATACATAAAAAAGCAGAGAGTGCACTGTTTCAACGTAATGTAAAACAGATGCCTCGAAAGCAGTGTAGCCGGGGTGTGTTTAAAATATGTGCATGCACACCGATTCAGTTCCAGATTAGAAACTGCAGCTTGGTCAGACGTTTGGAGGGAAAAGGCCAAATCGTGTAGCTTGCACTGGATTCCATAAAGGAGCCCCCGGAGCGGAGGGAGAGTGTCCGAGGACTCGCTCTTTTGTCGACTCTGCTTCCTTCCCCAGGACCTGCCTCCAGCCCTGCCTGCGCCCCGCGCCCAGCGGGGCAGGCCCAGGGTCACTCCCCCGTCTGGCAGGCCTTCCTCCAGCTCCCTAAGCACCCGTGCCTTTCAGTCTTCTTTCATTTTTTTAATTTGTAAACAAGCTTCATATGTAATTCCCTTTGGCAAATGCCAGGAAGACATGGCGCAGCCGTCGGTGCTCCGGTTCGGGGTTGCTGCCCGCCGTGGGTGCCAGGAGCTGCGCCCTGGGCGGTCTGACCTTGGCCTGGGCATTCCCTCCTGGTGTTGACCCCAAGAACCACGGGCTGCACATGTCTGGCCGTGTCCTCTGGAATCAATCTAAAATAATATATTGAACTTGACAGTGGAGGGCACACGGAGACCCCAGGCCTGGTGCTGGGTGAGGCCTGGCTTTTTACAGGACGGTGGTATGTCTGTGCTTACCCCCTGATATGTTCTTCACGTGCTCCAGGTGTGTGCTTCTGCAGAGGGAAGAGCATCAAGTTTGGCTTGGATCTTTCCACACCTCTGAGTCCCCTGTGTTTTATGTTGAGAAGTTCGTTCTCTGCCTGCGAAGTTTCTTGGGGACTCTGCTAACCCTACTGTCCCCCTTGTTTCCGCAGTTGATCTGCAATTCCTTCACCATCTGCAACTCGGAGATGCAGGAAGTGGGTGTCGGCCTGTACCCCAGGTATGGCGTGTCACTCGGGAGAAGCACTTTAACCCCGCCTGGCCCCCAGCCTCTGGGAGGCAGTAGAAAGGCTATCACAGCAGCTCGTTGGAGAGCCAGGCTTAAAACCGTAATTTACAAGAAAATGAAAAAGGTGAAGTTTAAAGAAAATAATTTTAAAACCGCACGTTATATGCTGTGGCAGTGATTTTTGACCGCTGTGCCTCACGGATTTTTAAAACATGGAATACCTGACTATTTAGTCAGGGGCACCGACCTCTTTGCCCTTAGATTGTCAAATAAAATAAAATGACAACAGCTTACACAACAATAGCCGTCTAGTGTGGCTGAATCAAAATTATACCTATTTTAAAAAATATATATTTTATTGATTTTTTACAGAGAGGAAAAGAGAGGGATAGAGAGTTAGAAACATTGATGAGAGAGAGTCATTGATCAGCTGCCTCTTGCACACTCCCCACTGGGGATGTGTGCCTGCAACCAAGGTACATGCCCTTGACCAGAATCGAACCTGGGACCTTTCAGTGCTCAGGCCGATGCTCTATCCACTGAGCCAAACAGGTTTCAGCTACCTATTTTTATTTTTATTTTTTTGTCAGATTGGCAAAAAATACAGGTTTTGGCGGGCTGCAGAATTTTAGTAATGGGTTTATGTGTGCCGTGGGTGACAGACAGTTGACAGTCACTGTGGTGTTAGCAACGAGGCAGAATTCCTCTCCCGGGAAGTTTGGTTAGAACACATGTGTCAAACACAAGGCCCGCGGGCCAAATCCAGCCCGCCAGGCCTTGCAATGTGGCCCGCACCGCGCTGTCATCACTGCACTCCGCTGTCAGTTTATGACATTGTCAGTTTATGACTGTTCAGTAAACCATTCGGCCCGCGATTTAGGCTGGATTTTAGATTTTGGCCCCTTCTCTGATTGAGTTCGACACCCCTAGGTTAGAAGGTGGGGCTGTGGGTGCCGATACACCGTCAGGATGAGGTTGGTTAGTCCCCTCGCCCACCCTGATCCCGCTCCCAGGCCCCTGGTGAAGCACTGGGCCATTTCACCAGGCCCCGGCATCGCCGCCGGTTCATTCCGTCCTTGGCTCAGCTCCCTCGAGCCCAGTGCTCCAGGTGGCCCCACGCTGGCCGTCACTGCAGTGGCCTTTGTCACTGAGCCACTAGCCTGTCCCCCCCACGTTCTCCGTCACTCCTAGTTTCATGCCATGAGGGTTCAAGTACAAACCCAGTCACTTTCTCATTCATTGTGAGCCTGAGAATCCCATTTCACCAGGATCAGACCACAGGCCATTGGCGCTGGCCTTGGAGAGCAGAGGGCTGCAGCCCGGTGCCGAAAGAAGGATCACGTGATCAAATTGGATAAGCGTGCTCAGCTGTGCAGAAAGTGCTTTCTGCATAGTAAGGATCACGTGCAGGTATTCTCCTTGTTGTCAAACATGGAGGCAGCTTCAATCCACTCCCTCCCCCGGTGGTAAAAAGCCACCTGCACAGAGAAGTCACTGGCCGACCGGGCCCATGGTGCCCCGGGTCCGGTCGGCAAGGGAACCGGAGCTTCTGCCGAAGAGGAAGGACTCTGTTACCATGGCAGCTGCGGACGCCCCGGCAGAGGGGGCCGCTCCTCCCAGGCTGGACAGATGAGGGCCCGGTGGGAGGGTCCGCTGTGGGCCGCGGGGACACTGCTGCGTCCCATTGCCTGTCTCGGGAGGATGTGCTTGCACGTCTGGCTTCTCCATCTTTCTTTTGTGTTGTCTTAACGCCTGGTGTCTGACAGACAGCACTTCCTCCCCTCCCCACCCCAGAGAGGACTCAGAAAATGTGTTCATTAACAAACTCCCCACTTCGCATCCATGCTGGGCAGCCCTTCAGTTCCCAGGCAGAGGCTAGGGGCTGAGCTGCCAGTGCCCGAGGCTCCCTCCCGGGGGCGCTGAGCCTGCCTTGCCCCTCTCCCAAGGGAAGGGCCTCTGCCCGTTGTAGTCCTTGCATGTAGACGTTGGACTCTGCTGAGCTGTGATGGTCTCCCCTTTTTTCTTGTTCTTTCCTCCAGTGTGTCTTTGCTCAACCACAGCTGTGACCCCAACTGTTCGATCGTATTCAACGGGCCCCACCTTCTGCTGCGCGCCGTCCGGGACGTCCAGGCAGGAGAGGAGGTAAGGAGCCTGGTTCTCACTCCTCTTCCCGCCAAGCCCCTCCCAGCTGGTCCTTCCCAGCACCGTGCCCGAGGGACAGCTGCTCATGGTCCTGCCAGGAGGACATGCCCAGCCTCAGCCCGGCCCACGTCCCCATCGCTATTCTTCAGGCTGTAGCTGGGCTGACTGTCTTAGTCACCGTGTTTCCGGATGGCGATGGCTCCTGGTGCATGTGTGTGAGAGAGTGTGACAGTGCATGTGTGTGAGAGGTGTGTGCAACAGTGCATGTGTGTGAGAGGGTGTGTGTGACAGTGCATGTGTGTGAGAGGGTGTGTGCAACAGTACATGTGTGTGAGAAGTGTTTGTGCGACAGTGCATGTGTGTGAGAGGGTATTTGGGACAATGCATGTGTGTGAGAGGTGTGTGCATGACAGTGCGTGTGTGTGAGAGGCGTATATGAGACAGTACAGGTGTGTGAGAGCTGTGTGTGACAGTGCATACGTGTGAGAGGTATGTGTGCGACAGTGCACGTGTATGAGAGTTGTGTGTATGACAGTGCATGTGTGTAAGAGGTGTGTGTGTGTGACAGTGCATGTGTGTGAGAGGTGTGTGAGAGTTGTGTATGTGACAGTGCATGTGTCCTGCACATGGACAGTTCAGTGCTCTCGCATTTCTGCAGCTGGTCCTCATCCTTCCATGGGATAAGTCCCTGGGGCTGGCTTATCTCAAGGCCTCTCATCACTTCTTAATGGTGACTCCCTTTCACTTGTACCAAGAAAGCAAGTCACCGGTAATCTTAAGGCTGTCATTGGGCCTTGACAAACCTATCGGCATGCCTGGTGATTGTTCAGGCAAAGATGCGAAGGGAAGCAGGGCTGGAAGGTGACCTCCGGCAGCGACCTGGCCTTGACCCTCCATGTGTGGTCAGCCAGGCAGCCCCTGCTGATGAGGAACCGTCAGGGTCAGGGTCAGGGTCAGGGGTGGGCTGATCCGGGCTGCCGCCCGCGCCTGCACTGGGCTTGCGCAGGCACCACCTGAACTCTGGGTTACGGATGTCGGCTGCACAGAACCCAGTCTCCTCCTACCTCCCGTCTGCTGAAGTGGGTGTTCACTGCAAGGAAGAGGAGTGTCATAGATTCCACTGCATCTCTGCAGCCCTCGGCCAGTGAAACCTAACTCAGAGGCGCCATATTTAATGTAGACGAGGATTTGGCCCGATGAGACCCCCAGAAACTGATCTTCCAGTGAATAAGCTGCTGCTCACAAAGCCATGACTAAGCTTCCCGACTGGACCAGGCTCTCAGGAGATCTATTTTTTTTTTTTTTGGGGGGGGGGTGAGATTTGTTTCTGGAGCCGTACATGGCTTTAAGACTCCATACATGACTTCAAGGCGGCTGAGAAAGGGAACCGCTGTCCATTGTCAGCAGCTTACTCTGGGCCTGAGGGAGGGCCGCTGTCATTGATAATCATGATTATGATGCTGATGCTGATGCTGGTGGTGTTTTACTAGATTTGCTTGTGAACGTGAGAAATGATTGGCATTTTCAGAAGTAACCGAGAAGATTTCTGACATCTTGTTTTCTAGGCATTCTCCTTGGTTGGTTTACATTTAGTTGCAAACACACCTTGTCTTTTAATGTTTGTTTTACTTTTTCTTTTTTAAATATATTTTTTATTGGCTTTTTACAGAGAGGAAGGGAGAGGGATAGAGAGTTAGAAACATCGAAGAGAGAGAAGCATCGATCAGGTGCTTCCTGCACACCCCCTACTGGGGATGTGCCCGTAACCAAGGTTCTCACTTTTAGAAATCAGCAATCTGGCATGTCATCTGCCGCCTGTGTGGGTGCCAGGCTGTTCTGGCTGCTCTGGTTACCAGCGATGATAGATCTTACTAAATGCACCTTAGTGAAACCGAACATGTAACCGCTCTTAATACTTCACTGACTGGGGGAAAAAGGTAAGAGGTGAACATATCTAGAGTTAATGAGCCCAGTTCTTTAAAACGAATGTCTGTGCTCACCACACAAGATTGGAAGGTACTTCAAGAACATTTTACACGTGATTATTTCGGTGGAGACATGGAGTAGTGTCTTATCTTGGACACTCTTTGGTGTGTAATAAAACGATGTTTTTCACCCGTGAGCCCCCTCCAGCCTGCCCCACCCGCCCCCCCCGCCAGGCCTTCACCACCCTATGGTCTGTGTCATGGGTGATGCGTATGTGCATGCAAGGTCCTCGGTCCATCACCTCCCACCCACCCACCCTCCCCCGCCTTGCCTCTGAGATTCCTCAGCACGTTCTATGCTTCCATGTCCCTGGATCCACTCGGTTCATCAGTTCATTTTGTTCATTAGATTCCACATATGAGGCAGATCATGTGACACATGTAATACTTTCAACAATAAAGATTTTTAAAAAGCAAAAATAAAATAGAAGTAAGAGTACATGTTACTGTAATAATTAGCAGGGACAATGGCCATTTGCTGAAGGAAATGAGCACAGCAGCCACGTGACCCTTCTCTCTTCCTGTAGCTCACCATCTGCTACCTGGACCTGCTGATGACCAGCGCGGAGCGCCGGGAGCAGCTGCGGGACCAGTACTGCTTCGACTGCGACTGTGCACGGTGCCTGACACAGGACAAGGTAGGAGCGGGGGCCGCCTGGGCCCCTCCCTGGCGGAATCCAGGGGCCTTGCCGAGAACCCCGCTTTTATGTCATTAGTTCCCCCCTAAGTGACGTCACTGTGTTGGAGGAGACGGGAGTGAATACAGGGATGCTCAGGGATGCCCGTGGCTCAGTCCCTGGACCTATTTCACCACCAGCCACAGGAGGTTTAGCGTCAGCACGGAGCATGGCGCTCGGAGTCTAGAGGGAACGTAGGCACTAAGCGTGTCTCACACTCAGACCTTCTGACGGAATCCAATGTGTGTTCCTCTGTGTCAACCTCCTGTGGCCTCTGGTGCCAGCACTGCATGAGAAAGGCCAGGAGCTCACTCTGATGATGTGAACATGACCCGCGAACATGATCAGTGAACATGATCCGTTTTTTGTTAAAAACAACTTTTAGAAAAAGTGAGTCAAATGGGAAAAGGTGGACGCACTGCTAATAGTGTCCCAGGATTCCGCTTCTCAGCATTAGCCTTTTTTTTTTAATTTAAATATATTTTACTGATTTTTTACAGAGAGGAAGGGAGAGGGATAGAGGAGAGTTAGAAACCAATGAGAGAGAAACTTCGATCAGCTGCCTCCTGCACGCCTCCTACTGGGGTTGTGCCCGAAACCAAGGTACATGCCCTTGACTGGAATCGAACCTGGGATCCTTCAGTCCGCAGGCCGACGCTCTGTCCACTGAGCCACATTGGCTCAGCCTTTTCCCCTGAAGGCACAGCGGGCTGCTCTGGGTTTCTTCCAGACTCACCTGGACCATCGGGCAGCAAGCTCGCGTCCACCCCAGCCTTGGTTAGGGATGGGAAGGCCTTTGGAGTCAGTGCCTCTTAGGTGACATCCGTATGGCACACCCTCAAAAATGTCCCAATTGTGTGCTGGTATTCTATTAACACTGGGTCATGTTCACTTTGGTTTATTGTTATAGTTGAAATCTGGCTGGAATGGTATATTAGGAGAGGGCTTGGCTACAAAAAAGCAGATAACTGACTTTACCAGTAGCAGGTGTATTTGTCTCGAATTCGGGAGCATCTACTGCCCAAGACAGGAGCAGCTTCTCAGCGAGCTCATCACAGGCCCAGCATCCTCTGGTCTTGCTCCTCCACCATCCCTGGCATGTGCCTTTGTCCTCATGGTCCCTCTGCCTGCTGTCCCTGCCCTGCTGATACTGTTGTACGGCCCTCAAATGAAGTTGTAAATATCCACACGGCCCCGGGCAGGAAAGGCTCCACATTCATATTATTTGTGATGGTCTTTTAAGTTTTTTATTTTAATCGTACTAAAGTGATACACGTGTGCAGTTTGAAAAGTCAAAGTACGGGACCCAGAAGAAACATAACCAGCAGCTTCGCTCTGCTTCCGCCCACGTCCTGCTCCACGTGGTCAGCGCGTGGCTTCTGGCGCTTATTCCGTGTTTCCCGGAAATAACGTTCCCTTAAAGCCATGGCCCAGGGGAGGTTTTGCTGTTAAGTTGGATTAATGACTGTTTTAATTTCCCAGATTTCAGATTCACTTTACCTGTTTCTCCTTCATAACGTGTGTCCACTCCAAAGCATGTCTCTCTGTTGTTTATTTTCTGCGCATCCTCGTTGCACGTGTTGTAAGCCTCGGTCAGTCAGCACCGTGGTTGATTTCACTCAGACCGTGTTCTGATGGCTGATTTTGCTGGTTATCCTCCTTAGCGCTGCTTTTCAGTAAGTGTGAGAGTCTGGAAAGCAGGCTCGTGTTTAGCTCGTTGAGTTTTGTATTGTTCCTTTCTCTCTCCCTGTGCTCATCCCTCCAGCCAGGAACTTTGCACCTGCCTCTCTCAGGCCCGTCAGGCCCAGCTCAGAACCAGGACTCAGTGGCATTGGCCCCTGCTGCCCCCGGTGCTTCGCCAGGTCTGGTTGCTAGGTGATGGCATCCTGGCTCTGCCTCTAGCTTCAGCCTCCCCAGGCCCGCAGCTCCCTGTGACTGTTTAGCTCAGGGAACAGGTGTCTTCAGCCTCTGATTTGTAAACAGGAGCTCCCCATCCCCGGCTTCGGGCTTTGCTCACCCTCTGCCCCTTCCCCCTGTGAAGCATTCCAGTCCCCGGTAACCCGTGGAATGGAACTGAGACCAACTCCGCTCCCAGATAGAGGCCCCGCGTGCTCAGCTCGCTGCTTCCTGCTGCCGCTCCGTGCCTGGTCCGGGGAGATGTGTATCTCGTATGTGGGCCTCGTAAAGCTACTGCTACTTGGTTCCTCTTCATAGTTCACATCTCAGTGCTCCGGGGCTCAAGCTGGGGGAGCACTCCAAATCTGAGCTAACAGCATCTTGGCTGGCAGTCTGTGGTGCTCGCAGGCTACAGAGGCTAGAATTCGGGTGTTTGGAGCCAAAGGAACACACGCGGATAAGCAACGACCCGATTCTCCCAGTGCTCCAGGCGCGTGTGCTCTCCCCCGGCCCGGCCTGTCTGAGCCCAGGGATCTCTGTCTGCTTTTCTCCCAGGACCTGCTGTGGGCGGAGCGGAGCCACAAGCCACTCAGAAAACTGTGTGGTCAGTGGCTCTGACTGGGAAGTTCGAGTGATGCTGTGATTCTTAGCCCCGCTGCCCCAAGCAGGGCTCCTTATTGTCTTTGGCAGTTACTTCAGTTTCTTTTCCCAGGCCAGGCCTTGCACTCAGTGAGCGAGGGGCCCTGGGGTAGCCAGTGTCCTGCCGAGAGAGAGGGCGGGCCAGCACTGGGGGAGCTGCCTCAGTTCCCCTCATCCCCTCACGTGCTGCCCCTCAGCCAGGCTGTGCCTATCAGCCATGAACTTAGGGACAGGAGGCGGGATTGAGCCAAAGGAAGGAACAGTGATTTCCGAAGGAATGAAAGCACACCAAGTTAAAGCCGTGGTCCAAGGAATGAGCATTCTCTGCCCAAGAAGAGGCTTTTATGGTAACTGGAGTCGACTTGAAATACCAGCAGTTGCGTACTGCAGGCAGTGAGGAAGCCAGGCTTGCGTTCTGCCTCTTCTCGGTTGTGTTAATTAATTGTTCGCAGAAACGCCTCCTGGTGGGGTGGAGCCCCGCGCTCTGGGCTGTGGTCTGGATCAGGTGTTAGCCATCCAGGCAGAACGTGTTTCCTGCGCCCAGACTTTTCATCAAAACCCAATTCCCTCATCTTCAGGGAGATCAGGGCGATTTGGCAGGGGATTGAAGAACCCCCCCCTCCTCTGTGAGAGAGAGGGAGAGGGAGAGAAGGAAAGAGAGACAGAGAGGAGTTTTTAATAGTCACAGCGTCACTGTGTGTTCCCCATGTCTTGCTTCCCCAACAACCGGAAGAGGGGGTCTCCCTGGGGAGAGTACAGTGCTGTCCGTTATTCATGTCAAAGCGAGAAAGGAAGTTACTGACTTCATAGTCCCCCCCGCCCCCCAACCCCCGCACTCCATCGGTGGCGGCGTTGCCGTGAACACCGGGAGGCTCCTGGGCTGGACGCGCCCCGAAGAAGGCCGGGACAGGAACAGGGAAGCTTGTGTCGCCCGGGGCTCTGCGTGCACATGCGGGACATGGGCTTCCATGCTGCCTTCTCCCCGGGACAGCAGCCTGCTCCCACACCCCTCACGGGGCTCTGGTTGACCCCCAGGACCCCCAGCGATAGGAGAGGGTCTGTGCACGCTGCGTGGAGACATGGCTTCCCTCACCCCCTTTCCCTTCTTCCGGCTTTTGGTCCCCAGAAGCTCTGGCTGGGACAGACGCAGCGAGGCGGCCGCAGGGGCGCTGAGCATGTTTCCCGTGTCCCAGCCCACACATGGCGCAGTGTGCACGGAGGGCGGTTGATGGAGGTGACCTTCCTCGGTGAAAGAGGTTACGGCACCTGCTAATGCTCGGGGCCCTTGTGTGATCTCCGCTGGTTCACACGCCTCCTCTCATTTCATCTCCAACTGCTTTCTGAGGTGAGGAGTAAGGTCTCAGCTTTGAGCTTCACATCTATGTTCTTAACTCCTCCGTTACGGTGTCTCTAACCCAGTGTTTTTCAACCTTTTTTGGGCAAAGGCACACTTGTTTCATGAAAAAAATCACGAGGCACACCACCATTAGAAAATGTTAAAAAATTTAACTCTGTGCCTATATTGACTATATATAAAGTAATTCTCTTGAATAGGAATCAAATAAACACAAAGAAAGTATTTTATAATTACTTTATTATGAAATATTAAGTAAACAAAATAGTGAAAAATTATAAAATTCTTGTCTTGTCTGCACCTACGACACACCAGGCAACAACGCTGCTCTAACCTCCTCTATAAAAAAAGGCTAATATGCGGATCGACTGAACAGCAGAATGACCGGTCACTGTGACTCAATTTAACAGCATTCCTAACAGCAATGAATGAGAGTTCCAATTACTTCATGTCCTTGATATTGTTTTTGCTCAACGCTCAGTGCAGGAGCTTCTCCCTGGTGGTCAGTTTGCTCCCACAGGGGAGCCCGCTCAGCCAGAAGCCCAGCTCAAGGCTTGCGAGCGCAGCGGTGGTGGCAGGAGCCTCTGGTGCCTCCCTGGCAGCTCTAACGTGGGAGCGGGCCTACACTGGCAGTCAGACATGCCCTGAGGGCTCCCAGACTGTGAGAGGGTGCAGGCTAGGCTGAGGGACCCCCGCCTACTGCCTGAGTGCTTGAGTTTCATGCACTGGGCCTCTAGTAATTTTATAAATAAGACTAGAGGCCCAGTGCACAAAATGCATGCATGGGTGAGGGGGGTGTCCCTCAGCCCAGCCTGCACCTTCTCCAATCTGGGACCCCTTGAAGGATGTTTGACTGCCCGTTTAGGCCCAATCCCAGCAGGGGGACATGGGACATCCCTCTCACAATCCAGGACTGCTGGCTCGCAACGACTAGCCTGCCTGCCTACCTGATTGCCCTTAACCGTTTCTGCCTACCAGCCTGATCGCCCCCTAACCACTACCCTGCCAGCCTGATTGACACCTAACTGCTCCCCTGCCAGCCTGATTGCCCATAACTGCCCTCCCCTGCTGACCTGGTTGCCCCCAACTGCTCTCTCCTGCAGGCCTCGGTCCCCCCACAACTGCCCTCCCCTGCAGGCCTGATGACCCACAACTGCTCTCCCCTGCCAGCCATCTTGTGGTGGCCATCTTGTGTCCACATGGAGGCAGCCATCTTTGATCACATGGGGATGGCCATCTTGTGTCTTGGAGTGATGGTTGATTTGCTTATTACTCTTTTATTAGATAGGATACACTTTTCCCATCTTACTACTTAAATGTTGATGTATAATTTGCATTTGGTAAAATTACTCTCTTGAATGTACATTTCTGTGAGCTTTGACAAATGCATGCCATCGGCCTCACCACCCCAAGACACAGAATCGTCCATCACCCCCAAGTTCCTTCCCACTGCGATGTAGTCAGGCCCTACCCCCAACTTCCAGCCCTGCTAACCCTGATCTGCTTTCTGTCCCTATAGCTTTACCTTTTCCAGAAAGCCATGGAAATTGTTCCAGACTCACTTGATTCTGTCTTCCTTCACTTGGTGTGCTGCATTTGGTATTCAGCCATGCTCTTTTCCCACGGATTTATGAATATGTAATCTTGGTGTTTGGTTCCTTTTTGTTGCCAGGCAATGTTTTGTATCGCCAGTTTGTTTATCCATTCTCCAATTGAGGGCATTTAGTTCCTTCCCAGTTTTTGGTGGTTATCAATATTCATTTACACACAGGTTTTTGTGTGATGATAAATTTTCATTTCACCTAATGGTCGGAGAATTGCTGGGTTGTATGGCAAATCTATGTTTGGCTTTATGAGAAATTAGCACTGTTTTCCGAAGTGGTGGTACCATTTTGAATTCCTAACAGCAGTGAATGAGAGTTCCAATTACTCCATGGCCTTGATTTTGTCAGTTTTGCTTTTGTTTGGTTTGTTTTTTATCATTCCAATAGGTGTGTGGTGATACCACATTATGGTTTAATTTGCATTTCCTAATGAATATTGATGTATTTCTTTCATGGGTTTAATGTACCATCTGTATATCTTATTTGGTGATATAATTGTTTAAATCGTTTGCCTATTTTAAAAAGTAAGTATGTTCTTCATTTTGAGTTTTGAGGGTTCTCTATTCCTCTGCGTACAAGTCTTTCGTCAGATATGTGTCTATACATTTTTTTTTCTGTGGCTTGTCTTTATTCTCTCGACAGAGTCTTTTAAGAGCAGAAGTTTTAACGTTTGATCTAATACAATTTTAAATATTTATTTCTTATGGATTCATCTTTTGATGCCACATGTAAGAATCTGCCAAATCCAAGAGAATAAAGATTTTCTTTCCGTGTTTTCTATCGGGGTTTTATAGTTTTAGGCTTTACATTTAGATCTTTGATCCATTTGAGTTTCTTGGATTTGGTACAGGTTAGGTTTTGGCCTGTGACCGCCCCATTACCAGAGCGCCATTGGGGGAATCAGTGTCTTCCCTGCCGCAGAAGGTGATAGAAAGGGCAGAATTAGATATGGAGGCCGGTCCCAGCCCTGAGCATCTGCTTTAATGGGTGACTCTAGCTGAAGGGGCAGCAGGCCGCTCCCTGGTACGTGGGAGAGTGCATATGTGGGTCTGACAGTCCGCACTGCTGTTCACTCACTCCTCCCTCCGTGGGGCTTCTCCTGGGATATGAGATATTCTGGCCTGCCAGGCTGCTCCGAGGGGCATGAGCTACGGAGGGCAGGTCGGGAGGTGGCACACGCTCAGTAGCGCAGCTGTCATTGCTGGTGAGCGAGGGCACAGGCCCCGCAGGAACGCTCCAGGGGGCCCAGCGCCCCATTCCTGGGCAGCGCTGCCAGGCCCCTGAGACGCTCCCATCGTCTTCCTGCGCAGGCGCTCAGTCCCCTCTGCCCCCGCCCCTTTTGTCCTCGGGCCTTCTGTGTGCTCCCCGCGGTCTCCGTGTCCGGGTGGTGGGTGCTTCTCACCCGATTTCCTCCAGAGTGTCCCCCTTTCTCAGCCTGGCTCACACCCCCCCTCCCCCCCGCCCCCGGAGAAGTGAGCTCACCATGGTGGAGACTCTGGGGTGTGTGACTGCCCCTTGTCATTGCGCCTGCTGCTGTTCGCTCCTGCAGTTCCTGACCTCTGACCTTCTCCTGTGAAAGGCTTGGTTGTATTTCCTCTGGGGCAGTGGTGGGCAAACTCATTAGTCAACAGAGCCAAATATCAACAGTGCAACGATTGACATTTCTTTTGAGAGCCAAATTTTTAAAAATTTATACTATATAGAGAGGTTCATTGTTACTAACTTAATTTGGGTCCTCCTAAGCTGGCGTTTGCTAAAAACTCAAGGGGCCAAAGAGCCACATGTGGCTCGCGAACCGCAGTTGCCGACCACTGGTCTGGGCGTCATACAAGGAAGGGTCGTTCCCCTCTGTCTGATCTCCGCCTTCCCAAGAGCCTCCTTGTCCTCGCTCCTCAAGTTCCGGAACCCCTGGACTAAGTTCCATACTTTGGGATTAAAGACATTCACACGTTTTTACCACTAAAAAATGCTTTTACCTGTAAAACTGGATTTTTTTGAAAAATCACTCTGGGTTTGGGCCATTTTTATCTTTTTCTGTTGGTTATTGTGGCAGACATTTGCTGGCGAAGACCTGATAGCTGAAGCTCCCCGAAAAGCAAGCAAAACCAGGCAAAAATGAGGAAAGGCTGAGCTCCTAGGCTCGTGCTTACATTCTTACAGCATGTTTGGGATTCTAGGTGTCCACGGATAAAGGCACAGGTGGGAGTGGTCAGAGAGAAGTCATACTTCTCCCAGGCCCCTTAGCATAAGCACCCCAAAAAGAAACACATCATTGTGCAGGAAACAACATTTACTGCTTGACTGCAGTCCCAATATTTTGGGTTTGTTTTAATTTTTAATTATTTTTTTAAGCCTCACAGTGGAAGTCAGGGAGTTTAAAAATGAAAGGAAGGTGGTAGACCGTTCTTCACCCCAAAGTAAGTGGCGAACAGCCTGCGCTTCACGTTCCCTTCGAGTGGTTTCAGAGCTCGAACGCGACACTCCTGTCCAGTGCACTTAGCTTCCCCTCCGTCGGCGCGCTGGGAGCCCAGCCCGCTGCGATGCTCTCTGGATTTCTCTGCGGTAACCCAACACCGGTGTGTAGTTTGGAAAAAATAAACTTTCCGTAATGCTCTCGGTTTGTATCCAGTTACCAAGCGAAGAGCAGAAGGGTTTTTCACATTAACAGCAGAGCTTCAAGGGCCTGTGTATACCCTCTTTGCATTTGTCATTTCAGACCGTAACGATTGGAAAGGCAGGTTTAAATGCCAAATCATTAATATTAACAATCACAGGCAATTGCAGGGTATAAGCCTCTCTCTCTGGCAATAACAGTGCTGCTGTGTGAGCAATTAGAGAAGCACAGCCCCCTTTCTCATAAAGTCTGTGCTCTTGGACACAGCTTGTCCCTTTATTGATGGAGCTCTTCATGCTGCCATAAGCTCATCTCAGAAATTTGTACCCAGGAAAACCACCACTCCCGCCACCTACGCTTTGAGTTAAGCATGCTTCGCTATTGTTACCAGTGACGGGGGCTTCCAGTTCTTGAGTTTAGCAGAGAAAGAATTCAGAGCCAAAACTCTAGCATGAGAGGAAGTTTGTTTAGTATGAAAAGCCAAAGGACGCCGGAGAGAAGATTGGAGGGGGCTGTGCAGAGAGCTGCCGTGGCCTCTTACAAAGAAAGTCTCAGAGGCAGAAGAAGTGAGCCAGCTGGACTGCGTGGCCTCAGGAAACAAGTTCCAGAGACAAAAGAAGGGCCTTGGAGGCAGGTTCCGGGATTAGCCCAGGACATGCTGCCACTGCCTGCTGCTCCCCTGGTTTCAAGTCTTGGGTACCCTTGGACTTAGGAAAAGGAAAGTTAAGGTACATTCCTGAAGAGAGAAGGTGCCGGTGTGCTCCAGAGAGAGAGTGCAGCCCGTGTGGGCTCCTGTTCTCCTTCCCAGTCCCAACTCAGTGTCTCTGCTGGAGCAGGCTATGTGGATCCTGCTGGGACCTGTGCCTCGGCTTCTCGCCTGACCAGTCTTCCTAGAGTGTGTGCTTCCAGCTCCTGCTCATTCCTCAGCCCTCAGTGCAGCCCCCTCCCCAGAGGGCCACCATGGCGCCTCTCCCCAGTGATGGCCTCCTTCCTCTTTATCGCCATTACAGCACCGTTACCTACTTGTATTTACCTGCTTGCTTCCTGGTTAGGAGAGTCTTGTTTTCTGTTGTGTCTTCATGGAACTTATATAATTCCTACAGCACTTAACAAATTTGCATGAACCATCAGTGAATAAATTCTGTTATTCCCCTAGCACTACATTCCGTGGGCACTGAGTCACAGAAGCCAGGTGCTTGGCCCCTATTCTAGTGCCCTCCTCCACAGACACGCACTCCCAACTCACCCCTTCGTTTTTAAAAAACCTTTATTGTTGAAAGTTTTATGTATGTCCTCCTTTTTCCCTCATCAACCCCTGCTAGCCACCCCCACCCCCTGCCCTCACCACCCTACTGTCTACGTCTATGCTAAGTGACCCCTTCTTAACCTCCCTTCCGTGGCCCCTTCCTCCCCGTCTCTGTCCCGAAGGCCACTCCTTATCTGGGTTCCTGGCATCTCTTCTGGTCTGTGAGCCTCTGCCTGCCTGGCATCCTGCCTCCAGCCCCTCCACCCACTGGTGTGTGTCCACATAGATGTTCAGCAGCATAGACTGTACCTGAAACCCTGCAGGTCCATGTCGAACACACAGGACCACATCCGCCTTCCATCGAGGCTGCTCATATCTAACTTGCTCCCCTTTCCCTCCGTTCACTGCAATCCTGCCTCGCGTTTTCAGGTCTGTGGGCACATTCTGACATAGGTCCCTAAATGAGACACCCCCACACCTGGGACAAATAGCCTCCATGCAGACACAGGAGGCACTAGAGGACGGGGTGCCACCACCTCCCGCCACCTCCTGAACTAGGATACGGCCACGTGGCTCTGTCCCCTCCCAGGCGCTGTGCCGTCGGCCCCTCTGCTCCTCACGCTGGTCCCTCCTGCTTATCTGCTCTTGGCCCGCACCTCCCAGCCTTCCCCCTCAGGCATCTTCTCCAGGACGCGTCCCTCATCCGGGCTGGGCAAAGGCCCTCTCTCTGTGCTGCCATAGACCCCGGTGCACGCGTGCTCTGTCTCTCCCCTCCACCGCTCTCCCCCCCCCCCCCCCCATCAATGCCTCACTCTACATCTGGGAAATGTTGGCAGGTGTTGGACTGAAGACGTCGAAGGGCACACTGTTACTCATAGCTGTGGACGGGTCTCTGGTGTCCATTACAAAGCAAACGCAGAGAACAGCGGTGCCATTGTAGACGCAGCAGACATGGGAGAAGGCCTCGCCTGTTAGGACTTTCGCAGATGTTACCGTTGCGGCATGGAAGGTGACGGTGTGGTCATAGAGGTGGGAGGCGATGATGGGCAGCGAGGCCAGGGCATCATGTCAGCTGGGCTAATCGTACAGAATGCAGACACCTGGGAGCCTGCGGGCCTCTGCCGTCATTCGCCTAGGGGGGGCCTATGTTCAGTCAGCTGTCAGGTGACTCTAAGTGAATACCCACTGCGCGCGGCCCTGCCAGCAGAGAGGAGAAGCTGGAGGAGCAGCAAGGCTGGGTTTGATGGAGAGTTGGAGACTTCAGTTTCCCTAAAGCACGGCTGGCATGGATGGGGTGTGCCTGGGTACCTGTGTGTGTGCGTTATTGCTGGGGGGAGGAAGAAGTTGCATGCTGTGGCTTCCCAGAGTGAATTAAAGCATCTGAAATATATATATATATATATTATTTTTTATTATTATTGATTTTTTACAGAGAGGAAGAGAGAGGGATAGAGAGTTAGAAACATGGATCAGCTGTCTTCTGCACACTCCCTACTGGGGATGTGCCCGCAACCAAGGTACATGCCCTTGACCGGAATCAAACCTGGGACCTTTCAGTCCGCAGGCCGACTCTCTATCCACTGAGCCAAACCGGTTTGGGCTGATATATTTGTTAAAATAGGCGTATCCCCAGTAGTTCAGCTCCCACTGGGGATAAGGACAGGTTTTCTCACATTAAAGAGATCTCTGAAGCCCTTTCTGCTGTCGGACAGAGGAGGAAAGAGTTCCACGATGTGTACTCGCAGACAGGAAACCCGTGCCCAGTCTAAAGGCTGCTGCACATTTACTGAGACTGGAATCTCCCTTCTAAGCACTCAGGAAGTCAGATAGTGAAATGAATGTCACAGGACGTGTTTTGGGTTCGGGGATTAGGCTGTGATTGGGGACAGGTGTACCTTTGTCCCCCGAATGTGACTCCAGAAGCAGATGGAAGCTGATCAGGAGGTGTTGGCTTTATAAATCCTCGGCGGCTGGCTTCATGGCATTTCCAGGGCCAGAAGCATGAGGAGAGAGGGCGGGGCCATCTTGCAGCCCCTGGTGCCATTTTGGAACCCGGGATTGGATCAGGACCCATCGGACATCAGCGCACAGAACCCAGACCTGTGCTGGGGGCAAATCTGAGACCCGGTGCTGTCTCCATGCTAGGTCCTCCTGCAAGATGCCGTAGCTCAGTGAGCAGCACCCCAGCGGAGCCTCTGCGTGCACTGGGCACCCATTTCCAGTTCCCCTGTGGCTTCCGTGAGCCGGCCTGCCCCCTGTGCACCCTTCTCCTCCTGCTCAGAGGGGACACTCAGACCATCATCTGGAAATGTTTACGCGGCTCCACTGGGCCTCTGTCTGCAGGCTCTGTAACAGCCTGCATACTTGGTTTATGAGATGGTTGCAGAGCGTGGAGGTGGGGCCGCCTGCCAGACGTGGCCAGCCTTTTATCTCTGACATCAGAAGAGGCCCCTGGCTGCGGGCCAGGTCCACGCGCTGGAATATACAGTGCAGACGTGGGCTTGCGGGCGGTGGGCGCGGGGGGCTCACCGAGATGAGCAGAGCATCTGGGTTCGGAGTGTTTGTGGGGGTCCCTCAGGGGCATGAAGTGGGGCAAAAAGATCTGAACTGTGGAATCCGGTCCCCTCCCCTCCAGCCCTTCCCTCCCAGCTCTTAGGAGCTGCCTCCAGACCCCCCAGGGATCGCCCTCTGGGGTGACCCAGCCCCCAGCTTCCAGGAATGGCTCTCTGCCTGGATTGATTCACCACAGGAGGTTTTCCAATAGCTGGAGGAAGGCTGGCTTTTCTCCAGGGGAGACAAATGCAATTCCGGTCTCTTGCTTTTTGAAAACATGACAGCTGTTAGAAATCAGTCTCCTCCTCACACCGGGACGCGTGCCTTTGACCTTTCTGCTTGCTTGGCCTGTGGCCGGAGCATTTTGGGGGCCGCTTGGCCAGGCGGCAGTGGGAACCCGGGAGCTGGAGCCGACCGGCCCCTTAGAGGTGGGGGAGCTAGGGGAAGGCATCTGGGTGCAGGCACAGGTTCTGGCGTCACGGTAAATGGCTTCCTTATCGATCGCCCTGGGAAAGCGCGTCTAGACTGCTGTTCAGGACTCATTACCTGAAGGACTTCTACCCAGCTGCCTCCTGGTTTGGGGCAGCAGATGAGAGAATCTGATGGCACTTGAGGTGGCAGATAAGCGGACACCTCACTCGCTGAGCGTGGAGCATCGCCCGCTGTCATTGCACACCCACGTGGGAGTGGGACCGGGTGAATTAAACCTTCATCCACGCCCCGGGCTGGCGGAGAGCGGGCTGGGCTGGGCAGTCCTCTGCGTACCGGCTCTGATGGGCATTTTGCACTCGAGGAACCTCGGCCTAAGCAGAGTGGAGGCGGTTGCAGTTAGCTGCACACCCACAGGTTTCCAGGTCTCCTATCAGGATTTCAGGTCCCTCTTCATGCACAACAGACACCATATATACAGGTGACTGGTGGTGTGGAATGATTAGTTTCCATCTCCATAGCAACCTTCCTCAAGTTCTCACCTGGGGGAGCTGAGTAGTTAGCATCCAGGAGTTCCAGCTGGCCAGTGGCAGAGCTGGGGGGGGGGGGGCGGGAAGCTGCAGCCCCCCACTTCCACACATTCCCATGCCAGGAGCACGGAGCCCCCTCATGCGGGGTTCATCCTATTTCTAAATGTCTCTGCCGAAACCACGTTGAGATGATCCTGACCTTCGCTGTTGCCCCTTAGACCCAACTTTATCTTCCCGCTGTGCACAGAGGGGAGTGGAGGGCTCTTCCTGGGAAGGAATTGGGAGGGAGATAGAGGTGTGGCCTGTCGGGGCGAGGGCTGCGGTTCGGGTCTCCATGAGAACAAACCTGGGTGCTTTATCCTCAGCCTGTTGCCATGAGGACGGGTTTTCCCGTGGAGTCTTTGCATTTTTCCCAGGCTCCAACCTCCCACCTTGCGGTGTTGACACGCAGATTGGCAGCCTCTGCCGGGCGTCGGGAACACAGGGTCAGAGCCAGCGGGAAAGAATGTGCAGGCTGAGCCACGGCCTTCTGCACCCTCCGCAGTCCCAGCGTGCCTCCGGGGAACTTATCTCCCCAGGGGGAAGAGGGGAGGGAGTTCTCCTCCCTAAAAGTGACCGCCTTTGTTATCCGCCGTCCTGCTAGCGCCCCCTCATGCTGCAGAAGAGGCAGGGTTTCCACGCTCCTCTGAAGCAGGTAGATGCTGATCTGAAAATGTCCTTGATGTTAACCTGACTTGACCTAAGCAAATGCGCTCTTTCTCTGAGCAGTGAGCACTGGGCGGGGAGTGCCTGCACAGGGGAGTGGAGGGAGTGGAGGGGTGGAGTGGAGTGGCTTCGGTGGTTTTAGATGCCCAGCCGCATCCACCAAGACTGCGGCCATGCTCCTCGCAGCCCGAGGAGCATGTCCCCATGCCTGCCACATTCTGTGGACCCGAGAGCCACCCTGAACCCGCAGCTGGTCCCATATGTGGCCTCGTGCACATTGGTCATTGCCATAGAGTCCTGCGTTTGCCTGCAAAGCAAAGCTCATGGGCATTGGCAAATGCTGGCAGCGACAGTGGGGACATCAAGTTCAATGGCAACTAAGCAGTGGCGTTGCTGGTGGCTCCAAGGGGCGTCCCCTTGCAGGACTTGCTTGGATTGGACGTGGTGCTCCTGGTTGCCCTGATGCTTCTCGGTTGCGTTGGCATGACCAGCTGGCTGAGAGGGCTGCCACCTGAGAAGGGGGCCTCTCTGCTGGGGTCAGCCAGCTCAGGGGCTGGGGAGGGGGCAGCCGGAGCCCTGGGCTCTTGAGAGGACAGAGTTGAGACCCCTGTGCCCCCTCTGTGGGCAGCCCCGTGGCACTGAGGCCACGTGCATGGTGAAGCGGAGGAGACATCAGGTTGCCACGATGAGCTGTGCGCTGGAACCGCACCTGCATGGCGTCTCTCTCGTCCTCCTTACTGTCTGTCCTCGCTGTCATCGTGGTCCCCGCTGGCAAGTGCATGGACAGCGGTGCCTGCGGAAGTCGGCGGCCATTTTTCTGGTTCTTCGTGGATGGAGAGGCGTTGTTGGGAGGACTAAATGGAGGAGGGGGTACAGGGTTGGGGTGTGGCACAGCTGGTCCTCCCTTACACTGTCACCCGCGCTACCCTCCGTTAGGGTCAGACCAGGCAGGCCCCGGTGGCCCCGATCTCTAGGCGGCTGTGCCATGCACAGCAGAGCTTCTAGAAGGTGACAGGAAGGAGCTGGAAGCTGTATCTGCTCAGAGAATGGTCCTCCCTGAGGAAGCTTAGCCTCGGGGAGAGGCCGCCTCTTGCCAGGGCTGGCAGGTATAGAGCAGGAAGTCACACCCACACGGTGTGACTCCCACCCTGGTGTTCCTTTTCCTGAGCTCCAAGGATTAGGCTGAGCCGCATGAAGTCGAGAACATTCCTTCTTTCTCCTGTCTTCGGCGTCCATCAGCTCCTGCACTGCCTGCCGGGTGATAAGATAATAGTGGATGCTCTATTTTTAACCGCTCTTTTTCCACTTCACAGGCGAGCCTCTCCCTCCTCAAGTTACATCCGAGCTGCTTTCTGTTGTTCTTGCCAAAGGAGGTGGAAATTGGTTCCAGCAGAGGTGCTTCCTCTGGATCTGGAGATTGCAGATGCTGTTGTGTGTAATTTATTAGTCCCAGTGCATCATCCGTGAACCAGAGCCCCCCCGTCAGGGCGCTGCCCTTAAATTCCGTTTCCCTGGGGATTTCGAATTTCAGGTTCCTAATCTCTCTCCTAAGTGCACACGTTGTATTTGAACCGCATTCTGCTTTAAAAACAAAACAGGAAAGACACACACACACACACACACACAAAAAAAAAAACAAAAAAAAACCTCTTCTTTTAAAACACAAGTCTTATTGAATTACTGGAGAAGTTTTAAGCATTTCATAATGTTCTTTCCCATCCTGTGCTCCTCTCTCCAGTCCCGTCTAATCAGAGTCTGCGTGAGGTGGGGAGAGCGGGAGGCCTGCAGAGCACATTGCACCCCCTCTTTAATGGGAACCAGCTGAGGCCGGCCCTGCGGGGGCTTCAACATCAAACACACATCTGTGAGAGCGCACCCAATGCAGCGCGGAGGCTGCGTCTCCTGTCCAACCCTGTGGAGCCCGTGGTTGCTCTCCGACCCTGTGGGGCCCCAACTGACCCGGTGAACCCATAGTCCCTTCTGACCCAGTGGAGCCCGTGGTTGCCGTCCGACCGGTGGAGCCCATGGTCACTGTCCGACCCCGTGGAGCCCATGGTCACTTACCCGGTGGAGCCCGTGGCCGCAATCTGAACAAGTCGAGCCCATGGTTGCCATCTGACCCAGTGGAGCCCATGGTTAGTGTCTGACCCGGTGGAGCACGTGGTCACTTCTGACTCAGCAAAACCCATGGTCACTGACCCGGTGGATCCCATGGCCGCCATCTGACCCGGTGGAGCCTGTGGTCAGTGTCTGAACAGGTGGAGCCCATGGTCAGTGTCGGACCCGGTGGAGCCCATGATCACTGACCCGGTGGAGCCCGTGGTTGCCGTCTGACCTGGTGGAGCCCGTGGCCACCGTCTGACCCAGTGGAGCCCACGGTCAGTGTCTGACCCAGTGGAGCCATTGGTTGCGGTCTGACCCGGTGGATTCGTGGCCACCATCTGACCCGTGGCCACCATCTGAGCTGGTGGAGCCCCAGGCCACCGTCTGAGCTGGTGGAGCCCCAGGCCACCGTCTGAGCTGGTGGATCCCGTGGTCACTGACCCGGTGGAGCCCATGGCCACCATCTGACCCAGTGGATACCGTGGCCGCCATCTGTCAGTGTCTGACCCTTGGAGCCCATGGTCAGTGTCTGACCCGGTGGAGCCCATGGTCAGTGTCTGACCCAGTGGAGCCCGTGGCCGCCATCTGATCCAGTGGAGCCCGTAGTCAGTGTCTGACCCGGTGGAGCCCGTGGCCGCCGTCTGACCTGGAGGAGCCTGTGGCCACCGTTGGACCCGGTGGAGCCTATGGTCAGTGTCTGACCTAGTGGAGCCTATGGTCACTGACCCGGTGGAGCACGTGGCCGCCATCTGACCCAGTCAAGCACGTGGCCTCTGTCTGACCGGGGAGAGCCTGTGTCCACTCTCTGACCCTGTGGAGCCCGTAGCCGCCATCTGACCTGGTGGAGCCCATGGCCAACATTTGACCTGGTAGAGCCCATGGTCGGTGTCTGACCTGGTGGAGCCCATGGTTGGTATCTGACCCGGTGGAGCCCGTGGCCGCCATCTGACCCATTAGAGCCCGTGGCCGCCATCTGACCCGGTGGAGCCCGTGGCCGCCCTCTGACCAGGTGGAGCCCGTGGCCACTGTCTGATATGGTGGAGCCCATGGTCAGCGTCTGACCTGGTGGAGCCCGTTGTTGGTGTCTGGCACGGTGGAGCCCATTGTCGGTGTCTGACCTGGTGGAGCCCGTGGCCACCATCTTATCCAGTCGAGCCCTTGGCCACCGTCTGACCCAGTGGAGCCCGTGGTTGCCGTCTGACCCGGTGGATTCTTGGCCACCATCTGACCTGGTGGAGCCCATGGCCACCGTCTGACCTGGTGGAACCCGTGGTCTCTGACCAAGTAGAGCCTGTGGCCACCATCTGACCTGGTGGAGGCTGTGGTCAGTGTCTGACCCGGTAGAGCCTGTGGTTGCCATCTGACCCGGTGGAGCCTGTGTCTGGCCCAGTGGAGCCCGTGGTTGCCATCTGACCTGGTGGAGCCCGTGGCCACCGTCTGACCCGGTGGATCCCATGGTTAGAGTCTGACCCGGTGGGGTACATGGTTGCCATTTGACCCGGTGGAGCCCATAGTCACTGACCCAGTGGAGCCCATGGTCACCATCTGACCCAGTCGATCCTGTGGCCACCATCTGTCAATGTCTGACCCTTGGAGCCAATGGTCAGTGTCTGACCCGATGGAGCCCGTGGTCACCGTCTGACCTGGTGGAGCCCGTGGTCACTGACCCGGTGGAGCCCATGGCCACCATCTGACCCAGTCGATCCTGTGGCCACCATCTGTCAATGTCTGACCCTTGGAGCCAATGGTCAGTGTCTGACCCGATGGAGCCCATGGTTGCCGTTTGACCCAGTGGATCCCATGGCCACCGTCTGACCCGGTAGAGCCCATGGCCACTGTCTGACCTAGTGGAGCCCATGGTCAGTGTCTGACCCAGTGGAGCCCGTGGTCACTTACCCGGTGAAGCGCGTGGCCATCTGACCCAGTGGAACCCATAGTTGCCTTCTGACCCAGTGCAGCCCGTGGCCACCGTCTGACCCACTGGAACCCATGGTCAGTGTCTGACCCGGTGGAGCCCATGGTCAGTATCTGACCCTTGGAGCCCATGGTTAGTGTCTGACCCTGTGGAGCCCGTGGCCGCCATCTGACCCAGTTGAGCCCATGGCCACCATCTGACCCGGTGGAGCCCGTGGTCACTGTCTGACCCGGTGGAGCCCATGGTCAGTGTCTGACCCTGTAGAGCCCGAGGTCAGTGTCTGACCCGGTGGAGCCAGTGCTCGGTGTCTGACCCTGTGGAGCCCGTGGTCACTGTCTGACCCGGAGGAGCCCGTGGTCAGTGTCTGACCCGGTGGAGCCCGTGGTCAGTGTCTGACCCGGTGGAGCCAGTGCTCGGTGTCTGACCCGGTGGAGCCAGTGCTCGGTGTCTGACCCGGTGGAGCCTGTGGTCAGTGTCTGACCCGGTGGAGCCCGTGGCCACTGACCCGGTGGTGCCTGTGACTGCATTCTGACCCTGTGGAGCTCGTGACCACCGTCTGACCTGGTGGAGCCCATGGTCATTGTCTGACCCAGTGGAGCCCGTGGTTGGTGTCTGACCCGGAGTTGCCCGTGGTTGCCTTCTGACCCGGTAGAGCCCGTGGTCACTGACCCGGTAGAGCTCGTGCCTGACCAAGTGGAGCCCATGGGTGCCATCTGACCCAGTGGAGCCCGTAATCGGTGTTTAACCCGGTGTTGCCCGTGGTCCCAGTCTGACCCGGTGGAGTCCGTGGTTCCCTTCAGACCTGGTGGAGCTCATGTCTGACCAAGTGGAGCCATGGTTGCCGTCTGACCCAGTGGAGCCCATGGTCGGTGTCTGACCAGGTTGAGACCGTGGTTGCCTTCTTACCAAGTGGAGCCCATGGTCACTGACCCGGTGGAACCCGTGACCGCCATCTGACCCAGTGGAGCCCGTGGCCACCGTCTGATCTGGTGGAGCCCGTGGCCACCCACCTTCTGTCCTGGTGGAGTTCGGGGCCACGGTCTGACCCAGTGGATCCCATGGTCAGTGTCTGACCCGGTGGAGCCCGTGACCACCATCTGATCCAGAGAAGCCCGTGGCCACCGTCTGATCTAGTGGAGCCCATGGTCAGTGTCTGACCTAGTGGAGCCCGTGGTCACCGTCTGACCCGGTGGAGCTCGTGTCTGACCCAGTGGAGCCCGTGGTTGCCGTCTGACCTGGTGGAGCCCCTGGTTGCCGTCTGACCTGGTGGAGCCCATGGTCAGTGTCTGACTTGGTGGAGCCCATGGTCAGTGTCTAACCCGGTGTAGCCCATGGTCCCAGTCTGACCCGGTGGAGCCCGTGGCCACCATCTGACCCGTGGAGCCCGTGGTCACCGTCTGACCTGGTGGAGCTCGTGGTTCCCTTCTGACTTGATGGAGCTCGTGTCTGACCAAGTGGAGCCCATGGCCACCGTCGGATCCGGTTGAGCCCATGGTCAGTGTGTGACCTGGTGGAGCCCCGTGGTCACCATCTGACCCGGTGGAGCTCGTGTCTGACCCCGTGGAGCCCGTGGCCACCATCTGACCTGGTGGAGTCCGGGGCCATGGTCTGACCCGGTGGATCCCATGGTCAGTGTCTGACCCGGTGAAGCCCGTGGCCGCCATCTGACCCAGTGGAGCCCGTGGTCGCCATTTGACCCGGTGGAGCCCATGGTCAGTTTCTGACCTTGTGGAGCCCGTGGTCACCGTCTGATCTGGTGGAGCCCGTTGCCGCCATCTGACCCGGTGGAGCCCGTGGTTGCCTTCTTGCCAAGTGGAGCTCGTGGTCACTGACCCGGTGGAACCCGTGACCGCCATCTGACCTGGTGGAGCCCATGGTCACCGTCTGACCCGGTGGAGCTCGTGGTTGCCATCTGACCTGGTGGAGATCATGGTCAGTGTCTGACCCGGTGGAGCCCGTGGCCACCGTCTGACCCTGTAGAGCCCGTGGTCAGTGTCTGACCCGTGGAGCCCGTGGTTACTGTCTGACCCGGTGGAGCCCGTGGTCAGTGTGTGATCCAGTGGAGCCCGTGGCCGCCATCTGACCCGGTGGAGCCCGTGGCCACCATCTGACCTGGTAAAGCCCGGGCCACCGTCTAACCTGGTAGATCCCATGGTCAGTGTCTGACCTGGTGGAGCCCATGGCCGCCATCTGTCCCAGTGGAGCTCGTAGTCGCCGTCAGACCTGGTGGAGCTCATGTCTGACCCAGTGGAACCCGTGGTTGCCCTCTGACCCGGTGGAGCCTTTGGCCACCGTCTGACCTGGTAGAGCCCATGGTCAGTGTCTGACCTGGTCAAGCCCATGGTCAGTGTCTGACTTGGTGGAGCCCGTGGTCACCGTCTAACCTGGTGGAGCCCGTGGTCCCAGTCTGACCCTGTGGAGCCCATGGCCGCCATCTGACCCAGTGGAGCCAGTGGTCACCGTTTGACCCTGTGGAGCCCGTGGTCATGGTCTGACCCAGTGGAGCCCGTGGTCATGGTCTGACCTGGTGGAGTGTGTCCCCCAGACATGCTCAGCCAGTCTGGCCAGACCCCAGCCTCATTCTGCTGAAGCAGCACAGGTCTCTGATGCGCTGCAGCCCTGGGCACCTGCAGGTGTGCTTCCTGCCCTCAGGCCCAAAGGAAGGAAGCTGCTGGCCAATTGGATGCAGTTGTGTTGAGTGGCACCTTTTCATATATGGTGAGATGATCTCATATCATCTGGTATCGATTTCTCACAGCTAAAGGGATGACGCTAGAGAACTGATTTATCAGCTGTGTCTATGGGAGCATAGACGGCCTCACTGACTCATCCTGGGGTAGATGGGGCAGGGGTGTGTGGGGAGAGGTGTGTGGGGCAGGGGTGTGTGGGGCAGGGATGTGTGGGGTGGGGGTGTGTGGGGCAGGGGTGCATGGGGAGGGATGTATGGGGAGGAATGTGTGTGGGGCGGGTGAGCCGCAGGAGGCGCAGGATGATGATGGAGGTAGGAGCCAGGAGAGTCAGCAGAACCTGCTCCCAAACAGCCTCGATGCTGCTCTCAGAGCCGGAGCTGACGGGGACTTCTCATGCTGGGAGAGTCCCGCTGGGTCCCTCACCAGTGTCTGGGCCTTTGGTATGCTGACAGGACAGCAGGGACACCCCTTTCTCACATCATCACCGTATACCAGTCAACAGTAGAAACAGGCGAGAGGGAAGTGTGGTGTGAGAAGAACCACCTCCGTTTCCTTGGTGTGGAATTAGGTGTCTTATTCTTAGGATACTGCTCCTGGGATTGTGGGCGATCACTCCTCTCTCTCCATTCATCCGCTCTGTCACAGACATTCGCTGCGAATGCGTCCCCTGCGCCAGAATGGGAATACAGAGCCGATGAGGTCATGGTCCCTCCAGGAGCTCTGCAGCGAGCCTGGCGATGGGGAAGTCCATTATTAATGACACTGGACGTACAGGACAGGCAGCAGATGGCCGTGGCCAGAGGGCAAATGAGAACAGGTTTCCTGATAGGGGCCATTGGGGCTGGGTCCTAAAGGGACTCGGGGAAGGAAGCCAGAGCAGTGAGTGGAAGTGGGCGCCCAGTGGAGCAGAGTGGGACTGGGTGGGATGCGTGCGGGATCTGGGAACTTGGAGTCAACTTTCACCATGTGGAGCCCTCCGGAGAGTCGGAAGCTAGCTGTCAGAGAAGGGAGCTCCTTCCAGCTCCAGTGTGAAGTGCTCTCGAGAGCTCTTGCTCTGGATGTCTGGAAGCACTAGTAAAGCTTGCCTGCTCTTTGGATAAGTAAATAAAGTCTTTGGCGCACCCAGAGAACAGCTGGTCCGGTTATGAGGAGATGGTTGGGAATATGATGGCAGTTTAGCTGCTCTGCCTGGACCCATAGTCTCACCCTGCTTGGTGGAAGAATTCAGGAACCCCACGTGAGCTCCCTGCTGGAGGATTTGACTGCCCTTTTCCAAGTGCCAGTGCTAGGAATACGGTAGGACCCATGCGTTGAAGGTGTTTTGAACTTACTATCTCCCAAACACGAGTTTCATCTTGAAGCAGCCAGGGAGAAAAACAAATCCAAATCAAACATGAAGATCCGGGAAGAGATAGGCCCCGGAGCCAGAGAGACGTGGATGTGAATCTCACGCGTGGCAACTGGGGACAGAAGCCTTTTCCCCGCGGTTCCTTATGACTTAGGACTGTCTGTGCCGCAGGTGTAAGTTGTAGGTATTGATTGCCAGAGGCTGTGAGGAATCATGGAAAGACATACAGGAGGCACCCAGATCATTGCCAAATAAATATGTTTCCTCCTTCAGGTCCACTCTCCAGACTGTTATCTGAGCATTTGCTACATAAGAGATTGTATGCCAGGTATTTAGGAGAGGCTGGATCAAAGAAGAACAAGACCTTCCTTTAGCTCTGAAATGGGGACGATGTGCCCCTGGCCAGGTGGCTCAGTGGTCTGGGTGTCTCCCCTGCACCAGGAGGTTGCTGGTTCAATTCCCAGTCAAGGGCACATGTCCGGGTTGCAGGCTCCATCCAGGGGAGTGCAGGAGGCGACTGATCGATATTGCCCTCTCACGTTTCTCTCTCTCCCTCTCCCTGCTTCTCTCTCTAAAAATCAATCAATAAACTATTAACAATATAGAACAAATAATAAGACGGGGAAGATGGGACATGCACAACCCGGGAACTCGATCGCGCTGGCCTCCTGGTATTCCTGGGGCAGCTGGGCACCTCCTGCCTCGCCTTGGCACCTGCTGTCCCCTCTCCCTAGACTTGTATCTCCTCCTCCTTCATCTCCTTCAGCTCCTTCCTCATATGTCACCTACTCAGGGGGGCCTTTCCTGGCTGTTTCCTTAACATGGACCTCCCTGAGGCCAGGCTGCCCCACCTTGGGGATCCCCTCTTCCTGTTTGTTTGTTTTGCCCGTGACAGATACATACTTTCCGTGTGCGTGTTTCCTGCCATTCCATCCCTCTCCTATCTCTTCAGTGTGAACACTGCTTGTCTGATTTCTTCCCTGCTCTGTTCTCAGAGACGCCCTCTGCCTCCCCTGCCTGGGGCCTCTTTTCCGCGCTTCTCCGTGGCCCCAGCGTTTTTCTGCCTCGGCACCCGAGAGAGGCGTTCCTTTCCCCCAGTCTCAGGCGCTTGCTATGACAGCAGTCTCACAGTCACTCTGTAACCAGCCTTGGTGGCAGTGAGTCTCCAGGGAGCAGGTGCAGGTTGTACCTCGGCCATCAAGGTGATTGGAGGTCATCTCCTAGGAAGCTTCTTTCGCTGACACCCATTGAGGAGAGCGTGGACCTCGAAGAAGAGAGCTCCTTCCCCTTCGCTTGGCTTCTCTTTGTGTCTGCCCATCAACTGGCCACGGTGACAGAACCCGGCACCAACCGCTGCCCGTGTGGTGTCCGCAGCCACACGTGGCCGGGGACTCTGGGGACAGACAGGAAAAACAGGTACCTGCTTGCTAAGCAGCAGGACAGACCTTTAGCAAACGTAACTCACACTTTTGTCTTTAATTGCTTTGTAAATTGTTGTCTTTTCATTGATGGATGGATTTTAGTTTTTGCAAAAGTAAAAACTGGTTCACAGCCATGGGTATGATGGTACTCGTCTCCCTTCCCCAGCCTCGTGTTGATCGATACTCCATATTAATAGAGAGCTAGGTCTCCCAACAAGTGGTTCTTTCACTTCTCCCTCTTCCCCGTCAGGTCTTTCAGAGATAGAGACAGAGCTATGTCTACATGTATGTATCATACTATCAATTCAGACATTGAAGTGTATGTTTAATAGCTTTCTGTGCATTCTTTGTGGAACTGTTGTCACAATGAGTTTTATAAGAACATTACCGTCACCCCCAAAATAAACCCCATTCCCATCAGCAGTCACTCCCCAGTGCTCTCCACACTCTCCCACAGTCTTAGCCAATGACTCACCCACGTTCTGTCTGTGAGTTTGCCTCCCGTGAACATTGCATCTAAGTGGAACCATGGACTTGGTAGGCCTTTGTGATGGGATTCTTTCATGTAGAAGCATGTTTTCAAACATGGTACTTGTCTCCCTTCCCCAGCCTCATGTTGATCGATACTCCGTATTAATGGAAGCGTATTGATGGAGATGTGTCAGCATCTATCTGTGCTTCTTTATTACCAGCTAGTATTCCATTATATGGATGGGCCACATTTTATTCATTCATTAGTTGATGAACATTTGGCTTGCTCTTATGAATAATGCTGCTATGAACATGTACACACAAGTTTGTGTGTGAACATATATTATCATTTCCCTTAGTTATATGCATAAGGAGTGGAATTGGTAAATGATAAGGTAAGTCTATGCTTAATCTCTTGAGAAACTTCCCGACTGTTCTTCAAAATGATTGTCCCATTTTCCACTCCTTTCAGAGCATATAGGAGTTCCAGTTTTCCCTATCCTCGCCAACACTTGTTTTCTGTATTTTTCACTGAAGCCATTCTCCTGGGTGTAAAGTGACACCTCATTGTGGGTTTTTTTTTTTTTTTTGTTTTGTTTTGTTTTTTAATATATTTTATTGATTTTTCACAGGGAGGAAGAGAGAGGGATAGAGAGTTAGAAACATCGATTAGAGAGAATCATCGATCAGCTGCCTCTTGCACACCCCCTACTGGGGATGCACCCGCAAGCAAGGTACATGCCTTGACCGGAATCGAACCCGGGACCTTTCAGTCCGTAGGCCGACGCTCTATCCACTGAGCCAAACCGGTCCCAGCTCATTGTGGTTTTGATTTGCGTTTCCCTAATGGCCAAATGGCTTGAGGATGTTTTTATGTGCTTATCGGCCATTTGAATATCGTCTTTGGAGAAGAGTCCAGTTAGATCCTTGGTCCATTTCTCAACCGAGTAATCTGTCTTCCTTCTTCTTCTCTTAATTGGCCTGCGCAGGATGCAGACATGCTGGCTGGTGATGAGAAAGTGTGGAAGGAAGTTCAAGAATCCTTGAAGGAAATCGAAGAACTAAAGGCCCAGAGAAGTATCCTTTTTCCCTGTGGGTGAGGCGTGCTGTTGGGACTGCTTCCTTCTTGGCTGGAGTCTGGTGTTGATGAACCCAAGGCCAGGGTTTGCCTTCCCAGTGGGCTTTATCCACTCACACACACAGTGGGGGTCAGTAAATCCGTAAATTAATAGGTATTTTGGAGCTGATTAATTCCCAAGTGGCTCCACTCTGTCCCCCTTTCTCTCCCCCCAATCCTCCGATGGGGATGTAAAGTTTTCATGGGAAAGGGAGTCTGCTCTGCCATTGAGGGTCTGCTGCGGGGCGGGCTCGCCAGCCCCAGTGGGTCCAGGGCACTCTGCGGAGCAGCAGGAGCAGAAGCAAACACCCAAGCCAGCGCCGGGACTTGAGCAAACACACGTCGGCATTGGCCGGGGGAAAGCTCCGAGTTAAAATTATTCCAGTTTTTGCTCACCGGGGTGTTTTACAGGGAGGGCTGGCTGTTTTCCGGGAGACAGCTGCCAGGGCTGCGAAGGGAATTGGCACGTGGTCCCCTCCCGCTTGCCTCACCGGGGGAAGGCAGATGTGTTCCCATCAGGGGCTGCAGTGTGTCTCCTCCGGCCTTTGCTTCTGAGGCTTGTCAGCTTCAAACCCTCTAAAGTGAGCGGGACCCTCTGGAACGGGAAGGTGGATAACAGAGGTCAGACATCACAGTGTTCAGATCAGAGCAGCGCCTCGCCACAGAAATGTCTGGCGTGTGTCAGAGGCAGGCATGTCCCTCCACGGTGCGTCAGACGTCTGATCCTGGAGGGAAAGCCACAGAGGTGAGCCGGCAATCTGTTACAGAGCCAGCGCCGCCTCCGGGAGGCTCGCTCAGCAAACTGACACACACACAGATGGACCCAGAAGACTTTTCTTCCCGTACCAGGGCCCGCTCCCCGGGACGGGACTCGTCCTAAAACACAGAGTGCGGTGCCCAGCAGGGTGATCTGGGCCAGCCTGGGCATCGCCCCAATACTCGGGGCGAGGTGTTGGCCTCCAGAAGCCGCCCCCCGCCCCCCCCCCCGGAGGAGCGTGTATGTCCCGTGAGGGTGAGCGAGATGTCCGTGCCCCCGATTCAGCGGCTGATGGGTTTATGGCCAGTGCTGGCCAGTGGTTGGCGAAGCAGCGGCTGATGGGTTTATTGAGTGTTGGCCAGTGGTTGGCGAAGCAATGGCTGATGGGTTTATGGCCAGTGCTGGCCAGTGGTTGGCGAAGCAGCGGCTGATGGGTTTATGGCCAGTGCTGGCCAGTGGTTGGCGAAGCAGCGGCTGATGGGTTTATGGCCAGTGCTGGCCAGTGGTTGGCGAAGCAGCGGCTGATGGGTTTATGGCCAGTGCTGGCCAGTGGTTGGCAAAGCAGTGCCCTGGAGATCTGGATGTTGGGGAAGGTCCATACTGCCGGAAGGAGGGAGGAAGGAGCCTGGAAGCCCGCCTCTGTCCAGGGCGGGGCTTGCTGAGTGGGACTCAGAAGAGGCTTAGAGTTGGGGGTGGAGGGACAGGGGAGCCCTGGATGGCGAAGAGGCTGATAGTGTAGGGGAGGACATCCGATCAGACTCCATCCACTGATCAGCCTCGTCCCTCTCGGAGGTCTGACCGGAAAGAGAGGGAGAGCAGTGATGTGGGTACCCAGCCCATTGGGTGCCCCCCACTGAGTGCCCTGCCGCCATGGCTGGCACCCAGAGCTTGCTGTTCACAGTGGGACACGGGATTTTTTAAACGGTTACACACGGCATGTCCGTCTTCACAGTGACATCGGGCACTTCCATGTCTGGCCTGCCTCAGAGCGCTTAGCTTAGATGTGCTGAACCTCAGATCAGACAAATGGCAGAACAAAGTTAGATAGAAATCCAGCTTTATCCGGTCAGAGGCCTGCACTTCTGCAACATCTGGAATCTGCTAACTTTCACCCAGGAATTCAGCATGAGGGCAGGTGGATTGGGAGCTGCAGGTTGAAGGTGGGGGAGGGAGGGCGGGCCTGCCCCCTCCCAGCACCTTACTGGGCCTCACGCGTGGGAAAAAAGCCACGTGGGGCCTGGCAGGCGGCTCGGTTGGTGGGAGCGCCTCCCGCACTCCGAAAGGTCGCAGGTTCTGTTCCCAGTTGGGGTGCTTACGGGAGACAGTCCATCAAAGTTTCCCACATCCATGTTTCTCTCTCGCCTCCTCTTTCTGTAAAACCAATTTATCTAAAACCAACGTATTTCCAGGTGAGGATTAAAGAAAAATAGTGATGTCCCCGGTGCCAGCACTCCCGCTCCTGCTCTGCTTGTGGGGTGATTGTCTCAAAGGGATTCAAGCGGGTTCCACATGCCACGTCCTTGCCCTCTGCCCCCCGCTGTGGGAGGGCCAGGCATAGAGTCTGGGAAAGCGGGGTCACACCAGGCTAACAGTGAATCACTTTAAACTGAACTAACTGAGTCTCAGTTCCATGTGGCAAACAGCCTCCGTTTCCGGTGGAGTGCAGAGAGAACGCTGAGGGATGGGAGGATCTAATCCCGGGCACCGGCCTGGAGGTGGAGGAGGGCTGCTGGTGGCAGAATGCACCTCTCTCGGGGCACCTCTGGCTTCGTGCCTCAAGGTGCTCCCTGCCAGCTCCTCTGGGCAAAGTAATGGGTGTACCCCCCTCCCCCCGATGCTGTGTCCAGTGAGCACCATGCTCCTTGATGGCCAACCAGAGTGGGAGCAGGTGCTGGCACGGTGCCAGGCTGTCATCAGCAGCAACGCGGAGCGGCTCCCCGACATCAACGTGTACCAGCTGCGGGTGCTGGACTGCGCCCTGGATGCCTGCATCAGCCTGGGCCAGCTGGAGGAGGCGCTCTTCTACGGCATCCGCACCATGGAGCCCTACAGGTGAGGGGCATGGGGCCCTACAGGTGAGGGGCATGGGGCCTACAGGTGAGGGGCATGGGGCCTACAGGTGAGGGGCATGGGGCCTACAGGTGAGGGGCATGGGGCCTACAGGTGAGGGGCATGGGGCCTACAGGTGAGGGGCATGGAGCCCTATGGGTGAGGGGGGCTGGGAGGGGGGGCCATGGAGCCCTACAGGTGAAGGGGCAAGGGGCCCTACAGGTGAGGGGGCATGGGGCCCTACAGGTGAGGGGGGATGGAGCCCTATAGATGAGGGGGACTGGGGGAGGGCCAAGGCGATGTTGCTCGGCCGAAGGAGTGCCGTCCTGAAGCCACTCGCTGGCTCCTGTTCATGATGCTGCGTCTGCTCTCAGTGGGGTGTGAACAGGCCTTGTTTTACTCCTTCCCTGGTCCCTCACTCCCATGAGAAGGCCCTTTAGCGTGCTGAGTGTTGTGGGTGCGCAAACAAGAATGAGGTGCCATCTGGATGCGGGCGGTGTGTCAGTGCTGCTCACAGGGACAGGCGAGGCTGGGAGCTGAAGGAGTATAGGCCCTGCCGAGCTGGGGGCGGTGGCCTTGGCCTCAGCTGACCAGGCGAGCCAGGTCCCATCTGGCGATGGCGGCAGTGGTGCATCCCCCCTCTTCAGGGCTCTTGCTCCGGGTCGCCTTCGCGCTGATCGTTGACCTGTGACCTCCCAGATGCCAGGGGAGAGCAGGGCGGCGTCAGGGGAGGCTCTGTTGGCTGTGGCGTGTCCGGCCTCCGCTGCTCCCCCTGGGGGTGCCCTGTCCCAAGTGCCCCAGTAACTCAGGCACTTGGGTGCAGAGTCTGGGCTGAGGGTGCACTGCTGGCGGCGCAGGCCCCTGCGTGCAGGGAGCTGAGAGCGAGTTTGGAAGCCGAGTCAGCAGCCAGGGGAGGGGCAGAGCCCCGCGGGCACTATGTGAGGCTGGGAGCCACCTCCGGCCCAGCAGGAGCAGCACTGCCCGGAGGTGCCCCTGAGCGTCCGGGACCTGGGGAGTGTGTGTGTGTATGCATGTGGTAGGGGGAGGGGGAGCAGGGCACCATTCTGGGGAGCTCCGGAATCCATGCAAATGTGATGTCGGCACAGGGGGCTCGCAGTGGAGGATCCGGGCCTAAATCTGTGCACGGAACACAGGCAATGGCTGCAAGTGAAAGAGGGGCGGGAGGTGGCCAGGCTGCAGGGAGAGCCTCCGGAGACCTGAGCAGGGCCGTTCCCAGGGTCACAGGGTGAGGACAGGGGCAGGTCTAGAGCCCAGGTCACAGGGTGAGGAAAGGGCCTGGAGCCCAGGTCACAGGGTGAGGACAGAGACCTAGAGCCCAGGACACAGGTGAGGACAGAGACCTAGAGCCCAGGTCACAGGGTGAGGACAGGGGCCTGGAGCCCAGGTCACAGGGTGAGAACAGAGACCTAGAGCCCAGGTCACAGGGTGAGGACAGAGGCAGGTCTGGAGCCCAGGTCACAGGGTGAGGACAGAGACCTAGAGCCCAGGTCACAGGTGAGGACAGGGGCCTGGAGCCCAGGTCACAGGTGAGGACAGGGGCCTGGAGCCCAGGTCACAGGGTGAGGACAGGGGCAGGTCTAGAGCCCAGGTCACAGGTGAGGACAGAGACCTAGAGCCCAGGTCACAGGTAAGGTCAGAGGCAGGTCTAGAGCCCAGGTCACAGGTGAGGACAGAGGCAGGTCTGGAGCCCAGGTCACAGGGTGAGGTCAGAGGCAGGTCTAGAGCCCAGGTCACAGGTGAGGACAGAGGCAGGTCTAGAGCCCAGGTCACAGGTGAGGACAGAGGCAGGTCTGGAGCCCAGGTCACAGGTGAGGACAGAGGCAGGTCTGGAGCCCAGGTCACAGGGTGAGGTCAGAGGCAGGTGTGGAGCCCAGGTCACAGCGTGAGGACAGAGGCTGAGGACAGAGGCAGGTCTAGAGCCCAGGTCACAGGTGAGGACAGAGGCAGGTCTGGAGCCCAGGTCACAGGTGAGGACAGAGGCAGGTCTGGAGCCCAGGTCACAGGTGAGGTCAGAGGCAGGTGTGGAGCCCAGGTCACAGGTGAGGACAGAGGCTGAGGACAGAGGCAGGTGTGGAGCCCAGGTCACAGGTGAGGACAGAGGCTGAGGACAGAGGCAGGTCTGGAGCCCAGGTCACAGGGTGAGGTCAGAGGCAGATGTGGAGCCCAGGTCACAGGTGAGGTCAGAGGCAGGTGAGGAGCCCAGGTCACAGGTGAGGACAGAGGCTGAGGACAGAGGCAGGTCTAGGGTGTCAGTTCAGGTGAAGAGCGTGGGAAGCGGCAGCGGGAGCGGTGCAGGCGGAGGAATGGGAAGGTGGCGGGCAGCCAGCCCAGGTGGATGGCAGAGGCCCCAGGCCAGCCGTGACCCTGGGGTGACCCAGGGTGGTTTCCTCACTCCTTGTGGTGGAGCAGCGTGGAATCCAGACTGTGAGTCAGCTTGAATCAGCTCCTGAGAGAGCGCCCGGGGCCGGCCCGCGCCTTCCCAGGCCGCAGCGCAGTCAGTACTTGACCCTGTGGGCTCGGAACTATGAACTGAATGCAGATAAGCTTCCTCTGCACCTCGTGTCACAATGAGAGGCAGGTGCGGCGCTGGCGTTTCCTCCCTCAGTTCAGGGCTTGGTCTCCGAGCCGCACCGTAGGCCGCTGGTGAGGGATGGGTACCAGCCGGGAGGTGCAGCTGAGAAAGCCTCCTGTCTACAGGCCTTCTGACCCCATCTATCCCATCCCCCCACCTCCACCCCTGCACCTGCCCGTCCCATCCCCCTGTGCCTGCCCCATCCCCCTGCCTGCCCCATCCCCCCTGCCTGCCCCATCCCCCCTGCCTGCCCCATTCCCCTGCCCCAACCCCCTGTGCCTGCCCCCATCCCCCTGCCTGCCCCCATCCCCCTGCCTACCCCATTCCCCCCCATCCCTCTGTGCCTGCCCCATCCCCCTGCCTGCCCCATCCCCCCTGCCCGCCCCATCCCCCCTGCCTGCCCCATTCCCCTGCCCCAACTCCCTGTGCCTGCCCCCATCCCCCTGCCTACCCCATTCCCCCCCCATCCCTCTGTGCCTGCCCCATCCCCCTGCCCGCCCCATCCCCCCTGCCCGCCCCATCCCCCCTGCCCGCCCCATCCCCCTGTGCCTGCCCCATCCCCCTGCCTGCCCCATCCCCCCTGCCCGCCCCATCCCCCTGTGCCTGCCCCATCCCCCTGCCTGCCCCATCCCCCCTGCCCGCCCCATCCCCCTGTGCCTGCCCCATCCCCCTGTGCCTGCCCCATCCCCCCTGCCCGCCCCATCCCCCCTGCCCGCCCCATCCCCCCTGCCCGCCCCATCCCCCTGTGCCTGCCCCATCCCCCTGCCTGCCCCATCCCCCCTGCCCGCCCCATCCCCCTGTGCCTGCCCCATCCCCCTGCCTGCCCCATCCCCCCTGCCCGCCCCATCCCCCTGTGCCTGCCCCATCCCCCTGTGCCTGCCCCATCCCCCCTGCCCGCCCCATCCCCCCTGCCCGCCCCATCCCCCTGTGCCTGCCCCATCCCCCTGCCTGCCCCATCCCCCTGTGCCTGCCCCATCCCCCTGCCTGCCCCATCCCCCCTGCCCGCCCCATCCCCCCTGCCCGCCCCATCCCCCCTGCCCGCCCCATCCCCCTGCCTGCCCCATCCCCCTGTGCCTGCCCCATCCCCCTGCCTGCCCCATCCCCCCTGCCCGCCCCATCCCCCTGTGCCTGCCCCATCCCCCTGCCTGCCCCATCCCCCCTGCCCGCCCCATCCCCCTGTGCCTGCCCCATCCCCCTGTGCCTGCCCCATCCCCCCTGCCCGCCCCATCCCCCCTGCCCGCCCCATCCCCCTGTGCCTGCCCCATCCCCCTGCCTGCCCCATCCCCCTGTGCCTGCCCCATCCCCCTGCCTGCCCCATCCCCCCTGCCCGCCCCATCCCCCCTGCCCGCCCCATCCCCCTGTGCCTGCCCCATCCCCCTGCCTGCCCCATCCCCCTGTGCCTGCCCCATCCCCCTGCCTGCCCCATCCCCCCTGCCCGCCCCATCCCCCCTGCCCGCCCCATCCCCCCTGCCCGCCCCATCCCCCTGTGCCTGCCCCATCCCCCTGCCTGCCCCATCCCCCCTGCCCGCCCCATCCCCCTGTGCCTGCCCCATCCCCCTGCCTGCCCCATCCCCCCTGCCCGCCCCATCCCCCTGTGCCTGCCCCATCCCCCCTGCCCGCCCCATCCCCCTGTGCCTGCCCCATCCCCCTGCCTGCCCCATCCCCCCTGCCCGCCCCATCCCCCCTGCCCGCCCCATCCCCCTGTGCCTGCCCCATCCCCCTGCCTGCCCCATCCCCCTGTGCCTGCCCCATCCCCCTGCCTGCCCCATCCCCCCTGCCCGCCCCATCCCCCTGTGCCTGCCCCATCCCCCTGCCTGCCCCATCCCCCTGCCTGCCCCATCCCCCCTGCCCGCCCCATCCCCCTGTGCCTGCCCCATCCCCCTGCCTGCCCCATCCCCCTGCCTGCCCCATCCCCCCTGCCCGCCCCATCCCCCTGTGCCTGCCCCATCCCCCCTGCCCGCCCCATCCCCCTGTGCCTGCCCCATCCCCCTGCCTGCCCCATCCCCCCTGCCCGCCCCATCCCCCCTGCCCGCCCCATCCCCCTGTGCCTGCCCCATCCCCCTGCCTGCCCCATCCCCCTGCCTGCCCCATCCCCCCTGCCCGCCCCATCCCCCTGTGCCTGCCCCATCCCCCCTGCCCGCCCCATCCCCCTGTGCCTGCCCCATCCCCCTGCCTGCCCCATCCCCCTGCCTGCCCCATCCCCCCTGCCCGCCCCATCCCCCTGTGCCTGCCCCATTCTCCCTGCCTGCCCCATCCTCCTGCCTGCCCCATCCTCCTGCCTGCCCCATCCCCCCTGCCTGCCCCATCCCCCCTGCCTGCTCCATCCCCCCTGCTTGCTCCATTCCCCCCCACCCCCCTGTGCCTGCCCCATCCCCCTGCCTGCCCCATCCCCCTGCCCCATCCCCTTCCTCTGAGCCCCAGGCCACCTCTGGTGCAGGCTGTGTGGGTCCCCTCCATCGAGAAGGCACCACCTTCGAGGGCGCTTCTGCACACATTGCTGAATCCTTGTTCCCTCCTCTCTACCAAGGAAGGCTTCTTTGAAGAGCTAACATCTCCCTTCATTAAATGGATGTTTTACTGACTTGACCTTGAGTCAACCCAAAAGGTTCTTTCTTCTGTGAGCAAGGCCCAGCCCGCCAGAACGGAGTCCGTGTTGTTTGCAAACGCAGTGTTTGCAGGTCACCGTTCCCTGTGATGAGCACGGTCCTCTGACCCTGGGGACAGGTCTCCAGGCTGCTGGCCCCTCTCCCCTGGCGCTGGGGAAGGAGCTGCTGCACAGCCCACCTCAGGTGAGTGGCGCTAAGCCAGGTGCTTGCCCCGGGCAGTGGAGGCCAGTTAGGAGAAAGAGAGGGTGGCGCTGTCACAGGCTGCACCGTTTCCCTTGGTCTCCAACACAAGCGACAATAAGGATCAACGGCCCTGACGCTCCATAGCCCTTTAGCAGACAGAATGTGAAGAGAATCCAACGGTCCCTCTCTGTCACTTACTCTTACTCCGCAGAAGTTCTTTCGTGGCGCGATAAGTTCACGTTTTATATTAGGTTCTTTGTCTCATAAAGCAGGTGGAAATTCATTCACGTACAACAAAGTGTGTCACTGCTAGCTCATAGTATTTCTTCTTTGTGGATATCGGTGGTTATGTGTGCATAGTCTTCTGCCCCTTGGCTTATAAAAGTTAAGCGGAGTGGAAGTAATTTTAAAATATTTCATGTATTTATTTCAAATTTATATTCAGTCGGGTCTTAACACAGGATGAGGTGAGTTCCACAGAGTGTGCCCGTTGGTGGTTAGAACATGGACGGCATGTTCCCGCGCAGGAGGGAGGGACAGACTGCGGGAGGTGCGGGATCTCACAGAGGCAGGCTGTGCATTTAGAAAGGGAAGGAAATACATACATAAAATGGAACATAGTTTTACAATTGATTTAAATTATGGTGAATACAAATTAAACTTGCTTTTCTTTAGGAGGCTTTTTTAGGCTTTCAGAGGGACTTTCAGTATATTCATGACGTTCTGTTAGCTTAATTCTTATTGTAAGAATAATATACGTTCTAGGAAAGAATATTTATGCCTGGCTGGTATGGGTCAGTGGTTGAGCGTTGACCTATGAACCAGCAGGTCACAGTTCTATTACATTTGAAGGGCACATGCCCAGGTTGCAAGCTGGATCCTCAGTGTGGGGCGTGCAGGAGGCAGCCGATCAATGATTCTCTCTCATCATTGATGTTTCTCTCTCTCTTCCTCTTCCTTCCTCTTTGAAATCAATGAAAACTTATTTTCTTCAAAAAGGACATTTTCACAAAGAACACAAAGGTAAAAACCACCCACACCTTTCAAACTGCTGTCCCACCCCCTAAAGCTAGACGTGGTAAGTTTCTTTCTTGGAGATTTCAGTGTCTATCACACACTTCCATCCAAAATGCATTGCCATAGTCCAGTGGTTGGCAAACCGCGGCTCGTGAGCCACATGCAGCTCTTTGGCCCCTTGAGTGTGTCTCTTCCACAAAATACCATGGCCTGCGCGAGTCCATTTTGAAGAAGTGGCGTTAGAAGTTTAAAAAACTTGGCGAAGTGTGGACGTCTGTCCGAAGCCGGTCCTGCGCACCCCCTCATTCTGTGGGGCAGGCCTGCCCTTGTATTTCCCTTTGTGTTTAGTGTGAGACAGCCCTGTGGTTAGCATCCACGCTCCATGTGTGCTGGAGCCAGGACCCTCCGGTGGCTCAAGTACTTACATCTCCTGGGGTTCATGAATGAGCTAAGATTTCATTCTGTAATCGACTGCCCTAAAGCCCCATGGAGGCGCTGGTGCCTGGTTTCCCCACATTCCGTTTGTAAAGCTGCCATCTCCAGGCGGCTCCGGGCGGCATGCTCTGACCGTGGTCTGCTTTCTCCCATTCAAGGGTCTGGGGGCCTGAGACCAAGATGCCGGCACATCGGTTCCTCTGAGGCCCGTCTCCTGGGCATGCAGAGCGCCGCTCCTGACTGGGAGGTCAGAGGCTGCATCATTGGAATTGCTGCTGGCAAACCGTGGTTCATAAGCCACATGCGGCTCTTTGGCCCCTTGAGTGTGGCTCTTCCAGAAAATATCACGGCCTGAGCGAGTCTATTTTGAAGACGTGTGGCATTAGAAGAAGTTTAAATTTAAAAAATGTGGCTCTCCAAAGAAATTTCAATTGTCGTACTGTTGATACTTGGTTCTGTGGACTTATGAGTTTGCCGACCACTGCTCTAGACGGCTCCTTCTGGCCCTGGTCCTTAATGGAGTGGTGGCCTCCTTTGGGGCAGTAGAGAAGGTCTGATGACACCAGAGTTCTGTGTTTTGAGTTCTAAGTCAGCATTTTTATTCAAGACTTAAAGAGGTAAATCATGGAAGCTACCGTATTTTTCGGACCATAAGACGCACCGGACCATAAGACGCACCAGTTTTTAGAGAAGGGAAATGAAGAAAAAAAGATTCTGAAACAAATAGTGTCCTAAAATATTTTATGTGCATTAAAACCCAACATCACAGTCATAAACACATGTAATCAACCCTTTAAAGTAAACAGCAGCATTTAGAACCATTTTAGAGCCGGGCAAGCACACAGAGACCACACAGAGCCGGGCAAGTAAAAAAACTTTTTTTTTACAGTATATGTGTAGGCTATATTTGGACCATAAGACGCAGGGACTTTTCCCCCCCACTTCTGGGGGGGAAAAAGTGCGTCTTATGGTCCGAAAAATACGGTATGTACTAGTATTTCCAATTTTCAAGGGATGCAGCGCTGAGAGGACTCATACTTTGGGGGACTACATCAAACCGTGGAGTTTTCTCCTTAATTGGAAACATTTGGTTGCTATTAACAAGATGGTCGCTCCATTCACGTTCATCCCTTCATTGTCCTTCTTAACCTCAGATGTCCTGGCTGTGAGTTTGTCTGGGGTTGACCACAGGGTAGTGATTAGCTCGAGCCAGAGAATTGCGTTTTCCTGGCCACCTGAGCCAGGTCAGACCAGTGAGGCCAGTGCTGGTCTCTTCTCGGACTTTATTGGAGACACTGAGAAAACTGACGTCCCTCTCCTTTCCTGTGGCTCCTGATTGAGGCTGTTTGATCCAGAAAGCGAGAGGAGAGAGATCGGACAGAAAAGCAGAGGTGAGGAATGGGGAGATTCTGGCCACACTCAAGCATCGCTTTAATCCAAGCTTACCCTGTGCTGTTGAGTTACGTAAACACTCAGGCTGGTAAATGTCTTGTTTCGTTAGCCAGTTCAAATTAGATTTGTTGGCTTGTACAACATAAAGAACCCTAACTGACACATTTTGGGGTCGAGGGAGATGAATACCATGTGGTGGCCAGGAAAGCTAATACAACCTGCATTAAGTGTCCATATCAAGGGCTTGGATACATGTGTCCATCACACGGTGTCTAGAGCTTCTAGCCGAGAGTGTCCGACCAGGAGGAGCGGGGTCTGGTTGCCACATTACATGAGAAGTGGCTGGTGACGCGTGGAAAAGACTGAAGGGAAAGGAGACCTCAGTACGTTTTCCAGCCTCGGGGCTGTGGTGTTGGATAGGCTGGAGGAGGAGGAACGGGAGGTCTGCCTTGGGATAAGAAGGAAGACACAGGCCAGGCCAGGATTTTAGGAAGAGACGTTATAACAAACCAAGTACCCGATAATGGACCATTCTACTTTGAAGAAGAGTGAATTCCCGTCTTTGAAAGTATTTATGCAGTATGTGACCCTTTATTGGATTTCATAGAAGTTATTATTTTATTGGGTGGGAGGATTGTCCGCAGGAGGCTTACTGCTCCTTCTGGCTGAGATTCTGGGTTTCAAGCCTCTAAAACCTGTTTCCTTTCAACCACAAAGTACAAAAACAAACCTGTCCACTCTAATTCTCTGTTCCCTCTCTATCCTTACGTTACCCATGGCACACACTCTTTCCTCCCTCTGCCTGGTCCTGAGGAATGAGCACAGCTTTCTTAGCTGGTAATTTTTTTCTATAACTTAGTAGGCAGTGGAGTAAGATAATATATATCTTGAGATAGCTATATCTATATCTATACATGTAAAGAATTCACATTTCATTGTGACAGGCTGGCTTCAGCCACATTTGATTTCCATGCTCCACCCCCTCCCCATTTAATCATTTGAATGTTCTTTCACCAATTCCTTAACTAGCTTATTAGCCTTTAATTTTGAATTTAAATTAATTTAAAATTTTGATATCTTTGGGATGCTTTTGAATTTACATTTCATTTAAATGCTTAATTGCCAGAAATACTAAATTAATGCTAATGGGCCACTGGAGGGATTATGGAAAGAAAAACCTAAATTTTGACATTTTAAGTGAGGCTTAAAAAGAACACTCAGAAGCATCCGAAAGGAACCAGAGGTGGCCTAAACAGCCTCGCATGTGGCAAACTCTCCATCTAATTTAGGTTTCGCCGGCTTTGTGCACGTTCAGTGTTTTCTGCCCCTTGCACGTTCCTGTTATACTCAGAAACATTTCCATCACGAGCAATAAGTCTTGAAGGAAAAAAAGGTGGTAAATTAATTAAAATCAGCAAATAATTTATCACATTGATCTTCAATGAATTGACTTGCTTTCCAACGAAATTAAACTGGTTTCTTTTCTGCCAAACTTCTCAGAGTTTCCAGTAAATTAATGTACGTTTTGAGTCCAAAGGAGACATTTCCCCAAACAGCTGTAAGTGCCGCCACCGAGGAGGAGTGAGCGGCCCTCCGGGAGCACTGCCGGGTGTCGGACAGGGCTCTCTCGGCGTCTGTCCTATTGAGAAGCCCCGTTAAACAATGTTTTTCCTGCTGTATGACCCTTCCATTATTTTTTAAATTTTATCTTTATTGTTGAAAGTATTACAGATGTCTCCTTCCCCCTCCCCATTGATCACCCTCTGCCCCGATCCCCAGGCCTTGACCACACTATTGCTTTTAAAACTTTGCAAAACCCTGCATCTCCTTCTTAAAATAAAAAGCGCCCTCCTCGCTTTCAGCCCTGATTCTGAGCAGCAACTATAAACGCCATTTCTGTTTCAGTACTTCCAATAGATAATTTTATCTAAGTATTTGTAGATATGTGTTTCTTCTCTATCACCTAATAAAATGACCTCATCCTAACTTTAAAACATACGTTTAGCTCATCTATCCTCTTTTCTTTATCCCTTGTCTCCCTTCCCATTAAAAAATAATACTGATTGTTTAATTCTTTGAATGGCTTCCTGGTCAACTTCAGACAATATGCTGACATTCATGTTCCTTCCAACATCAGCTGCAGACAGATGATGCTCCACTTTATTAGATGGAGGTTTGGTTCGCTCGTTCTTGATGGAGAATTAGGGCACAAAAGTCTCGATTTCAAAGTCATTTCCAATGACGATTTGAAAGCCTGTGACACTGTCTTCTGAGACCCGTTGTTGCTGATGCCAGTGGGACCGGGGTTTCTTTGTCCATCCTCCGTCTTCTCCCTCTGTGGTCAGGCTGTGCTCCGCACTTTGATATTCTGCGCGTTCACAGCGAAGTGTCTGGACACAGGTGCTTTTTATTCATGCCAGGCCTTTCATTATAAAGGCTCTTGCCTTCTTTCATCTCGGGGGGAATTTTCTTTATTTCCCCCTTTCTAATTTCATTTTCTCTGTTCTTTGATTCTGAAAGTTTGGTAGTCAGATGTTAAATGTCTTGGGGGGCATTATCCTTGACTTTATCTTGTAAACCTTTAATAAAATTTTTATATTTCAGCAAATTTTTGGTTTTTAAATTTACAAGAACTCCTTCTTGAATGATGCCCCCCCCCCCTTTCCTCTCCCTAGTCTTATTTTTTGGACACATCTCAAATCTCTCTAAGGATAATTGGTCTTTCAAAAAATTCTCTTCCATTTTGTGAATGAACTGGGTTTCCTTCAAGGTCATTTTTTCAGCTTATTGATTCTAGTATTTTTCTTGCTATAAATTTCTCTTGACGTTTACATGCTCTTGGGTTGTCCACATTATCTAACAACTTTACTCAGAGATAATTCACATGCCACATAATTTACCCTTTTAAAGTTTGCAAGTGGCTTTAGTATATTCAAAGTTGTACAACTGTCACAATTAATTTCAGAGCCTCTTTATCATCTCCCCCTCAGAGAGCAGTCCCTTAGCTGTTATCTCCTAATCTTTTCATCCATCCCCACCCCACCCCTGCCCTAGGCAGTCACTGTCCATTCCTATTTGAAAATGAGCGATTACAAAGGCTGGCTTGCCCTGGCCGGGTTGGCTCAGTGGATAGACCATCGGCCTGTGGACTGAAGGATCCCAGGTTTGATTCTGGTCAAAGGCATGCACCTCTGTTGCAGGCTCCTACCCGCCTGGGCCCTAGTCAGGGCTTGTACAGGAGGCAACCAGTCCGCGTGTTTCTCTCACATCCACTTTCTCTATCTTTTCTCTGTCTAGTTCTCTGTCTTTCCTTCTCTCTTCCACTCTCTAAAAGTCAATGGAAAAATATCCTCAGGTGAGGATTAAAAGAAAGAAAGAAAAAGGCTGGCCTGTCGCTCTGGGGGTTTCAGAATGGAGTTAGTAAGAAGACAGCGGTGGGACAGGTGAGCAGCGGCACCCTCCCTGTGGGGGAGTTCCCTGCATCCGGACAAGGCACACTCCTCCAGAGCTGGCGAGTGAGTGGAGAACGTGTGTTGTTCGCAGCTGCACCTGGGAATTTGGGGCACACAGTAGGCGCTATATATGTGTGCGGTCGAGTGCCATCGGTTTATATAATGCCTGACAATTTACAATGCGCTTTTGTATCTCATTCGACATGGGCAGGTGTGCAGCAGGGATTTCCTCTGGCGCTGATGAGGCTCCCTGTCGGACCCTCCACCTGCCTGAGCCCTGTCCACAATCTCGGTCCCAATTCCCTTTTCATCAGCTTTGCTATTTTTGTGTTTGCTTTTGTTTTCTTAAGGAAAGCCTGCCAAATGGTGTTTTGGCATATCAGGCATCAGACACCTGAGCTTAGCTCGCCCCTTCTGCACGAGAGCCGAGCTGTGGCCTCCGTGTGGGACTGCGAGTGTGGCTCAGTGCTGCGTGCCCTGCCCACAGGCACCTTCTAGCGGGCAGCATGTCTCCTGCCACAGGGATTTCTCCCCTGCTTGTCCTCCCCTCCCCCGAGGGCCCTGTGGCTTCCGCCTCTGACCCAGCACTGTAGCGCATGCGTGGCCAGTCGGGGTGGGCAGGGGAAGCATAGGCATAGAGTCAGCCTTGCTCCCTTCCCTCTACTCTCCCCCCCACCCCCACCCTTATCCCCACCTTCACTTAAGCTGGGCTCTCCTGGCCTGAGCCCTGGCTCTGGCTCCACCACCACATCCTCTTGAATCTCCTGCTTTTGCTTAGATCTAACCACAGAACACCATCCTGGCCACAGCAGGGTCTCCAGGTAACCACACCGGGCAGGTTTGCTTCTGCCGGTGGGCGTTCTCCCAGGGCTGTGGCGACCCCTGGGCTGGCCACCTGCAGGTGCTGCCGCCTGGCCCAGCGGCTCCGTCCTGGCGGAAGGAGCCTGGCAGGGGCTCAGTGAGCTGCCACCCACGTGGCCGGGCCAGCCATTGAAACAGCTCTGTGCCAACAAGAGGCCACGTGCAGCCGAGGTCAGGGGGAGAGGAACGGACAAGGATGCCACTTCCCCAGAAGTCAATGTAGGAGTTAGAGTCATTGATTTCAGTGTGGTGCCAGCCTGTGGCACAGACCTTCCCCCTATCCTGTGCCATTGCTCTCCTACCCCTTCCCTGCCCCCCCCTACCCCGTGCCATTGCTCTCCTACCCCTTCCCTGCCCCCCATCCCGTGCCATTGCTCTCCTACCCCTTCCTTGTCCCCCTTACCCCATGCCATTGCTCTCCCACCCCTTCCCTGCCTCCACCAGTGGCAGCTCCTTTAGCCCCTCAGGCTCAAGGTCTTGCTCGTCTCTCCCTAGAGCCTGGTAACCCCCTCCAGGTCTCCGTGTCCCATGCACAGAGGTCTCTTCCCTCCCCAGAGCCTGGTAACCCACCCCCAGGTCTCCGTGTCCCATGCACAGAGGTCTCTTCCCTCCCCAGAGCCTGGTAACCCACCCCCAGGTCTCCGTGTCCCATGCACAGAGGTCTCTGGACGGGCAGGCTGGCTTCCTGGAGGACGTGTGTTGTAACAGGAAGCAAAGCCCTGACCCGGAGTGCAGGGCCCTGATGACCTCGTGCAGCCGCCAGGCACCACGCTGACAGCGACCTGTGGCATCTCGGGCCTCGAGCGCTCCGCCGTTCTTCTGCCACCCGTTCCGCTCCCACCTGGGGTGTGACTTCTCTTCTCCCACCCTCAGTCTGGACGTGGCTCCCGTGCAAGGCATGTTTCAGCTGCTCCCTTGTCCTTCCTGCAGTGGCGTACATGCTGACAAGCCATTGGCAGAGAGGACAGGATGGGGAGGGAGAAGGTCCGTCCTGATAGTGTCAGGAGAGAGCGAGACACCTGAGCCTGCTGGTCTTGGCCGTCAGGGTCGGCTTTGAAAGGCCCTGCCTCTCCAGATGGCTCCTGTGGCTGCAGTGTCAGTGCCACGCTGTGCCTGCCGTGCAGTGGACAGCCTCCTGTCCCCTCACTGCCAGGACTCAGCACGACCTTCACGGAGGGGGCTGCTCTCTGGCGCAGGACCTCTGAGCACACCACGAGGCTGTCCACAGGGAAAAGGGAGCTCGCGGGGGAAGGGGGTCCCATGTGGAGTGGCACCTCCTCCATGCCCAGCTCTGGCTGAAAGGCTGCAGGCGTGTGATCGCACATGGTTCTGACCTGTCCTTGTCCGTCGATGGCACTCGGCGTATCGGGGGCACTTCAGAGGATGGACAGTAAGTGTCTCACCGCTGGGCTGGGCACTGAAGCTGCTGTGATATTGTAGGTCACCTGCATCGGAAAGAAAATGTTAAAAGTAGGTCTGTTATCCCTGTTTTACTGATGAGAAAAGGGAAGCTCAAAGGAAGTAAGGAACTTGCCCCGGGAGTCAGGGTGTGCACCCTCGACTCAGGAAATCAGAGTCCCATTCATTTTCTGCCAGCCACTCCTGCTGACAAAAGATGACAGATTTTTTAAAAAAATGTATTTTATTGATTTTTTACAGAGAGGAAGAGAGAGGGATAGAGAGTTAGAAACATTGATTAGGGAGAATCATCAATCAGCTGCCTCCTGCACACCTCCTACTGGGGATGTGCCCGCAACCAAAATACATGCCCTTGACCAGAATCGAACCCGGGACCTTTCAGTCCGCAGACTGACGCTCTATCCACTGAGCCAAACCAGTTTCAGCAAGATGACAGATGTTTAAAAGTTAAATGAGCTGCATCCTCACTGATCTGAGTTCACCTTGTCATGCCTGGGGAAGGCCCCGGACCCCCATGGAGTTGTTCATTTGACGAGTGGCCCCGCACCTGTGTCTGCACGTTCCCCACATGCTCCTGTCACTCAGGGGGAGAATAAAACCCGTGTCCTGAGGACCTTGTTAGGAGCCGGGGCAGAGCCTGCGTCTGAGTGACATCAGACGCCCCTGGCTGTCCTGTGTGTGGCTGGCTGTAAGGCTCAGCATGCCGTGTGACCTCCTGGCCCCAGAGGGTGCTCCCGGGAGCTCACTGTGAAGGGCGGGTGGCGAGTGTGTCTGTCGTCCTTTCTTCCTAAGTCCGCGGCGTGCCTGCCTCGTGGTGTGCTCAGAGGTCCTGCGCCAGAGAGCAGCCCCCTCCGTGAAGGTCGTGCTGAGTCCTGGCAGTGAGGGGACAGGAAGGTCAGTGGGGGCTGGGGAGCAGGAGCAGTTCTGCTCTGATTCCAGCAGGGGACACTGTGTGAGGCTGGGCCGTCGTGCAGATAGCTTTCAGTCCTGGATGTGGTGACAGGTCGGTCACTCCCAGAGGTCTGTCAGCATGTTAGTCAACAGCTCATAGACCTGCAAGCACAGCTGTCTGGGGTTGGGGGAGGGAGGGAGAAGCCAGAGAAATCCATTTAGGGGCATCATAGCGGTCTGGGGCGCACATACTCACACATAGTCTCATATACACACACGCACATTCTCACACACACACACATACACACTCATACACACACACTCACACAGTCTCACACACACATTCTCACACACACACTCTATCACACTATCACACACACTCTCTCTCTCTCTCTCTCACACACACACACACACACACACACACACACACACACACACACGGGAAGCCTGGGTTGGCTCTGTCCTGCAGAGCGCTGACCATGCTCGGAAGGCCGGCAGGAGGGTTGAGAAGCTGCAGGGACCGGAGGCGGCCGGGAACCAGGGCAGCTGAGGCCAGTGCTGTCCTGAGTGGGGTTCTGGGGCGCGAAGCACACATGGGGAGACGGGGTGAAATCCACGTGCTATCTGCAGTTTCATTAAGAGGAATAGGCCAGCGCCGGTTTCTTAGTTTTGACAAACGTTCCCTTAACCGGGGGGCTGGGGAGGGGTCCTGTGTCATCCCCCCAAACACACCGTATCTTTAAAGACGGTTAGGAAGTAGCTCTGTAGGAGCACATCTCCGGTCACCTCCTGGGCCAGAACGCCCATCCAGCAGCCTGGAAGGGCCGCCAGGAAGCGGTCTTAGAGAGACGGCCCTTCACCGGGAGCCTCGCTCTGGCTCAGCCGCTGTCCAGGCTGCCGGCTGCCAGTGCAGGTGAAGCCGGTACCTCAGCGACAGGCCAGTCAGATAAGACATTCATTCCTCTAACCAGAGGAAGCACATGGGGTTCTAATACCCCTTCATAGGGTTCCAAATTCCTTTGTTTATCCTAAAGGTGCCAGAGGGATCAAGATCGTGACAATGGCAACTTATCACTGTGACATTTAACACGCCTTCCCAAGGTCAAAGTGACTCAGAAAACGGTTAGTTTTAAACAGCAAGAAATGATCAGATCACACTCCGCTCGAGTGAGAACCCTCCGCGGGCCTCAGTCCGAGCGTGGGCTGCCTCGCCGCGGGGTGGCAGGCGCCTTTCCATTTCTGGAAAGTCAGTTGTCAGTGGCCCCCCTGGGAGGAGGCCGTGGGCAGAGCTGGCCCTGCTGAGGTGGAGCAGGAAGCGGGCAGGAAAGTTACTGAGGCGCAGGCTTCGCCCCAAAATAGCCCTGGCTGGAGGGTCTGCGAGGAGCCAGGGCGCTGACAATTAGATGCTCCGCGATGCTGGCTGCTCCCCCGGGGACCTGGTGCAGGAGGGATGCACCTCGCTCCTCGCCCTGCGTGGGTGGCGTCGGGAGTGCCGTGGCTGTGCTCAGAGCTGTCCTTGCCAGCGGGCCCCAGCGGGCCTGTGAGTGGCTCTGCCGGAAGGACAGTCATGTACCAGCGCCGTGAGGCAGGGAGCCGTCCGCATGGGCAGCAGCGGCCCAGGGCGGCCCCGCGGGAATATCGGGGAGTGTGTCCTTCACGCAAACGTGGACCCAGCCTCGTGGAGTTCAAGTGTGTTTACTCGGGATCAGCTCAAGTGTGGTTAAGACGAGGTGGAATTTGGACGGGTGGGGAGCTGGCTCTTCGTGCTGAGAGAAGCCAGGCCCAGACCGGGGAGGAGGGAGGGAGGCCGGGCGGTGCTGGCAGGCCACCCACCGAGAGCGACAAGCTAACTCCACAGGCCAGAGGGGGCGGGCGTTCTGAGAGGAGGATGAGGACAGGCCTGGCCTGTGTCAGATGCGGGATGGGTGAGCCCGTATACACCAGCCCTTGTTGTGAGCGGTGACTCCCAGTGGCCGGATGTTGTCAGAAAGCCAGTGGTCTGCGATCTTCCTATTTCTATGGTAGTCTGGGCAGTATTTTCTGATTTCTCTCTGCCACAACCTTGTGGCCCAGAAAGTTCCCCAGAGGAGCGTTCTCTAAATGGATTTCTCTGGCTTCTCCCTCCCTTCCCCAACCCCAGAGAAGCTGGAAGGCAAGCTGGTGCCCAGGCCAGCTGACACACGGAGCGAGGGGGGTCCTTGCTCACCAGCTCTCAGCATGTCTCCCAGTGAGGGTCTGCAGCATCTTCCAGTAGGCCACTGAGGTGCCTACCACACACAACACATTTCACCCAGCAAAAGGGTACAACTCACCAGCTTTCACTGTATTTACAGGATTATGCAGCCATCTTTCTGTGCAGTAAATTGTAGAACCCTTTCATCTCCCTAAGAGAATCCCCTCCCCGTTAGTAGTCACACCCCAACCACCTCAGCCCAGCCCTGGGCAACTAGTCATCTGCTCACTGGCTTTCCAGCGGAGCCTGTCTGGGCACTTTATGTAAAGGGATCTGTACTCTGTGGCCTTTTGTAACTGCTCCTTTCGCCTCGCCCGGTTTCAAGGCTCTCCATCAGCCCTCCACTTCTTTTCATTGGTAAATAATATTCCATTGCAAGATACTAGAGGCTTAGTGCATGAAAATTCATGCATTGGAGGGGGGTCCCTCAACCCAGCCAGCCCCCACTCACAGGCGGGAGGTGATGCCCTATCACACCTTTGCTGCTGCCACTGCCGGCAGCACAAGCCTCGGCCTGCCCTGGTTACCTGAGCCTCAGGCTGCCCTGGGCAGCTGGGCAGCTGCCATCTGAGGTTTGCCTGTGCCTTGGGTCAGCCCTGGGCAGCTGGGGGGCAGAGGGGACTGGGGAACTCTGGAGGCAGGGGCAGTCTATTAGCATATTCCCTCCTTATTGGCTGTGGGCACTACCATCTTTGCAACAGCGTGAGGGTTGATTGGCATATTTCCTCTTTATTAGATAGGATACTAAATGTATGTATCCATTCATACATTTGGTTGATGGACATTTAAGCTCTTGGCTTTTTGACTAAAAATAACACTGTGCACATGTTTCTATGTAGACATATGTTTTCATTTCTCTCAAGTGTAGACCTAGGGTTGGAGTTGCCAGAGCCGAGGGAACACTCTGTTTAACATCCGAGGAGCTGCCAGACACTTCTCCCACGTGGGTGCAGAAGGTCACATTCCCTCCGGTCACACCTCTTCGCCTCCACTATTTGATTCTAGTCATCCTGTGTGTGTGGAGTGGTATCTCACTGGGTTTTGATTTGCCTTACTGCCGTTTGTGTTTCTTCTTTAGAGCAATCTCTGTTCAATCCTCCACCCATAGTTTAATTGAGCCATTTGTCTTTACATTATTGAGCTGTAGTAGTTCTTTATTTCATCTAGAGACAAGTCCTTTATCACATATATGATTAGTATTTCTTCCAGTCTGTGCTAAAAAAAAAGATATTTTTTTTAGCACAAAAGTTTTTCATTTTAGTGATGTCCAGTTTACTTGTGGTTTTTGTTGCTTGTGCTTTTACGCCATCTAAGAAACCATTGCCTAATACAGAGCCATGAAGATTTGTGCCGACATTTTCTTCCAAGAGTTTAATGATTTGAGCTCTTCCATTTAGCTCTTCAGCCCATTTGGGTTCATTTTTCTATGTGGAATGAGGTGGGGAAAAACCCTACCCCACGCGGATATCCAGTTCTTGCCTGTCATCGTTTAAGAGGGAAAAGCAGACGCCTTCTCTGGACAGTCACTCTGGCCGTATTAGGGGCCCGTACTCTGCAGGGGTGTGTCCCTCCGGGGAGTGACAGGTGTCGAATGTGGACACTCCGGACTTCGGAGGAAAGCCCTGCTCACGGGAGCTGGATGGGAGGAGCGGCAGCTGGCAGCGTGAGCCCGGCCCAAGCCCCAGCCCCTTGCTCACCCCCAGGCAGCCTGGGCAAACCCTGAACCCCAGTCTCAGGCCCAGCTGTCCCTCCTGCGCAAAGGGCGCTAACTGGACACAAACTCAGAAGAGCAGGAACTTCCTCTGCTGTGTTTAATCTCGTGTCTCCAGGGCCCAGAATAGTGCCAGCACACAGTAGGCCCTCAGTCAACACGTGCTGATTGAATAAAAGACCTCCATTGTACAATCTCCCGGGATTATTATAAACATAGGCATCTTTTAAAAAATGTTGTCAAGCATGCCGTCAACGATGAAATGCCACCGGAATGTGCGATTTCCTGTCTGTGCGGTGGAAAGGGACACGTGGGAAGCTGTAACTTCAGGAAACCTGCAAACGAGGCGACCGTGTTTCTTCTGGAAGGCACACTCTCATCTCCAGGCACGGAGACCCAGCAGCCCTTCGATAGAGTTAACTTATAAGCGAATGCCGAGGGTATAAATGTTCATGCCCCTCCAGATCTTCACACCACGCTCTCGGCACCGTCACAGACGCTGTTCTCATCCCCTCCGGGGAAACCCTGTGTCCCGGCACCGGCATTGCGAACGGCTGGCTCTCGGCTGGACATCCTGGGTCTCGTCTTCGTCCCCCTGAGCCCGGTGGACACACTGGCCCCTCTCTGCTCCCCAGGCGCGGGCCAGGACATCCATGTGGGGCCGGGCCTCCTTCCTCCTCGGGGGGGAAGGGGGGGGGGTGCTGTGCTTTGTAAGGATCGTGGGCTGCAACGTACGCACATGCCCAGAGGGTGACATTGTGGCCGCTGCCATGGACACGTGGGGGGCAGTTCCGTGAGCGGTGGTGGTGGCGGGGTCACAGGGTCAGGGCCTCCTCAGTGACCGGCAGGCTGGGCGGCGTGTTTAGGGCCGTCGCCTCTCAGTTGGTGAGAAGAGGGCTCTGGTTCCCACCGCAGAGGACCTGGCGTGGCCCGGGATGTGCTATAGGAGCTGCCGTCTGTCACCTCCTTCTCCACGGAGGGCGTCCTCCACCACCGCATGGATGGGGCGCTGGGGCTACAGGGACAGAGTGGCTCCTGCCGCCCTCAGGCCGACTGGGGTCTCAGGACTTGGGGTCGATGCTCAGACCTTACGTGCATCCGGATCACGGGGTTTAACAGACTCCCTGGGTCTCTCCCTCTGACATCCCCTCGGTGGGTCTAGCATCCACCAGTGACTGGCCCCCCACTATTCTGAGCAGTTACCCCCACGCTCCCCCTCGAGAAAAAGGAACATGCGCTGTGGGGCTGGTGACCTGGAGGGGGCGCTGGGGGGCAGCAGGAAAGCCCACAGGCACTCTGGCTCTCCCCGGTGCCATCGGCTAACAATGTGCCCTCTGTGTGCGCTGCTCTTTCTGGGGGAACGTGGCTGCTTGCAGCTGGGGGTGAGAACGGCGCTGGGCTCCCAGGTTTCTGCGGCCAAGTGCTGAGGCTGTTTATAACGTGGGGGGCGGGGGGGTGCCTGGCAGGCCCGTGGGGCGCTGAGCTGCACACACGAGCTTCCTTTGTGCACCGGGAGTGGAGGGAGGGACCTGGAAGGTTCCATGCGATGGTGAGACTGTAAGGCAGTGAAGACTGTGCCCTCCTGAGGGGGGCCATGCTGTAAGGGGGGGGGGGGGTCCTTAAAATAGGCATCTCCAGTGTGTTAACTAGATGCACAGAGACAGCAGGGGGCGGGAGGGCATGCTGAAGGCACAGCTGGGCTGTTACTGAGGTAGTTGCAGGCCAGGGGTGTGGCTGCCCGCCCCCTGCCCAGGTGGGACCTTGGGATGAGGTCTCCCCGTGCGGTCACATCCCGTGGGTGCCCCTGCCTGGCGGGAACGAGATGGTGCCCTCGGAGCTCAGTCTGGCCTCACCCTGGCAGCGGGAAGCAATCAGGGGCCCAGAGGTATGCAGACATTTGGAATTAAAAGGAACTTGTAAAAGTCCTGTAATCCCTCCTTAGGGTTTTCTGAAGGAGAATGAGCTGCCCACACGTGTGTGTGACTGTGCGGCCTGCAGCCACATCCTGTCCACGGGCTGACTCGTGTCCCAGAGGTCACGTCAATCTCCAGCTCCCCGAAGTAGTTATCCGCTGCCCCCGGGCTGGCCTTCCGTTTCTCTGTAAATGGAAAATCGATTTCGAGGCAACCTGTGCAGAGAAGGGCATTTTCTAGCCTCGGAGAGTGGAATAAAAAGAGCCGGGGCACCGAAACCGGTTTGGCTCAGTGGATAGAGCGTCGGTCTGTGGACTGAAAGGTCCCAGGTTCGATTCCAGTCAAGGGCATGTACCTTGGTTGGGAGCACATCCCCGGTAGGGGGTGTGCAGGAGGTATCTAGTCGATGTTTCTCTCGCATCAATATTTCTAGCTTTCTATCCCTCTCCCTTCCTCTCTGTGGGAAATCAATAAAATATATTTAAAAAGAAAAAAAATAAAAAGAGCTAGGGCTTCGGAGCCAGGCCACACACGTTCCAGGTTCTGCCATTGACCAGCTGGCAATCTCAGGCAGTTAGTTAACCTCTCTATGGACTTAAACTTTAAAATAAATATGTTTTATTGATTTCAGAGCAGGATGGGGGGTGAGAGAGAGAGAGAAACATCGATGAGGGGGGGGGGAAGAAACATCAATGATGAGAGAGAATCATTGATCGGCTGCCTCCTGTGTTCCCCCTTGGAATTGAGCCCACACCCAGGCATGTGCCCTGACCAGGAATCACATCATGACCCCCTGGTTCACAGGTCAACGCTCAACCACTGAGCAACACCTCCCAGGCTTAGCCTTCACTTTTAAAAGGAAGATAACAGTGACCTTCAGGAGGAGTCCATCAGAAGTATCCACACGGTGGTATCCACAGAGCAGCTGCGCCGCATGTCACCTGACCTTAACCTGCAGGAAATGATGGTGATCAGCCGCTTGTGGTTGGGGTGAGCCTCGCGCTTCGCCGGTTCACGTTTAGGAAGACAGCTTTCTGCAAACACGGTTTGCTCTGTCCCCGGAAGGGGAGGGACTGGACTTAGAACTGTGGTTGAAAAGGCAAAATGACAGGAACCGCCGAATCGTGCCCCTAACCCTTCCTAAAGCCTCGGAGGAGATGGGGTTCCCGATTCTGACGGTCCTAAGCCCCGGCGCTTTAAAGAAGTAATGTCAAAAGTATAGTGTTCAGAAACCTCCGACTTTCAACGTCTCAGATGCATCTGGGAGGAACGATTCTAAAAGCATAACCGATATTTAATGGAATCTGTCTTTTTGATGATAATTACAGCGTTCTGAAGGAGGTTTTAAACGCATCTGTCTGCGTGAACTCCTGCTTCCAAATTATTTGCTTCAAGGGGCACTCAGCCTCTCGCTCCACTTTCAAGTCGGATAACTACTGTTTAAACGCCGGCAGGTGTCTGATCGATAATGAGAGCTGTGCCGCACGCTCGCGCCCTGCTTACCTGCCGCGCGGTGACATCTGCATCCCGCCAGGAAGCAGGGAAGGCCGTGGTGTGTGCACCGGACCCGGGCCCCAGCGTGGCAGCTGAGACGCAGCCTTCACACCTCTGGCCGCTGCGGGGGAGGGACCCCTTCCCTTCCCTTCCCAGAGGCAGGGGCCCCTGCCCACCGGAGGGTGCACCCCGGGCCTGTCGGGAGGTGAGAGATAAGCCGCGAGGTGAGGAGCGCTGAGGACTTCGGCCGGGATGTGTTATACCCTGGTCTCTGCTGAGACCTCCTCCCCAGCTGTCTCGTTTTCTGCCTCCACCTGGCTTCAGCAGCAGCATCTGCCCTAATCCAGTCATCTATTGCAGAATTCTTTGGAAATGGGTCCTTTCTCCAGTTCCCCATCCATTCAGTCACTCAGATGGCAGCCTCGGATGCTGGTCCTGAGCCCCTCCAGGCTGGACACTCAGCTGGGAGGGCTACCTCTTCCCACCTCCTTAACCCCCAAAGGGCGGCTCCGGCTCAGGCCCCAGCCCCGGCCCCTCAGTGCTCCTGGAGATGGTGCCATCAGTCAGCAGCGCCGTGCAGTGAACCGGCCCAGGCCCGGGCCCCATGCAGTGAACCGGCCTCCTGGCAGAGGAGGAGACGCTGAGGTGGGGACACCTTTGGGTGCCTAACAGGGAGGTGGTCCCGTGGACGGGCTGCCCCAGTCCCATCTGCACGAAGACCGTGATGGCTCTGGAAAGGGAAGGAGGACGGCAGACCGAGGGGATGTCCGCGAGGCGGGTGCCATTCCCGGGACAGGCGCTGCACAGTGAGTGCGTCTCAGCGGAGGAGCCCGGCGGGGCTGTCAGACACGTCCGCCGTCCTCCCAGCCTCGCAGCCTGTCAGGGAGGGTGCTCCGCGCGACCCCAGCAGGGAGCTGTGCTGTCCCGTTGAACCCGGGCCAGGGACCGGGGCGGCGGTACCTCTCCCAGCAGCAGGGAGACGGTCACACTCAGACCAGTGAGCGCTCAGACCAGTGCACACGTGGCTGGTATGGTTGTGGTGAGCAGCGGGGCAGGGCCGTCCAGAGCTCCCCAGTGGGTGGGGACCCCAGGAAAGGTCTTGTTTTGACCCCATCCTGTGCTGGGGTGCGACAGTATCCCCAAGAGGAGGCTGAGGCCTGATGGAGACACACACACACACACACACACACACACACACACACACCTACCCTTCAAGAAACTTGGGAAGCTTAGGAGGCCAATGTGTGCTTGAGGGATGGGGAGAAGGGGTCAGTTCCCCCCACCCAGCCCTCTCGGGGACTGCTTCTGCCTGAGTTGGCCAGCTCTCTGATCACGTGACAGTGTCTGGAGGCTGCCCTTGCTGTTCCTTCTGATTCTCCCAAGACCTCTCGTTGCCTTCCTTGCGGACTCTTGTGAGATTGTTCCCGTGTTCCTCCTGCAGCGGTGCTTTAGAAGCATCACGGAAACAGGCAGGCCCTGGCGGGTTTGGCTCAGTGGATAGAGCATCAGCCTGCGGACTGAAGGGTCCTGGGTTTGAGTCCAGTCAAGGGTACATGCCTGGATTGTGGGCTCACTCCCCAGTAGGGGGCGTGCAGGAGGCAGCCGATCAATGATTCCCTCCCATCATTGATGTTAAAAAAAAAAAAAAAGAGAGAGAGAAAGAAAAGAAATAGGCAGGGGATGTGTGTGTGTGTCTGTGCGTGTTATCTGTGCATGTGTGAGCTTCTGTGCATATGTGTTTGGGGACGTGTGTCTATCCTGGTGCCCAGCGCTGAGAAACAAAGAAACAAGTATGGCATCTTTGGATCTGATTCTAGGAGAGAAAGCAGCACCCCGGCCAAGAGCCTTTCTCTGTTTAATGCGCCAGAACTCAACCGCGGGGAACCTGTTTGCGTTAGTGTATCTCGCGAACTGCCGGGCCAGCCCAGAGTATGATCTGAGAGACCCGGAGCCGCCCTGCACGCTTTGTTCTGATTTCATTGTGATCTGGGCACTCTGGGAGAGGAGGATACTCCCGGGAGACTCAATTATCCCCCTTCCACACTCTCCGGGAACCGTCATGACTATTAGAAACTGAAGGCACCCATATCTCATGCTCCTCAGCCTCACTGGTAATTAAACTGCAATTAAATCGTTCACGGTGTGGATCGGCCTGCTTTCACAGGGAAATAACGCACTGCGGGCCCCTGAGAGCTGCGGGATCGTCTGTAGACATTTAATAACTCGGCTCTGATCTGATGCACCCGATGGGTATCCAAGAAGGAGGGGAGGTGTAAAGCGTTATCCTGTTACTCATGTGCATTTCCGTTCTATCTGGCTTTTCCGGGACCAGGAACAACGGGCCGCTCTGGGCCGCTCTGAGCCGCCATGATGGCTCTCACGGCCGTGTGCCGGTGCCTGTACCTGCCGCTGGGCTTGCTCCCCTTGAGCGCCAATTCAGGGTGCGTGCTGAGCTCACCAGGGTGCCGGGAGCAGCATTTGGCTAGAAATTGGGAGGCTGCCTTGGTTGGCCTTCTTGGCCTTTGCCAAATGCTTTCTCTCCCTCTTCCTCTCCCTCCTTTCCCACCCTTGTAAGAATGTCTGCACTTTATGGCTGCGCTGGAAAGTCATTTCTTGACTCGGCTCTCAGGCCAGTGTCCCCTCAGAGACCTGGTCAGCTCCCTCTCTCTATGCTCAGTGGCCCTGGCTAGACACGGTGATGCCCGCTGCCCCCTGCAGTGCCCGTAGAGCAGAGTGTGCCCCAGGTCCCCGCAGCCCTGCCCCCTGCGCCATCAGACCCTGGGGCACCAGTGGGAGGGGCCCAACTCTTGCAGAATAGCCCGACCACACTCCCTCATGATTGGTAGTGGAGGCCCTGTCACCAGTCAGACCCATTTCTGACTGTTGCCTTTGTTTTCTTTTTCTTTTTCTAACTCATTTTGAAAATTCATCTCGAGAAATACCACATCGGAGGGTGTACGTTTGGGACCATGTTAGTGCAGGGTGTGTGCTGCAGCTCCATCGCCCTGAGGTCTCTTGTTCTAGACACGAGGTTTTTAATTCCCCTGAGCCTCCACTTTCCCATCTGTGCAGTGGGTTGATTAGCAGTGCCTGTCTCATAGGATTGCAATAAGGACCAAAGGAGATAAGTCTTAGCAAGAAGCCTGGCACAAAGCGATCACTCAACAAGCATTCACTGCTAATGTGTAGGATACTGATCGACGGGCAGAACACAGCATTCTCTGTTTTGCTAGGTTTTCATTTTCCATCCCCACTGGGAGTGCATTTAGAGTACTTCCTAGCACCTCCTGAACCAGGATGCCTCCTCCTCTTCCCTTCCTGCAATCCTTTCCGTGAAGAGCAAAGATGGCGAACAGCTTGAAAGTCGGTCTCATTCCCCACCATCACCCTCGCAGCGCGCCGTTCCGGGGCTGGGGGAGGCTCGGTCTCTGATAGACGGCTGCCGGGTGGAAGGAATGCCCAGACCAGTGAGGTGAGGGGCCGGGAAGATGACCTCTGGCTCTTGATCCTTCTGTCCCGAGCGCCGTGCTGCGTACTCAGGAGGGGAATTAGGTTACAGTCCCGGCTGCGGGCTCCTCACCCTGTGCCCGCGCCTGGATCCTGCAGACATTGTTCCGGTGAGACGGCGGCGACTCCATCTTCCGTTAGCTCCCTGGACAACGCGCGATGCATCACCACAGGGTTGGGCACAGCACGCTGTGTTCCTCCGCTCGTCTGCAGCCACGGACGTGGTGAACGCTGACGACTGATCTTCAGATAAAACTATGGAAAAATCAGCATATCTCTTGGTTCCAACTTCTCCTTTGCCCACGCCACACATTTTGGCAGGAAATTAAAATCAATCTCTGTTTGCCCCAAACAGATCCATTATCAGAGCAGACTGTAGGCAGGAAGCTCGAGCCACGGAGGAGCAGATGGCCATTGCTTTGTGCCTCGCCCTTCAGCAACTGTCTAGCCGGCTCGGAAAACAGGCAGCGCCGACTGGAAACACGGAATTCGAGGCTGAGGTTTCTATTATTGAAATAGAAAGAGGAGATTCTAATAATTTTAGTCTTAATAACTGTGGTCATTTCAGTTCAGTCTTGGTTCTCATTGGTGCAGTTTTGTGGGGCTCACAGCTTCTTGCCTGTGACGAGGGGTAAGCTCCCGCTGGCTCACATCCTGAGGATGTGGTTCTGAACTGGCTGAGTCCACCCTCAGCTCTGCTGGGCACCAGCACCCTGTGGAAATGGGGAGCTTCTCTCTTCTCCCTCCTCTTTGGATGAGAAACACGTTCCTTTACCCCCGGAATCTTAGAGAAACAGCTCATCTCTGTGGCTACCTTGGATTTGGGAGTCAGAAACCTAGGCTTTTGGGAATTTTCATAGGAAATGGATCTGGCTTCTCGTGCTTCCGTTGAGCATTTGGAGACAGTTTGTCCAGCTTCGTAGGCTTGTTCGTATATCATACCTGTCACCGTGTGTGTGGGAGTGAGAGCGTGTTGTCACAGGAAGAAGTCTGTGGGCTCAGGTACCTGGAAGGTCCAGGAGTTCCAGCTTCAGGCACAGCTGGATCCAGGGCTCGGAGGGCACAACGGGACAGCGTCTCCCTCCACCTCTTCCCTGCCTCTCCTGTGCTGGCGTCACACCAGGCACTTCAACCTTTGAAAACCTTTAAACTAGGGGTGTCGAACTCAATCAGAGAAGGGGCCAAAATCTAAAATCCAGCCTAAATCGCGGGCCGAATGGTTTACTGAACAGTCATAAACTGACAATGTCATAAACTGACAGCGGAGTGCAGTGATGACAGCGCGGTGCGGGCCACATTGCAAGGCCTGGCGGGCTGGATTTGGCCCGCGGGCCTTGTGTTTGACACATGTGCTTTAAACGAATGGGTTTGTGTGAGTTTGTCATCTTCCCGTCCATCTTCGTTAGCTCGAGGAAATATGAGTCAGTTCTCTAGAACCCTCACCAAATCCCGGTACTCCCAGGAGGCTCCCTAGCTGTCCTCTGGTTGTATAAGGGCACTGAGCCCGCCCGTGTCCAGGCGTGGTGTTTGGGTCGCCGGCTGTGTCCTGCGTGCTGTCCCCGCACTCGGAGGAAGACCTGTAGAGCCACCCCCAGCCACAAGGACCTTCTGCAGATGCCACCACAGGCCCCGAGGGGTGCCGACCACGTGGCCTTTAGGTTGGCGAGTCTGCTGTCGGCCTGAGCAGCAGACCGGGAGCAGTCGGGGTTCGGCAGCGGCCGGCAGCGGGTCTGAAAGCCTCGCGTGCGCTGGGCTGTTTGCCGGCGATGCTTTGTCCTGGCATCGCTCCCTGCTCAGCTCGATGTACCAGCAGCCAACAGCACTCGAGCATATGGCAAGTCATTCATGGTGGAGCTGTGCCCGGATGACCATCCTTCATGTCGCAGCTGGCGGTCCTGGCGTGCCGTTCTAGAATGTCCCCATTAAATTAGGGCCCGTGGATCAGATACCGAGGAGAGAGGAGTCGTTTCTATAAGCCACACAGCTTCCCTGCCAGCCTGGGAACTCTGAGCACTCAGGCCTTTCCCTCCTGTCTGCCTCTGCTGGGAGGGCAGGAGGTGGGGGGCCACAGATCACCGAGGCCAGCCTCCTGTGTCTAAGCAGGGGCAGAGCATAGAGCTTCTGAGCCAGCGGGGCCTCAGGGGTGATCCAGCTGCAGCCCCTCGAGGTGGATGAGACTATCTGGTCCCAGGGGGTTAAGAACTTTGTCGGGAGTCACAAGGACAGGGATCAGGCTCCTGTGTCCTGGCCCCGCCTTCGTCCTTGTCCCACCCTTTCAGAGGGCCGTGCTCGCCTTCCAGAGCTTTCCAGGGCCTTCCAGGCTGGGGCAGGCGCGTTCCCTGCCCTCTGCATAGCTTGTTCTCAAAGCACCCCCAGAATTTTAGGGTGCAGGTGGGCCCAGAGGGAGTGCTGGAAGCTGGAACCACTTTAGAGCCAGAGCCAGGCCTGGGAGCTGACAGCGGTTGACTCCACCTCTGGGCAGGATTGTGCCTGTTGGCCTTTATGAATAAGACGATTTCCGGATTCTGCTTGGGTGAAGAATTGGCATCTCCATTTACCAGGTCTGCTTACAGAGAGAGCTCTGGCTGCTGACGGCCGTCATAGCAGTGTGGAGTTAAGGACAGCCAGCCTTGCCCTGTGCTGGTTGTGTGACACAGGGCATTTATTTAACGTGCATGGGCTGCAGTTTTCTCGTATAAAACTGGGGTGATGATGTTTACCTCACACTGTTCTGAGGATTAACTGAGGTAACACTTGCCTGGAGCAGCACCCAGCGCCTGGAATAGAACTTGGCTAATTGTAGGTGCTCAACAAGCATTCCCGGGAGAGAGAAGGGGAGGGGAGGGTGCTGGGAGGGAGGGGGAGGGTTGTAACGCCCTATGCACATAGCACTCTCCCATCAGTGTTTGAGAGCAAGCCAAGGACAATGACATAAACAGAATTCCGTAGAACAGCCTTTGGGGGAAAAGACACACACACACACACACACACACACACACACACACACACGGGTGTGTAAGATAAGAATGTGTAAACAGCATCTAATCAGATGCTTCTGCGTCATGGGTCCTGACAGTGAGCACTGATCTGAAAGAGTGAGGAGAGCTGATGATGGGGGGAGGGTGTGGCTCAGGGAAGGCAGGCGGGCGGGATCTGGAGAGAGATGAGGAGGAGGAGAAGGGCGGGAGGGAGGCAGGGGCAGAGGCTGGGGGCGCCGCTGTCCTGTGCAAGCTGCTTTGTGTCACCTCAGCGGCCTGCGAGCACACATGACCTCTAATATCCGTATCGGTATCTGTCTGGCTGGAGGCTGGAGAAGACCAGCATTTCTGTCTAATTAAATTTCTGCAGTGCAAGTCCCATGATGCTCTGTGAGCCACACTCATGTCCTGTCTCCCTCCCTCTGTCTCCGCCTCTCCACGTCTTCCTAAAAGACAGATACACACATTAGCGATAGAAAATGATGATTCCAGTGGGGCTGGTGGTTGGGTGGACAGGGAGCCAGCAGAGTGTTGGATTCGAATCCGGCCCTGTCACTGGGTCTCCCCTGTGGGCTGATCCATGATGATGCTCGGCTGCCTTTCCCACATAAGCTGTCACGGCCAGGTGTCTTCTGAATGCCGAGCGTCCTGGGAGCAGGAGCTGCCCTGCGCCTGTGCCCTCAGGGTCGCTCATTTCCTCTGGGGGCTTGTGAGCGGCCATGGCCAGCGTGGCTCCCACTCACGTGGCTCCGGCTCGCTGACGTGTCTTCGGCTCACGTGGCTCCAGCTTGTGTGGCTCTGGTTCGTGTGGCTCTGGTTCCCGTGCTCCCGCTGGCGTGTCTTCGGCTCACGTGGCTCCCACCCGCGTGGGCTCCTGTGCAATGCTGGCCGCAGAGGAGGGAGCCGCTGACCGTGTGCCCTGTGGTTTCTTCCAGGATCTTCTTCCCGGGCTGTCACCCCGTCCGCGGCGTGCAGGTGATGAAGGTGGGCAAGCTGCAGTTGCACCAGGGCATGTTCCCGCAGGCGATGAAGAACCTCAGGCTGGTGAGTGCCCAGGGTGCGCCCCCTGCCTGGATGCCCTCCACCGGCCGTGGCTCTCCCTCCCCCTGTCTGCATGCACATACTCACACCCGTGCACACACACGTGCCCATACATGTCCAGCAACCAGCTCTGACAACAAGTGACTTGTGATGTTTGCTGATGCCTGTGCTATAAACATGCCCGTCGTGGTTGAGGTTAAGCTGCTGGTGTAAAACCCACCAGCTCCCACTTTCCGCTACCCACTCAGTGCCCCATCAGAAGGCCTAATTGAGTTCCACTTCCTCTCTTCCTACGCCTTTTCTAGTCAAACCGGGTCTAGAAGGGACACTGATCTTGGACTCGCTGATAGATTTAAGAGTGGCTGTGTGTGGAGAACAACAGTTGGGAAACACCCGGGAAGACTGGACGATGTGAATGTGGTTGAAGGAGAGTTGAATTGTAGGTTTTGTCTTGTGATGTTGAGTTCAAAGATCATCACAAACCGCTGCCTGTCAGGCCAGCCCCGACCATCCGTTTGTCTTCAGCCTCCCCTCTAGGCCTTCCTCAGGCCTCTCTGCCTCCACAGCCAGTGTGCACGGGGCCCTCTGGGCTGCCATGCCCTGGACTGCCATGCTACTGCTCCTTTAAGGCCCAGCTCAAACATTGTTTGGTCCCTGTGGTCCCACCGCCCTGTTCACTATCCCCGGAGATACGTGTCCATGGGTGTGGGAGCACCTGCTGCCCACCTCCCCCAGGACTCCGGGCCTTGCGGGCACCATGGTAACCAGCTCCATGCCATACAAGGTGCCTGGAGCTGGGGGAGTGGTCGTTGTGAAGGAGGAGGGAGGAGGGATTGGGATTGGGGAGGAAGGAGGAGTGCGGTGAATACAGCGCTAGCAATGAGGCCCAGAAATGGCTCGGGAGCCAGGGCTCCGCTGGCCTTCCCACCGGGCAGAGCCCTCCCACCGCACCACGGCGAGCCCACTGGCAGGCTCCCTCCCGCTTCCTCTAGTCTCCGCTTCTGCTTCCCCTTCTTTCCATTATTTCTCAGAGAATTTTGCCAGCCACTCATCTGACTTCTTGGGCCTCCAGGGCAGGCGTCCCCATCCTGCTGTCTGTGGGTGAGCCTGTTTCCTGGGCGCTCTGCCCACTGCCAATCTCCCCCTCCCCCGCCCCCGGGCCAGGCTGGGGCTTTGTCAGTGTCCTGTTAGCGGAGGGCAGGTTGGGAAAAGCCCCACTCCTTCCCCTTCAGTAACCGCTTGTCCGTTCCTTACTGCGCTGTCACGGTTTTTCCATTCGAGTTGCATTTTGCCGGAGCTTCTTACCCGTGGAGGATCGTTGATCTCTGTCTTGGGCCTGACCAGGGAGTACAGGCCGCAGTCCGGGCATTGTCCCTCGCTCCTGGGGTCAGCGGCGAGCCCCACGGGAACTCAGCGCAGTGTGCCGGGCGCTGTGGGCTCGGGGCACGCAGACGGCAGCCCCTGGGAGCGGCCTGAGCAGACAGTCTGTTCCGTTCCTAACCTGCTGCCCTGGTGCTTGCCTCTGCCGCCACATCCTTGTCTGGCAATCTGACGAGAACCACTGACTCACCTGAGAAAAACCTACACACACGACATCTGGTGAATCAGGCCGGGAGGACTCTCCATGGATTCCTCCGTGCCCACAGCCTGCAGGGGCTGCCAGCACACTGAGGGGGCTGCTGGGGGCGGGGAGGACGGGGGCAGGCAGGTGACCTGCCTGTTGTCAACGTGCCTTCTAAGATTCGTTCCTAAGTCCCCGGCTCCTAAGTTCCCCACTGAACTCCACCCAGAACCTTCGTCCCCAGAGTCGGTCTCTAAACTAAGAAAAGGAGGTGAGTAAGAGACTGTCAGTAAAGGGGGAGATGGTGATTAAGTCCTGTCACAAGAGGCAAGCAGAGGTGTACCCACCAAGAACTGGGCGCCAGTGGGGACTCGGAGACCCCTGCACCCGGAGAAACGAGGTGGCAGTCCTTCCTCCTGCGGGCACAGGGCCAGAGGAAGCGGCGAAAACGGGGTCTCAGCAAAACGCAGTGTGTCAGCGGCCTGCTCAGCATGTGCAGGCTCAGCGGAACATCACTCCTCAGGCCGGGAACCAGGAAGATCAGTTTTAATGAGACAAAGAAAAAGAATTGATATCTGCCAACTCCCAGGTAGCAGACATTAGAAGGACCTGGCAGATCTGAGGGCAGCCATCCGAAGAGGCCCCGATGAGCAAACGCCAACAGCCTCAAAACCAACGGAAAAGGAACGGGCTCAGCAAAGGAGATGTTCACGGAGGGATAAGCGAGATGTGAGATGTGGTCGATGGGGTGTCACTCAGCCTTAAAAAGGAGAGGATTCCTGACACAGGCTGTGGGTGAGCGTGTGTAAGGGAAGTAATGAGCCGGACACGCAAGGACCCGCGCTGATGGTTCCACGTCCCTGAAGTTCCTGGCGGAGCAGAGAGACAGGGGGAGCGGTTACGGCTGAGGCAGAGGCTGGCGGAGTGACTGTCCGGTGAGCACAGCTCCCGGGGGTGATGCCGAGCCCTGGCTGTGCCGGTGTGTATTTTACTGCAGAGAGGCTTTGTATGAAAGAAATAACGGCAGAAAACGCCCAACATCTGGCAAAGGACACAAACTGCCAATTCAGGAAGCTGACTGGATCCCAAACAAGGAAAACCAAAGAACCCACACGGCCACTCATCACAGCTCACTTTCTGGACACGAGACACAGGCCGTGGCTTAGAGCAGCCAGGGGAAAGCGGGTGTCCTGCCTGCAGGAAAACAGTGTAAATGGCACTGGTGTTCTCTCAGCAGCCATGGAGACACCTGTTACACAGACTGCAAGGAAAGAACTGTTAATCCCACCCCCCCCCCCACACACACACACATACCCCTACACTCAGCAATGGGTCCTTCACGACCGAAGAGAGAGACAGACGTTGTCAGAGGAGGGCAAACTCAGAGACCGCGGAGCCAGCAGGCCTGTGCTCAGAGGATGCTAGAGGATTTCCTGAGCCGAAAGGAGAAGAGGAAGGGAGGAATCCTGGGGCGTTAGAAAGGAGGGAAGAACGTGGATGCAGAGATACGGGGAAGTGAACGGGCCGCCTTCTCCTCAGGAGTTTCCGAGATTACGTTTGACACATGAAGCAGGAGTCTCTGTGCTCCCTGCTGCGGGGTTAGCTGGACACAGTGGACGTATGCAGGACGATTCTATTCCAAACGGCGGGAGAAGGACAGGGGGAAGGAGCTCTTGAACTGGCACAGCGATGACACCAGAGTGGGCTCCGTGATGCATGTATAACGGAAGACCCAGAGCAGCCCCTCCAGCGAGCTAAACAAAGGAATGCATTCAAAAGCCCCGTAAGATGGGATTCTAAAAAACAGAACAAAGATAAACAAAGAAACATGTAAGTAACCCACAGGAAAATGCATGGGAAAGGAAAACGTAGAATGCACAAAAAGCAAAATGGCAAACTTAAACCCTAATATATTAATAACGACATGATGTGTGTGGCCTTTATAAAAAGAGTAAATGGTCTAATGCACCAATTGAAAGAGATTAGGATAGATTTTTTAATGCCCTACTCCTTGGTCAGCAAACTGCGGCTCTCGAGCCACATGCGGCTCTTTGGCCCCTTGAGTGTGGCTCTTCCACAAAATACCACGGCCTGGGCGAGTATTTTGAAGAAGTGGCATTAGAAGAAGTTTAAGTTTAAAAAATGTGGCTCTCCAAAGAAATTCCAATCATTGTACTATTGATATTTGGCTCTGTTGACTAATGAATTTATACCACTGGCCTAACTCTATGCTGTCTAAAGGAAAGTCACTTAAATACAATTGATACAGGCATGTTGGAGGGATGGAAAAGGTTAGAAAAAAAGTAACCTAAAGAAAGCTGTGGTGGCTGCATTAATATCCGATAGCGTCAGTGCAGAGCAAAGAACATCTTACAGAGACGGAGCGGGATGCTGTGCCATGAGACCAGGGTCAGCCTGCCCAGAAGGCACAGCCATCTTCCACGTGTCCGCACCGAATAGTTGCAAAATGTAGGGGGAAATCCCTCACAGGATCAGACTGCGGACTGGCCATGCAGCTACAGCAGGGACATGCGCACCCCTCTGTCCCAGACAGACAGGCCTGGACAGGAAGTGAGCAGATGTCGGGGAGCGCACACCTCCATCAGCCACTGGACCTCGCTGATGGGTGTCAGTACCCCCCTCTTCCCCCCAGCAGCACGCAGCTTCTCAGGGATCCGAACGCAGACCCCGACAGGCACCTTCTGGGCCAGAAAGCAGGTCTCCGCGCACGCGCATAGAGCCAAGTCACTCACAGGGGTGTCCTGACCACAGTCCAATCGAATCCGAAATCGGAGACAATATTTGGAAACAAGCCCTGCTCTGTGTCTGGGACCTGTTGGCCCCCAGGATTTCTTGAGTCTAATTTTCATTATTCAGTTGGGGAAACTGAGTCTCAGGGAGGAGACAGGGCTTCCTCGGGGCCCCTCAGGGGCTCGCTACATATTCACTGGATCGATTGATGAGTTAAACACAGCACAGCCCCCCCCCCCCCCCGGAGAAATCATGGACGGGCCTGTAGCCCTTTCTGGGGTCCCCTCTCACCCTGACACCCCAGCCCACACCTCCCTGTCACTCAGGGTCCTGCTGGGATTCCATCCCCCGTGTCCCAGAGCACTCCCTGAGGGCCCAGCCCTGTGCTCCACAGGCTCTAGAAGGTTCTGCCGCCCCCTGTAATGGGCTGGGTGTGGCCCGGAGCTGCTCAGTGGCTGTGGGGCTGTGGGATGCCCCTGCCCTCCCTCCCCCACCTCATCCCCCTCCCCCCTCCCCCACCTCATCCCCCTCCCCGTTGCCCCCCTCCCCCACTCTCATCCTGAGACTGGCAGGATGAGAAAACATGCTGGTATCTTCCCTCTTGTGATCTGACCCCAGAGGGCCTCATTGCCCCTGCATTGCTCCCCTCGGTCTGCACATCCATATTTAAATGGGGCTCCAGGAAGGCATTTATTGGCCCCTCAGGCTCCCGGCGGAGAGCCTGTGAGAGCCTGGATAAGCTTAATATATCTGTATTAAAAATTAATAAGAAAGCTTTATTGTTTGCAGCTTTAAATCCTAATTTGATTTAATTCATTTTACTTAATATGCAGCCATAATTCTAACATTGCTTCTTAAAGAGGAAGACGGGGTGAGATGGGCATCGGTTCTGGGGCCTCCGTGTCCCAGCGTGCGCCCTGCCCGCCATGCGCAGATGGCCGCGGCTGCCGTTTCCTGGGGGACATGGGAGCCGGCGCCCCTCTGAGGCCCGGGATGCATCCTCCGTGGTCCATGGCACACAGGCTCCTTCTAAAAGCTCCCGTTGGAGGTAATTTAATGGAGGAGATGGCTTTTCCTAGCACTGGCGGCTCCGGCTTTATGTTTCCGCATCTGCTGTTTACGGCTGCGGGAAATGAAGCCCCATTGTCCTCTGGGCGGGCGCCTGTGCGGCAGGTGGGAGGCCAGAGCAGGACACGGAGCCCCAGGACAGTGCTGGGGGGTCTGAGGTTCTCGTAACCTCTTCATGTGGGGGAGATAGCCCCTCATTGTCTCCGGGGTGGAAATCTGGGGCCTCACTGAGAGCCCCTCAGACCGGCGGCCACGTCAGGCTCTCCTCCCTCGCTGAGAACTGTGGTCCTAGGACATGCAGGCCCCGGCCGAGGCCCCCCCCATCAGCAGTGGTTTCCAGCTTGCCATGGACTTCACCCCGTGGCCTCACACGCAGAAGACAGCCATGTTTTTCACATGACTGGACCCTACCTCTCTTCTCCTCTCCTGCCCGCCCCCATCCTGGGAAGGGCGTCGCTGTCTGTCCATCGCACTGCTCTTAAGTCACCTCCCCTCCCGTGGGGGCTTCTCATCAGTCCTCTGCCCCAGCTGCACTCACCGCCCCGCTCCCAGCCCCCCATGGGTGCCTCTTGTCGTCTTACCACCTCAACCCGACACCTCACCCAGGGCTGCATCCCAGCCCGTCCTTGTTTCCGGGACCTTATTCCCCACCAGAGGGGAGAAGGAGGACACAGCAGCGTCGTCGGAACGCAGGGCCATCGCTCCCTGGGACTCACTGACGTGGGAACCAGCCCACCAGCCCTCTGACCCGGGCTGCAGGGAGAGCTGGCACGACTCGGTGATGGCTGAGCACAGATGATGGAGGAAGAGATTGTTACTGTGCCAGAGCCACGCATCATGTGACAGAGAAGGAAACAGAAAATGCACGTATGTCACTGTCACTGTGTACATGGACGAGGGCTCGCTGCACATGCAGACATGAACTCCCTGCTCAGGTGTGGAGCCCAATTTCACCCTGAACCTGAATACCTGGCATCGCACTCACTCCTCTTAGCCTCCGTGTGCTCACCAGCCACACTGGCGTGCCCGGAGCATGGCCGGAGAGCGGCCTGCACGCCCAGATGAGCGGGTTTGCCTTCCCAGCACCTGGTCCCTTCCAAGCAGCACCCTGGCGTCATGTGGGCCAGAGGACCAGCCTCGGGTCTGTAGCCACAACAGCAACGGGCCTGCCTGCATCGTGAAGATTCTCAGGGAGCCCACCTTCCACACCCCGCTTTTCGCTTTTCACGCAAGGAGCAGGGCAGCGAGACGCGGGGGCTGACGGCAGAAGCCAGACAGCCCTGGCATCCTGGGGGTGCAAGGAGGAGCGGGCAGGGGCCGCCTCTCCGGGATCTAATCTCCTTTCTCTTCCCCCAGGCGTTCGACATCATGAGGGTGACGCACGGCCGGGAGCACCAGCTGATGGAGGACCTGATCCTGCTCCTGGAGGACTGCGACGCCAACATCCGCGCGTCCTGAGGGCCGGTGGGAGGATACTCTGCCCCTCTCCTCCCGCCGCCCGCTCTGCCCCTCGCCTCCCGCCGCCCGCTCTGCCCGCCCGCCCGCCGTGGCCCCACCGGCACCGCCTCTGCCTCCGAGTTTGTAGATAAATGAGGCCGATCGCAGAGTGCGGGCCACCAGCCTCAGGCGCCGCGGGGAAGCTCGATTATAATAAACGTAAGAAACGTGTCCATCTGGTCCTGTTTCCTTCGCTCCCTCACTGGTCGTTGTCACATTGAGATCTCGGCGTTGCTGGCGGGAAACCACACGGAACACAGAGCAGGGCGAGTGTCCGCGTTCTCCTGGGACGTCCTGTAAGGTGACCGGATCGTCCCGCTTTTGGGGGGACAGTCCAGATTTCTAACAATGTTTCCCGCGTCCCGCGGCGTTTAAAAAAGTCCCAATTTTTGGAAAGATTGCAAAGATTCTTTCCAAAAATCGGGACTTTTTAAAAACGCCTCGGGACGCGGGAAACATTGTTAGAAATCTGGACTGTCCCCCCAAAAGCGGGACCATCTGGTCACCTTACGGCAGGGGTCTTCAAACTACGGCCCGCGGGCCACAGGCGGCCTGCAGAGGAGTCTGATCCGGCCCGCCAGGTTTTTTGGGCAGTGAGCGCAGCCGAGGTGTTACAGTAGGAATTAGTAGTTCATATAGTCCGGCCCTCCAGCTCTCTGAGGGACCGTGATCTGGCCCCCACTTTAAAAAGTTTGAGGACCCCTGCCTTACGGCTTCGGGATGATGAGTGAACGTCAGTGTCCTCCCGGTGCTCCCCACGGGCCACCCCTCGGCCGGAGCAGGTCCAGGCTCTGTCTTTCCTGTGTGTGTTCAGGGCTCTGTGTCCATCACTCACCTCCAAAGCCGACTCCAGCACAGGACACGCCATCCGAGTCCCAGAAAGAGGGCGTGTTAGTTACTGGGGAGGACGGAGAGTCTTCGTGCAGAGGACAGTGTGTTTCCTGATGGCGGCGGCTCTGCGGTAATTCGCATTCTCGGCCCTTTGTGAGCTTGTGTGTGTCACGCCTGTTCTCACGGACTTCCCCCAGGTCTCGGCCTGTGGTCCTAGCATGTGACGTGCTCAGCACGAAGTGCCCTTGGCCTGCAGGGAGCTGGGTCCCAGCATTCCTGTTCGAATCCGCGGCTTCTTCCCTGTCCCTCTCCCCTTCCTTATTCGATGGCCTGCTTTCCTGCCTTCCGGCTGTAGACAATACAGAAACCTTTCTCCTCCTGCACTGGGAACGAGAGGGAAATTATTCTCTGGGCCTGTGATTGCACGAGCAGCTTAGCTCCTCTGCTGAGAGGAGACGCCGTGATGACGGCCACAGGCCTCACTCTCCAGCCACGTGGCTGCCGCGTGGCAGCACCTGGGCGTCGTGTCGGCCGGAGGAGCAGCCCTCGGGTCTGTAGCCACGACAGTAACGGGCGCCTGCCTGCAGCGTGAAGACTCTCAGCGAGCCTGCTTTTCCCGCAAGGAGCAGGGCAGCGAGACGCGGGGGCTGACGGCAGAACACAGACGGCCCTCCTGGCCTATCTGCAGAGCCCTCCCACCCGCCCGGGCTGGCCAGTCCTCCAGCCACGTGGCTGCCGTGACTGCACCTGGGCGTCGGTCAGCAGAGGAGTAGCCTCTTTCTGCCTCCAAGGAAGCAGCAGTGTCCTCGCTGCCCACCGGGCATCACCCTAGCTGACCCGTGCTCGGCCCACAGCCTTCTCCGGCTGCCTCTGCTCCAGCCACACCCCCGGGTGCCAGGCACCCCCCAGGCCCACCATTCTCATACCAGGAGCATGGCGAGGGCGGCATGTGGAGCCCATTTGCTAAGGAAGGACAGGCCTGGAGCCCGGTGCCGGGCCTCCTCCTGATGTACCAGGGCAGTGGTCTGCAAACTCATCAGTCCACAGAGCCAAATACCAACAGCACAACGACTGAAATTTCCCTGGAGAGCCTCATTTTTTAAACTTCAACTTCTTCTAATGCCACTTCCTCAGAATAGACTCGCCCAGGCCGTGGTGTTTTGTGGAAGAGCCACACTCGAGCGGCCAAAGAGCCACATGCGGCTCTCGAGCTGCAGTTTGCCGACCACAGTAACAAGGGACCTGGACTGACAGAGCCGTTCACCAGTTCTGCGAAGGTATGTGACGGTGTCTGTTTTCAGGACAAAGGAGCCAGAGGCTGAAGAAGGCCTGCCTCGTCCTCCAGCGCACACCGTGGGGCGGAGCACCGGTGCCCGTGGCCTTCAGGGCGCAGCCAGCGACGCCAGCTCGGCACGAAGGAGCTCCATTCGCGTGCGGGCAGCCGGCGGGAGAGTCTGGTTTGGTGCAGGCTCTGCCAGCCACGCCTTTGCACAATCCCCTAGCATAGGGGTGTCGAACTCAATCAGAGAAGGGGCCAAAATCTAAAATCCAGCCTAAATCGCGGGCCGAATGGTTTACTGAGCAGTCATAAACTGACAATGTCATAAACTGACAGCGGAGTGCAGTGATGACAGCGCGGTGCGGGCCACATTGCAAGGCCTGGCGGGCTGGATTTGGCCCGCGGGCCTTGTGTTTGACACATGTGCCCTAGCAAGAGCGTGGACCTGCAGGAGGAGGGACCGTGGCCACGGCAGCTCTGAAGAGATGCTGGCGTCGGGGAATATTAGGGAATTGGATACAATCGATAGACCTTTCTAGAACAGCATCTCCGGGTGAACAATGTGCCTTCAGTGAAGGGGTCCTTGAGCTCCCGTCGGTGGCTCCCGGGGTCCTTCACCGGATGGAAAGCAGACCTGTCGCCTCTCTGGCACATGGTGGCAGCTTCTGTTCCTCAGGTAAGTCCACAAGGAAAGGACACGTCCTCGCAGGAGTATAGTGGCCCCACTTCGTGGACGGAGCCCGTGCTGGCCGTTTTGGGGGTGAAATCCAGCAGTCGGGGTGAACCTGGGCGTTGAGATCTGCCTTGTGCCTCCTGGAGAGGGTGTGACAGGCGTTTAAACCCTCAGCCCCCCCTGCCCCCCACCCGCCTTTGGAGAAAGGCCCTTCCGAGGGAGGGCTGCGTGCACCACAGCCAACAGGAAGCAAACATCTCAGCAGCGGGACCACATCCCGGCCCTCAGCCACAGGTCGTCCTGGAGGAGCGGGACAGGAGGAGAACGTGATCTAACACGTGTGTCACCGCGGCCGGCGATCTATTGCCCCGGCCTCCGCACAGCCGTCTCATTCATCCGGCCTCCTCAGCGACAGCTCTCCGCACATCAGCAGCCAGCACCATCCGTGCTCCTCGGGGATGAGCACGTTACACTGAGAATGAACACGCCAGGCTGGATGGACAGCCGGATGCCCAGTGCCCATGGAGATGCCCGGAGACCGCGCACCCGCTGGGCAGCGCCGGCCTCCCCGATGGGCCAGTCCGCCCCGCAGCGCCCAGGCAGGCTGCCCTGCGGGCCCAGGAGGGATGCCCACAGGCGCCCCCTCCGTTCTGTCCTGACATCAGGAGTGATGGTCCACGCACCCGGGCCGCCCACGGGGCCACGGGAGGGCGGGGTCCTGGCATTGTGCCAGGAGTGTGGGAAACCCCGTGGCCCGCGGTCACTGCGGGAAGCCGCAGGGAGACAGAGCCTCCAGGCCCTGCGGTCTGGAAGTGCTCAGGGTGGCGGATGGACCAGTCCCTCCACCCAGTGGAGCTGCTGGTGAGACCTGTGAGCGCCAGGACCCTGGGTGCACAGACAGCTGTGCTCACACCAACGCCGGCCTTGTGGGTTGCTCACCCTCTACCGCCCCTGCAGCACACAACTGCCACCCTGACACCCCTTCCTCCTTCAGCAAATGAGACCTGATCTTCTCCAAAGTTTCAGCCCTTTTATTCCTCTTTGCAGGCCCCCAGCACCTCACTCTGCAGCCACTGCCGAGACCTCCTCACCCACCTTTCTGCAGTCCCTCTCTTCCCTGCCCCACATCAGAAGACCCTGTGCACATGTTCTTTGTGGCCCTGGAGCTGAATCTTCAGGGTGGCTCGCTGGAAGTGGGATTGCTGAGCCCAAGAGCAAGCATGTCTGTAACTGGTGTGGCCAAGGTGACCCGGGGGCTGTGGTGTAGCAATGCCTGCCTGTTTCTGCAGCCTTATCAACACAGTGGGCAGTTTAATTCTGGATTTTTTGCCGAGTTAATTGATAAAAATCAGTATCACAATCTAGTTTACATTTGCATTCTTCCTATGAGTGAAGCTGCATGTCTCCCAATATTGAAAACCCATCTGTCTGTCTGTCTTTTCGTGGACTCTCTTTACAGGATCCCTGTCCATTTTTCTGTGGGTCTTTTTACATCTTTCTTTTTCTTTTTTTAAATATATTTTATTGATTTTTTACGGAGAAGAAGAGAGAGGGACAGAGAGTTAGAAACATCGATGGAGAGAATCGATCAGCTGCCTCCTGCACACCTCCTACTAGGGATGTGCCCGCAACCAAGGTACATGCCCTTGACTGGAATCAAACCTGGGACCTTTTTTTTAATATATATATATATATATATATATATATATATATATATATATATATATATAATATATATTTTATTGATTTTGTACAGAGAGGAAGGGAGAGAGATAGAGAGTTAGAAACATCGATGAGAGAGAGTCATCAATCAGCTGCCTCTTGTATACCCCCTACTGGGGATATGCCCGCAACCAAGGTACATGCCCTTGACCATAATCGAACCCGGGACCCTTCAGTCCCCAAGCCGACGCTCTCTCCATTGAGCCAAACCGGTTTCGGCGAACCTGGGACCTTTCAGTCCACAGGCCGACGCTCTCTCCACTGAGCCAAACCGGTTTCGGCTTTACATCTTTCTTTATTTTAGTGTGTTATATCTTAGAAAGCTTTCCATTTGTCATATTTAATCTCTCTGTCATTTTTCTGGGGGGGAGGGAGCTTTGCTTTCATCCGTTGCCCTGGGTTCCTCTGGAGGACGTTTTAAAAACATTTCACAAGAACTCCGCTCCGTGGTAACCCAGGGTCGGGTTGTAACAGTGAGCACGGCCTCCCCTTCGGTTCCTGGTTCTTGACGAGCTGCACTGATGTTTACAAGTTCCATCTTCCACAGTTGGACTCTAGGCTCCTCGTCTTCTGCTGGCTCCTGGTCTGGCTGAGGCTCTTTCCCTGGTGGGAGGATTCAGATTTTAACCTTGAACTGTCTGGTCCCGAGTGTCTTGCCTTTTGGGGCCACGTCTTTAAGCCAGCCCTGCAGCTTCTCAGTGCACTACGGGGGGCGCCGTGGGTTCAGTTAGGGTCCTCCCCCCAGTGTGTGGCCACCGTCTGATACTGGGGCCAGTCAGCCAACCGCAGCAGCATCTGCTCCCTCTCTGGCTCCTGCCAAGGCGGGAAGAGCTAGGTGGCTGAGTGCGGGTCTCTCTGTGGTTTCTGAGAAGCCTCCAGAAGCTTTCCAAAGGGGCCACTCCGGCCTGCATTCCCCCAGCTGCGCACAGCTTCCCTCCCCTCCACGGTCTCGCCGACACTTGCTGTTTGTTGACTTTGTGACAACAGCCATTGTGACTGGTGTGAGCTGGGAGCTCTCTGTAATCTTGATTTGTGTTCTCATGTTCAGCCAACTACCTTTTGTTTGATCAGACTTGACAGCAAAAGGGTCTTAGCTGTCTGGGATCAGAATGAAACTCCTTTGCTGGGACACGCATGGATTTGGGGTCAAAAGAAGAGTCCCATCAAAATGACCCTGGGCTTGCGCTGGACTAAGCCTGTGAGTGAGGCTGGGGCGCTCAGGGGGGAGGGCTGTGCTCTGAGCCCATGGGCCCCGTCATGGCGGCGGGCGGGGCACCGCATTGCCACCGCTTTGTCCCTGAGGCGCAGAGACACGCACTTCACACCCAGCGACTGGCTCCTTCTTACTGCAGGGACAGACAGTGTGACAGCAATCTCCGAGAGGGGCCATCTCTGAGCTCCGTGTGCATCACGGGTCACCTGATCTCCGATTACTAAGGTGACACTGAGGACAATTTTATGGCAAATTGAGTCCCAAATTGCAGCCCCCGGAGGGCCCGCGTTAATAACGGTCTGTGGCCGTGCAGCGGGGGCCCGGGCTCAGGTTGTGCTGCAATCAGACGCGGCTGCTAATGTGCCATTTCAGTGAGGCCGAGAGGAAGGCGTGATTAAGACACAGGCCCTGATCGTCTCCTTTCAAAAGCTGGACGCCCATCACGGGGACGCCCTGGACGGCGGAATAATGACGACAGACTGACTTTTGCAGGCGGCGGGACTTGCCTGTAGCTGAGTTAAAAAGCAGGACCTGCGATGAGGGCACTGGAATTCCTTTCCCCCCCCTTTTCTTTTCCAGAGCATCAGCCCCTCTGAGTGTTTCCTCTCCCCTGTAGGCGTTGTCCTTCTTAGCTGGGAGAAGCCAGTCCTCTGGGGAAGCGTGGCAGTCATTCCAAGCACAGGCTGTAAGGGAGCCAGCACCCGCGGTGGCAGGCTGGCTGGGAGGGCAGCAGGGTCTGGCAGCACCTGGGCGTGGCAGTATGCCGAGTGTCGTGCGATGCCTGCTGGTGAGGCAGGTCGTGGGCTCCCACCTTTGGAGAATCCACTGCAGAGACCAGATATCGACATCCACGTCCACGTGGCTGAACATGCATTTGCAATCACGCATGTGAAATGAAAATAAGGATTAGATAAGAAATTTATTTGCCCGTGAAGAAGCCTTCCTTGGAGATCTGGGTAGTTTTCTCCTACGTTAAATAATGGACAGTTACTGGGTTCTTAGGAGATTTGTGATAAATCAATCACATTTCAGAGACACGTGAAAAGCCTGCTCGGGGCTTCCCTCTGGGTGTGTACTTCCTATACGTAAAGGACACGTGTCTGACTAATCCGAAGGACTGTCATCCACCTCTCTGCTCCTCTGCTTCTCTGTAAAGACCTCAGATTCCCAGGTGTGTGACGACCGAGCCCATTCACCATTGACAATGTGTCTGTCCTCTGCAGAGTCCTGAGCTAGGTGTTGCAGGGAACAGCCCAGAGCTCACTATCTAATAGTGAAGACTCATCTGAGCCCGTCTCCTGGTGCTCAATACAAGGGATGGGTCTTTTTCATATATATATATATATATATATATATATATATATATATATATATATATATATTATTTACAGAGAGGAAGGGAGAGAGATAGGGAGCTAGAAACATCGATGAGAGAGAGACATCGACCAGCTGCCTCCTGCACACCCCCTACCAGGGATGTGCCTACAACCAATGTACATGCCCCAAACCGGAATCGAACCTGGAACCCTTCAGTCCGCAGGCTGACGCTCTATCCACTGAGCCAAACCGGTTTTGGCAAGGGATGGGTCTTGAGAGACTCTCCGTCACTTAACTCCCAGGAGATAGAGAGCATTGACTTTCAAGAGAGAGGATTTGGGAAAATGAGGAAATTAATTAAATGGGCGGAATTGTGTCCCCTCTCCCAGCTTCATATGTTGGAGTCCTAACCCCCTCCAGGACCTCAGACTATGACTCTGGTTTGGGAAGAGCCTTACCAGAGGTGACTGAGTTAGGGTGGGCCCTAATGTGACCTGACTGGTGTACTGACAACAAGAGGAAATTCAGACACAGGAAGCACCAGGGACACGCGTCCACAGAGAAAAAGACCATTTGAAGAGGCAGCAAGAAGGTGGCCATCTGCAAACCAAGGAGAGGCCTCGGGGAAACCAACCCCGCCGACACCCTGACCTTGGACTTCCAGCCTCCGAACTGTGAGAGCATACATTTCTGTGTGTAAGATGCCCAGTCTGTGGTATTTTGTTATTGCATCCCTAGCAAACGAATATGTTTTAATCTTACTCCTATTGGGGTTTTTTTTTTTAGAAACAATCTCAGTATTCCAGAAAAGTTCCAGTATAGGACAAAATATTGTTTCTCTGAACTATTCGAGATTAAGTGGCTGACATGCCAGAAAGTTCCTGAGAGGGTTTTTTTTCTTCTTCTTTTTTTTTAATTTAATCTAATTTTATTTCCCATCACCATGTATCCCTCTATGTCCTCGTCCATCTCTACCCACTGCTCTCTGCCACCACCCACCCCAGTCACCACACTGTTGTCCATGTTCATCAGTTCTCTTTATTTTTTTTCTCAATTACTCCCCCTTCACCCCTCTGCCACCACCAGAGCTGTTTGCCTGCTTTCTGTCTATGAGTCTGTCTCTATTTTGTTGGGTAGTTCAGTTCATGAAATCCCACATATGAGTGAAACCATGTGGACCTTGTCTTTCTCTGACAGGCTTATGTAACGAAGCACAATGTTCTCCAGGTCCAGCCATGCTGTGCAAAGGTAAGGTTTCCTCCCTTTTCATGGCTGAGTCGTGTTCCATTGTGTAGAGGTACCACGGCTGTTTCATCCCCTCCTCTGCTGATGGGCACTGCGCTTACACATAACCATGGAGTGAACATGGGGTGCATGCATTCATGTTCTCGGTTTCTTCAGCTAAATTCCCAGAAATGGAACTCCTGGGTCATTCGGTTTAATGCTTTGAGGCTGCATGCTAGGGTTCCCGCCAGCAGAGGCGAGGGCTCCCTTCCCCCACATTCTTGCCAGCGCCTGCTGCTTGTGATTTATTGACGATGGCCACTCTGATCGGCGTGAGCTAATACCTCCTGGTGGCTCTAGCACAGTGGTTCCCAGCCTTTTTTTGGCCACGCCCCGCCTAAAGCATCTCTGAATCCTGTGACTTCTAATTCTTAGGATTCAAAAAGTGAGCTCCTGTTCACACGGAGAAAGCCTAACAGGCCATGAACTTGGTCTAAACCAGCTTCCACAGAACATGGCGTCCATGAGAGAGAGAAATGAAAGAATGAAAGGACAGCTGCAGTCCTAAAGAAGAAATCACTGAGAAATTGTTAAAAATAATACCGTGTTTCCCCGAAAATAAGACATCCTCCGAAAATAAGACCTAGCGCAACTTTGGGAGAAAAAATTAATATAAGACACTGTCTTATTTTCGGGGAAACAGTAATAATAATATGAAGTGATATGAGAAAATAGCAAATAAAATTTCAAAACGTAATAGAAAACTGAAATGTATAAATATGTCAATATATATTTATATACTATATATGAAACCCACAGGACCATAAGAAATACAAAACATTTACTGTTAATAACTCCTTCTTGAATTGCCCCCCTTACACATCAAATTGCCCCCCTTACACATCAAATTGCCCTTTTGTGGGCGTGTGCCCACGCTGGGAGCCACAGCTTTGGCATCTCTCTGATGATCAGTGAAGTTGAGCATCTTTTCATGTCCATTAGCCATTCATGTGTCCTCTTGGGAGAAGTCTATTTGGGTCTTTAGCCCATTTTTAAATTGGATTGTTTGTTGTTTTGGTGTTGAGTTTTATAAAATCTTTATAATTTTTGGATATCAACCCCTTATCAGATACATCATCGGCAAATATGTCCTCCCATTCAGTGGGCTGTCTTTTCATTTTGTTGGTGGTTTCCTTTGCTGTGCAAAAACTGTGGGTGGATATAGTCCCTTTTGTTTGTTTTGCTTTTGTTTCCCTTGCAGGAAGAGATATATAAAAAAGGAAACATTGCTACAAGAAATGTCGGAGATTTTACTGCCTATGTTTTCGTCTAGGAATTTTCCCCTCTAACGTTTGAAGTCTTTAATCCATTTCGAGTTTATTCTTCTGCATGGTGTGAGGTGACCTAGTTCAGTTTCTTTGCATGTGCCGGTCCAGTTTTCCCAACACCGCTTACTGAATAGCCTGTCTTTGCAGGTCTTTCCTCCTTTGTCAAATGCTAGTTGACTGTAAAGGCGTGACGGTAGTTCTGGGCTCTCGATCCTGTTCCGTTGATCTCTGTGTCTGTTGTATGCCAGTACCATGCTGTTTTGATTACTGGGGTCATGTGCACGAAGGCCTGGGAGTTGTCTGTAAAGGAGGCAAAGATTGTGAGTGAGTTGGGTGATTAGCATCTTAGGAAAACAAAGGGTTAGTGGAAGCTCCTCCTGAAAAGAGGAAATGCAGGCGTCCCCGGGGGACGTGTGATGTGGGGGAAAGGAGACTTCTGTGCCCGTCCTCCCAGGAGCTGTGTGACCTGGAGAAACCACCTCCACACACGCTGACAGGGACTGAGTAACTCTGAGTGGGCTTCCACACAGCCCTGTCCTCCTATGTCTGAGTGGCACTTTTTCCACTGTGAGATGCAGGCCAAGCTATTCGGTCCTGCCCACCGGTGCTCAGGGCCTGGGCCAGCCGCTGGCCCTGGGCTTCCAACGAGTTCTTCAATGGCGTCCGGCCCCAGCACCTCCTGTGGGCTCCTGCCCTCCAGCCCAGCCACGCCCAGGCCCTGTCTCCCATGTCCCCTGTTTACCCTGCTTCTGTGTCATGCCCTTCACCCTCTCCCCGATGCCCCGGGAGCACTCTGCTCCGTCCCCTTCTCCCGATGCCCTGGGAGCATTCTGCTCCATCCCCTTCTCCCCTATGCCCCGGGAGCACTCTGCTCCGTCCCCTTCTCCCCGATGATGCCCCGGGAGCACTCTGCTCAGTCCCCTTCTCCCTGATGATGCCCCGGGAGCACTCTGCTCCATCCCCTTCTCCCCGATGATGCCCCGGGAGCACTCTGCTCCATCCCCTGACCTTTGAGGCCTTTCGTCCCGGGCCCTTTCAGACACCTGTTCATCCCCCTGAAAACCGATCACAGCGAATAAGTGCTTCCTGGTTCATCTTTCTCTCCACAAAGCCCCAGGTCCGGTCTCTTCCTCTGTGGCCTCGGCTGCTGACGCCATCCCCGGCTCACGGTGGGTCCTCGCTGGCTAACTGCCTGAGGACATGGAGGCGCTGTGGAGGGGAGGCCCCAGGCCAGCGGGGAGAGAGAAGAGCACGGGCCTCGCTGTCTCAGGGAGAGAATCCGTACTGTGCTGTGTGAGCCGGGGGACCGGGGAGCTCACAGGAGGGCATCTCTCCAGGCTGCCAAGCCTGCCCCCCAGCGGGGCCACCATGCCCTGGGGCTGCCCACGGGCCTGGCAGGGGCGACCTGGCAGATGGGTTTGCTGGGCTGTGAGCGCCATGAGGTCCGGGCCGTGTCTGCCTGGCTCACTGAGGTCTTCTCGGGTCCCATGCAGTGGACATACCGTGGTGGCAGGAAATGTGTGTGCACTGACGCATGACAGCCACCAGACCGCTGCCCAGGCTCCTCAAGGCCTCCCCGCCTGCCCCTGTCCCCGTGGCGCCTCCTGTCCCTGGTGTGAGCTCACCCTCACCTCTGGATGGTGCGGGGGCTAAAGGCAGCCCTCAGATGGGCACCTGGGTGACACGCCCTCACCTGCGCCGCCTCTCGCTGCCCCCGGGGGCATGCCGGGTGGAACGGCTGGCCTGGCAGGTGCCCTGGGACCTACTTATGCTCCTGTGGGCGCCCCGTTCCCTGTAGAAGTCCTGGGGATCAATACGGACCTTGGAGACCCTCTGCCATGGGCGGAGACTGACTTGGGGCGGCGGTACAGCCGGGGTCCTCGGGAAGGAACAGGGAATGTGTGTGGAGGGCTGGGCCGGGCTTGCCTGTGGGGTGAGGCAGGCACTGCCCTGCTGCGGGGTGGGAGGGGGGGACTCAGGGGGCCGCAAAGGACCTCCGTCAGTGGGTCCCGCCTCTTGTCTGTCCAGTGACAGAGTGTGCTCCTTGCGGGACAGACAGCCCCTCCTCGCGGGCCCTGAGCCAGAACGTCCGCCAGCATTCCCGTGGCGGCGGCTCAGCTGCCTGGGGCGGAGGGAGGGTGACGGGGGTGCTGGGCCCGTTTGAGCTCCTCAGAGCCGAGTAGCCCGGTGACCCAGGTGCCCGCTCAGCCCTGGCTGCACCCCGCCCTCCTGCTAACGGCGGCCGGGGCGCAGGCAGAGCGGGACGGGCCCTGCTTGGGGGGCCCGTGGGGGCCGTGGGCTCGGGGACACCTTGCTTGTCACCGCCTGTCCCCGCTGCCTTGGCCGCTGCCTCCAATCCCACAGCCCCGTGGGCATAGCCGTGGCTGAAGCTGGACCGGCTCCCAGGGCCACGGGAGGCCTGTTACTGCAGTGGACAGTGTGGACAATGTGGACGGTGTGGACAGTGTGGACAGCGGACGGGCCACGCTCGGCAGGGAAGCGGCTCCCAGGCTTCGTCCTCTGTGATAGTTCCTTCAGCCGGGACTCTCTCGGCACTGGCCAGAGTGGAAAGGAAGGGGCTGGTGTACAGCGTTTCATTGCCATGCAACTGGCCACCCAGGGAAGGGGGACAGTTTAAGGCCCAGGCCAGGAGCAGAGGGTGGATGGTGCCTCCATGGGGCCTGTTCCCTGTGGCTGTCCACTGGGCGGGGGGGGGCAGTGTGGGAGGCCGGGGGGGCTGTGTGACGGGCGGAGGGAGTGGGCTCTGGGGTGACGGGCGGGGGGAGTGGGCTCGGGTGGCCCAGAGGGAGCAGCTTCCACTGGGCTTGTCCGGGCCGGGATTTGTAGGGCACGTGCGTGTGTGTGTGTCTGTAAAATAATAGGAACAGTTCTCCCCGGAGTGAGACTTAAAGGTCATCTTTATTTCCTATTTCCAGCTTTTCAAAGTCCAGTTGAAAGGGAGAAATGCCTTTTTCTCGTCTGGCCCCAGGGGGCGGGGGGGGAAGGGGAGGAGGGAGGTGGGCAGAAAACCTTTATTTTGAGTTTTCTCCTGATCGTGGGCAGCTGAAGCCACGCTCGTGCCTGGGCGGACGGGGGAGGACAGTGGCTGAGCGAGGGCACTGGGTGATTGTCGCGGGGGGGGGGGGGGGGGGGAAGGAGGAGCAGCAGCGCTCTGCCCAGCACCCATGTGCCCAGGGCAGCAGCTGCGTCCCCCAGGGCATCTGGGTGCCCTCTCTCACGAAGCCTGGCCTTATCCTCCAGCTCGGAAGAGCCCGGGCCAGGCTGGGAGGCCCCCGGAGGGCGCTGGGGAGGGGCGTGGGGGCTCCATGGGGGGCAGTTCCCATGGGGGCGAGGCTTGCAGGGCCCTCGGCAGACTGTTCTGCAGGGGAGGCCTGGCCGGGCCTGAGAGGGGAGGGGACCGGTTGGGGGCTGTGGGGAGCAGCCTGCCCCTACACGGAGGGGAGGTAGGGGAGGTGTTTGCCTGCTCATCCCGGGGTTTCAGGTGCCGGTCCTGCCAGCAGCACGGGGTTCTTGAGGCCCAGAGTCTGTCTCCTCGTCCCCGGCCGGCTGCAGGGCCTGGGTCCGAGCGAGGGCTGCTGCAGCTTGTCCAGCGGTGGCTTTAGGATGTCGGCGAGGAATCCGAGACAGAGCAATGCTTCTGGAGGCAGAGGCTGGGCTGGCCGTGCTGTGTGTGCAGTAAGCCAAGGGCGTGGCTGCACCCATGTGGGCACAGTGCCCGGCTCCCCTGGGCACTGGGACTCCAGCGCCGCTGGGCATCGGCAGGCGCAGAGCCGCAGCCTCTGTGACGGGACCTGCAGTCCCTCCTGTTCCGTCCTTCTCCACTGTCAGGCAGTCCGTCCGTCCGTCCATCCGTCCGTCCGTCCGTCAGTCAGGCGTTCATTCAGCGGACCGTCCAGGCTTGTTCCCGAGGCTGGCCCTCTAGACCAGTGTTTCCCAAACTTTTGACATATGTGTACCCCTTCTATAATTTTCCTAACGCTGAGTACCCCTAGTTCTCATGAGAACATAGAATTAGGCGCAGCTAAGCACGGTGCAGTGCATATCCCACCAAACTCCGGTGCAACAGGTACCCCCACCAAACTCTTCCTGGGGGTACGCTTACCACACTTTGGGAAACATGCTCTAGAGCAGGGGTCGGCAACCTTTAAGACATAAAGAGCCACTTGGACCCGCTTTCGAAGGAAAAAAAAAAACCTCGGAGCCGCAAAACCATTGCGACATAAGTGATACAGCTCCCCGCCCCGCCTGCTATCTGCCCTCTAGTGTCGGACCTGCTGGGGGCCGCAGCAAAGGTTCAAAAGAGCCGCATGCGCTCCGGAGCCGCAGGTTGCCGACCCCTGCTCTAGAGGGACAAGCACCGTGGGTGCAGGGGCACCCAGCACCAAGAGGGGGCGCTGAGCCCAGTGCTGTGCATACACACACGTGTGTCCTAGCAGCAGCCCAGCCAGGGCCAAAGGTGACCAGACGTCCCGCTTTTGGGGGGACAGTCCCGATTTTTAAAAGTATATTTTATTTGATTTTAACAGAGAGGAAGAGAAAGGGAACAGAGAGTTAGAAACATCGATGAGAGAGAATCATCGATCAGCTGCCTCTTGCACATCCCCTATTGGGGATGTGCCCGCAACCAAGGTGCATGCCCTTGACCGAATCAAAACTGGGACCTTTCAGTCCGCAGACCGACGCTCTATCCACCGAGCCAAACGGTCTCGGCGACAGTCCCGATTTTAACAATTTGTCCCACATCCCGTGGTGTTTCAAAAAAGTCCCGCTTTTTGGAAGGAATCTTTTAAATCGTTTGGACTTTTTTTAAACGCCGCGGGACATGGGACAAATTGTTAAAAATAGGGACTGTCCGGCCAAAAGCAGGATGTCTGGTCACCTTAAGCTAAGCACCTCCTCACCAGGAGCCGGGACGGTCGGCTGCGCGGGGGACAGAGTCACCCGCTGCGTCTCTGCCCTCTGCGTGCCGGGGACCGCGGGGGAGAGTGCCCGTGGGCGGTGCCCACGCCTTCCGGAGGCAGCAGACAGGGTGGAAAGGGTGAAAGACAAAAATAACACTGACGGCCACTTTGAGAGCCTCGTGGTTTAAGGACAAGTGCCTATCGGGTCATATGTGGTGCACAGCGTTTCCGGAAGGGAAGAGCGAGGTGCTGGAGCGTGGCCAGGGCAGGCGGGGCCTCTCTGCTCTTCTTAGGAGGATATTCTTTCTAGAAAACCCTGTGCTTCTGCTGCGGTGGCTCAAAGGCAGCCGGGAGGGTCCTGTGTAGGATGCGGGGGAAGGAAGGAGGGGAGCCCGAGGCACGCGTGTCCAGCCCAGCCCCGCGGGGGGTTGGGGGGGGGGGGGGGGAGAGAGGCAGGCAGGGCCAGGCTAGGAGGAGGGTGTGTGGCTCTGAGGCTGCTGTGCTCCCTGGGCTGTGAGCTCAGGTGGCGGACGTGGTGCCAGCTCCTTGGGAAGTGCCTGGTGCCGTGGAGTGGTGGAGCGTGTCCAGGAGGCAGCGAGGGAGGCCTCTCTCCCGTCTCTGATGTGCTGTCGCTCTCCCACCTGCACCAGTGGCAGCTGAGACCAGCGCCGAGGTGACAGGGCTATGGGCATGGGCCCCGAGCGCCGCCTCTGCTCCGGGGGACCCTGAGACAGTGGATGAGGGTGTGCCTCCAGGCCAACAAGGAGGTCACCACAGCGGAGCCCTGGCCGGTGGCTCAGGTTGGAGTGTGGTCTGTGCACCAAGAAGGTTGCAGGTTTGATTCCTGGTCACAACACATCCCTAGTCGGGGCATGTAAGGGAGGCAAGTGATCAGTGTTTCTCACTCATGTTTCTCTCTTCCCCCTCTCTTCCTGCTCCCCCTCTCCCCTCCTCAAATCAATAAACATTTCCTGGGGTAAGGATATATATATATATATATATATATATATATATATATATATATATATATATATATATATACATAGAGGCCCAGTGCATGAAATTTCTCAGCCCAGCCTGGACCCTCTCCAATCCAGGACCCCTCGGAGGATGTCCGACTGCTGATTTCGGCCTGATCCTTGGACATCCCTCTCACAATCCAGGACCACTGGCTCCTAACTGCTCACCTGCCTGCCTGCCTGATCACCCCCTAACTGCCCCCCCTGCCCAGCCTGATAACCCCTATCTGCCTCTGCCTGCCAGCCTGATCACCCCTAACTGTCATTCCCCCCACCACCACCAGCCTGGTCACCCCTTAGTGTCCCCTCTGCCAGCCTGGTCACCCTACTATCGCCCCTGCCAGCCTGGTTGCTCCGAACTGCCCCCCGCCCCACCGGCCTGATTGCTTCTCACTGCCCCCCTCTGCTAGACTGGTCATCCCTCAGTGCCCTCCTCTGCTGGCCCAACTGCCCTCCCCATCAACCCCCCCCCCCCACACACACACAGAAAGAGACATCAGATAAGGAGGAAGTCATGACTCAGCAGAATAAAAGTGAACATTTAATGCCACCATCATTCGATCTTTTTAACACCAGGATCTCTTTTGACAACACGGTGCACCTCATATGCCACGGACAACGTTTTCACACGGAAACGGCAGCAGCTCCTGGCTCGTGTCCCTGGTCTCCCGTGCCAGTCTCCCGTTCTGACTTTAACAAATGAACTTTATTAAAAATTTTTAACAGCAAACACTTGTAAGCTAAGAACGCAATGTTCAAAAACGGCACCAATCTTTGATCCAGTTCGACAGTGAATCTCCAACAATGACATTAAATACAACCATTGACGTTGCCAACAGGATTCCATGGACGTGGTGAGCTTTCTGTTGCAGACACGATAAATGGCACTTGGGCAGGCCTCGCCGCCAGTGTCCGGCAGGCCCGTGGCTACGCGAAGCATGTTTATGTACACACACACACACACACACACACACAGTGACAGAGCAGGAGCCACAGAGGCCCTTCAGCACAACGCCCCTGCTTTACAGACTAGAAGGTTCCAGGGAAGTCAGGCCATCCCCCAGAGCCACAGGACTAGCGTCCGAACCGGGTCCGAACCGGGCTCCTGTCCTGCGCTCCTCCCACACCGCAGACCCTTCTGCACACATGCACCCGCCCGCCCCATGCACACGCCAGCGCCTCCGTGTGGTGCGTCTCCGCGCACACACACCTCGTGGGAGGAGCCCGAGACGCGGGCTCAGCCGGGTCCGCCCGGAGCCCCGTGCTGGGCACCTGCTGACTTCCTGCTTCGTCTCTGACCGGGGCCCCCGGCTCCCGCCACCGCAGCTCTCCCTTCTCCAAAGCTCATTACCCACCTGTTACCCGCTTTCTCGTCACACGGCCCCAGGGGCAGCTCTGAGACCCCACCCTGCTTGGGGAGCCTGAGGCCCCGCACAGCCAGGCCGTGTCTCACCCCAGCGCTGCTCCCTCCTGCCACCCGCCCCTGCAGTGAGCCCGGCCCAGCCCTCCGCCCCGGCCCGGGAGGGGCCCAGACCCCGCACGCTCTTCGGTTGGTAAGCCTCCCTCCGGGAGAAGGCGGCCGGAAGGTAAGGCGCTCTCGTTGCTCTCCCACCCCCTCCGAGCACCAGGAGGCTCTCAGGGGACACAGGACCCTAACTCTGTCTGCCACTGCTTTCCAGATCGCAGCTTCGAACCAGCCGGTCCTCTCCCCGCCTGGCCCACGAGGCAGATGTCCAAGCCGCTTAGCGTCCAACTCAGAATGAAGGTACCTCTTCCTCACTGGCTCTCACACAGGAGCAGCTCAGCCTCGAGCTGAGCACGTGCTGGTGGCACTGAGCCCTCACCCTGTTCCCCTGGCTTAGTTATTTCTCCTTCCTCCCCTGGCCCCTCACTTGCCAGAGGGTGGGGACAGCCTCGGCGGGCCCACCACAGGCACACGGACGCGGAGGCACAAATAAGTGTGTGAAACAGAGATGCTCCAGAGCCACATCCTGACGTACAGTACAAGTAGCTACAGCCGCCTCCATCGAGGTGACGATGGGGGTCAGTTAGCAGAATGGGGGACTCAAAAACGAGCCTTTTTCACTGTGAAGGTCATTTCTCCAATCCAGGTCCCCTTGAGGGATGTCCGACTGCTGATTTCCGACGTGACGGCTCTGCGTGGGGGGTGGTGGCTACCTACAAGGAAGGCTTGGCCGCCTCCAGCCGCCCGTGGTGCCCCCACCGTGACACGCCCTGGTTCTGAGCCCGGCCACCCAAAGGCGGGGAATGTGTTTGTTTAGAGGTGGATTCAACCGGCGTCTTGAGATCTTCAAAGAACTTTTTGTGGAGAAGATGCGTTTGAATGGGGAAGCACGTCCCCTGGATTGGAGCCGTGTTTTTATCTGGAAACAATAAGCAGTTTATAATAGAAAAAATGTGTGTTTGTCAGGAAGACCGCTGAGCGACGCAACTTAGGGGTTTTTATGGATGCTGACGGATTTGCTGGAGGAGGAGGAGGGAGAGAGATGACAATGCAAAGGAACTGCTTCCACCTTCGGCGCTGCCCACCTCCCACGCCAGGCCCTTCCCCGCCCTGGCAGCGCATCCTGTGCTGCCCCACCGCCCGGAGGAGAGCGGGCAGGGCCGGCCTGGCAGACGGGGCTCCGGGCGGCTTGCTGAGATGCACCTCCGCCGTGGGCAGCTCCAGGGACGGGGCAGACAGTTTATCCAGCACCGGCTGGCCGTGGACAGAACTCCCCACGCGTTTCTTCTGGCCCAGTTTCCAGACCTAAAGCACGGGGCCTTTCACAGTGAGGAACCCCTCCGGACGTGCTCAAGGAGGGGCAGTGCCCAGCGGGAAGAGCAGCCGGCAAATCCACGGGCCGTCCGGTCTCAGCGGGAGGAGAGCTCCTCGGCCACGTCTCTCACGGGATTGAACAAGGGCTGAAGAGCATCCGCTCCTCGGTCTTTGGGAAGCAAGGGGTCAGGGGGCCAGGACAGACAGCCGCCCCGGCCGACTGCCGCCTCACCTGGAACCCGGAGAAACGTGATGGTGGCCCGGCCGGATCAGCATGGGAACTGAAGCCCAAAGGAGCGCTCCTCACTCAGCGTGACCGAGCCGGAGCCAGCACAGGTGCCCCGTGTCCGCCCCGGAGCCGCCGTCCTGCGTGGTGTGGGCACGGGGGCTGGGCCGCCCACCGGGAGCACAGCCTTCGGCTCCAGCTGACATGTTCCTGCCTCTGGGCCCCACACCGGGCTGTGCCTGGTCCCCGCCCGCCTGCCAGCACGGGGCCGACCCGGCCTTCACACCAGGCCCTGCGCCAGGAACAGCCGCCGAGATGACGACAACCAGGCCCATCCGACGGGGAGGAGGCCAAAGGGGGCGGCAGCTTCCCCGGGAACCGGGGGCACTGAGGGCCCCGATCAGACACCCACTCGAAGGCGGGGACAGACTTCCCGGGGAGAGTGACATCGCCCACCGCACCGCACGCCATCGCGGGGCGCATGGCCTCATCCCCGGCGGCAGCATCGCTCCCGCTCGGGGGCCCGGGCTGGTCCTGCTGCTCCTGCTTCCTCTTCACCCTGAACCGTGGGGGCGGGGCAGTCTTCAGGCACGGAATCCAAGCTCTGCCTCTGAGCGCTCATTCAAGTCCACATGTCCGGTCCCGTCTGTGCTCATAGGTGTGATGGGAACCGCTCGGGCGCCCAGGCGGGGACAGGCCGGCCTTCCGGGGAGGGGCTGTGGGCCCCGGGGGACCGGGGCCGTCTGTGTCTGAGCAGCAGTCAGGACAGGATGTGTGTGCGGCCCCCAGTCCCTTCTTGCTCTCAAGCGGGAGGTGCCGAACCTGTTTCCGACCATTGCATGTTTATCACATCCCCTGTGGGCCACACACAAGTATCAACCTAAAACTCAGCCCATTCTGCTCGGTCCTATGTGTAACTCACTCACCCCTCCTGCTCCGCAGGGCCAGGCCACATGACCCCCATGGCGTACGGCCCGCAGGTGGCCGTTCCCCACCCCGTGAGTCCACGCCCGGAGGCCTCGGGGGTCGGCGGAACCCCTGCTGCAGTCCACGCACGATCCTCCAGCCCAGAAGGACGGCTCCGGTGTTGGCTCAGGCTCCCAGTCCAGAGTCTTTGGGATGAAAATGCAAAGTGCTACAGGGTCCTGACCACCCGGGCGATCGGTAACGGAACCTGAGTGCGCGGGAGGGGCGTGGAGGGACGCCACGGACCGGCCCCTGCCCCCGGGGACCCGCGGGCCTTGGAGACACTGAGCCCTCGCTCCTCTCCAGCTCGGCGCCCCCGGGCCCCCGGCCGCGGCCACCGCCTGGGTCTCCACCAGGAGCCGTGAGAGACGGTTAACATTTATTCGCGAGCAACACCGACGAGGAAACGGCTCTACACACACGGTCACTCAGAAACAGCCAGGAACCAGGTGCAGCGAGCGGGGCAGTGCAGGGCGGCTTGCTCATTCTGCTGTTTGCATCTCGACCAGCACCGTCTGCGCACACGGGGGAGACGGGACGTTCGGGTGACGGGAGATTAGAAGGCACTTAATCAGTCCTCTGGGCAACGATCCGGCGGCCTCTCGGCTCTCCAACAGCGGCCCACGCCCGCCTGCTTCCTCGCCACACCAGGCCCAGGGGAGGTCTCCTTTACCAGCGGTTCTTGTGGACAGACCCACAGATCCAGGTTCCAGAAAGTTCCTCAAAGTGCTTTTTCAGTCTCACGGGGCTTCCTCTTCCCTTGGCCTCCCGCCGCTCTCTCCTCGCACACGTGTCCGGCGTTGGCACCTCTCCTACGGGAACCCACCGCTCAGCGTCACTCAGACCTGCCTCCGACCTTCATCCTTCCGTGGTCTCGGCACCGCCTGCACGGGCCTGGAGCGGGGGCCTGGCTGTGGTCCCGGGGTGCCTGGCTGTGGGTCCCGGGGGGGCCTGGCTGTGGTCCTGGGGGGCCTGGCTGTGGTCCTGGGGGGCCTGGCTGTGGTCCTGGGGGGCCTGGCTGTGGTCCTGGGGGGCCTGGCTGTGGGTCCAGGGGGCCGGCTGTGGTCCCGGGGGGGCCTGGCTGTGGGTCCTGGGAGCCTGGAGCGGGGGCCTGGCTGTGGTCCCAGGGGGCCTGGCTGTGGGTCCAGGGGCCTAGCTATGGTCCCGGGGGCCTCGCTGTGGGTCCGGGGGCCTGGCTGTGGTCCCATGGGCCTGGCTGTGGGTCCCAGGGGGCCTGGCTGCGGGTCTAGGGCCTGGCTGTGGGTCCTGGGGGGCCTGGCTGTGGGCCCGGGGGGCCTGGCTACGGGCCTTGGGGGCCTGGCTGTGGTCTCGGGGGTCTGGCTGTGGTCCCATGGGCCTGGCTGTGGGTCCGGGGGCCTGGCTGTGGTCTCGGGGGCCTGGCTGTGGGTCCGGGGGCCTGGCTGTGTTCTCAGGGGCCTGGCTGTGGGTCCGGGGGCCTGGCTGCGGGTCCGGGGAGCCTGGAGCGGGGACCTGGCTGCAGGTCTGGCTGCGGGCTGGGGCCGGGGCCGGGCGGCGGTGTTGGTTCACCGGCGCCGGGAGGTGATGTCGAAGCAGGTGATCATCATGAGGTGGGCCTTGCAGAAGTTGACACGGCTCTCCAGCCGCTCAGTCACGCACTCCAGAGCCTCCAGGTGCTCCAGGGAATCCAGCTCCCACACCTGCTCCAGGTCGACTGCGGGGAGAGAGGGAGGCGGGTTGGACCAGGCTCCGCGGCCTGGCCAGAGCTCTGCCCATCACCCAGAGCCCGCCTCGCCTGCCACTGCCCCCCAGCCAGTGAGAAGGGCTCTGGCCCTCGCTGCTTCCCCCACCACCATCTACCCCATCCTCCCTCAGCCCATGTGCCGCTGTGCTTCCCCTCCGGGCAGGGCGAGGGGTGGCGTGTGCAGGGGGAGGCGCAGGGCTGGGGGCCACGGGAAGGAGCTGTCAGGGCAGAGGCCTTTGCCCTGCACGCTGTCTTCCCCCATCGGGTCCCCAATCGGCGCAGCCGTTCGGGACCAGATTGGGCTTTGTTTGTGGCAAAGGGAACGGTGAGGACCAGGGAGCCCGGCGCTCACAGACAGACTTGCTCTAGGCGGCCACCCATCCCGGCTTCCACCGAGTGAAAACCGCTGCGTGTGCCTGTGCTCGCTACATGCTCGCCTCGCCTCTGCACAGCCTGCAGCCTCCCCAGGACCGGCTCTCCCCTGCGGAGCCCGGGAATCCCTGCCGGTTTCCGGCTAGATGCCACGTGCTTCCGTGGCCGGGAGCAGGAGGGAACCTCACTGCAGGGGCTCCGGGCTGAGACCAGAGCTGTCACCTTGCAAGAGCGATGCTCGCAGCCCTCCCGCTGCCCACGCCCCACCCTCTACGCGTGCCCATCTCCGTGGGATGGGCACCGAGGCCCTGGGATTCGGACACAGACACCAGCCACCCCGGCTACAGGGAGGTCACACAGGCTCGTTCTGGAGGCCAGAGGCCGGTGCCGGGAGGAGCTGAACTCTGCTGCTGTGATGGTCTCGTCCGCGGCCCCGGCCTTACACTCGCTGAGCCACTGGTCCGGGTCCAGCATCAGGTGCTGCTTGGTCGCCTCCAGCTCCTGCATCAGCCACTCGTACTTGGCCCGGACCTCGGCGATCCTCTGCTGGCGGCGCTCCAGGGTCCTCAGCTTCGCGTTGAAGCCCACGCCCTCCTGGGGAGGTGGCGGGGAGAGGTGAGAAGTGGGGGGGGGAGGCGGGAGGCGACGGGGAGAGGAGGGGGGAGAGGCGGGAGATGGGAGAGGAGGAAGGTGGGGGGAAAGGGAGGAGGTGAGGGGGGAGAGGCGGGAAGTGGGGGGAGCGGAGGGAGGTGATGGGGAGGTAGGGGAAGGGGGAGGTGAGGGGGGAGGTGAGAAGTGGGGGGACAGGCGGGAGGCGAGGGGGAGAGGAGGGGGGAGAGGCGGGAGATGGGAGAGGAGGAAGGTGGGGGGAAAGGGAGGAGGTGAGGGGGGAGAGGCGGGAGGTGGGGGGAGAAGCGGGAAGTGGGGGGAGCGGAGGGAGAAGATGGGGAGGTAGGGGAAGGGGGAGGTGAGGGGGGAGGCGAGAGAAGAGGGGGGAAGTGGGGAGAGAGGCGGGAGGTGGGAGAGGAGGAAGGTGGGGGAAAGGGAGGAGGCGAGGGAGGAGAGGCGGGAGGTGAGGGGGAGATGGGAGAAGGGGGAGGTGAGGGGGGAGGTGAAAAGTGGGAGAAGAGGCAGGGGGTTGGAGAAGGGATAGGTGGGGGGAGAGGGGGAAGTGGGGGAGAGGCGAGAGATGGAGAGGCAGGAGGTGGGGGGAGAGAAGAGAGGTAAGGGGGTGGTGGGAAGAAGTGAGTGGGGAGGAGGAAAGGACTGGCCACAGGGAATGTGGGGGACTGGAGCCACCCCAGCCCACTCTCAGCTCAGACACCCCACCCCGGGCACCTGCTACATGTAAAGCCGCTGCATTGTGTGCTGGGGCCTTGAGAAGGTTTAGACGGGAACGTGGAACCCTCCCGGGCCCTGTGTTCTGACCGAGCCCGTCCACCCGGCAGCGGGCAGGGAGTCTCCCTGGGCCTGAGCCCCCTCGGCGCGCTGCCCCATCCCTGCCCGGGCCCTGCCGGGGACACCCCACCCCTGCGGGAGGAGACCCACCTTGCCGCCGCCCCCCCGCCGCCGCTGCAGCCGCTCCACGTCGTCGATCTCGTAGACCTTGATCTCGAAGGGCTCGCCGAGGCCCCGCGGGGCACTGCGCAGCGGCCCGTCCACCCAGCGCAGCCCCGCGCCCGGCGCCGGCTTTCTGGCGGGCGAGGGCGTGTCCAGGGACAGCGCGGGGATGAGCCTCCGCCTCTGGGAACCTGCAGGGATTGAGCCCAGAGTTCCTCTCTCTTAACGTCCATCTTTACACAAGTTTCCTGTGATGCCCGCGGTGGCCCGGCGCAGAGCCGGCGGCAGAGGAGAGTCTGGGACACCCAGCGCCCTCACCGGGCGCTCAGCACTGAGCCCTCACCGGGCGCTCGGCACTGAGCCCTCACCGGGCGCTCAGCACTGAGCCCTCACCGGGCGCTCGGCACTGAGCCCTCACCGGGCGCTCGGCACTGAGCCCTCACCGGGCGCTCGGCACTGAGCCCTCACCGGGCGCTCAGCACTGACCCCCTCACCGGGCGCTCGGCACTGACCCCCTCACCGGGCGCTCGGCACTGAGCCCTCACCGGGCGCTCGGCACTGAGCCCTCACCGGGCGCTCGGCACTCACCCCCTCACCGGGCGCTCGGCACTGACCCCTCACCGGGCGCTCGGCACTCACCCCTCACCGGGCGCTCGGCACCCACCCCCTCACCGGGCGCTCGGCACTGACCCCCTCACCGGGCGCTCGGCACTGACCCTTAACGGCTGGGCCTCCCAGCAAACCAGTCCAGTCCCCCTGAGCTGTGCACACCCCACACTCGCCTCACACAGCCCGCTGGGCCCCTGGCGGGACGGGCCACAGTGAGGTCACACCGGGGCGTCCTAGGGTCAGAGGCCTGGCGCCTGGTCACAACACTCTGCTGCTGGTGAGGATCACGCACCGAGGGGCCCTGACCACTCCCGGCCGCTCTCCCTGCAGCACGGGGCCCGGGAGTCTGACATGTGGGACATCAGCGTCCGGCCGGAGTGCCACACGGAGTCGGAACATGTGGCCTCGGGAACATGGCGCCGGGGAACACGCGTGTCCGTCCTGGCCTCGAGAGCCCCCTCCTCGGCCCCCGCCCTCTGTCTTCCCGCCGACTCAGGCGTGGGGCCAGGAAGATACGAATCAAAAGCACGAAGCCCAGCGATGGACGGGACCACAGGTGTCAGAGCTGAGAGGCCGGAGGGTGTCCTGCCCGCCAGCCAGCCCCACGGCGCCCCGGGCTGGGTGCTGGGAGGGTGTCCCCAGCGGGAGGTGAGGGGGGCCATGGGGACCACCGTCTCCTCGGGGGCGAAGGGGAGACCACAGCGCTGGAAACGCCCAGTGATGCCGCGCGCGGCAGGGAACGCATCCTCACGCGTGTGGTGACGCCGCTGTGCACGGCCTACACGCCGCCTGTCCCACAAAGCACAGCACATGCACTCACACGCACAACGCCACACGCCAGGCTCCTGCGAACGTGGTCACGCTCTGTGCTCTCCGCGTGTAGAGTGGGCGCTCCTCTCTGAAGCACGCAGCCTCACACGGCGCGTGTTCACACCTCCGGCAGCACCACCGGCCCCTGTGCGGGCTGAGCCGTGTTCCGCTCCACGTGCGGCTCAGACTCGTGGCCCGGGAGCCACAGGCTTGGGAAGCGCACGTGCCCCGTGATGCCCACAGGGCGGAACCCCTGATGAGCGTTCTCGGTGCGTCCGGTCGCTGAGGGCCGTGCCGACAGTGATTCTGAGCTGCTGTGTGTCCAGGGCCACCCCGACGGGGGCTCACGCCTCATTTCCGTCCTTCACCCAGTGAGAACCCGCTGCTCTCACCTCGCTCTGGCCCACAGGCCACGCTCTGGCCGCCGGCCTTGCGCTCCCCTCGCCGCCTCAGTCTCCAGGGCCCCCCCTCCAACCTCACGCCTCCCCCCCTGCCTCCTCCCACTCTGGCCCAGCTCAGTCCCGCAGCTTCTGCTGGGGCTCTGGACCCTCCCTTCCCCCCGGTTCACAGCTCTGTCCCTTCTCTCAGGTGGATGGTAGGAGTCTCGCAGAGGCATCCCCTGTGCTGCCCCCTCCCCCCGACCACACAGACACGCCTGGAACTTCCCGTCACCACGCTCTGAAAAGGCAGAGGCCTGGTCACTGCCCACAGCTGGCCCAACCTCAAGGGCGACGGGTCGTCTGAGGGAAGGAAGTCCCGCACCAGCGGCTCCCCCTCTGCCTGTGGCCTCAGAGACTGTGCTGTGCCCCTCGCTCTACTCCTGACGGAGAACATGGGAGCCAGAGAGGAACGCTATGCCCTGAGGTCACACCGTGCAAGACCCAAGCCTCCTGCTGTGGACTCCGTGTCCCCGGGGCTCCGTGTCCCCACACCTCCATGTCCCCGCAGCTCCACCCACGGCTCCGTGTCCCTGCGCCTCCGTGTCCCCGCGCTCTCGTGTCCCCGTGCTTCCGTGTCCCCGCGGCTCCGTGTCCCCAGGGCTCCGTGTCCCTGGGGCTCCGTGTCCCCGCGCCTCCATGTTCCCGCAGCTCCACCCACGGCTCCGTGTCCCCGTGCTTCCGTGTCCCCGCGGCTCCGTGTCCCCAGGGCTCCGTGTCCCCGGGGCTCCGTGTCCCCGTGCCTCCATGTCCCTGCAGCTCCGCCCACGGCTCCGTGTCCCTGCGCCTCCGTGTCCCCGGGGCTCCGTGTCCCCGCGGCTTCGTGTCCCCAGGGCTCCGTGTCCCCGGGGCTCCGTGTCCCCACGGCTCCGTGTCCCCGCGGCTCCGTGTCCCCGCGGCGCCATGTCCCCGGGGCTCCGTGTCCCCACGGCTCCGTGTCCCCGCGGCTCCGTGTCCCCGGGGCTCCGTGTCCCCGCGGCTCCGTGTCCCCGGGGCTCCGTGTCCCCGGGGCTCCGTGTCCCCGGGGCTCCGTGTCCCCACGGCTCCATGTCCCCGGGGCTCCGTGTCCCCGCGGCTCCATGTCCCCGGGGCTCCATGTCCCCACGGCTCCGTGTCCCCGCGGCTCCGTGTCCCCGCGGCTCCGTGTCCCCGCGGCTCCATGTCCCCGGGGCTTCGTGTCCCCGCGGCTCCGTGTCCCCGCGGCTCCGTGTCCCCGGGGCTCCGTGTCCCGGTGCCTCCGTGTCCCCAGGGCTCCGTGTCCCTGCGGCTCTGCCCGCAGCCAGCAGGACCAGCCCGCCGCACTCCCCTCCAGCGTCTGAGGTCACTGAGCTGCAAGAGGGCACTGGCCCCGCTCCTCCACGCACAGCTCGCTCAGCTTGGCCCAGCGCTGCCTTCTAGCTCCCTTCCTGTCGCCAGCCTTTCGGACCTCGGACCACTGGCTGGCGCCCCCGTCCTGGCTCCCTTCCCTCAGTCGCCTGAGCATGAACATCCTGCAGACCCAGAGCGGCTCCGAGAGGTGGTGGCCGGCCAGGCACCACCTTCGAGGAGGGTCATGGCTCAGAGAAATGCCGGCATCGGACACGGCCAGCAGAAGCCGTGACGACGAGTAAGGGAGAGGAGGCCACCTGGGCCGAGGGCGGCCTCGCCGTGGCCACACCCATCAGGTTAGAGGGACCTGGGCCGCTGCCCCGCCTCCGGCCCCGGCACCTCACTGGCCGTTTGGTTCTCTGTTTCCTTTAGGCCCAGCCTCACCGGACCTCCGAGGACAGGGTCCCAGCGGGACGGCGCAGAGCCAGGGGGCAGAGCCGTCACCGCACAGCTCACCTCCCGGCTCCCGCACCACCCAAACCATCAACGCCCGCCCCCGAAACGAGTGAAAGGCGGTGGAAGAACGCCGTGCATTGGAGGGTTCGAGCCATTCCATGAGGCAGTGAGAGCATAGAGCGCGACAACGCTCGGGGCCCGCGGCCACGTGGCCGAGCACGCAGTGGTGTGACCACCGGGACTGCACTCGCAGTGACACTGTGACTCTCCCCAGCCCCAGAGCCTCGGGGCCACCGGCCCCACGTCAGCTTCTTAACCCACCAGGTCAGAGGGCAGCCGCTCCGGGCCTGGGCCTGGGCCTAGGTGGGGGAGCTAAGGAGGGACAGGCATAGGGCATGCACCAGGCTGCTGGCCAAGGGCAGTCACAGCCTGGAGGCTGCCTCACGCCCAGCAGTAGGTCTGATTCACGGTGAACCCCCCATGCTGTTCCGGGTGCAACTGGCAGGGGACAGGCTTGGGGAACAAGAGACTGGGTATTGGTGCCACTGGCCTGGGCGCCCTCACCCCCCGCAGGGCAATCACCATGGGGTTCAGCCCTTTGCCCCTGTGCCCCCTACGCCCCCATGCACTGGGCCCTCATGCCTACTGATAGATCCTCCCTTCCTCCAGTTGATGGACAGACATAAACCCCACCTTCAGCCAGACATTCCTGAGCTCTGAACCACCCATCAGCACCTGCCAAATACCCTACCAGGGGTCTTCAAACTACGGCCCGCAGGTCACATGCGGCCCGCAGAGGAGTCTGATCTGGCCCGCCAGGTTTTTTGGGCAGTGAGCGCAGCCGAGGTGTTACAGTAGGAATTAGTAGTTCATATAGTCCAGCCCTCCAGCTCTCTGAGGGACCGTGATCTGGCCCCCACTTTAAAAAGTTTGAGGACCCCTGAGCCTCCGATTCCTTAGTCCCTAGGTCCCTAATCGCCAATCAGCGTGTGTCGAGTGCCCTAAGCCCCGTCCCCTATCCTTAAAGGTGCTTGTCCCCCAGCCCTCGCTCTCTCCCGCCCCTCCCTCTGGAAGCAGCCGGCAGGGGCACCCCCCCCCCCCAATAAAGCCTGTGTGTGTCCTGCCATCCCGGTCCCCGGCCCCCTCTCTCTGTCATCCATCGCCTACCTGAATTGGAGCGTTTCTTTGGGGTCTTGAGGCTGCGGCACCTGCCGCCCACGGAGCTGCTGTTCTCGCTCATGGAGTCCTGGGCGGAGGAGGCGCTGCCTGTGGCCTCGCTGTCGCGCAGCATGCTCTCGTAGCCGCTGCTGCCGCCGCTGTGGTAGAACAGCGCCGTCTTGCCCATGGCGGGCGGCAGCTCGCCGCTCAGCACGCTGCTGTTGTCGCTGCCGTGGCCGCTGCTGCAGCGGTGCGGCCTCCGGGGCGGCGTGACCTTGCTGTAGGGCGAGGGCAGCAGGGGCGCGGCCGCCAGCTTGTCCTCGGGGGCCCCCGGGACCCCCGCGCGCTCCTCCTCGGGCCCGGCTCGCGGTGGTGCCGGTGCGGCCCTGGGCCCCGCGCCGCCGCCCTGGCCCTGGAGCAGCTCCGAGATGCGCCCGTTCACCGCCCGCAGCGGCAGCTTGGCGGCCAGCCCCGCGCCCCGGCTGCGGCTCAGCGACTGCGTGGACCAGGACATGTGCCGCCCGCCCCCCGCGGCCGGGGCGGCGCAGCTCTGGCCCACGGACTGCGGCAGCGACTTGGTGGAGAAGCTGAGCGTCTTGGTGGGCGGCGTGGACAGGCTGCGCGCCTTGGGGCTGGCCAGCAGCAGCTTGCTGACCGCCGAGATCCTGGACTGGCCGGCCTTGGGCGAGGCGCCGGCCACGGGCGACGAGGCCCCAGCCCCGCTGCCGCGGCCCAGGCTCCGGCCGGCGCGGGGCATGGTGCTGTCCTTGCCTGCCTGCAGCCGCGCGCTCACCGAGGCCAGGCTCTCGGCCCGCTCCAGCGAGAGGCACTCGTAGTGGCTGGCGCCGGCCCGGCCCAGCGAGCTGGTCCTGCTGGCCAGCTGCTCCAGCTTGGCGCTGAAGAGCTTGCTGCTGCTGCTGGCGGCCAGCCGGCCGCCCGGCTCCTCGGGGAAGCCGGCCGGGAAGGGCGCTGGCTGGTTGGAGGGGCTGCCGGTGCCGGTGCCGCTGCCGCAGGGGCCGTGCTGGGGGCTGGCGCGGTTCTTCTGGTCCAGGCTGGACTTGCGGACGGGGGGCAGCGGCGGGGTGCCCTTGGGCCGGGCCGGGCCGCTGTGCTTGGGCGATGCCGCCTTGCGCTCCAGGGCCGCCCGGGAGGCCTGGCCGCCCAGCCCCACGCCGTTGGTCTCGGGGGCGCAGCGGTAGCAGAGCCCGTCGAGCTCCTGCCGGCTGCCTCTCTGGAACGCCCGGGGCAGGCTGCTGGACTTGAGGCTCCCGCTGGGGGGGTGCACGGGGCTCTGGGCGGGCCCGCCGCCGCCGGGCTGGGCCGTCTCACAGCCGTCCACGACCCTCCTGACGCCGTCCGCCCCAGGGGAGGCGGCCGCCTCGCCGCTCAGCCTGCGGCCGGGGCTTGTCTGCCGGGTCTGGTCCCGCTCCGTGCCCGCCTCGGGCTGCGAGGAGCCCATGGCCACCTCGGACTGCACTCCGTCCTCCCCGGGATGCACAGTCTCTTTCTTGGCCTCCTCCTCTCGTCTCAGCCACGGGTCCTCGAAGGTCATCTCCTTCCTGGCGCCGGCCTCCTTGCTCTCGGGGGGCGGGGCTGCGTGGGGGGCGGTGGCGCCGGCCGCCTCGGGCTCCAGGCCGCGCCGGGGGCTCAGGGCGATGCAGGGGTAGACGGTGATGTTGGTCTTCACGGGGACGCACCCTCCGCCGCCGCCCAGGTGTGCCGTGTTGGAGATGGTGACCGTGGCCTTGCCCAGGGCGGAGACCTTGCAGCCTTGGGGGGCGGCGATGGCGGCTTTGGGGGACAGTCCTCCCCCAGCTCGGGCAGGACGAGCACGCCATCGGGGCCCGCCCGCGGCCTCTCTCGGCACCCGGCGGCGTTCTGGACGCTGCCGCCCACGTGCTCCGAGGCCGGCGGGTCCGCCAGCGCCTCCCCGTGCCCGAAGCAGGCGTGCGCGACGAAGCTGTGGCAGGACTGCTCGCCCTCGCTGCCCGCGCTGGTCTCGCTCAGCCAGGAGCTGATGGAGGACCGCCGGCTGCCCGCCTCCCGGCCGCCCTTCTCCTCCGGGCCCCGCGCCGCCGCCGGGAGGGGCAGGAACTGCGTGACGCTGACCTCGGAGACGGGGCCAGCGCCCGGGCCGCGCTCCAGGTCCTCGCTGACCACGCTGCCGATGATGCTGACGGGCCGCGAGCCCGAGGCCAGGGCCTGCACCGAGCAGTCGCTGTTGAAGCTGATGATGCTGGCGGGGCGGCCGCCCAGGGCCCCGCTGATGGTCAGCTCCTCCACCAGCGTGAACACCAGCTCGTCCTCGCCGTTCAGCTCCAGCGGCTGCTGCACCGTCACCGTGGTGGTGCTCACCACCCCCTGGGCGCCCGGGGGGCCGCCGCCGGGCGCGTGTCTTCGGAGGGGCTGCGGGGGGCGCCCTGGCTCCCGGCAGACAGCGACTTCTTCAGGACGCGGGGGCTCATGCCCACCGGGGGCGTCCGCACCTCGGGCGGCGGGGCCTCCCCGGGCACCACGCCCGGGTCCGTGCCCGGCGGGGGCGCCGGGCCGGGCAGGACGCCCTTCTGGGTGTGCACTTTGCAGCGCTGCGAGGGCGAGCCGGCCGGCCGGTACTCGGCCGTCTTGGACAGGCTGGCCACGCCCAGCCGGGGAGAGCCCAGCGGCCGGGGCTTGCCCTCCCACGAACCCGCAGGAGGTCAGGCTCTCCCGGCTGCTCTGCAGGCTGGGGCTGCGCACCAGCTGGGAGGTGGCGCCCTGCTGGCCGCTGCCGCCGGGGACGCTCCGGGGCGAGGCGGGGGCGGCGGCCGGCACGGGCGAGTGACCGCCGGGCGTCCCGGGGGCCGTGGCATCGGCGCCGCCCCGGTCGGCCAGCTGGCCCTCTGACCCCGCGTCGTCCTTGCCGGGCTCGCAGAGGCCGGGCCCGGCTGCGGGGCCCGGCGGGGGGCCCTGGGCGGGCAGCTCCTGGAAGGGGAAGGGGCCGGGCTCCTCGCGGCCGTCGATGCAGTCCAGCCGCTCCTGCAGCTCGGCGAACGTGTTGCACTTGAGGCAGTCCCTCTCGGGCTTGCGGGCGGCCGCGGCCGCCGCCCCGGCCTCGGGGGGCCGGCCGTCGCCCCGCGGCTTCTGCAGGGCCGGCACGATGGGCACGAAGTCGGGGGGCCCCTCGTTGTCCGTGAGCTCCTTGTCGGAGAGCGCTGTGCCGCTGGGCCCGATGTAGATGACGGTGTCGCAGGACTGCTCGCTGCTGGAGGAGTAGTCAGGGTCGCTGGACAGCGGCGGGCCGGGGAAGTCGGGGTCCACGGCCGCCCTGGCCTGGAAGGGCCGCAGCTGCGTGGGCCTGCGCATCCGGCCTTCCTCGCAGGAGCTCTCGCCCCCCGACGAGCTGGACGTGTACTGTGGGCGAGAGGACGGTCAGCGGGACAGCCCCAGGGACCCCCGGGGACCCCGGGGAGCTGCTCAGGGACCCCCAGGGAGACCAGTTGGCCGTAGGCTCCCGGGCTGCTGGCCGGCTGCCCTGCACGTGGGCAGTTGCTGGCTGTGCCAGGCCGGAGCGCCTCACGTGCCAGGGCAGCCCCTGCGTGGCCCACGGGACAGAGTCGCTCCTGAGGGGTCGGGCAGAGGGGTCCCTGACTTGGCCCCCAGGTCCCTGTGGCCCCTCGTCCCACGAGACGCAGGTTGGACGGACTTGTTTTCTGTCATTTATGAAAAGCTACAGGAAGGACAGGGAAGCCCACGTCACCAGCTGGCCCAGATCGGAGGGAGCGAACACCATCGGCCACTTCCCCACACAGTCATCTCGCCCCCGCTGGCCCGGCGTGGCCTCTGCTGACAGGTGAGCCAGTGGTGGGTGGTGGACTCTGAGCACGGCCAGCCACCCCTGACCGCACGGGCAGAGCCCAGCAGCCTGAAAGGGCCTCCTGGACACGCAGTGGGAGGGCCGTCCGAGAGAGGGGTGAGCAGTCCTGGGGGCCGGCCACGGAGGGACACGGGACACGGGACACAATCTTGGTCCACGTGGAACCAAGGCCGGTGGGAGTCACTGTGTGAGCCCTTCCCGTCCCCCCACGTGGCTGTGCACAGGGGACTGCACTCCGGTCCGGGGTCCAGGCTGGACGACCCCAAAAGCCGGCAACTGTGGGCCCGGAAGTGATGGACGCTCCTGTCCCAGGTGGAAGCTGAGCCCGCCCCCCCGCCCCCCCTCCTCGGGGATGGGGAGACCGCTGAGCTAGCTTTTTCTCAGTGGCTCCTACACCCGCCCCGCATCCCGCGAGCTCCCACCTTCGTCTTCTTCTTCTTCATCCTCAGGACGCGGGAGGCGATCTGGACGGTGAACAGGGTCTCGGCGTAGCTGCCGGCGGCGGCCGAGATGTGGGCGATCATGGTGGTGCGGCAGTTGACGTTGCCCAGGGACTCGCGCAGCAGCATGGTGAGCTTGCTGTCCCTGCGGGCGGGCACGGGGGCGTGAGCGGGCACCGCTGCGGGCAGGGGGCCCTCAGGGCGGACCGTCGGCTCTCTCTGGCACTCGGCAGCCGGGCAAGGTTCTCACCCAGGACAGAGCTCATGCCAGCGCCGCCCCTGGCCCCGGCGCCCGGCCGGGACGGCACCCTGTCTGTGCCCAGATGGCACTGCACAGAGGCTGGGACCCGTGATGCCATCATTAGCCGCACACACGTCCCTTTCCCGGAAGTTTCTGCTCATGGGACACCCCCCTGCTCATGGGACACCCCTGCTCATGGGACACCCCTGCCCACCACGGACACCCTGCCACAAAGGCAGCGCCCAGCGGGGAGCGTGTGTTGAAGATCCGGGTGTTTATAAAACACGCAGAGGCCCCTCTGCCAAGGAGTCACACCAGCTTCTCACTGTTGTCGGTAACTCACACTTGCACAGAGTGCGGTAAAGGGATTCCTGTTCCTAACAGTGTCGACACAGACGCAGCCCGAGCCTCAGGCAGCACCGAACCCGGAGCCTCCTGGAAAACCTCCTCGGGGGACTACAGGCTGAGGGGCCAGACCCTGAGCCCGAGGAGGCCTGAGGAGGCCCAGGCATGTACACGTCTCCGGGACCTTCAAACAGGATCTGGAGGAGGCTCCGGGTCCATCCCTGTTCTTGTCCCAGCTCCACCCTGCCTGGAGCTAGAGGGTGGCTCCACTTCCAGCCACATGTCTGCTCAGCTACCGCCACCTCAGCTCACCTCAGGAGGCAGCCCACTGCCCAGGCGCCCTGTGCACGCTCAGCTCACATCCGTGCACTCTCATCTCACACCCTGTGTGCACTCAGCTCATACCCATGTGTGCTCACACCCATGCACGCTCAGCTCACAGCCCTGTGCACTCAGCTCACACCCCTGTGCACGCTCAGCTCACACCCATGTGCACTCAGCTCACACCCCTCTGTGTGTTCACAAGGTCAGTGAGGGGTTTGTCCTCCCCTCTGTGCCCATCAGCCCCCTGCACAGCTCCTTGGGGAGACGGGCCCACTCGGCTGACTCAGTGTGACACGCAGGCCACCGTCTCAGAGATCAGACCTGGGAGAGGGGAGGACATTTCTCACGTGACCTCCATCAGCCTTGGGGAGGAGAGACGGGTGTGAGGACAACCTTTTTTCCTTTCCATCTGGGACCAGTTCAGGTGCCAGTTTGGGGCTGCTGGGATCACTCAGGCTCAGTTCCAGAGCAATTAAAAAATATGCCAGGGTTTCCTTTCAAGCGAAACAAACAGCGACAGGATGGAGAGGGAGAGGGGCTGAATGTGTGTCCTCCCCAAATTCACATGATGGTGTTAGGAGGTGGGCCTTTGGGAGGTGATTAGGCCAGGAGGGTGGGGCCCCCATGAACTAGTTAGTGCCCTTGCAAACGAGGCCCCAGAAGCCCCCTTACCCCTCCCACCACGTGAGGTTATGGCAACAAGACGCCGTCCACGAGGTGGGGCCTCTCCAGACCCTGAATCTGCGATGCCATGGTCTGAAACCCAAACCCCCCACTGTGAAATAAACGTCTGTGGTAGAAGCCACCCATCACAGCAGCCCAGACCCGCGAACTCTGGGGTGTGGAGGAGGAGCAGGCCTGCCTGAAAACCTCTAACGCCTTTCACAACGCATCCAGAGGGGGCGCCACAGCCACCAGCAGCACTGAGGGGAAGTCACGTCTGCCCCTCCGGGCAGTCAGGCTCTGCTCGCCGCCCCTGGCCGGGCCGTGGCAGGTCCTCCGGGGCAAGTGTGTGTGTATACGTGTGTGTGTGTGTGTGCATGTGTGTGCGTGTGCATGTGTGCACTTGTGTGCACTTGTGTGTGTGTGTGTAGACGGCGCCCATGGGGTTCAGCTGTGCGCACATACAGCCGGTTCTTAGTTACTGTGACAGCAGTTCTGTTAGCACTGAGTCTGCACACGGCACAGCTACTCCCGGGAAACACACGGGTGGGGGCCCGGAGGCCTGGGTCATGGGGTCAGGAGGTCAACACGTAACCTGGTTGCATATGTGTTTCTGTTCCAAGACACCGTATTGATTACAAAGAATGAATTACAAGCATTAATTTCCTTGTAATAAAGCACTAATATCCTTATGTTAAAGCACTAATTTATTATAACTTCCTTCTAATAAAGCACTCATTTCCTCACAATGAAACTCTGGCTGCGGAGGGCATCACCCTCCTGACCCTGAACAACAGGACCGGACATCCCTGTGGCCTTGAGCTCCCGGCGGCCCTGCCCACTGCGCTTACTTAATCAGTCCTCGTCTTGTGAGCGACAAATACCGCCAGCCACGTTCCCATCGCACACTTTATTTTTAAATCTCCTTTTACTTTTTAGCCTTCACCTGTGGATTATGTTTTTACTGACGTGGGAAAGACACATCGATTGGTTGCCTCCCGTACAAGTCCGGACCAGGGGTCGAACCCAAGACCGTTTGGTGAACAGGACGGCACTCCGGCCATCTGAGCCGCCGGCCGGGACCATCATGCACGTGAGACTTTCCCCATCAGCCTGGCCACAGACCCACGAATCATCTTCCTCTTCCCAGAGGCACCACGTTGTTGTTCCGTGGACATTAAATTCATGCCAACAGCGAATGGAGGAGCCCAGAAGGCACGCCCAGCCTTATTGCCCGAGGGAACTCTGATGTTCCACCGGGTGGTGGAGGGGGCAGGGAGATTGGGGGGGTAACTTAAACAGTGACATCGCCAACGGAAAGCTCACAGATGCAGAATGCAGGCCCCACTGCCCAGACCGTGAGAAGATGCGTGTTCCCAGGCCGAAGGGGTGAGAGGGCAGAGCGAGGCCTCCCTCAGCCCGGCCGGGAACACGCCCAGCGGCACGTCAGACGGGAAGTGACATGCGTCGCGATGCGGGGTTACACATGCATCTTGGCGAGGCGCAGGTTTGCCACACGCGCTCTGCAGGCAACGAGGCACGGCCGTCCCAGGAAGCTTCTCGGGATGAGCCCACGTGACCCCGCACGCACTCAGGAAGAGGCACCGAGGACAGAAGAGATCGGTGTGATGTCAGGACACACAGTCTGCCCCGGGTACCCCACGGGACCCCCACGCAGGAGCCATCAGTATGGTTTTCACGTCCACTTTGTGGGAAGCAGCCGGGGACGTGCGTTGCTTGGCAACCAGCAGCTCCGCTCTCACCGGCAGACGTGGCCGGGGCCTCGGGCTCCAGACCCGTCTTCCCGGGAGTGGAAACGGGGGCGATAAAGCTGCGGTTCCCCCTCGTCACCCCGATCCTTAAACTCGGACGGCGACGTGGGGACGGGGGTGGAAGACAGGGCAGGGGATGGGAGGCGCAGGTGGCAGGCTTAACTCGGGAAAATAAAAGGTTTAAAGAGCTTCTAGGCCAACCACCCGCACAGGGTCTGCACCTTCGCACCAGGAGGGAGGCCAGAGGGGGGGACTCGGGCTGCCGTCCCCAGCCCAGGGCCAGGCGGGGAGGGACTTGGAGACTCGGGGCTGGGGGAGCATCCAGGCTGGGCAGGGCAGAGGGGGGGGTCAGGGTAGGGGGGTAGGGCAGGAGGGTCCTGAGCAGCGTGCTGGGGCAGGCGGACAGTGCCGCTCGGACAGTGCCGCTCTTTCAAACAGCCACGTTTCATCCGCACACATCCCTCCTCCCTCCCACCGTAAACACACAGAGAATGACTTTGTTCTGCTGGTGAATCCTCACCTGAGTCTATATCTTCCCATTGATTTGTAGAGAGTGGGAGAGACACACAGAGAGAAACATCTTGGTTACCTGCATCTAAGGTACGTGCCTTGGATGCCTCCTGTACGCACCCCAACTGGGGCTGGGGATCTGGCCTGCATCTAAGGATCTGGCCCTCGACTGGAATGGAGCCTGTGACCCTTCAGTCCCAGGCCTGGTGCGCTAACCACTGAGCAAACTGCAGGGCTCCAACCGCAGCCCACGCTAAAGAAAGGCGCCTTGAGGCTGGAGGTGCCCCATGGACACTGTCCCTCCCTGTTGGAGGACACCCAGTCCTCAAGGCTACATTACCGGGCAGCCTGCCTTCTGCCCCCCCCCCCAGGGGAGGTCTCCCACACGCAGGACCCAGGGCTGGAGGGAGACCCTGTATCTGCTGGAGCTCCCTACAGCACCCGACAGAGCTCGCCTCCTTCCCACGGGGCAGTTGCTGAGCTGTGCCGGCTGCCGTGATGTGAGAGGTCAGGCTGCCATGGGGCCGGGTGATCCCACAGCAGAAGGCTACTCCCTTCCTGACAGGGCTGAGTCCACTCCTCCAGGAAGGGGGTGAAGGGCTGGGAGGGAGAAGCGGGGGAGGGAGAAGGCCTCCTGCAGAAGGAACCAGCGCTGGGCCTGGCCACCAGGGCGGACCCCGCTTCAGCACCATGGACAGCCCCTCCGCCAGGTCCTGCTGCTCCCTGAGGAGGGCATCTCTATGGAGGTCGCCAAGGTCGCAAAGAAGGAACCACTTTGCCTTCCAGGAACGTCCCAGTCTCCAGCCACTCTGCCTGTCCACTGCCAGGGCGTGTGGTGGAGCGTCTCAGAGACGGGCTGCCAGCAGGAGTTCCCAGCCCCTGCCCTCACCCGCTGGCCACCAGGAGGGACTGGAGAGGGAGGGGGAGGGAGAATGGAAAGGAAAAGCAGACAGATGGAAGGTGGGATCAAGTCACAAACTGGACACCGCTTCTGGCACGTCCAGTGGCACTCGGCACCCTCCCTCCTGCCTCCCTCCTGCTCACTTCCTGTTGGTCTGTGGCCCCCTGAGGCCCAGGACACCTGCGACCAGCACCTGAGACACCAGCATGTGGGCCCAGGGGTCTGGCCCCGGCGGGCACCACCTGCTGTTCTTTACCCCCCGGAGAGGGCTGTGCCCAGCACACGTGGCGTCACCGTCCACTGGCTGAGGATGAGACGAGTCTCGAGCCTGCTCACTCCTGGGTCCCAGGCAAACGCCTTTACCTGTGACGCTGCTGGGTTACGACAGGCCGAAAGCCATGCCCCAGGGGAGAGCCACCCCCTGGGTTTGCGTGCTGGTGAGGGGCGTGGTGAGCCACTCGGGACGGCTTCGTGGGAGAAGACTCTACACCTCCCCCCGGGGAGTGGCCTTTCCTAGAACTCCCTGCACGGAGGCCAACCTTGGAAGGCACAAGCGGCCTGGTTTCTGGCATCAGGTACAGAGAGCTTGGCACAGGCCCCGCCATCCCATGGCATTCCCCGGGAGTCAGCTGCACGGGAAGAGCCTGCTGCCCGGGGCCAGCTCTGGCCCCACGTGCACTGTGGGAGCACAGGCAGGCCCGCTGGGCGCTGGGGAGGAGTGGGCCTGATGCTTCAGCCTCGCTGGACAAGCACGGACTCTGGCCTGAGGAGCGAAAAACCAGCAACGGGTTTCCCGGGCCCGGCGAGGGGGCCGGAGGTGCCCCTGCAAACACTGGCATTCAGTGCGAAATGATGAGGTTGCTCCTCAGATGAGGACCTGCAGGGAGCACCCACTCCGCCGAAGGACCAGCCTTGGTGGCCGGCCATCATGTCCGTCACCTGGCGTGAGCTCGGGCCTTGCTCTGCCTCAGACCACCTGCTGGTGAGGTCCCGAAGCCATCGCCACTCAGAGCGACAAGGTGTGCCTACTGTCTTCTCACAATGACGATGATGGACAGTGATACCCTCTCACTGTGGACCCCCGAGGAGCACACGGCCTCCCTCTGGGTCTGGGGTGCCCCTGACCCAGACAGGCACTGCGTTCTTCCTCGCACGTGGCTGTCTAGAACCGGTGCCTCCGTGACCCTGACGTGGGGGCGGAGCCGGTGAGAAGCAGGAGGGAGCGGAGGAGCCCAGCCGCTCACTCTTTCAACAGAATCCTACGCAACTGAGGCAGGAGCTATGCTTCCTGACCTTTCCTTTAATGTCGGCCTTTCTTTACCGTAACTTTGAAAAAGTGTATGACTTACTAATTCTAGGGAAGAAGGGAAGGGACCCTATTCTTTTTAAAAAAAAAAATATATATATATTTTTATTGATTTTTTTACAAAGAGGAAGAGAGAGGGATAGAGAGTTAGAAACATTGATGAGAGAGAAACATTGATCAGCTGCCTCTTGCACATCCCCTACTGGGGATGTGCCCACAACCAAGGTACATGCCCTTGACCAGAATCGAACCTGTGACCTCTCAGTCGGCAGACCGATGCTCTATCTGCTGAGCCAAACCGGTTTCGGCGGACCCTATTCTTATTTCTATTCAGTTTCACATCAGGAATGTCATCGTTTTGCTGAAAAACAAAACTAAAAACCCCCAATAACTTAGAAGGCAAATGAGTAGACCTCGCAGACAAACAGGAAACGAGAGGACCACAGGCTTACCCCTGAGCGAACAGAATGCTAAAAAGGCATATGCTAACGCCGTCTGAGACGCTATAAGGGTGTCTGATGTCACAGCAGACCCTCTGCACTGACGGAGCGCGCAGGCAGGTCAGTAACAGACGCAGGCCCGTTGGTTAGCTTGCTCGTCAACCCGCCTGTAGGACCAGATGAGCAGTAAGAACAACTTGAACCTGATGCAACTGGAAACGTAAATCCTGCCCTTCCATTTCTCACATTATCTCAAATCTCACTTCCTCCTCCAGATTCCTCCGGCCCCGGCCATCGCCATTACTTACGGACGCTTTGCCATGGACGCCCGCCTGGCCCTGGGGCTTCGCGTAGAGCGTTGCTGGTGGTTTGTGACAGCGAGGTGGGGCGGGGGGGAGTGCGAGGTGGGGGAGGGTAAGGAAGCCACTGGGTTATGGCACATCAGCACCCTGACGCATCTTTGCGTGAGGATGAGCTCACTGTGCTGTTTAGAAATTTAGCTCACTTCAGGGGTAAGCGTTTGCGTTAGTTCCAATGTCCGATGGCCGCAGGCACCCAAGAGGGAGCTGGGCACCAGTGGGGGACACAGATGGGCTCCAGCGTCATGTTGTCATGGTAACCAGAGCCTCTCCCTGAATCCTGCTCACGCCTGTCCTTCTCTGTAGGGTTTTGAGGAATCCTCCAGATGAAAGAACATGAAGGTCACAAGCCGCAGTTTGCCGACCACAGGGCCAGGCACAGGTCCTATTTGCCCCAGAAAGTCTCAGTATGTATGTGCTGTTATACTTCATCCTGTCTGGTGTCTTTCGTCCTGAATTTTCCGTTTTTAAAAGTAATCTGTTGTTATGATGACATAAACCAATGAGGCGGGAGACTCAGGCAGACCCTCCCGGTCTCTCTCACGGTCTCACTCAGCAGCACATGTAGACGAACAGTGCACACGCTCACACGTTAGGACACGGAGTTCCCACCCAATGGGGAACGGTGCTGACATGCACTTGGAGTCGGTTCCCGCACACGCGATCCGTTAACTGCTGAGACGCAGCTCTGTTTCTGCCAGAGAGACACAAGCTGTCATCCAAACCGTACACGGAGCTAGAGACACTGAGCTATAGAAGTTCCTGGCGAAGCTTGTGTGGCACAGAAACCATGGCACTCGGGGAGTGAGCGGGTCTCTTGCTGTCTGCCACCAGTTGGATATGAAAAATATTTGAGGCTTTCAAACTAGTTTAAATGATATAAAATTAAAACCTGGCAGATGACAGTTTTTAACTTTTTTTAAGTTGTTTTTTTTTTTTTTTTTCCACAGAGAAGGAAGCCGTCAACAACGCCAGACAGCTTTCACGTCAGGACATATTTCTGCCTGAGTGTCCGACAGAAAGGACTGGCGTGTTGGAAACCAGCTAAATTTTGTTTCCATCTCATTCCAAATGAGTTGCAAACCCCGTAATGAAGTCAAACACAAACAGGCCCGCCCCCGATGCGTGTGCTGAGCTGCAGTGGTGGAATGGAACAGAACTGGTGACGGGGAGCACCGCCCTGCACCCCGCACAGGCGGGAGGCGGTGAGCGAGGGTCAGACACAAACCAGCGGAAAAAAGGGTTATTTCTGAAATTCTACTGTGCTCCTGAAACTGACTTGGGGGAAGACCTTTTAATCTCTTTTAAAACATATTTTTATTGATTTCAGAGAGGAAGGGAGAAGGGGAGAGAGAGAGAAACATCAATGATGAGAGAGAATCATTGACCAGCTGCCTCCCACACGCACATGACGGGGAATTGAACCGTGACCTCCTGGTTGACGCTCAATCGCTGAGCCACACCGACCAGGCTGGTCTTTGGAGACTTTAACGCATAACAGTCTTATGAACTGAGAAATGTGCTCCACTGAAATGAACTCCGGTGGGCTGTGGCGCACATAAATGCTAAGTCATTTTCAGCCAGACCACGTTAATCCTACCAGGAGAAATGGATCATTTCATACGCTAACACACATGCACATACATATACACAAATACATAAGTAGGTAAACAAAGAAGAGCAGTGCTGAGGCTCTGAGACAATAGTAGAAGAAATTCTTCTTAAGGAAGAGATTAACATGCTCTGGGTATAGGTATGGTGAAAACAATGCACACACACAAAGGCGTCTCAGGAAAAATTATTCTACTCACTTTGTTGTAATGTTCTAACAAACCACCCAAGGAATGTTTAATTGTTTTACTTTGAGGCACATGGATTTTTTGTAAGAAGTTATTTTATTGCCCTAGCCAGTTTGCTCAGTGAATAAAGCGTCGGCCCGCGGACCAAAGGGTCCGGGTTTGATTCTGGTCAAGAGCATGTGCCTTGGGCACAGGCTCAGTTTAGGGCTCATGCAGGAGGCAACCAATGATGTGTCTCTCTCACATCGATGTTTCTCTCTCTCTCCCTCCCTCCCACTTTCTCTAAAAGTCAATGGAAAAATATCCTCGGGTGAGGAGAAAGAAAGAGAGAGAGAGAGAGAGAGAGAGAGAGAGAGAGAGAGAGAGAGAGAGAGAGAGAGAGAAATTATTTTATTTTTTGAAGGTAATTTTTGAACAGAACTATTTTATAAGCCCACTAATATAAATGGATTTGTCAGAAAATTAATAATTTTGATGACCACTTTTCACTCTCACAAGTATCCAGGCTTGGATAGTAAATTATGTGGTTCTCTTAGTTATAACTCGGAATTAGGGATGAGTCCAGAAAAGTAGCAAAAAGCAACGCAGTAGCCTCCTTAGCTAAGAAGTCCTTCAAGCACCAAGTACCATTAAGCATTGTGGGTAAAATCTTCTCACAAACCTTATTAAATGCATTGCTGGGCTTGTAAGAGAGTAATGGATTTCATGGCCAAAAAAATAAACGAATTGGCAACTCAGAGAAGCCAGCAGAGCGTGGAGGCTTGCTCTGACCCCCGACGATATTCTGCCAAACCAGGTGAAAGTCGGCTCAATTTCACAACAAAGCCTTAAAGGGCATGGAAAACAGAAGACAGCCCAACGCCTGGCCAACGTGAGAATTTTAAGAGAAAATTCCCCTCCACAACCGCTCTCCCCCCACCACCCGCACCCCTGCTCACTTCTACAAAACACAACAGTCTGGGAACTCAGCCCTGAGCAAAAGAGAAATTATTGCGAGAGCAGGAACCACAGGCCAGATTAACGTGGGTCTGCGGCTTTAATTCTCAGTGTCTGGGTGGCCCCGAGTATCGCAGGCTGAAAACCTGCTGCAGATTATCCTCAGCGGCTGGAGGTGCCAGGGAGAAGCCAGTGCGAAGACGGAGATAAACCCTGTTCGCCGGGTCTCGGAACCCACACATGTACAAGCCCGAGGAGGAGTGAACACCCCGAGGAAAATAAACACACAGACACAGGCACCTTGGCCAAGACCCAGCCAAGCAATGGGGGCAGCACAAGATGTTCCTACGTGGATTACGGGTCAACAGCAGGAAGCTGATGGGCACGGTGAAGGAAATTAAGCTGTCTAAAGAAATTAAAGACATTAAACAACATTAAAAAAAAAAATACCATCCGGAATGACCACTTTCTGCTTCTGGCCGTGCCGGAAACACAGAAGCTAGATCTGCTTTCCAGACCAAATGACTAGCAAACCAGAGGGACTGTCAGGAAGAACGCGTGGGTCCCCAGCAGCAGCAGCAGCAGCAGCAGAGAAAAGCCGTCGCTGACAGAGGGCACAGACGGCGCCGAGCCGCCCTGCCCGCGCCCGCCGAGGGGGAGGCCGCACCCAGCGAGGCCCTCGCCGCACACAGGGGCTGCTTTGCCACGAAGGCTGCGTGTGAACACTGCACTGGCCCCAGACCTGCGACGTGGGTCCCTGAGCGGAGGTCTGGATGCCGCAGGGAGATGCTGACTCCATCGGAAAGGCTTTCAGAGGGACAATCCCATGGCTCTTTTTATTTACGAACGAGTGGCCAGTTTGAGCAAGCCCCACAGAAGATCAGAGACGTTCCTTCTGCCCCTCCACAGAGGGTCGCTCTCCACTTCCCCTGCCTGCACCAGTCAAAGCTCTGCCTGAGCCGCAAGCCCCAACCCTGAGCCACGGACCATGAGCCATTGTGAGAGGCCTCAACTCAAGCTGAGCTGCAGCTGCAATGTCCTCCGTGAACCGTGTGTGTGTGTGTGTGTGTGTGTGTGTGTGTGTGTCTGTCTGTCTGTCAATATGGATCCCTAAGTGGCCTGCCAAGGTCTGGAACCCACCAGGACTCTGGCAAATAAACCGTGAGTGATCCGTGCATTGCATGTTTGTCTCCTGTGTAATTTATGCTCGGTACTTAATTAATAATGAAATTATTAATTAAGTACCTAGGGTCATACGTGCCAGATTTCTGGCTGAGGCACCTAGGCCACCTGTGCATACGTCCCTTATGGAATTATTGGGACACTGTCTCCCTGCCGGTCATACACATTCCTCCACTTGCCCCCCGAGACTCCGGGTGAGTGACTGCTCTGCCGACACACCCTGCCCATCCCTGAGTCCCAGGGTCCTGCTGCGGAGGGACAGGCGGGGACCCCCCTTCCCGGCCAGGACTAAGCAGACGGGTGTTCCAGTCCCCATCCGACCAGTCTCTGTTTGCCCATTGGGTCAGAGCCTGCAGAGAAGCGTTTGGTGATCTCAGAGACTGAACATCAAGGGGGGGAACCGTGAGAAGCTAAAGGCCAGTGAGGAGGTCTTTGTCCCCGAACGAAGGCCCAGAGCCAGGAGGGGCCCACCCAGGAGACACAGAGCAGGGACACCGCAGTGCCCGAGAGGTGGTGAGGGGCCCAGCACCGGCTCCCCACTCAGAGGCCGGAGCCGGGCTACCGGAACAGAAAGGGTGGCGTTCGCAGTCAGTGCGTCTACTCACTAGCAAGGGACCAGGGTCGTGACCCCAGCGGGGTCCCCGGCGGCCCCCCACCCCCGGGGACGTGGCGGCTCTGTGATGGACCTGGCAGGCCTCATGCCCCCGAGGCCACTCGTGGCCTCGGCTCTCAGGAGAGCAAGAGCAGCCTCGGGATTCTCCGGGATTAACGCGGAGACAGATGGTGCTGGAGGGGAGGCGCACAGAGGCGTCAGTGACGGAGGGACGGACGCCGAACCTCCGGCCACAGGGACGTCTGTGTCCCCGCGACGGCCGGACCCGCCTTCGCCGCGTCCTGACGGCCTCAACACGATGCCGACGACGAGAGTGTCTGAGGCAGCGGCACTGAGCATTGGCACTGCGGCCGTTGCTTGGCAACCGGAGCCTTGGGTTGTTTCATTTCTAACCGGCGAATGCTACGCCCGGGGACTGGAGTCGGTGAGAATAGTTCCAAATGGATGTTCTCCCTGCAAATCGGGAGGTCATGCAGCATCCGTGCGCACGGAAAGGCTGCTAACTGCACCTGTGTGCGTGGGTGTGTGTCTCACATCTCACATGCGCGTGCACACACACGCACACGCACATGCACACGCACACACACGCGCACGCACGCACGCATGCATACCTTACACAGAGCTCTCTCCACTCCCCACTGTCTCATGGAAATCTGAAGCACGGATATTCCTTCGCATTTCCCCCGGAAAATACCTATGTGACTGACTCCGTGTGAAGCGTAAATGACACATCCGGGCCCCGAGGCCACACCGCCACGCCCACGGGAGCCGGGCTGCCCAGTGAGGCTGACAGCAGCCATGAGCTCCTCTCTCGTCCGCCCGCACTGGCCGCCCAGACCCTGCCGGTAGCTCCGATGGTTAGGGCGTTGTTGCCTGGGTGACAGGTGGAAGGGGTGGGTCTTCTTTTCCTTCCTCCCTCCCTTTCTTCTTCCTTCCTCTCTTCCTTCCTTTTCTCCTTCCTTTCTTCCTCCCTCCCTTCTCTCTCTCTCTCTCTCTCTCTCTCTCTCTCTCTCTCTCTCTCTCTCTCTCTCTCTCTTCCTCCTTTACTCCCTCTCTCCCTCCCTCCCTCTCTTTATTACAAGTTGAGCATATTCAACGGTAGAAATAATATTGGATGAAACCTCATAAACCTTCAACTTGAACTTTTTCTCGGAACAGGGCCGGGGAAGTCATTTCTAGGTTTACCCAAGCAGGACTCCAAATTTAAGAATCGAAATTGCCGGTTAAGCTCCTGCCGCCGGCCCACCGGTCCTGGTGGAGAGTGAGGCCGCTGGCATCACTGGGGACAGAGGGCCCACGTCTCGGTCCCCGTGGCATCGGCCGCCTGGCACCCTTTCCCCCCCGTCGGTGACTCAGGCTGAGGATGTCACGGGGAAACCGGGACCCCATGTGTGTGCCTCACCCTCAGACAGCCACGCCGGCAGGTGTGCTTTCCGTGTGCACAGAGGACGGCACCCCGGTCAGCCCCGCTGGTCCCGGTCACAGCGCTCTGAACCCCACCAGACCTTCCCCCACATCACGTCACCCGAGCCAGGCCCCGGGCTGTGGTCAGGGCACGGCTGCACCCCGTTCACGCTCAGAAAGAGGGGCCCGGCCGTGGGAAACGCATTTGCACACGAAGGGTGGTCACACCAGCTGTGTGAGCTCCGCTCGGAGGCTTTTGGGTAAAACACAGATTCCCCCCAGCCTCAGGCCGCTCCAGGCGGCACACTGTACATCATAAAGGCGATGTGCTGTCCGTCTGAGGGTTAGCCTGGCACACACACACACAAGCACGTGTCCTGACGGCCTTAACCCGTCACCAGTCAATCTGGCCGCCCCCGTCCTACGGGATGGCCAGCCCGTCACAGCCGATAGCTCTCATCACCATGAAGTAGGTGCATCCATAAAATGGGCACAGTACTCCGCACAATGGGCACAGTACCCCGCACAATGGGCACAGTACCCCATCCAACGGGCACAGTACCCCGTCTAATGGGCACGGTACCCCGTCTAATGGGCACAGTACCCCGTCCAATGGGCACAGTACCCCGTCCAATGGGCACAGTACCCCATCCAACGGGCACAGTACCCCGTCTAATGGGCACAGTAGCCCATCCAACGGGCACAGTACCCCGTCTAATGGGCACAGTAGCCCATCCAATGGGCACAGTACCCCGTCCAATGGGCACAGTACCCCATCCAATGGGCACAGTACCCCGTCCAATGGGCACAGTAGCCCATCCAATGGGCACAGTACCCCCATCCAATGGGCACAGTACCCCGTCCAATGGGCACAGTGCCCCATCCAATGGGCACAGTACCCCCACACAATGGGCACGGTACCCCATCCAATGGGCACAGTACCCCCATCCAATGGGCACAGTACCCCGTCCAATGGGCACAGTGCCCCGTCCAATGGGCACAGTGCCCCGTCCAATGGGCACAGTACCCCGTCCAATGGGCACAGTGCCCCGTCCAATGGGCACAGTACCCCGTCCAATGGGCACGGTACCCCGTCCAATGGGCACGGTACCCCGTCCAATGGGCACAGTACCCCGTCCAATGGGCACAGTAGCCCATCCAATGGGCACAGTACCCCCATCCAATGGGCACAGTACCCTGTCCAATGGGCACAGTGCCCCGTCCAATGGGCACAGTACCCCCACACAATGGGCACAGTACCCCGTCCAATGGGCACAGTACCCCGTCCAATGGGCACAGTGCCCCGTCCAATGGGCACAGTACCCCGTCCAATGGGCACAGTGCCCCGTCCAATGGGCACAGTACCCCGTCCAATGGGCACGGTACCCCGTCCAATGGGCACAGTACCCCGTCCAATGGGCACAGTACCCCCATCCAATGGGCACAGTACCCCCATCCAATGGGCACAGTACCCCATCCAATGGGCACAGTACCCCACACAATGGGCACGGTACCCCCAGGGCAGCTGGGACTGAGACCTCCGCTGAGAGGATTCCGTTCCCTCCCCCTGGGCAGCCTACAGCCAGGACGGGCCGATGCCAGCATTTCCGTCCTGTCTGACTGCGGAGGGTCCTGCGTCCGAGGCCGTCGGTGAAGACGGGTTTCCTGCCCTGAACCAACACACGGTCCCGCCCTCTGCCCTCTGCCCGCCCTCCGCCCTCCGGGGAGCTTATTGGTAGGGCACGTGCTTGCTGCCCGCCCTCTGCCCTCCGGGGAGCACTCACTGGTAGGGCCCGTGCTTGCTGCCCGCCCTCCGCCCTCCGCCCTCGGGGAGCACTCACTTGTAGGGCCCGTGCTTGCTGCCCGCCCCCTGCCCTCGGGGAGCACTCACTGGTAGGGCCCGTGCTTGCTGCCCGCCCCCTGCCCTCCAGGGAGCATTCACTGGTAGGGCCCGTGCTTGCTGCCCGCCCCCTGCCCTCGGGGAGCACTCACTGGTAGGGCCCGTGCTTGCTGCCCGCCCTCCGCCCTCCGGGGAGCACTCACTTGTAGGGCACATGCTGGCTGCCCGCCCTCCGCCCTCCGCCCTCCGCCCTCCGGGGAGCACTCACTTGTAGGGCCCGTGCTTGCTGCCCACCCCCTGCCCTCAGGGAGCACTCACTGTTAGGGCCCGTGCTTGCTGCCCGCCCCCTGCCCTCCAGGGAGCATTCACTGGTAGGGCCCGTGCTTGCTGCCCGCCCCCTGCCCTCGGGGAGCACTCACTGGTAGGGCCCGTGCTTGCTGCCCACCCCCTGCCCTCCGGGGAGCACTCACTTGTAGGGCACGTGCTTGCTGCCCGCCCTCCGCCCTCCGCCCTCCGCCCTCCGGGGAGCACTCACTTGTAGGGCCCGTGCTTGCTGCCCGCCCTCCGCCCTCGGGAGCACTCACTTGTAGGGCACGTGCTTGCTGCCCGCCCTCCGCCCTCCGCCCTCGGGAGCACTCACTTGTAGGGCCCGTGCTTGCTGCCCGCCCTCTGCCCCCTGCCCTCCGGGGAGCACTCACTGGTAGGGCCCGTGCTTGCTGCCCGCCCTCCGCCCCCTGCCCTCGGGGAGCACTCACTTGTAGGGCACGTGCTTGCTGCCGTTGACCAGCGCCAGGATGACGTTGCCCAGCGCGGACAGGGACAGGCACAGCCCGGTGCCGCCGTCGCGGCTCTTGCTGAGCGCCCGCACACAGCTGCCCAGGTCCAGCAGGTGCAGGCGGCTGCGGCCCCCGGACACTGCGGGGAGAGGACAGGGGGGTCAGTCTGCAGACACTCACCGTCCTCCGGCGGCTCCTCGGGGCGTCCGGGGGGGGGGGGCGGGGGGGAAGAGAGGAGAGAGCAGAAGGCTGACGTTCATGGTGTAGCCCAGTGGTCGGCAAACTCATTCGTCCACAGAGCCAAATACCAACAGCACAACGATTGACATTTCTTCGGAGAGCCACATTTTTAAACTTAAACTGCTTCTAACGCCACTTGTTCAACACAGACTCGCCCAGGCCGTGGTGTTTCGTGGAAGAGCCGCACTCAGGGCGCCAAAGAGCCTCACGTGGCTCGAGAGCCGCAGTTTGCTGGCTACGGGTCTAGTGGGAACCCCAACAAAATCACACCGGGTGATTAACGCCATGGCTCCCTCACATTCTGTCCGGCACACGTCGCTGACCTTCTAACATTACCGATTCGTCCCATGTCCTATCCAGTGTTTCCCAAACGTTTGACATGTGTGTCCCCCTCCTATAATTTCCGTAACGCTGAGCACCCCTCGTCCTCATGAGAACGTAGAATTAGGTGCCGCTAAGCACGGTGCAGTGCCTATCCCCACCGAACTCCGGTGCCACGCGTACCCCCACCAAACTCTTCCCGTACCCCTGGGGGTATGCATACCACACTCTGGGAAACGCTGGAGGGATGCCTGTGGGAGGGACGGGCGGGGCTGCGGGCGGAAAGGCCCAGAGGAGAACCGTGTGTCCGCGGGCAGCGGGTCCTGGAACTGATGCAGCAGGAACCGGAACGACCCAGACGGGACCAGCTGCTCTGGCTGCTCATCACAGGACCTGACCGGAGCTCAGGGTCACCGGTTCGAACCCAGGGTCCCACCGGGCAGCGGCAGAGCCGGCGCCGAGAGGGAGGGGCCCCGTGTCAGCTGAGCGTCCGCCAAGCGCCAGGTCCGGCCCCAACAGCCTCATCAGTCCCCGCGGTCAGACCGGGAGCCATACCTCCTCCTCCTCATAGGCGGGAACACAGACACTCAGGAAAGCTAAGAAACGTGCCCGCTGCCGAAACCGGTGTGGCTCAGTGGATAGAGCGTCGGTCTGCGGCCTGAAGGGTCCCGGGTTCGATTCCGGTCAAGGGCATGTACCTTGGTTGCGGGCACATCCCTGGTGGGGGCTGTGCAGGAGGCAGCTGGTCAATGTTTCTCTCTCATCGATGTTTCTAACTCTCTATCCCTCCCCCTTCCTCTCTGTGAAAAGTCAGTAAAATATATTTAAAAAAAAAAAAAAAGAAACGTGCCCATGAGCCCTCTGCTTCAGGCCGGAGGAAGGGACAGGGACACCTCCTCTCAGGCCAACGTGTGGAACGGCACAAATGCCCATCCGCAGGCGGACAGGCAAACGGGGCCGTCCGCCCAGGTGGCGGGCTGCCCCTCAGACACAAGTGACGGAACCAGGGGCACGACCCCAAAGACCGCCTCTCCCAGGACGTGTGCGAGCGATGACACACACCGAGGACAGCCCACATCTGACCCGTTTGTGTGGGATCCCGGGAATGCCAGGAGCGCAGAGGAGCTAGAGCCGGTCAGCGGTGCCCGAGGGTGGGAGGGAGGAGGGAGGGGAGCTGGAGGGAGGAGGGGGGAGCTGGAGGGAGGAGGGAGGGGAGCTGGACGGAGGAGAGTGGAGGGAGGAGGGGAGAGCTGGAGGGAGGAGGGAGGAGGGAGGAGCTGGAGGGAGGGCGGAGGGGAGCTGGAGGGAAAGATGGCAAAGGTCCCAGAATTTTTGGGGTGTTCGGTGTGTGCCCTCTCTGGCTGTGGTGCTGGTTTCCGGGTGCCCACGTCCATGTACAACACATCTCACCAGATTACATACCGCCCTCTCCTCTCCCTCCCCAGGCCTCTGCATCCCCACCTGCCCGGTGCCCAGCTCACACCCAGCACCTCGCCCACCCCGCAGCTCCCTGCTCCCCGTGAATGCTGGCCTCAGGGGCGCTCCTTCCCGCCTCTCGGTATCTGGCATGTCTACAGCCCAGAGCGCCTCACACCCAGGCCTCACACCCAGGCCTCACACCCAGGCCCCACACCCCGGCCCCACACCGCGGCCCCACACCCCGGCCCCACACCCAGGCCCCACACCCCGGCCCCACACCCAGGCCCCACACCCAGGCCCCACACCCCGGCCCCACACCCCGGCCCCACACCCAGGCCCCACACCCCGGCCCCACACCCAGGCCCCACACCCAGGCCTCACACCCAGGCCTCACACCCCGGCCCCACACCCCGGCCCCACACCCCGGCCCCACACCCCGGCCCCACACCCAGGCCCCACACCCAGGCCCCACACCCCGGCCTCACACCCCGGCCTCACACCCCGGCCTCACACCCCGGCCCCACACCCCGGCCCCACACCCAGGCCCCACACCCAGGCCCCACACCCCGGCCCCACACCCCGGCCCCACACCCCGGCCCCACACCCCGGCCTCACACCCAGGCCCCACACCCCGGCCCCACACCCCGGCCCCACACCCAGGCCCCACACCCAGGCCTCACACCCAGGCCCCACACCCCGGCCCCACACCCCGGCCCCACACCCAGGCCTCACACCCAGGCCCCACACCCCGGCCCCACACCCCGGCCCCACACCCAGGCCCCACACCCAGGCCTCACACCCAGGCCCCACACCCCGGCCCCACACCCCGGCCCCACACCCAGGCCCCACACCCCGGCCCCACACCCCGGCCCCACACCCAGGCCCCACACCCAGGCCTCACACCCAGGCCCCACACCCCGGCCCCACACCCCGGCCCCACACCCAGGACGGATGCTCTGTTTGCCTCCCGGCATGTCCAGCCTTAAAAGGATGTCCTGTGCTCCTCTCTTATCCCGTTTCCTCTCCTGTAAAGGCAGGTCGCGGCACCGTGCAAGGAAAAGAGTTACTTTTAAAGCAAAACGGCAGCTGCTTTGCAGCGGGATTACTGTCCACAGACAGGAGGACGGACAGTCCCCGGCCCGCAGACAAAGGGCAAAGCTGGGCTGGAGTGGACGCTCAGGCCTCTGAGGTGATGCACCGAGTGCGTGAGGGGCAGGTCCTGACGCAGCAGAGAACAAAGGCGCCCTGTGGGTGTGCTGAGAACATTACACTGTCATCACCCTGCAGGGCTCAGAGGGAGGGGCCGGGCAGAGGGCGCAGGGGCTGGGCAGAGGGTGGAGGGGCCGGGCAGAGGGTGGAGGGGCCGGGCAGAGGGCGGGGGGCCGGGCAGAGGGTGGAGGAGCTGGGCAGAGGGCGGGGGGCCGGGCAGAGGGCACAGGGGCTGGGCAGAGGGTGGAGGGGCAGGGCTCAGAGGGAGGGGCCGGGCAGAGGGAAGGGGGCCGGGCAGAGGGTGGAGGAGCTGGGCAGAGGGTGGAAGGGCCGGGCAGAGGGCGCAGGGGCTGGGCAGAGGGTGGAGGGGCTGGGCAGAGGGCAGGGGGCGGGGCAGAGGGTGGAAGGGCCGGGCAGAGGGTGGAGGGGCTGGGCAGAGGGTGGGGAGGCCCGTGAGATAGGCCCTCCTCTGTCCCTCCCTGTCCCAATTGTGCACTGGGGGGGTCCCTCAGCCTGGCCTGCACCCTCTTGCAATCCAGGATCCCTTGGGGGATGTCAGAGGGCTGGTTTCGGCTCAACGGTGGAACGACCGGTCGCTATGACGTACACTGACCACCAGGGGGCAGAAACTCAATGCAGGAGCTGCCCCCTGGTGGTCAGTGCGCTCCCACAGGGGAAGCGCCTCTCAGCCAGACGCTGGGCTCGAGGCTGGTGAGCCTAGCAGTGGTGGTGGGAGCCTCTCCCGCCTCCGCCAGTGCTGAGGATGTCTGCCTGCCGGCTTAGGCCTCTGTCCCCGGACATCAGCTGGACATCCTCCGAGGGCTCCCAGGCTGCGAGAGGGTGCAGGCCAGGCTGAGGGACCCTCCCGAGTGCACGAATGCCATGCACCGGGCCTCTAGCGAAATAAAATCACATTATTATGTAAAGCAATAATAAGACCATGTAAAGACTAACGTCTCTAAGTTAAACCCAGTGCTTTGGAAAGATGTGATAAAAATGAGTGTGTGTGTGTGTGTGTGTGTGTGTGTGTTTTTAAAAAAAAAGACGCTAAATAGGTGTGAATGGAAAGTTCCAGAGTGGAAAACATGCGAGGAATCTAGAGCAAGGCTCTCTGTGGGCCGCCCAGGGCACCGAGGCCCCTGAGTCACATAGAAGAAATGCAAAGCGCAGGCCAGACGGCGGACACACATGTGCTTACGAGAGGCAGCAGCTGAGTCTCAGGGAGCAGGCCCCGCCCCGGAGCGGAGGACCGAAGCCGGAGGCACGTGCGTGCGTGTGTGCTGTAGCCGAAATAACACGCTGATGACATGCCCGGACCATTTCACACGATTTCCCCTTTTAAACTCAGTCCCTCAATTACTGACGGACTCCTGCCTGCGCTGCAGACGGGCGTGTCTCTGAATCACAGGTGACAGGCTGGTCTCTCTCTCTCGGAAATGCAGCGAAACTAGAGGGCAGAGAGAGTCACTAACTGACCACGATTCTCCAGAGCTGGGCTTCCCGGGGGCCCGCAGCCGCACAGATCAGCAAAGCGGGGTGGTGGGCCCCGTGCTGGATGAAGTGTCGGTCCCACTGACTGCCACAGACTCTGTAAACCAGGGAAATAGTCTAAGCGTGACCAGGTGCATACACAGAGCAGTGACACGCCCCATGGACCTTCCCTTCCCATCCTGACTGGACACGTTTAGCACACGCCACTCCGTCTACTACAGTGTGGATCTGTGTGTGTGTAACCCATACGTGTGTGTGTGTACACAGCCCAGGCGTGTGCTCACGGAGCTTAGCTCTAGCCTCGGAAACCTCTTTTATTTATTTATTTTTTTAATATATTTTATTGAGTTTTTACAGAGAGGAAGAGAGAGGGACAGAGAGCCAGAAACATCGATGAGAGAGAATCATCCATCAGCTGCCTCCTGCACACCCCCACCGGGGATGTGCCCGCAACCAAGGTACATGCCCGCAACCAAGGTACATGCCTTTGACCGGAATTTGAATCCGGGACTCTTCAGTCCACAGGCCTACGCTCTATCCACTGAGCCACACCGGCCTCGGCTCGGAAACCTCTTTGAACCCGTCATCTCCGCTCCCCAGGGCCAGCGGACAGCGCCCGCGGCTCTCTGCCTGTGGGCAGGAGACGAATTAATTACTGTCCCCTCACCGAGTCTGAATTAATTACTGTCCCCTCACCGAGTCTGAATTAATGACTGTCCCCTCACCGAGTCTGAATCAATGACTGTCCCCTCACCGAGTCTGAATTAATTACTGTCCCCTCACCGAGTCTGAATGCCAGGCCACAGGGGTTCGTCCCTCCACATAAGTAAGCAAACAGCGTCTCCATGCGGAACACACTCCAGACCCCCTCATCACAGGCTACACAGGTGTAATGCACAGGTGTCAAGTGAGCCCTTGGGGGGTGGGCGGCGTGCATTCTGGCCTGGCCCCTTCCCTACAGCCAGGCGCGCGGCCGCAGGGGCACCCCCAGGGGCTGGGGGCTCACCCCCCGCGGGCCCGGCCACACCCTCGCTCGCTCTCGCCTGCAGACGGTTAGGACACGAGGAAGTGTGGGAAGCCATTAACGGACGTGCCTTCCTCCTTACCCCGAGTTTGTGATTTAAGGGCCATTGGCGCCCACGGCTTTTCCACGGGAAGAGGAGGAGGTGGAGGGTAAATATGTGGCCGGCACCCAGGGTGGGTTAAGACGGACGGGTGGGCGGTCAGGGTAGGGAATGTCCTGGCGGGCACTTCGGTGGAGGCCGAGTTTGACGTTCTAACAGCTGAGACAACCTCATTAGCGGCTTCTCTGCTTCCAAGAGTCCTCCCGGCTTCCCCATTCCGAACCGAGAGCAGAGCCGGGAGGCACGGGGTGAGGAGCCAGAAGCAGAGCCGCCCCCGGAGGGCCGGCTCCCCGGAGCTCCCCTCGGCCTGTGGCAGCCACCGGCCCGAGACCCAGGCCTCAGCGAGGCACGCTTTGCTGAGAGGACCGGATTCGCTGCAGGCTCTGCCGATTATTATTATTATTATTTTATTATTAACAGCTTAAAAGAGTAAATAACCACTTTCCAGACTCCCACGTGCACGTGGCTGAGACACGGGCCACCAGCAGCTCCGAGGTGTCAGGGGAACTCTGTCCTGATGTGAATTAAGGCCTGGACCCTCTCACCTCTCTCCTAACCCTCCACGTTCCCTTCCTTAAGGAAGTTATTCTAGTCCTGGCCAGGGTGGCTCAATGGATAGACTGAAGGGTCCCGGGTTCAATTCCGGTCATGGGCATGTACCTTGGTTGCAGGCACATCACCAGTAGGGGGTGTACAAGAGGCAGCTGATCGATGATTCTCTCTCATCGATGTTTCTAACTCTCTATCCCTCTCTCTTCCTCTCTGTAAAAAAATCAATAAAATATATTTAAAAAAAAAAAAAAAGAAAGAAAGAAAGTTATTCTAGCCCTAGCCAGGGTGGCTCAATAGACAGAGGGTCGGCCTGCAGACTGACGGGTCCCCGGTTCAATGCCCGGGTTGTGGGCTTGATCCCCAGTGTGGGGCGAGCAGGGGGCAGCCAATCAATGATTCTCTCTAATCACAGATATTTCTCTCTCTCTCCCTTCCTCTCTGAAATAAATACAAATATACATTAAAAAATAGAAAGCAGTTGCTGTGCATCAGGAGTGGGAACATCCGGCTGTTCGGCCACATGAGGCTGCAAACTCACCTGGCCTGGCCCTGCCAAGGCATCAGGGGAGCGTGACTTCAACGTCTGACCAAACTCAGCAGGCTCATGTCTCAGCCGATGATGGTGCATGGCCCGAGAACCGTTATAAACACCACCTGGCCCCGGGCAGGAAAGGTCCCCAGGCCCGATGTACGTGGTGTGAGCCCCTGAGGGCCCATTTCCCGGAGAGATTCCGTTCACCTGTCTAACGCCTCCCCCACCCCCAGGGCATGAGAGGGTCAGGGGCCGCGGCTGAGGGTCAGAGCCCTGAAGCCGGCCTCCGGGAACCGGACTCCCGCCCAGGCCAGGCCCACACTGAGACCTCAGTCCAGGGAACGGGGGTCCTGGGCGCGACTTCGGGCCCCGATAAGGCTGCGTGAGTGGCAGCAAGGAGAATGAGCGGCCGAAACCGGTGTGGCTCAGTGGATAGAGCCTCGGCCTGCGGACTGAAGGGTCCCAGGTTCGATTCCCATCGAGGGCATGTACCTCGGTTACGGGCACATCCCCGGTGGGGGGTGTGCAAGAGGCAGCTGGTCGATGATTCTCTCTCATCGATGTTTCTAACTCTCTTCCCCTCTCTCTTCCTCTCTGTAAAAAGTCAATAAAATATATTTTAAAAAAGCAGCAGCAGCAGCAGCAGCAGCAGCGGACAACTAGTAAAGGGGACAACATGGATGGATCTCAAAAGCTACATGGAAGGACCAGACCCACAGCCACTGTGGCCACGTGGTCCCCTGGGTCTCATCTTCTGGACTGAGGCAAAACTGTCCGATCTGCATTGCCCGGGGCCGAGCAGTGGAGGGGACCACAGGGACCCCCGGGAGCCGAGGGGGGGCTTCGCTCCGGATCTCGGTGCCGGTGCTGGTCACACAACCGCACAGATTTCCCGAAACTCGCCCGAGGGCACCCAGCCAGGTGTGACCGAGTGTAAACTCTCCCCCGTTAGAGCGGAATTAAAACCATCGCCAGGAGCAGGCACAGACGGAGGCGCTAGGAGGAGGAGGGCGGGGCGAGCTTCCACGTGGGGGCGGCAGGCGCCCCCTGTCAGTGGTCGGCAAACTCACCCACAGAGCCAAACGTCAACAGCACAACGATGGCATTTCTCTTGAGAGCCCAATGTTTTGAGCGTTAAGCTTCTTCTAATGCCACGTCTTCAGCACAGACTCGCCCAGGCCGAGTGTGGTGTTTTGTGGAAGAGCCACACTCAAGGGGCCAAGGAGCCGCATACGGCTCACGAGCCGGGGTTTGCCGACCACGGCCCCAGAGCTGCCTCTAGGGTCCTGGCCTACAAGACTCCGGGCACCAAGGAGACCTGGGAGAAGCGGGGGGGCCCACCCCAGACCCCAGGGGGGGCCCACCCCAGACCCCAGGGGCTGTGTTAACTCCAGGGTCCGCCTCCCTGTCAGTCGATGAGCTCAGTGTCCGGCCCCCAGGGCTCCCACTCTCCCCAGGGGCCACTGGCACCGAGCATCCTGAGACATCCGTCTGAGAGCCCCGGCCCACTAGCCGGGGAGCCTGGACAGACAGGCCAGGCTGTAAGGCCAGACGCAGCCCATGGTCGGCGCAGAGGGCCTGAGCCACCTCCTGCCGGGGGCGGGGTCCGGGCCCTGCAGCTGCCACAGGACTGCGGCTGGCGGACAGGGAACCCGCCGATGGGGGGGGGGGGCGGGGAGGGAGCAGCCGCAGTCCGCGCAGCCACCCACCGCCCGGTGCACGGCCGCGCCCTCTCGGGCCGCATGGCCGACTCCGGCCACGGACTACCCGCACCGCCAGGCGCCTGGGGGGTGACAGCTGGTCTCCCACGGGGAGCACCTGCGAGGGCTGGGAGCACAACGCTGCCCTGAAGCAGCTGTTTGGCCTTTTTATCTGCTTCCCCCGCCCACGCCCGCGGCACTGACCCTCATCGATTATCTCCCCCGGCACCCTTCCCCTCGGCCAGGTCAAAGGCAACGTCAGCCCGGACTCCACTGTGATCTCCAATCACACAGGGGGAGAGGGGCGCCCGGCTGGGAACCCGCCCGGGGGCCAGGTCACGGCGGGAGGACGGGGGGGGGGACAGTGGGGAGGACAGTGGGGCACGGGGGCGGTAGGGGGGGGAAGGGGCAGGAGGGCACTCACTGCCGCCCTTGCCGCTCTTCTCCATGCGGTACTGGTACAGGTGCAGCGTGAAGAGCATGTGGGAGCTGCGCAGGTCCTCCTCCTCGCAGTCCTGCCGGTGGCCCCGGCGCGCGGCCAGGGCGGCGTCCAGGAAGAAGGCGGCCTTCTCGGCCGTGGGCGCCCGCAGCTCGCTCTGGTTCTGCAGCTGGAAGACACGGGGGAGCTGACGCCGTCCGCCCGCGGCCGCCCGCCAGCACAGCCCACGGCGAGCCCTCTGGGCCGAGTCCGCCCGGAACACGGCCCCCCGCACACGGGCCTCAGCTGCGTCCGTTCCGGCGGAGTCTCCCTCGCCGGAGGGCGTGTGTCTCCCCCATTTTACTAGGTCGCTTCTGTGAGCAGCAGGTGTGCAGAGCACATGGATGGCCCAGCCGTCCACCTGCGAACCAGGAGGCCACCGTTCGGTTCCCCGTCAGGGCACATGCCCAGGTTGCAGGCTCGGTCCCAGTGGGGGCATGCAGGAGGCAGCCTATCAGTGGTTCTCTCTCTCTCTCTCTCTCACTCTCCTTCTTTTCTAAAATCTATATATATATATATATATATATTATTGTAAAAGCAGCCCTCGCTGGTGTGGCTCAGTGGATAGCGCATCGGCCTGTGGACTGAAGGGTCTCAGATTTGATTCCAGTAAAGGGTGCATACCCAAGTGGTGGGCTCTGTCCCCAGGGAGAAGGGGCGTGCAGGAGGCAGCTCATCAATGATTCTCTCTCATCACTGATGTTTCTCTCCCTCTCCCTCTCCCTCTCCCTTCCTCTCTGAAATCCATAAACATAAAAAACAAATAAAAAAGCACATGGATGTCTCTGAGCGGGAGCAGAAGGCCGCGGAGGCCAGCCCACCAGCACCGGGGCCGTCCGCTCGCCTAACCCCCGGGGAGGGGCCTGCGTCTGAGCGCACAGGTGGGGCGGCTGCAGTCAGGGAGGCTGGGAGGGGCGATTCCACTTCTGTGATTGCCTCACGGCGCCCGAAGAAGTGGGAGAACTCGGCCAGCTCAGCACGACTCCCCGTTTCCCCAGCGATTTCATTAAAGCCGATCCGGAGCACATTCCCTGGCATCGGTATACGCCCGACGTCAGTGTCAGAGACGCAGGCGAACACCAGGAGGCCTGGATGCCTCCTGTGCGTTAGTTAACAAGGGACATGTTTTTATCTGTAGCCACTGGGTCCAGGTGCCTGGCATCCTCACTAACGGGCTAGAGCCAAGGTCGGCAAACTGCGGCTCGCGAGCCACAGGCGGCTCTTTGGCCCCTCGAGGGCGGCTCTTCCACAACACGCCACGGCCTGGGTGCATCTGTGTTGAAGAGGTGGCGATAGAAGAAGTTTAAGTTTTTAAAAATGTGGCTCTCTCTTGCCGAAACCGGTTTGGCTCTGGATAGAGCGTTGGCCTGGGGACTGAAGGGTCCCGGGTTCGATTCCGGTCAAGGGCATGTACCTTGGTTGTGGGCACATCCCTGGTAGGGGGTGTGCAAGAGGCAGCTGATCGATGATTCTCTCTCATTGATGTTTCTAACTCTCTATCCCTCTCTCTTCCTCTCTGTGAAAAATCAATAAAATATATTAAAAAAAAAAAAAGAAATGATTATTTAATAAATAAATAAATAAATAAATAAATAAATAAATAAAAATAAAAATGTGGCTCTCGAGAGAAATGTCGATCGTTGTGCTGTTGGTATCTGGCTCCGTGGACGAATGAGTTTGCCGACCCCTGGGCTGGAGACAGCGTCATGGGCACCGTGTGGGAGCCTCGGACCCCGGGCAGTCAGAGCCGGAGGGAGGGCGTCCCCGTGCGCCGGGAGCAGAGCGTGCGGAGGCCGGGGTTCGAGGGGGCGGCGGCGGCGGTGCCTGGAGCTTTGCTGCTCCAAGCGGGGGCCTCCTTGGGAAGCGTGTGGGAAACGCACCATCGAGGCCCCACCAGGCCTGCCGAGCCGGCGTCTGCATTTTAACAAGGCCCCAGCGATGGACACGCCACTGATGCGGGCGGCTCTGCTTTCTGGGTAATTCCCTGGGAGCGGCGGGGGTGGGGTGGGGTGGGGGTGGTAAGAGGTGAGGCCGGGAAGGTCCATGTGGGGCCTTGTGAGTCACGGAGAGCTTGGGATGGAGCCTCCTACAGGAACGGGGCCTCTGCGCAGGGGAGAGAGGGGGTCCTGTCCCTCCCTGAATGCCTGCCTAGGGGGGGGGGCGGAGACAAGGCCAGAGAGCCTGCTGCTGGGGCCTGGACGGGGATGCCCCACCTTGTGCTGCCACCGTCGGGCAGCAAGAGGGAAGCACCGGGCACGGGCATGGCCACCTGCCAGGGGATGGCAGCTTCTCCTGGCTCACAGGTGCCACGCTGGCATCGCGGATCTAACCACCCCAAGGCTCACGCTGTTTCCTGCAGCAGGACTGATCCGCCGCGAGCCAGGCCGGGAGGCCGGCACAGAGCCGTGGGCAGCCCCGTGGTGGCCGCGGCCACGTGTGCAGAGCAGCAACTATTCCCGTTGGTTTTAAACAAAAGGAAGATTGTGCCCTCGCTGGTGTGGCTCAGTGGATAGCGCATCAGCCTGAGGACTGAAGGGTCCCGGGTTTGATTCCAGCCAAGGGCACAGGCCTGGGTGGCAGGGTCAGTCCCCAGCAGGTGCAGGAGGCAGCGGATCAATGATTCTCTCTCATCATTGATGTTTCTCTCTCTCTCCCTCTCCCTTCCTCTCTGAAGTCAATAAAGAAATATATTTTAAATAAATAAACAACAAACATACAAAAGGAAGATTGCACTGTGTCCTTCCCCCACCCCCTGAATAGGGTGTAAAAGATGGAAATTCAATTTCCCCCAAATGCTACCCCAGTGGAGAGTCTTGCTCGCTGTCAGTGACATCCGGGCACACACGTGTAGGTGGGCGAGCAGCCGTGTCAGGCCACGTGGGCGTAAACACGCGTGGGCTGCCCGGTGCCCGTGCCCGGGAGGGAGCCCGCCTGGGGGGCCCGCCCAGCCCGGGAGGCGGGCCGAGCCCCGGACCCCATACCCAGGAGCCCTCCTGTGGGACCCAGCCCGGGAGGCAGCCGAGCCCCCGATCCCTGTACCCAGGAGCCCGCCTGGGGGCCCACCCAGCCCGGGAGGCGGGCCGAGCCCCGGACCCCGGACCCAGGAGCCCTCCTGTGGGACCCAGCCCGGGAGGCAGCCGAGCCTCCGATCCCTGTACCCAGGAGCCCGCCTGGGGGCCCACCCAGCCCGGGAGGCGGCCGAGCCCCGGCCCCCGGCCCCGCGCCTCGCTCACCTGCGTGCCGCAGACGGGGTCCTCGCACAGGTACACGCCGGGGGACTGGCCGTCCTGCAGGCTGCCCGTGGCCACCTCGGCCAGCAGGTCGCGCAGGCTCTCCTCGCGGCCCCACACCTCCACGGCCGACACGCGCACCGAGAAGCGGGCGCCCGTCTTCTCCTTGCGCTCGTTGATGAGCTTGAAGAGCCAGGCGATGGCGCAGGGGATGATGCCCAGGCTCTGCGTGGAGTCGTCCCTGCCGATCATGGTGTACGACTTGCCTGCGGGGCCGGTGGGGTGGGGGGAGATGGCGAGTGAGCGTCCGGGCGGCTCCCGGCCTCAGGAGCGGGGCCGGGGCGGCAGGAGAGAGGCATGGGGGCGGGAGGGAGGGGAGAGGGCAGGACGGTGAGCGGGACACTCGGCGTTTGCCGACAGTGACCCACGGCCCCTTCCCGGCGCTCCTGGTGAAAGAACTGCAGTTGGACTGCAGAGCCACGGCCAAGGACGCCACGGAGTCACCAGTGCCTCCAGGGGGACCCCGATTGCACACGGCCCCCGCTCTGCACGGTCTGACCCGGAGGAGAGGGAGGCAGGGCTCACTGCTCTTCGGTGCGTCATCTCACCGCCCACCCCCTGCACCTCACGCCCCCTCAAGTTCAAGGCCGTGTGTCTCTTCTCCGCACGAGCAAACCCGGTGAGCCCGGTCAGGGCTCCGATCAGAGATGGAGAAGAGGAGGGGGGGGGAGGGGAGGAGGGAGGGGCTCTCTGTCCCCCTGGACCTGCCCTCCAGCGCCAGGGCCTCTGGCGGCATCTGGGCCAAGGGACACTCTCACTCGCTCGCCCGGCCTGAGGCGAGGCCCGTGCACAGGCGGCCAGGGTCAGGGTGGGGAGGCCCCTGCAGAGGTCGGCTGGCTGCTGCCCTCCCAGGTGCCCGAGGGGCGGGCGGGGCTGGAGGGGGGGAAGCGAGGCCGCAGAACGGTCCTTGGTGCAGCGTGGCCTGGTCTCTGCTCGGAGCTGCTCCTGTGATGGGTACGTCAGCTCCATCTCCCACCCAAATCCTCCGGAGGGGGGGGGGGGTCGTGCTTCCCAGCAGCCCCTGCTCAGGGGGTACATTCTCCTGCGGCTTTGCTGGGTGTGACCCTGACCTGGACCCCACAGGAACCACCCCATGCTCCCCGCTCATCTCCGGAGCTCAGGGCTTCCCTGGATGATGGCTCCAGCCCGAACGGACACCTCCTCTCAGCAGCAGGACGCCCGTCGGGGTCCTCTAACTCGGCCCTCGGGGGCAGCCCCTCCTCCCGCCGGGGACCGGGACCAGGAGAGGGGGCCGGGGAAGGGAGCCGGAGCGGCACAGGGGGCGGAGCCTCACGGACCCAGCTTGGCGTGGCCGAAGCAGAACAGGCAGCCGTCCGCGCCGTTGACCACGGACTGGATGACCTCGGCCACGGTGCCCGCGCACACCTCCGCCTGCGGAGAGAGAGGGCGGTGAGCGGGCCTCGCTGGCGGGCCGAGGAGCCGGCTTCCGCTCGGGGCCACGGCGCGCCCAGACGGGACTCCAGCAGCCCCGGGACCCCCATCCCGCCGGCGTCACACGCAGTAACCCAGGCCCCCCCCCCTCCAGGGACATCTCAGCGCTGCCGCTCCCCAGGCAGAGCCGCAGAGGGGACACGGGAGCCGAGATGGACCTCACGCACGCCCCTGCCACTATTCTGGCCTCCGGATGAGGCATTTAAACGTTCCATTTGCTTCTGCTAACTAGATCCTTCCTCACACAGGCGCGCGAGTGCACACACACGCTCACACATGCATGCTCACGCACACGCTCATACACCCATGCTCACACATACACACTCACACATGCACATTGACACACATGCATGCTCTCACACACGCTCACACACATGATCACACGTATGCTTGTGCATGCACGCTCACACACTCATACATGCACACTCACACTTGCATGCTCATGCACACACATGCTCACACATGCCCACACACATGGTCACACATGCACAACCTCACACGCATACATGCATGCTCATACATGCACGCACATGGGCACACACACCCTTATAAACCCAGCCAGCCTTTCGAGGGGAACAGGTGTCCTCGAGGGTCACTCAGGAAGGGACCTTGTGAGCCACCGTCGTTCTAATGGAGGCAGGAGGCTGTGATGCCTGCGTTCTCTCCCCACCTCCTTCCTCTCTCTCCTCCTTTTCAGCCTTTTCTTTCTCTGCCCCGATACAGTCAGCGTACACACTTCCCCCACCAATGACACACGCTGACTCCCGGCGTGGGGGGCGGGCGCGGGGGCGGGCTCTGAGGGCCGTGTGCATGTCCCACTGACCCCCTGCTCCGCGCCCTGTCACCCCACGGCCCCGGTGCATTCTGGGGCCACACAGGTTTCTGGTCGCCTCCGTAAGCCAGGCCAGCGGGGGCTGCCCCGCCGCAGGCAGCTGGCCACAGCCACAGACACTGAAGGACACAGGATGCCTCATAACGGCGACAGGAGCAAGACGGATCTACCGCTGCTTAGCGTCAAGAGGCTGGTGTCCTGCCCGGCTGGTGTGGCTCAGGGCTTCAGTATGGACCCATGAACCAGGAGGTCACAGTTCAGTTCCCGGTCAGGGCATGTGCTCGGGTTGCAGGCTGGATCCCCAGTAGGGGGCCTGCAGGAGGCAGCTGATCCATGATCCTCTGTCACCACTGATGTTTCTCTCTCCATCTCCCTCTCTCTGAAATCAATACAAAAATATTTAAGCCAACACCGGGTTGGCTCAGTGGATAGAGCATCGGCCTGCAGACTGGAGGGTCCTCTCCCTCCCAGCACGGAGCCAGATCTCCCGGAAGCATCCAGAAGCTGTGGGAACCACAGGCGGTGCTGCGGTCAGTGCCACGGCCGCCCAGCGGCACCGGGGACGCGGCCCGGCCATGAATGGGCCCTTCAGCGCCAGAGAAGCCAGTGTTCAGAAAGCACCTCTCCCCCAGACCGAATGGAAAACTCCGCCCAGCAGCTGTGGGTGGTCTCTGCTGCTCTGCTGGGGCACCGTCCGGGGGAGGAGGGCAGGACAGGGCTGACGGGGGTGGGGGCCCCAGGATCCATCATACCCCCAGGGCCTGGGCCACGTCATCCTGGGGCCGCAGCATCTCGATGGAACGTGCCAGAGGCTGAGAGAATTCTGCCCTCCTTGGACACAGGGGAGACAGAGGGAGGAGGCTGGGAGCCCACCCCATTCATCCCTAAAACCAGCTGCACAGACGAGGGGCCGCAGGGAGCGTGCAGGCTGCTAGGGCCCACAGGGCCACCCGAAGCCACCCCGCGCACAGGACAGGCCGAGGCCCTGCCCGTGTCCACGGAGAAGAGTGGCCAGTGACTGTCCATCTGCAGTTTGTTAGGAGCCTCCAGCGGCCCCTGGGGGGCACCAGCTGCTTTTTTGAGGCCCGGAGACTCGGGGGGCCCTGCTGAGCCCAGTGCGGGGAGGGCCCAGGCCCCAGGCAGCCCTGCTCTCCCTCGGGGAGACCCTCCCCACCCTCCCACATTCCTATATGATAAAAGGCTAATATGCAAATTGTCCCCTCAACCAGGAGTTCGACCAGCAGGCAGGCCGGCCAACCGCCCATGTCCCCTCCCCCTGGCCAGGCTGGCGGGACCCCACCCAGGCACAAATTCATGCACCAGGCCTCTAATATACATACATACACATACATACACATACATACACATACATACACATACATACACATACATACACATACATACACATACATACACATACATACACATACATACACATACATACACATACATACACATACTGAGTGGCCAGATTCTTATGATCTCTGAACGCATAATGATCTGGCCACTCAGTGTATATCCTAGTGGTGCTGGCGGAGGCGGGCACTCCGGGAGGCGGTGAGGTCACGGGGCGGGGCCTCGGGACTTGGATGCAGAGAGAAGCCCCCAGCCTCTGGGTCCCTCCGCCCTTTGAGGCCCCAGCGGAGATGCTGTTTGCGAACCGGGAAAAGACTCTTGCCAGACACTCTGATCTCGGGCTTCAGCCTCCGAAGCCACGGGTCTGTGCCGTGTGGTGTGGCAGCCGAGGGACTGGGTCGCCTCCGGGAAGCCAGGCCAGCGGGGGCTGCCCCGCCGCAGGCAGCTGGCCAGAGCCACGGCCACTGAAGGACACAGGATGCCTCATAACGGTGACAGGAGCAAGGAGGCTCTGTCTATACTTAGCGTCAGGAGGCTGGTGTCCTGCCCGGCTGCTGTGGCTCAGGGGTTCAGCACTGACCCTTGAACCAGGGGTCAGAGTTCAGTTCCCAGTCAGGGCACGGGCCCCGGTTGCAGGCTGGATCCCCAGCAGGGGGCCTGCAGGAGGCAGCTGATGGTTCTCTGTCCTGTAGGACCAGAGGCTCCTAGGATCCTGCCTACATCCAACCCAGCTCCCGGGAATGCTTTTTCCCTCTTAAACCTTCTCCCCACCCCAGAGGTGGGGGCGGGAGAGGGGTCCCACAGGCAGCTGCCTCCATCTCCAGGCCGTGGTCCTGACACGTCCCGTTCCCTCCGCGACCCCCCACTTCCGGTGCGCGACCCCCCACTTCCGGTGGCACCCACGGCTGGCACCCACGGCTGCCATGCCCCTCCTTCTCCCAGGGACCTATCTCGGTGAAATCCCGCCCACCGTCGAACTTCGGTTCCCCCAACGCACTGTGCCACGGAGCCCAGACCGGCGTCCGTGGGCTGGGGGCCTGGTCCTGCGGGTGCTCTGGGCGCCGCCTCCCGCCCATGGCAGCCAGCCCAGACCAGCAGAGCGGGTCACGGAGCAGGAGTGGTCTGCGATCCGCTCTGCTGGTCTAGGCTGGACGCAGCGAGTGAGCAACGGCCGGGAACTGGCTGAGCACTGCCCGGCCCAGGGCTGGGGATAGGGGATGGGGGAGAGAGGTGGAGGGGGGAGAGGGATGGGGGGTCCGCACCTGGGGCTGGGGATAGGGGATGGGGGGAGAGAGGTGGAGGGGGAGAGGGATGGGGGGTCCGCACCCGGGGCTGGGGATAGGGGATGGGGGGAGAGAGGTGGAGGGGGAGAGGGATGGGGGGTCCGCACCCGGGGCTGGGGATAGGGGATGGGGGGAGAGAGGTGGAGGGGGGAGAGGGATGGGGGGTCCGCACCCGGGGCTGGGGATAGGGGATGGGGGGAGAGAGGTGGAGGGGGAGAGGGATGGGGGGTCCGCACCCGGGGCTGGGGATAGGGGATGGGGGAGAGAGGTGGAGGGGAGAGAGGTATGGGGGGGCTGGGGATAGGGGATGGGGGAGAGAGGTGGAGGGGAGAGAGGTATGGGGGTCCGCACCCGGGGCTGGGATAGGGGATGGGGGGAGAGAGGTGGAGGGGGGAGGGATGACGGGCTGGGAGAGGTGGAGGGGGAGAGGGATGGGGGGTCCGCACCCGGGGCTGGGGATAGGGGATGGGGGAAGGTGGAGGGGGGGGGTCCGCACCCGGGGCTGGGGATAGGGGATGGGGGGAGAGAGGTGGAGGGGGGAGAGGGATGGGGGTCCGCACCCGGGGCTGGGATAGGGGATGGGGGGAGAGAGGTGGAGGGGGAGAGGGATGGGGGGTCCGCACCCGGGGCTGGGGATAGGGGATGGGGGAGAGAGGTGGAGGGGGGAGAGGTATGGGGGTCCGCACCCGGGGCTGGGGATAGGGGATGGGGGGAGAGAGGTGGAGGGGGAGAGGGATGGAGGATCTGCACCCGGGGCTGGGGATGGGGGATGGGGGGAGAGAGGTGGAGGGGGGAGAGGGATGGAGGATCTGCACCCGGGGCTGGGGATGGGGGATGGGGGAGAGAGGTGGAGGGGGGAGAGGGATGGAGGATCTGCACCCGGGGCTGGGGATAGGGGATGGGGGAGAGAGGTGGAGGGGGAGAGGGATGGAGGATCTGCACCCGGGGCTGGGGATAGGGGATGGGGAGAGAGGTGGAGGAGGGAGAGGGATGGGGGGGTCCCCCCCCGGGGCTGGGGATAGGGGATGGGGGAGAGAGGTGGAGGGGGAGAGGGATGGGGGGTTCCACACACTGGGCTGGGGATAGGGGATGGGGGGAGAGAGGTGGAGGGGGGAGAGGGATGGAGGATCTGCACCCGGGGCTGGGGATAGGGGATGGGGGAGAGAGGTGGAGGGGGGAGAGGGATGGAGGATCTGCACCCGGGGCTGGGGATGGGGGATGGGGGGAGAGAGGTGGAGGGGGAGAGGGATGGGGGGGTCCCCCCCCGGGCTGGGGATAGGGGATGGGGAGAGAGGTGGAGGGGGAGAGGGATGGGGGGTCCCCCCCGGGGCTGGGGATAGGGGATGGGGGAGAGAGGTGGAGGGGGGAGAGGTATGGGGGTCCGCACCCGGGGCTGGGGATAGGGGATGGGGGAGAGAGGTGGAGGGGGGAGAGGGAATGGAGGATCTGCACCCGGGCTGGGGATGGGGGATGGGGGGAGAGAGGTGGAGGGGGAGAGGGATGGGGGGGTCCCCCCCCGGGGCTGGGATAGGGGATGGGGGAGAGAGGTGGAGGGGGGAGAGGGTATGGGGGTCCGCACCCGGGGCTGGGGATAGGGGATGGGGGGAGAGAGGTGGAGGGGGAGAGGGGATGGGGGTCCGCACCCGGGGCTGGGGATAGGGGATGGGGGAGAGAGGTGGAGGGGGGAGAGGGATGGGGGGTTCCCACACACTGGGCTGGGGATAGGGGATGGAGGGAGAGAGGTGGAGGGGGGAGAGGCATGGGGGTCCGTACCCGGGGCTGGGGATAGGGGATGGGGGAGAGAGGTGGAGGGGGGAGAGGGATGGGGGTCCGCACACAGGCCTGGGGATAGGGGATGGGGAGAGAGGTGGAGGGGGGAGAGGGATGGGGGGTTCCACACACTGGGCTGGGGATAGGGGATGGGGGGAGAGAGGTGGAGGGGGGAGAGGGATGGGGGGCCCGCACACTGGGCTGGGGGTATGGGGTGGGGGACAGAGGTGGAGGGGGAGAGGGATGGGGGTCCGCACCCACCTGAGAGGCGTCCTGCGGGAACACCGCGTCGAAGGCGAACATCTTGGGGGGCACCTGGCTGCCCCTCTTCTGGAAGGCGCCCTGGCCCCCGCACGCCAGGGGGTCGTACAGGGTCACCTGCTTCTTCCGGGGGTCCACCTTCAGGAAGGCGCTGGACTCGGCCGAGTCGCGGGCCGGCGGGGAGCAGATGCGCAGCATGACCTTCACCTGCCGGGGGCGGACAGACGGACAGAGGGACAGACGGGACTGAGTGGGACGGAGCGTGCGTGGGACCCTCAGGCTGTGAACCAGCGTTTCCCGAAGGGTGGTACGCGCACCCCCGGGGGTACGGGAGAGTCTGGTGGGGATATGCACTGCACCGTGCTTAGCGGCGCCTAATTCTACGTTCTCATGAGGACGAGGGGTGCTCAGCGTTAGGAAAATTGTAGAAGGGGTGCCCATGTGTCAAAAGTTTGGGAAACACAGCAAACCATGGCGTGCCCGGTGAGACTGCAGCACGGGCCTCCAGGCTGTGGGGCCTCCGGGGGAGCTTGTGATGACCTGGTGGGCTACTCCACATGCCCCTGGCTTCACTATAGAAACGGCACAGCAGGCCGAAACCGGTGTGGCTCAGTGGACAGAGCGTCGGCCCGCGGACTGAAGGGTCCCAGGTTCGATTCCGGTCAAGGGCATGTACCTTGGTTGCGGGCACATCCCCAGTGGGGGGTGTGCAAGAGGCAGCTGATAGATGATTCTCTCTCATCGATGTTTCTAAGTCTCTATCCCTCTCTCTTCCTCTCTGTAAAAAAATCAATAAAAAATATATAGGGGAGGGTGGGGGCAAGGGGAAGAGATCAACCAAAGGACTTGTGTGCATGCATATGGGCCTAGCCAGTGGCCAGGGGCAACAGGGGGGCGGGGGCATGTGTAGGTAGCGGTTTGGGATGGGAATGAGGGAATGGGAACAATTATGTGATACCATAATCAATAAAAATAAATTAATTAAAAATATATTAAAAGCCAAAGCCGGTTTGGCTCAGTGGATAGAGCGTCGGTCTGCAGACTGAAAGGTCCCAGGTTCCATTCCGGTCAAGGGCATGTACCTTGGTTGCAGGCACATCCCCAGTGGGGGGTGTGCGGGAGGCAGCTGGTTGATGTCTCTCTCTCATTGATGTTTCCAGCTCTCTGACCCTCTCCCTTCCTCTCTGTAAAAAAATCAATAAAATCAATAAAATAAATAAATCAAAAAGAAGAAACGGCACAGCAGGCTCCCGGCCTTCCTGTTCACGTAAAGTGGGGTGAGCGGCCCCCTGGCGGCCCAATGCCGTCGATGAAGAGGCGGCCACGACCGCCACCTCTCGCTGGTGCTGGCCCTGAAGCCACTCAGGGGTCCTCAAACTTTTTAAAGTGGGGGCCAGATCACGGTCCCTCAGAGAGCTGGAGGGCCGGACTATATGAACTACTAATTCCTACTGTAACACCTCGGCTGTGCTCACTGCCCAAAAAACCTGGCGGGCCGGATCAGACTCCTCTGCGGGCCGCATGTGGCCCGCGGGCCGTAGTTTGAAGACCCCTGCCACAGATCAATGAGCCCGGCATGAACGCTAGCTCTGGGGTTCACTCCCCGCCGCCGCTCGCCGGGACTCTCGGAGGAAAACCCACATCGTCAGTGTCATCTCTAGCAGCCGGCTCCCTAGCCAGCGTCTGAAGCGTGTCCCGGGAGCGGGAGGGGGCTCTGTCTGAGCTGCTATTTGGGGTCCCACGGAGGGAGCGATGGACGCCGGCTCTGCGGGCACAGAAGCACGTCTCCATGGGACGCTGACACAGACGCCTCGGGCTCGTGGCCAGCCCCTTTCCCACGCCCACGGCTGAACGTGGTGCCCATGGAAATGACCACCTGCCCTGGGCCCCGGGCCCTGGGCCCTGAGCTCTGAGCCGGGCGGAGTGGAGCTGAAGCCTCACACGCAGCTCCGGAGACTCCGGTCCTGGGACCAGGACAGCACTGACGCCCTGACCAGCTCTTCCCTACTATGTCGCTAGTTCAGTCCTACTATGTGCCAGGCACCGGCCTAGGCGTGAGGGATGCAAAGACACATGGTGTTTGTACATGGCAGGGCAGACGGGCCATTTCTATGGCTTGATGTGGCCCGTGCTGAGCCTGGGCCGAGTTATTTTTAAACTCTGTGTCTGGCCATCTTCATCTCATCACGGGCCAGGGCTGATGCAAATTCCGGGGGAGCTTGTCAATTTTTGTTTGTTTGTTAATATATTTTATTGATTTTTTTACAGAGAGGAAGAGAGAGGGATAGAGAGTTAGAAATATCAATGAGAGAGAAACATCGATCAGCTGCCTCTTGCACACCCCCTACTGGGGACGTGCCCGCAACCAAGGTACATGCCCTTGACCGGAATCAAACCTGGGACCTATCAGTCTGCAAGCCGGCGCTCTATCCACTGAGCCAAACCGGTTCCGGCAGCTTGTCAATTTTTAATGAAATATTTCAAACACACGGGAGTGCGCGTAATGAGTGAGGCCACCTCCTGCCCCCGCAGGCCGGCCCGCTGAGCGTGGGAACTAACTGGCAGAGCAGAAAGCTGAAGCGTAGCGCGTGCCCAGGGCCCCGGGCTGTCTGATGCCCGGCCTGGTGCCCGGCTGTCCTGGTCCCCACCCAGAAGAAGGGTGCTCAGGGGAGGGTCCCGAGGCAGGGGCCACGGTGGACGGAGCACAATGCTGGGATGAGGCCCACCTTCCAGGGTCCAAATCTTGGACTCTGCCTCCTCCCTTGAAGGACATTTGTGAAGAAACAGTTAAGAAACCCCGGCCGGTGTGGCTCAGTGGTTGAGCGTCAACCTATGAACCAGGAAGTCACGGTTCGATTCCCGGTCAGGGCACAGGCCTGGGTTGAGGGCTCGATCCCCAGTGCAGGAGGCAGCCGATCCAGGATTCCCTCTCATCACTGATGTTTCTATTTTTCTCTCCCTGTCCCTTCCTCTCTGAAGTCAATAAAAGTATATTTTGGAAAGAAAAAATGAAACAAAGACAAGTAAAGCAGCATAGAAATGTAAAATATTTGTCTAAAGAAAGGGGAAGGCAGGAAAGGGGGTGGGGGGATAGGGGAGGGGAAAGGAAGGGGTGAGGAGGAATGGAGGAGAGGGGAGGGGGGAGAGAGAGAATTCGTGTTCCTTTCTCTATCAAATTACTGACCCCAGAAGCCTTTCTTCTAAGCTTAACTTTAAAAATTAAAGCAAAAGATTATTTATTGAACACACACATCCAGGCCAGCAGAGAGCAGAGTGTCCCCGCCTCCCCCGGTGATCACATCAAAGGCTATAGTTTGCTGGCAGGTCTGTAAAGGCGAGGAACCCACGTGAAACGGGATCTCAGCATCCGAAAGGGACCTGGGTTCTTCCCGTACTCGGCTCCGTTCTTTTCTGTCTGATCAGGTGACGAAGGGGCTCACAGCATCTGCTCGGGACCCATGAGTCACTTCCGGGGATTCTCCCAGCATTCCACAGGAAGGCTGGGGAGGCGGGAACTTGAACCGCGCCCTTCCACGGGTGCTCTGCTCAGCACCCTGGCTTTTCTGATCAGCCAAGAAGCTAGCACCCGCCCCCCTCCCCCCCCCATCCCCCCCCTGCCCCTCCGTCCTGTGTGAGGACCGTCCGGCAGAGCTGCTGGAAAAGATGCAATGACGTGTCCATGTCTAACCCACACAGCAGGAGACGGGGGGCCACTCCCAGGCCTGGCTTACAGAGCACCTCCTCTCCTGATACCATGTACGACTCCACTGCTGGCCCACCCTGGCACACAGGACCCCCCGAATAAGACCTCCCTGCCCCCCGTGACTTACCCAGTGTGCCCGCCTCGCCGGATAGGGGAGAGACGCAAACTAAAATTGGGTTTGATAAAAGGCAAAGGTTTAAATACTTTTCTAATAACATCTCGAGCAAGGATCTGCAGTCACTCTCTCTGAAGGAAGACCTCGATGGTTTTGTGGGACTGAAAGTTTCCGGAAGTTTCCCAGGGACCACATCCCCGCGGCAATGACCTTGGAGGGCCCACCCCCAGCACGGGAGGGAGGCCAGCAGGGAAGTGACTGTGGGGGTTTGTAAACACATTTGCATCGTCAGCGTCGCAGGAAGACACAGTTACCGGTAAGAATGGCAGATCCAGCAGGAGAAGGTGGGGCTAAGGGGGAGAGATCAACCAAAGGACTTGTATGCATGCATGTAAACCCAACCAAAGGACATAGACAGCAGGGGGTGGTGAGGACATAAGAAGGGGGATGGGGGGACTATGGGGGATAAGGACACATTTGTAATACCTAAATCAATAAATGGGGTGGGGGGGAATAGTAAAAAAATAAATAAATAAACGAATGGCAGATCCACACCTGCCAGGACCCCAAAGACGCCAGGCACAGTGTAGCTGCTAGTTACAGAGCAAAACCAAACTGGACTGAATCTCTTTGCATAGAACACAGTACTAACCCTTTGTGACCTATTTATTCCAAGGTCATGGGGTGTAGTCACTGCAGGAATGCAGAGTGGGGGGACCCAGCACAGAGTTTGGGGGTAGGGCTAGGGTGGGGGGAGACCCCGGGCCGAGTCTGGGGCAGTGTCTGCTCTGCTGACAAACCAGCACCTGTCAATCAGCCCTGGGCACCACCGCCGCCATACCGTGTCTAACAGCCCACGAACCCCACCCGTACAAAGGACCACCTCCCGTGGCTCCCCGGCAGCCGTGTTAGGGGGCATCTCCACAGTCGCTCCCCGCACCCCTGCCTGGAGGCTCAGGAGGCTGAGGCCGGGCACCTCGGAGGCTGGCCCAGAGCCGGCGGCCTGGCAGAGGGGCAGGGAGTGTCCGGGTCGAGCCCAGCCCAGCGGGGCCAGAGCACGCTCTCCGGGGCTGGGCCTGGGTGAACCCCCTGAGCAGCCGGAGGGCTGTCCCTGCGCTGGGGGGTGGGGGGGAACACTGGCTCTCAGGGGAGCTGGTGGGTGCCCCCCTGGGGTCCCAGGCAGCCAGCGATGAGCCGCGAGGCCCCCCGAGAGGGAGATGCTCCTGCGTGGACGCCAGGCTGGGGACGGGGACAGCGGGGCACAGGAGGCCCAGGGTGGCCAGTGACGGGGCCGGGTAATGAGATGCTCCCCAGACAGAAGCGCCCGGGGCGCGGGGGCAGGGACGCCCCGAAGAGCCTCGTCAGCAGGAGCCTGTCGCCGGCAGGGACGGGGGCGGAGCGCGGATAAAGCCAGGAAGGTCCTGCCAGAGGCGCTGCGTGAGCTCCTCACCGCAATTAGCCGGCGGCTCAGCGTGGCTGTGAGAGGAGGCGGCGCCCCGGCCGGCTGTCAGCAGAGGCCGGTCCTGACAGCCGCCTGTCTGTCCGAGAGGCCGCGCTCTCGCTCAGGGAGGGAGCTGATGAAGGAGCGGGTGAAACGCATGCTCAGGGGCAGCAAGCCGGGGTACAGTGTGCTCAGGGGCAGCAAGCCGGGGTACAGTGTGCTCAGGGGCAGCAAGCCGGGGTACAGCGTGCTCAGGTACAGAATGCTCAGGGGCAGCAAGCTGGGGTGCAGCGTGCTCAGGGGCAGCAAGCCGGGGTACAGCGTGCTCAGGTACAGAATGCTCAGGGGCAGCAAGCCGGGGTACAGCGTGCTCAGGTACAGAATGCTCAGGGGCAGCAAGCTGGGGTGCAGCGTGCTCAGGTACAGAATGCTCAGGGGCAGCAAGCCGGGGTACAGCGTGCTCAGGTACAGAATGCTCAGGGGCAGCAAGCTGGGGTGCAGCACGCTCAGGGGCAGCAAGCTGGGGTACAGGATGCTCAGAGGCAGCAAGCTGGAGCGCGAGGGAGGCGGGACCTGGGGTCCTGAGGCATCCCGGGGCCCCCCTTGATTGTTAAAGGCTCTGGATGTTAGCGCCCTCCCTGGACCGTGTTGGGTACAGCCTGGGGCTTGGGGCTCACGCTCTGGAGACAGACGGCTGGGGTTTGAGTTCTGCCTGGCCCCCTATTTTATTTTATTTTTTTATATTAATCCTCAACCAAGGATATTTTTCCATTGATTTTTTAGAGAGTGGAAGAGAGCGGGAGAGACAGAGAGAAGCATCGATGTGAGAGAAGCGCATGGATTGGTTGCCTCCCGCAGGAGCCCTACCAGGGATGAAGCCCCCAACCCAAGCATGTGCCCTGACAGGGAATCGAACCATGACCTCCTGGTTCCTAGGTGGATGCTCAGCCACTGAGCCACACCGGCTGGACGTCTTTTGTTTCTCTTTTGGGTAAGGGACAATCGGAGAACACGGAGAGAGGCAGTCCCCGTGGTTATTAGCCTGTGGTTCCTGCGGTTACTTTATCCGTTGAGATCCCGATTCAGAGGACAGAACAGCCCGGGAGGAGGTTTGGAGGCGGCAGCACGGGGGCTCTTCCTGAGCCAGAATCCTTCCCGGGGTGCCGGGCGGGATTGGGGTGCTGACTGCCAACAAAGGCCCGTTTACCTCCAAACCCCACACACCTGCAGCAGCTGGAGCTCTAACGGACCTGTCGTTAGGGAGCAAACAGGCAGGGAGCGCTGCCTCTGCCGCTGCCCACCCCTCTGTCGTCATGGAGACGCTGTGGACCTGACACCGCAGGACCAGAGGACAGCTGTCTTTCCTGCAGCCACTTTGTTGTAAATATGTTATAAATACAAACACAAAACCTCGGCTTGCTAGCAGCCTGACACTCCACTCGGTGTCTCCTCACTCCCTGGCCCCTCCTCCTCGGCCCAGGACTCTCCCTGTCCCGCTGGGCCTGGCCTGTGACCTGCCGAACAGCACCCAGGAACTCGGAGAATACGTCAAGTGCCCCCGGCAGGTGAGGCCTGGGAACCCCAGCTCTCACATGCGCCTGGGATTTTGCAAAGCCACGCAATCAGCAGCCTAGGCCCTAGGGGAAGGAAGGCCCATGCTGGCACGAATCTTCGTGCACTGGGCTTCTGGTAAAGATATATTTAAAAGGACACACAGAAGCCGAAACCGTTTGCTCAGTCTGCAGACTGAAAGGTCCCAGGTTCGATTCGGGTCAAGGGCATGTACCTTGGTTGCGGGCACATCCCCAGTAGGGGGTGTGCAAGAGGCAGCTGGTCGATGTTTCTCTCTCATTGACGTTTCTAGCTCTCTATCCCTCTCTCCTCCTCTCTGTAAAAAAATCAATAAAATATATTTTAAAAAAATAAAAGAAAAGAACACACAGAAGTGGCTTCTATTGCACTGCTCTGCTTGAGGGGAACTCTTGAGTTCTCAATGAAACAAGATGCGTCAACCTAAGGAAGGAGCAATCGTGTGAGAAACTTTTCTAAAAGGAAAAGGAAGAGGGATCTAGACCTGACCATGACCGATTAGACCCGGGGTTGGAAGTGTTTTCATGGCAGGCTGCCCAGAATCTAAGCTCTCCTATATTTCTGGGGGGACGGGTCGGAGGGAGTCCTTACGCTGACTGGCAGGGCAGGGAGTGCATCTGGATTTACAAAAGATACGGGGTCAGTGCATGCTGACGCGGGCCTCGCGGGGGGCGGGGGGCTATTCCCAGAGCTGCACGCGAGGCTGCCCGGGACAGTCTTGGCAGAGAGCCTGGCACATGGTCGGGCTTGGTGACGGCGGCTCTGTGATTTCCCTCTGACGGAGTCTCGAGTGGGGAGGATCGAGGAGGGGCGAGAGGAGGGGTAAGAAAATCAGCTGGAAAAAGAGGCGGACGTCAGACTGTGGGGAGGCGTCTATTCCAAACTCAAGTCTGTCCTTCCCCCCGGACAATGGGGGCGCTGAAGGACAGAGAAGGAAGGTGACCGGGAGGCCCCGTGTCTGTGCCCTGGATCCCCGCCCCGGGGCCACGCCCTCCCATCGGGAACGCAACGCTGCCAGCACTGCTGGCATCTCCACCCGGGGCTGCTGTGCCCGCAGGGGGCACGCTGGTGCGGCTCATACGTCACAGCCCAACTTTTACAGGTGTGCCGGCCGCGTGTGCCGCGTGTGCACGGTGTGTCTGCGTGGATGACACAGCCGTGCAGTGAGGAGTCTGTGTGTGTGTGTGTCAGCCATGGGCCTGACCGGGAGAACAATGAATCACTCAGCACACCGATAAATATTCAAACGCCGGCCAGCGAGGCTCCCTGCTGACCCCGGAGAGCGAGCACGCCAGGCTGTTTGCCTTCGCGATGGAAGAGGCTGTGCGCCAGGCCCGGGAGGGGCGTGTGCTCGGTGTGTGTGCGCGGGGCCCCAGGCTGCCGTCTGAGCAGGAGCAGGCCAGGCGGCGGCAGGAGCTGCCTGACCGACACACAGCTCTGTCCTCTCCCCACGACACTCCCCTTCCCTGAGCCTGATGCTCGGCCCCCGGTCCCGTGGGCGCCTGGGGGTCTGTCCCGCCAGGGGCAGCGCAGGGAGAGAGAGAGATGGAGGTATCAATGTGAAGATTTTCTGAGGCAGCTGGCCCTCTCATGTGCTCTCCCGAGCCCCACTGGGTTCAAGTAACCAGGGCTTCTCAGAACTGATGTCACAAAGCCACTGGAAAGCTCATTCTTTCTTTCTTCCTTCCTTCCTTCCTTCCTTCCTTCCTTCCTTCCTTCCTTCCTTCCTTCCTTCTTTCCTTCCTTCTTTCCTTCTTTCTTAATATTTTTATTGCTTTCAGAGAGGAAGAAAGAAGGAGAGAAAGAAACATCAATGATGAGAGAGAATCACTGATCGGCTGCGTCCTGTACATCCCTCACTGGGGATTAAGCCCACAACCCGGGCCTGTGCCCTGACCGGGAATCGAACCCTGACCTCCTAGTTCATAGGTTGACGCTCAACCACTGAGCCATCTGCCTTATTCAAGGACAGCAAACCCCTGGATCTGAAGTGACCTGTGGAGACCCAGGACCTGGAGGTCCTCCCAGGGTTCAGGTGCAGTGGGCTGGGTGGGCCCGAGGGTCCGCATTCCTAGCGAGTCCCAGCTGCTGCTGATGGTCTGGGCCGCACCTTCTCAGGAAGTTCACGGCTCCATTCCCGCAAACCCCACTGCGACTCACAACACAATTCACGTGGCTGTCCTATCCTGATTAATTGTAAAGATTAATTGTAAAAATTCTGGCAGCTAGAGAAAGGTTTTTTGCACTGTCAAAACAATAGTGGCACCTGGCCGGTGTGGCTCAGTGGTTGAGTGCCAGCCTACGAACCAGGAGGTCACGGTCCGATCCCCTGTCAGGGCACATGCCCCGGACTGCTGGCTGGATCCCTGTGTGGGGTGTGCAGGAGGCAGCCGATCAGTGCTTCTCTCTCATCATTGATGCTTCTGTCTCTCTCTCCCTCTCCCTTCCTCTCTGAAATCAATCTACATTAATAAAAGAGGAAAATGCAAATTGACTGTACCTTCCCAACGCCCACCAGCCAATCAGGAGTGAGTATGCAAATCAACCCAACATGGTGGGGTAATGTGCATCACTTGCATCATCACCATAACAACAATGCAGGCATTTTGTGCTGCCCCAGCCACTCTGGGCCCCTGGGCAGCATGGGAAGATGGAAAGGCGGCTCCAGCCGGAGTGAAGACAGTGCCAGCAGCTAGGGGAAGGAAGGCCCATGCTTGCATGAATCTTCGTGCACCGGGCTTCTGGTAAAAATATATTTGAAAGAACACGCAGAAGTGGCTCCTGACTCTATTGCACTGATCTGCTTGAGGAGAACTCTTGAGTTCTCAGTGACACAAGATGTGTCAACCTTAGGAAGGAGCAATCATTTAAGAAACTTTTCTGAAAGGAACCCAGTCCTGCCGAAACCGGTTTGGCTCAATGGATAGAGGGTCGGCTTGGGAACTGAAAGGTCCTGGGTTCGATTCCGGTCAAGGGCATGTACCTTGGTTGCGGGCATATCCCCAGTAGGGGGTGTGCAAGAGGCAGCTGATCGATGACTCTCATCTATGTTTCTAACTCTCTATCTCTCTCCCTTCCTCTCTGTACAAAATCAATAAAATATATTAAATTTATATATATAAAAGGAACCCAGTCCTGCGTCCGTGCTATTAGTTTCTGTCGCTTTTGCCTCCAACGGCTTTTACTACCTACCGCCATGGACGCATAAACATCCCACAGTAAAAACCAAACCAGCTCGTCCTGTAGACTCTTTTCTCCTTTCTGCAAACAAACAATTACTTGGAACTGGATAGAATTATGCTCATCAGAAAAATCAATACGAAAACAAAAAACCAACAATTGTTTCCAGACCATTTCCCCCCCTGGAGACACTCCCCGGGCTCGGCAGTGTGCGCGCGTGTGTGTTATGAGTGCCGTGAGGACGGCGTTTAACGCTCTGATCTAACATTTTCTGGAATCAATAAGCATGTCGGTTGGGCAGATGGGTCAATATGTACTTGGGATGGAAAACAGTTATTCAAATGAGGAGACGTGGGCTCCCTTCCCCGGGGAAGGCCCCTCCGCTCCTGGGTCACGGTTCGTCCGGAAAGAAGTCTGAATTGGACGGGAGGATTTCAGAATCGCCCGTCACTGAACACACGCGGCCCTCCCAGGGGGGGCGAGGACGGTGCTTTGTTGGGGAGGTGGAAACTGGCACACACACACACACACCCCCCACGTACCCAGCCCCTTTTCTCCAGCTTTGACACTGAACGTGAGGCCGCTGATGGAACCCAGACCCGCCGCCAAGGCCGGTTGGGTACCAGACGATCTTATTACGATGCTGCTGCCCACCTGTGACACAGTCCAGATGGCGAAGGGCCCCGGGCACATTAGCGGGGGCCCAGCCATCGCCAGGCGGCAGGAGCTGAGGTCATACACTCGCGTGTGTGATAAGGAGCATCCATCTATAAAACCAGAGTAAATGGGACGGTAATGTGTCTTCCCCAGAAGGTCGAGATTAGGGTAGGGGCTTCTGGGTGGGGCCAGGATGTCTGGGTGGCGGCTGAGAGAGACTCTTAGCCGGGGCCGGTACACAGAGTGGGTTGGTTATGCTCCTGGCAAACCCCCCCTCATATCCCAATCTGTAAAACTGCCAGTGCTGCCGAAAACCAGTTTGGCTCAGTGGATAGAGCGTCGGTCTGCGGAATCCAGGGTCCCAGGTTCGATTCCGGTCAGGGGCATGTACCTTGGTTGCGGGCACATTCCCGGTAGGGGGTGTGCAGGAGGCAGCTGGTCGATGTTTCTCTCTCATCGATGTTTCTAGCTTTCTATCCCTCTCCCTTTCTCTCTGTGAACAATCAATAAAATATATTAAAAAAATAAATAAAACTGCCAGTGCTTTGGAGGCCAGTCTGCATCCTAGGTGTCCTCCCCTCCCCGCCTGGCATCCCCGACACAGCTGCCACCCAGCTGGAGCCCAGCTCTCCGATCTGAGTCAGGAAGGAGAGACGGAGGTTTGGAGAAACGGGGTCTTTCCCGGGAAGGTTCTAGAGGAGGCTACCAAGGGAAGTGAAAAGCATGAACGGAGATAGGAAGGAAGAGGAAGAGGGATCTAGACATGACCGTGACCGATTAGACCAGGGGTTGGAAATGTTTTCAGGGCAGCCTGCCCAGAATCTAAGCTCTCCGATATTTTGGGGGGGACGGGTCAGAGGGGGTCGTTATGCTGACTGGCAGGGAAGGGAGTGTATCTGAGTTTACATAAGATACGGGGTCAGTGCATGCTGATGCTGGCCTCTCAGGGGGACGGGGTGTGCGTAGGGATGTGGGGGAGGCAGAGGATGCTGCCGGCCCTTCTGCTCAACAGCAGCTCTTGCACGTGGTCCCCATTCAGCAAGCATCTCCTAAGGCAGGGGTCTTCAAACTACGGCCCGCGGGCCACATGCGGCCCGCAGAGGAGTCTGATCCAGCCCGCCAGGTTTTTTTGGGCAGTGAGCGCAGCCGAGGTGTTACAGTAGGAATTAGTAGTTCATATAGTCCGGCCCTCCAGCTCTCTGAGGGACCGTGATCTGGCCCCCACTTTAAAAAGTTTGAGGACCCCTGTCCTAAGTTCTCACCTCTGCTGAACCCACACCCCCTCCCGGCTGCCCTGTCCAGGGGGCCGGTTACTGTGACCCAAGAATGAGGTCCAGGGAGCAGACGGCTTCCCTGAGACCTCACGGGAAGCAGCAGCAGGAAGGGAGCCAGCCCCAGCTGTGGTGAAGGTCATCTGGCCAAGGTCATCTGGTCAAGGTCATCTGGTGAAGGTCATGCCCATGTCCCGCCTACCGACTTCCTACCCGGCGGGGCCCAGGCAAGAGGGTGTGCAAGAACCTGAGATCTAGCCCAACCTACGGCGGGTGAACCGCGCCCAGAACAGGGTCCGCCAAACGTGTTTGTGGAGCTCTGGCACGGTTTCCAGAATTCCCCGGAGCCCCCTCTGCCTCGGGTTGCTGCGCTTTATGGAAAGATATTCCATTCCTTTCGGAAAGCACGGGCTCTGAGTGGGGATATTCAGGGGCTTTTAAAACGTAAATTAATGGCCTGGCAAGCTGTAAAACAACTCAAACTTGTGTAAATTTGTATTCAGGGATTCTTCAAAAATCGTAAGTTATTGACGCAATGGGCTGTAACAAGACTTTTATATATATATATATATATATATATATATATATATATATATATATATATATATTTTATTGATTTTCCACAGAGAGGAAGGGAGAGGGATAGAGAGCTAGAAACGTCGATGAGAGAGAAACATTAACCAGCTGCCTCCTGCACAACCCCCACCGGGGATGTGCCCGCAACCAATGTACATGCCCTTGACCAGAATCGAACCTGGGACCTTTCAGTCCGCAGGCTGACGCTCTATCTACTGAGCCAAACTGGCTTCAGCTGTAACAAGACTTTTGAAAACTGTTCTGCTCTGTTCTTCCGAACTTCCCTGCGCAGCTCACGGACAGGCTGCCAGATACGATGCCACCCTGGTGGGCACACGGTACACTCACATGTGTTGGCCTTCCGTCAAGAGGGTGGTTAATCACCCAGCAGGCACAGGCGGGGCCCAGGGTGGCACCACGGCCGCATGGCGGTTAGCAACCTCCACCCATTCTTGTGTATCCATGGATCTGGCTTCCAACGGCCAGCGCGTGTTTGCCAGGTCTCAGCGGTTGCCCGGATGAACGGTCACGCCTGTGTCACGTGCGGTTGCGTCGGCTCTGACTCCCAGCCCCCCACGGAGTGAGTGGGGCCCACAGCTCCCGTCCTCTGCCCCTGCAGACCAGCCCGGGGCTTTCTCGGGGAGTCAGCCCCTCTCCCATGTGCGCTGCCTCGTTTCCTGCTGCCTCGCGTTTTTGCCCAGAATTACTGTCTTCTCCTCAGAACCCTGCCTTCTCACGGCACTCGCCTTGCTCTGCTGGAGAGTAAGAGCCACCTGTGCGCACCGTCCCATTTACAGATCTGATGCCTGAGGCACAGAGAGCTCAGGGGATATACTATCTATCTATCTATCTATCTATCTATCATCTATCTATCTATCATCTATCTATCTATCTATCTATCATCTATCATCTATCATCTATCTATCACCTATCTATCTATCATCTATCTATCATCTATCTATCACCTATCTATCTATCTATCTATCATCTATCTATCATCTATCTATCTATCTATCTATCTATCATCTATCTATCTATCTATCATCTATCATCTATCTATCACCTATCTATCTATCATCTATCTATCATCTATCTATCACCTATCTATCTATCTATCATCTATCATCTATCTATCTATCTATCTATCATCTATCTATCTATCTATCATCTATCATCTATCTATCACCTATCTATCTATCTATCATCTATCTATCACCTATCTATCTATCTATCTATCTATCTATCTATCATCTATCTATCATCTATCATCTATCTATCATCTATCTATCTATCTATCATCTATCTATCATCTATCATCTATCTATCATCTATCTATCACCTATTTATCTATCTATCTCTCTATCATCGATCTATCCGATCGATCATCTGTCTTTATCATTATAATGCTCAAGGTTGTATTTGCATGAAACTCAATGCTCTTTGGCTCTAGGGTAGGGGTGTCGAACTCAATCAGAGAAGGGGCCAAAATCTAAAATCCAGCCTAAATCGCGGGCCGAATGGTTTACTGAACAGTCATAAACTGACAATGTCATAAACTGACAGCGGAGTGCAGTGATGACAGCGCGGTGTGGGCCACATTGCAAGGCCTGGCGGGCTGGATTTGGCCCGTGGGCCGTATGTTTGACACATGTGCTCTAGGGCCTCGTCTCATCAATAGCCCTTGGTTTGAACTTGGGGGAGCACAGGGGGCAGAGGGCCTGGTGACTACCCTTCGGGCAGGTCTCTTTGGTGCCGATGCATCTGAAGAAACCGTTTCTAATTGTTACCCGAGAAGGCCAAAAGGGCGCCCCGTTTGCTCTCCCCCCACAGCTGGAATCCACATTATAGCCACCCCGTTGGGGAGTGGGCCATATCCACCACTGCCCCCCGTGTCCACCGCGGCTGGAACCTGGCCAGCCAGGGCTGCCGAGAGAGATGGCCTGCCCGGAGGGAATGGATGCCATGGGCTCGGAGTAGAAGCACGCAGTGGCAGAACACACCGCGTGCTGTCAGCAGCGGAAGAGAGGATCTGAAATAGCCTCTCGCTCTCCGGCCGTTATTACAGCGCAGAGGAAGGAACGAGGGCAGCAGATAGGATGGGAATTGATGGGGGAGGCAGGGGCGGGAGGTGTCAGCTATCCCCATCAGGACAAAGAGGGATGGAGAGACGAGGCAGAGGTGCCTCTTAGTCTCAGCGAGCAGGAGGGCTATTTTGAAGGAATTGGTCTGATCCACGCTGGGCCAATTTTCCTCCGTGCCCTCCAGATGCACGGTCTGCCCTTGGCCATCCTGCTGGCCCGGGAGGCGGGCTTCCGGGCCACATCAGGAGGGAGGGAGGTGAGTCTCTGGATGCTTCCATTTCTCTGGGTGAGAGACGGATCCTCCTCTGAGCCTGAGACCCAGGGGATACGGCAACCGGCGTCACCCGCCCTGGGCTACCCATCTTCCTGGAAGCAATCCCTTCGTGAAACTCTTCCCACAATTCCCCATGTGCGGTGACAGCCCCTCCCGTCTGGACCCTGAGATGCACCTGACGCAGGTCGCATCCTTTCCTCGGCTTCCTTCAGTGTCAGCCACGGCTGCTGGGGATATTTTTTTTTTTTTTTTTTAAAGATTAAGTTCAGAATCTTTAAAAAAAAAATTATATATATATATATATATATATATATATATATATATATATATATATATATATATTATTGATTTTCTTACAGAGAGGAAGCGAGAGAGATAGAGAGCCAGAAACATCGATGAGAGAGAAACATCAACCAGCTGCCTCTTGCACACCCCCTACCGGGGATGTGCCCGCAACCAAGGTACATGCCCTTGACCGGAATCGAATCTGGGACCTTTGAGTCCGCAGACCAACGCTCTATCCACTGAGCCAAACCGGTTTCGGCTGGGGATATTTTTTAGCATCTAAAGGGTAGAAACCAGGGTGCTGCTCGGCACCCTCCAACACACCAGGCACCCCCCCATAGCACTCCGCTGGCCCCCAGTGTCAACAGAGCCACTGCTGAGAAACCCTGATGCAGATTTCTGTTTGCTAATTGGTAAAATAAGAGGTTTGGATGAAATCATTTTTGGAAAAAAAAAAAAAGAAAAAAAACACTTTCAGAGACAAAATTCTGAAATGCAGATGAAGATCTGGGCAAGCCTATAATTTCGAATCAAACTTAGATACGAATCCCATCATCGATGCTGCCGAGAAGCAAAAATCAGTCCCACAAAGAACACAGAGTCGGGGAGGCTGCTGGTGGAGGAGAAACAAGCAAACGTGTGCCCGAGGCTGGGGCAGCCCCTCCTGCTGTGAAGATGCGAGGAGCTGCCCCATGCCGACCGCCCCCAACAAGGCCTCCATTCAGAGCCTGGGGAGTTCAGTGCCAGGTCCCCGGCTCCGACGCGGGGGAATCCGGGGGAGCCGTACCTACAGACCCCCCTTTGTCTGAACCGTGCTCCCACCGCAGAAGGCGGAGGCGGGCGTGTGGAAATGGGTCTCAGAGGCGCTGCCATCCAGGCCCTCCCTCCCCAGACTCTAGGGCACATGTGTCAAACACAAGGCCCGCGGGCCAAATCCAGCCCGCCAGGCCTTGCAATGTGGCCCGCACCGCGCTGTCATCACTGCACTCCGCTGTCAGTTTATGACATTGTCAGTTTATGACTGTTCAGTAAACCATTCGGCCCGCGATTTAGGCTGGATTTTAGATTTTGGCCCCTTCTCTGATGGAGTTCGACACCCCTACTCTAGGGCCTAGGTCCGTGATCAGCAAACTGCGGCTCTTGAGCCACATGCTGCTCTTTGGCCCCTTGAGTGTGGCTCTTCCACAAAACACCACGGCCTGGGTGAGTCTATGTTGAAGAAGTGGCGTTAGAAGAAGTTTAAGTTTAAAAGATGTGGCTCTCCAAAGAAATGTCAATCGTTGTGCTGCTGATATTTGGCTCTGCGGACTGATGAGTTTGCCGACCACTGGCCTAGAGGAATGCCTGGTGTGGGATCCATGGAACCGGCAGGAAGGGCGGGGAGGGCTGTGGGAAGCCCGCCGGAGGCCCAGGCACGCAGCCTGCAGGCTCAGAGGCCGCCAGGGGGCTTTCTGACCGTGACGGTGGCAATGAGACCAGGACAACTTCTCCATCACAGAGGCTGGTGTCATAGGTCTCTTTGGAGGGCCTCGGGGTTAGCATTTGTCCCTAAAAAAGTCACTAAATCCTCACAAAGACAACTGAGGGCAAATATGATCGCTGGGAGTGGGGGAGGGGGAGTAGGAGGTGGAAGGGGGGGACTAAGGTCACAAAAAAGAGAGAGAAGACCCCAGCGACCATGACACTCACGTGCCGGCGGGGGCCAGCTGGGACGGAAAGCGATCCCTGGACCTCCAGGCCAGGTCCCGGCCGCCCAGCTCCGGGGCTCAGGGACGCCTGCGGCCTCCTCACTGACAACTGTGCTGAGTCCCGGGTTCCTGCTTTCACTCCCTTAAATCTGTCATTCTCTCGTTTCCAGATTGGGGGGAACGGGGCCGGCTGGGCTCCCCAGAAATCAGGGCTGAGAGCCGCCCTGGAGGATCTGTCACCGGGAGGCTGAGCCCTTTGGGGGCAGGTACCTCTTTCAAGGCTGCCTCCTCCGAGCACCGGCATCGACCGCTCCAGGAACAATGTCTTTCTTTCTTTTTTTTATTTTATTATATATATATATATATTATTGATTTTTAACAGAGAGAAAGGGAGAGATAGAGAGCTAGAAACGTCAATGAGAGAGAAACATCGACCAGCTGCCTCTTGCACAACGCCCTCTACCGGGGATGTGCCCGCAACCAAGGTCCATGCCCCTGACCGGAATCGAACCTGGGACCTTTCAGTCCGCAGCCCGACGCTCTACCGCTGAGCCAAACCGGCTTCGGCCAGAACAATGTCTTTCCTCTCTCAGCAGCAGAGAGGGACGGAGGTCCCCACGGGGCTGATCCAGAGGCTCAGGAGGAATCCGTAAGCACATAAAGGTTCCCGGTGACCTACGGCCAAAGAGCCCAGCCTCTGGGAGACAGGAGGGGCCCCAGGCGGGAGCCGCTGCCCACACGGACCGTCTGCTTGTCTGGCCGCGGCAGGAAGGCTTCCCGTTCTGCTCCGTGAGGTGCGGAGGGCGCCCAGCGGGAGGAGAGCGAAAGCTGGCGGACAAGCACCCCGAGGAAGGCCCGCGGGGAGGCCGCCTGACCCCTGACCAGCTCCGTCGGGGAGGGCGCAGGAGGGCGGGTGGCAGAGCTCCCTCTACCTGGAGGCCTGGCTCAGCTGCTCCTCCATCGCGGGACCGGGTCCCAGCTGGGGAGCTCTCGGACACCACGCCGTGTGGGAGCCACGTGGTGAGAGAGACACAGTGGGACCGGGAGCAGGAGCCCCATTCAGTCCCAACGCCATGACCCCCCCAAACCCCCCCCGGGGGGCACATCACTCATAGCCAGCGGCACCCCTCCTACAGGGCCAGGGGCTCAGTGCAGGGCGTCCCACACGCTGGGCACGCCATATTCCACGGGGTAACGGGACCCATGGACAAAGGCGCCTCTCGGTCACGCAGGGCCTGCCCAGCTGCATGGAGAGGACGGTGTGACAGAGGCAAGACACCACAGAATGCAAGGACGCTCTTTCATACACTGTAAATGCGGACTGAAAGGTAGGCAGTAGTATCATCCTGATGGCACGTTTTAAATTATTCTGATAGACACTCAAGAATATTAGACATAACTGAATCGTGGACATCAGAGAGGCTAAAAATTGCTTATAATGAGCCCGGGTGACATCCGCAGAGTCCCGTGAACAGGAGATGACGAGGGTGAGGAACGTGCCCGGATGCCCGGTGTGCAGCGAGGCCGGTGGGTCCTCGCTCTGAGACCACAAAGCCTTTCAGCCGGAGGCTGGCGGACTCCTGCCCCGAGGCTACCGGCCACATCGCCCGGGGGAGAGGGGCAGGCGCAGACTGGCCTGAGCCCGCTCTATGCAGAGGCCCGCACCCAGGAGCAGGTGCTGAGGCTGCGGGGAGTCGGAATTGAGGTGCCCAGAGGCACAGCGTGGCAGGAACCTCTGCACAGCCTTTCCTGTCACCAGCACCTCATGCCGCCTCCACGCTGTGCCCACACCCCACTGCAGGTGGCCAATGCATGGCACAGGTGTGGGTCCATGTTCCCAAGATCCGGAAACTCAGCAGAGATGTCAAAAAGGAGCCGACTGGCCCCTGGAAGGCATAGGAAACCAATGTGGATATGGAGAGAAAGAAGCACAGACACTACAAGAGGGAAAAAAAGAAATGAACAGAATCTGGTGATGGGCTGATGGGGGGGGGGGGGGGGGCGGATATGAGTAGAAGAAACACCGACATGAGGCTACCATTTCAATCAGGGTGGCTTGGTCATGTGACATGCGTGAATTTCAGCTTTCCTGTCTAGAAAGTGGAGCGAGAAGACATCTGTCCCTCTCTAGCTCCTAGGCCCGTGGTCGGAAAACTGCGGCTCCCAAGCCACATGCGGCTCTTTGGCCCCTTGAGTGTGGCTCTTCCACAGAATACCACGCCCTGGGAGAGTCTATGTTGAAGAAGTGGCATTAGGAGAAGTTTAAGTTTAAAAAATTTGGCTCTCAAATTTCAACCATTGTACTGCTGATAATTGGTTCTGTTGGCTAATGAGTTTGCCGACCACTGCCCTAGGACAATATCTCATCTTAGTCCAGAGAACGCAGAGCAGACCCAATGGCCTTCATCATCTCACGCGTGGCAAGAGCTGTGCCCACCCCTTGGCAGAGCAGGGAAACCCCAGGACCTGGTTTCCAGTGTAAGCCCGTTTGTACTGTCTTCCTCTCGTACCCACTCGTTCAGCTCAATTCAGACGCCCAGCCTGGATGGGCCGTAAGGTCCTCGGGGCTCGTGAGCCTCTCGCGATTGTTTATTATTTCCCATGCCCGTTGTTTATTATTTCCCACGCCCGTGACCCTTGCTTGGCACCGAGCGATGAGTCAGGACACGCAAGAGGACTCCGAAACGGACCCCTTATCCACGGCCTCGGTTCCTTGTGAGCAATCCCTCAAGGAGCCCTGTGGCCCCCAAGGGCAGAGGGCGATGCGACTGGCCCAGACCACGGGCTACTCCATAAACACTCGGGTAGCCGCCCCCCGCCCCCACCCCCACCCCCCGATCCTTCTGCTGCCTTTACACCGCCAGGGACGAGCCCCGAGAGATGTGTTTCCCACGCCTCTTAGGGCTTTTAAACAAGGCCTGAGCCCCTTCCCTTTTCTATTCTAACCGAAGACTCTGACTTACAGGAGAACGTTTGACAGGGGATGATGACAGAGAACAGAGGCAATGACACACTGCCCCACAACCCTGTCCTACTTGCTCGCTTAGTATTTAAAGAAAGAGCTGAAGAGCCCTAACCGGTTAGGCTCAGTGGATAGAGTGTCGGCCTGTGGACTGAAAGGTCAAGGGCATGTACTTTGGTTGCGGGCACATCCCCAATGGGAGGTGTGCAGGAGGCAGCTGATGGGTGTTTTTCTCTCATCGATGTTTCTAACTCTCTATCGCTCCCCTTTCCTCTTTGTAAAAAAAAAAAAAAAAAAAAAAAAATCAATAAAATATATTTTAAAAACTAAAGAAAGAGATGTGTTGTCCCAGCTACACCACACCTCACGTTTGCAAAGGTCAGCTAAGGGGACCCGGGCATCGAGGGAGATGGTTTGCACGTTTTATCCGCACAGTTTGGTTTGAAAAATGTGAGAAAGCACTTCCTCTCCCCGCCCCCCACCCAAAAAAAACCAACCACACCTCCCTGTGAGGACAGCATGTCTTCCTGCCAGTGGGCACCCCGTACATTGTCAGCTTGGGTGGGGATGAGATGGGTCACTTCATGCCGCTGTCTCTCTCCCATGGCCTACCCCGATGCTCCTGGGACAGGAGGAGGGACGGGCGCCCCAGGGGGATGGTGGCTGGAGAGGGCACGTCTGCCATGTCGCCATTTGGGATGGTGGGACCTGGGGCTCAGCTCTGCCCCCCACGGGGCACCGAAAGGGTGGCTGTACAGGGCCCCCTGGGAATGCACATGGATGACCTTTAAATTAATGTCAGCTGAGTCCGAGGTGACTGGCACTGCCGTCCCCTGGAAACAGCCTCCCAAAATATGGGTGACTGTGATCAGTACCGATTTCTTATCTTTATCCGTGTGCTGGGAATGAGGAACGAATAGGACGTTGACTTACCCAGGTCTGGATATGCTAAATCCCAGGAATGAGGGAATGAATAGGGCCTGGGCACACCCAAAACTCCTTTGACCTTAACCCCCCTCTGGAAATCAATAAATGTGCTGTGCTGTCTGTGGTGGGTGTGACTGTCTCTCCATCAGAGTGGCAGCCCCCCACCTGGGTCCCAGCTTGTCTCTATTTCTGCCTCTTGGTCTCATTTTTTTTTTTTTTTTTTTTTTCCAATTTCTTAATCCCCAGCTCCTCCTCTCAGGAACCTGTCGGGTCTCGGAAAACAGAGAAACAGCCCCCAGAGGTGGCTGGATGGGCAGCCGTGAACCAGCTCCTGAGAAGCCCCCAGGGTGACCTCTGGGGAGACCCCTGGAGGGAGGACTGGGTCAGCAGCAGGGAGGGTCCGCCATGCCGGTTCCTGTCGCCTCTGGATGGTCTGCTGTCAGTTCAGTCCCCGCCGCCTCTGGACGGTCTCCTGGGAGATGCTAATTGCTGGCCTTTACTGCCTGGTCTGCAGAGACCGTGCCTTTGGCTGGGTCCTGATTCAGGAGCCACCTGATTAATCACCGGTGGCTGCGCCTGACCCGGTGCCCTGGCTGGGGCGGGGGCGGGGCTGGCCACGCCGGGAACCGCATGGGGTGCGGCTGCCATTCCAAGCTGGACCCCGCGCTCTTGGCCCCAGAAGGCAGGTTAGGAACCGGGGTGGGGCCTCGGGACACTTTGCTTTTGAGGAAAGCGAGGAAAGGATGTAAATACTTTTGCCCTTCATTCCTTTCTCCCCCGCCCCTTTAAATGTCAGCAGCCCTGTCCCTGCATCAGCCTTCCTGCAGCCAGGCCTCACCTGCAGATCTCACCTGGGGGACGTGATGCCAGTTAAAGGGGCGGGGCAGCACCGCGGGCAGCACCACGGGAGCCAGAATCGCATGGGTGACCAGGCCCAGCTCCTGCACGGAGGGCTCAGGTATGAAAGACAGAGGCCAGGCTGCAGGCTGTCCGCCGAGACGGAGCAAGGGCAGGACACGCTGCAGGCAGAACCGGCCCAGGATGAGAGCTGGGAGCTCTTTCTAACAAAGAATCTGGAGCTCTTCTCCCAGGAAGAGAAACTACACCCCCTCAGGGTCCCCCTGTGGCTCCCCCTGTGTCTGCAGCGGCCCCGGCTGCTCCCCACTCCTGCCTGTCCGCTTGACCCCACACCACGGCTCCTCGTTACGATCAGGCCAAGCTCAAGTGGAGCAGCGTGGTGTTAGGGTTCAGCACCGCCCCCTGTCTGCCCGGTGCCCCTCCTATAGACAGCCGCCAGGAGGTGAGAAGGTTCCAGCTTCCTGGCACCTGGCGCCCGGCCGGGGGCAGCTCTCGCCCCTCCCTGGGGAACTTCGGTTTCTCCTAAAGGGCAGGGGCCGCCCTCTGATTGTCACATCCATGCTGGCTGCACCCACCAGGCCTCCCACGGGACCAGATGGGTGTGGCCTGCACCATACTGACACCCCTAAGGGCTGTGATGTTCAAGGCGAGACTCCAAAATCCAGAACTGATTCTCTCCCGGGCACAGAGGGTCTGGGGAGGCTGCTGGGTGGAATGGCGGGGCTGATGGCTCGCATTATCCCCTTTCCCACAAAAGCAGTGATCCACAGAACCTCCACAAAGCCAGTGAGATGCGTGCTTTACACCCCTGTGCCCCGCGAAAGCAGCACAAAACCCCAGCTCCCTCTTGCTTCTTCTCGCATCATTAACAACAGACTACCGTGTTTCCCCGAAAATAAGACATCCTCCGAAAATAAGACCTACTTACAGGTTTCCTTCTGAGTGAAATATAAGGCATCCCCCCGAAAACAAGCCCCCCCCCCAGGCTAAACATGAGAGATTTGGTCCACTGATTCTGAAAGAAATGGAGTCACAAGAAATTCACCAGGAAATTCAGGAATTGGATTGTGATGATGATGTTCCAGAAGATGATGACATGATTGTCATTGAATAAACGAGTAAATTCTTGATACCGTAGGATTCACAGTTTGTCTGGTTTGTGTTGACAACTACCGGACTACCGTACCGTATACAGGTAATAAATTTCCTTTATTTTTATTTAACAATAAATGTGTACCGTATTCTTCTTCATGGAAAAATAAGACATCCCCTGAAAATAAGACCTAGCGCATCTTTGGGAGCAAAAATTAATATAAGGCACTGTCTTATTTTCGGGGAAACAGGGTATAAAGAAGCAGATTAACACCCGGGGATCTCAGAGCTTTACCGCGAATGTCACGGCGAACTAAAAGGAAGTAGCATCGGCGGCTCCTGGGGCCGCACCGCCCAGCTCACCGCCTCTCCGCCCTCCGAGAAGGGGAGGCTGCGTCTAGGCCTCGGGCCTTCGGGAGGGGAAACGGCAAACAGCGGTCTCCGAGGGTGAGTGTTGCCTTTCATTACATAGGCTGTACACGGACTGGCCAGATTATTATGCATTGAGAGATCATCCTAGTCTGGCCACTCAGTGTATGCTGTCTAACCGACAAAAATGTAGGGTCTCGCCGTCCACTCGGAAAAGCTGCGCCACCTCTGAGGACTCTCTTGCCCTCTCTGGTGCCCTCATCGTTCAGCAGGCCTAACACTTCCCCTCCCTCCCCACGCCCACCTCTCAGGTGTGCATTCAAGATCCAGGGAGATGACACAGGGGAAAGGGGGTGTGAGCAGCAAGGCCTTAGCCAGGTATGAAGCATCATCAGAGCAGCAGAGGAGATGTGGGTCCTGGTTCCTTCTACCCATTCCCTCGTGTGGGTGTGGTGTGATGGTCAAGTTTATGTGTCAGTTTGGCTGGGTCCAGGTCCCCCAATATTCAGTCAAGTATAATTCTGGATGTTTCTGTAAAGGTGGCTTTTTTTTTTTTTTTTTTAGATAAAATGAACATTGAAAGCAATAGACTTTGAGGGAAGCAGATTGCCCTCCAGAATGTGGTGGGCCTCGTCTAATCAGTTGAGGTCTTAGTAAAAAACGAAAGACGGAAACTGTGTCAGCAGCTGCCTTTGTACTTGAACTGTAACCCTCCCCTGAGGCCCCAAGTGCTGGCTTACCTGCGGAGTTTGGATTTGCCAGATCTCCACAATTGTTTTATCTCTCTCTCTCCCCCTCCCACCTCCCCTCAGCCTTTTCAGGACTGTGCCTGACCCCAGCAGCTACTCCGTCAGTGCCAGCTGAACCAAGCTCACTGCATAGTCTCAATCCTCTGCCTTCCTCCCCAACTGAACTGCTGCAGAACTCCAGACACAGACACGGTCTCAAATGCAGAACAGGCAGCTGTGTCCTAGGGCTAGGTGTGTGAGTTGGCGGGGGCGGAGGGTGCTGAGCATGTACTGCAGGGCCCTGGCGGTCAGCTGGGCCACCGGGTATGGGGCAGAGAAGCACACCTCTGCCCACAGCAGGTGGCAGGCCTCTGAGAGCTCACACTCCCAAAGAAGAGAAGAGAACTTGCCAGCCTAGGAAGCTGGTGCCGGGAAACAGAGGCCAGATTTATCATCACCGGCTTGCTTCAGCAACAAAAAAAAATCCCTGGTGAGCTACAGCTGGTGGAGTGCCCACGAAAGGATCCACCAAGGGCTCGCTGTTGGCGGCAAAGAGATCTCAACCGAACTACAGGTAGATGAAACTTCTATCTGTGGTCTAGGGCCGTGGTCGGCAAACTGCGGCTCGAGAGCCACATGCGGCTCTTTGGCCCCTTGAGTGTGCTCTTCCACAAAACACCATGGACTGGGTGAGTCTATGTTGAAGAAGTGGTGTTAGAAGAAGTTTAAGTTTAAAAAATGTGGCTCTCCAAAGAAATGTCAATCGTTGTGCTGTTGACATTTGACTCTGTGACGAATGAGTTTGCCGACCACGGGTATAGGGCACGGAGCGGACCAAGGGAACAGAGGGAAGGACTTTTGTCTCTGGTACGAACGGCTACTAATGGTTCTATTTCTGGCTCTTTTATCTGGAAAGTCAACTACTCTAACCCAATGTGGACTGCGTGATTGTGCAAAGGTATATGTGGAAATTCTAACCCCCAGGTGACGGCATTAGGAGATGGACTTTGGGAGATAATTAGGTCAGGAGGGTGGTGCCCCCACGCTGGGATTAGTGCCCTGATAAGAAGAGAAGAGACGGGAGGGCTGGCTTTCTCTCCCTTTCTCTCTCTCTCTCTTTCCCCTCCCCATCTCTCCTCTCTCCTATGTGAGGGGCAGCAAGAAGATGACCATGGTGCAACCAGGAAGAGACCCCTCACCAGGCACCAGATCTGCCATCGCCTGGCCCTTCCATGTCCCAGTCTCCTGAACTGTGAGAGATACGTTTCTGTTGCTTCAGTCACACGATCGATGGTATTTTTGTTACAGCAGCTGGAGCAGACTGAGACCGTGGTGCAGAACAGAACTGGAGGGCTTTAGAGCAATTCGAGAGAACGCAGGGGGTCTTTTATGTGGCTAGAGGATTTTTAAATCAGAAACCGTTTACCAGTCTAAAGAAAATTATATTCTGCTTTTAATAAGGTATCAGAAGGACTCCTCCTCCGTAATAATGATGCAGCTCAGTTCCATGAAGCACGAGAAAGGAATTCAGATGTTTTGTTACACAAGCCGTTCACTAGGCGAGAGGAGCACAAAGGGAAACTTTCTAATTAACTCAGCAGTTTGGACTCACCATTCTTTACAAAAATGACTATCAATCCCATTTTAATGGGATAATTACAGCAAATGGTGATTCACTTCCCTTTCAGCCATTAGCAAGAGAAAGACACAGAGAGATAAGATGCTAGAAGTGTTAGCTTAAAACACACCTCCTATTCCTCTTCTCTTGGTATCAGTAATTGTCTAATTGCGCCGAGCTGACTATAACGTGGGGTGGTGTTTTTGGACAAAGGATGATCAAACGCCCTATTCTGGCATTATAATCCATCTTATTGCCCTTTGGTTAATTGAGAAAGTGGCATTTATTCCAGAGAGGATTCCCTCATTTTATCTCATGTTTTCATTCCATAATTCAGGATGCTAATTAGGGATTACAGGTGTTCTGGGAGGCCCCAGATCTAGCCTCCAATTATGATAAAGGTTCCTAGTCTTTATAAGGCCCCTTAGAAAAATCACCTCCTCATCCCTCTCTCTGCACATGTGCCCCCCCTCCCCACACACACACACGCCTGCCATTGCCACTTAACATCTAAAAAGCAGAGTCAGCCCTGACCGGTGTGGCTCAGTAGATAGAGCGTCGGCCTGTGGACCGAAGATTCCTGAGTTCAATTCCAGTCAAGGGCACGTCCCCCAGTTGCAGGCTCCTCCCCAAGCCAGGCCCTGGTTGGGGCTCCTGCAGGAGACAATCAATCCATGTGTCTCTTTCACATCAGTGTTTCTCTCTGTCTTACCCTCTCTCTTCCACTCTCTCTAAAAATCAATGGAAAAATATCCTTGCGTGAATAAATAAATAAATAATAATTTAAAAAAACTGAGTTTTTTTTTTTTTTAAATATATTTTGTACGGACGGTTGTCACATTCATTGTACATGTGCCTGGATTCACACCTGCTGATCTTTACTAGCAATGACACTTGTGTCCGGTCACTGCCTGTGGGACATCCTGAAATCAGACGGGACCGCTGCCCTCCCAGCCCTTTGGGGCAAGTGCTGGGTCCTCGTCCTGCTGCCACACCCAGCCCGCTGGCTCGGCCCGGACCCAGCACCCCGATCCCCTTGTTAGAATTCCAGGGAGGAAGGGAGGGGGGTTAGAGACGGGGGGAAGGTGGGACAGAAGGCTCTGGAGCTATCCATTAGCGCAATCTCCTCAACATGATCTTAGAACCGAGACCCAGTTGGAAAGGTGACAGCAAGGTAACGGCCTCCCGATGGGGTGGTGACACTGGGGGTGGGGGCATGGGAGGAGAAGGGAGACACGGAGAAAAGACAACAACAGCGGGCAGAGGGCCCCCCGTGAACCCCAGAAGGACTGCCTCCTTGTGGCTGAGGCCACGGGCGACCATGAACCTGGGACAACCGTGTCTGAGGGCCCCGGGGAAGGAGCGTCAGTGACCGAAACACGCGGCCACAGCTCCCCTCGGCCAGACTGCAAGTTTCCAAACCAAACGAGGCCGGTGCCTCGGGACCTGGCACTGGCTCGCCGCGCCCGCCGGAAGCCGAGAAGTGACACAGCCACCGCGTCCTCTCGCTAAGGCTTCTCCCCATCTCGGCTCCTTTACCAGCTGAAGACAACTAAGCCACAGCGGCTTCACCCAGACGTTTATCGGACGAGACAGCGTCAAGGTGACATTGAGAAACCGTTATCCCAAACGCAGCTGAGCAGCACCTCCTAACAGCGCTCCTGCCCCTCTTTCTTTCTTTCTTTCTTTCTTTCTTTCTTTCTTTCTTTCTTTCTTTCTTTCTTTCTTTCTTTCTTTCTTTCTTTCTCTCTCTCTCTTTCTTTCTTTCTTTCTTTCTTTCTTTCTTTCTTTTTTAAATATATGTTTTATTGATTTTTTTTTTTATAGAGAGGAAGGGCGAGGAATAGTTAGAAACATCGATGAGAGAGAATCATCGATCAGCTGCCTCCTACACTCCCCCCCTCCCCCACACCACCACCACTGGGGATGTGCCTGCAACCAAGGTACATGCCCTGGACCGGAATCGAACCCAAGACCCTTCAGTCCGCAGGCCGACACTATATCCACTGAGCCACACTGGTTCTGGCTCCTGGCCCTCTTTCTACGTCTGTAACAATCCAAATCTGTTTCCTGGCCACAACAGGACAGCTGGAGCCGCTCCCCAGAACCCGGCCCGGAGCCAGGCCCAGAACAGGAGCCGTGAAGTCTCCGAGGAGGAGAAAACAAGGACCACGTCCCTGCATCCACGAAGCATCCTTACATCTCGTGTCCCCCCCCCCGTGTCTGCTCTCGGCCTCCCGCCTCCGCCTGCCTCCTGTGTCTTTTCGTTCAAGGGTGACAATTCTGCCGACAAGGGAAACCCCTTTTTTTGTGCCAGAATCAAATGAAGATCTCCAATAATTGGAATGTCTGAATTCACTGTTTAGTTCATGTCACCAAAGAAAATTCTACAGGAATTCCAATGAATTCCATTCTGTCTCCTTTTCTCCCTGCCACCTCCTTTTTGCTTTCTTTTCTTTTTCAGAGAAGAAGACAGAGGGAGAGGGAGAGGGAGAAGGAGAGGGAGAGGAAAAGGGAGAGGAAGAGAGAGAGAGGGAGAGAGAGAGAGAGTGAGAGAGAGAAACATCAATGATGAGAATCATTGACCAGCTGCCTCCTGCACGCCCCACACTGGGGATCCAGCCTGCAGCCCGGGCCTGTGCCCTGACCAGCAATGGAACCATGACCTCCTGGTTTATAGGTCAACAGTCAACCACTGAGCCACACCGGCCGGGCTCACCTCTCTTTTTAAACAAATAACCTGGAGCCCTGGTGTTCCCCTTTCCCCAGGACAGAGCCCCTCACCCTGAGCCAGGGGAGATGGAGGGTGGCCTACCTTGCCCAGGCCCGGCGTGTCCTTGACCTTGCCTACGGCCCGCAGCAGGCAGGGCGGGGCGGGCGGCGGGGAGGTCTGCAGGATGCCACTGAAGCTGGTGCCGAAGAGCGGGGGCTCGGCCGCGGACGCCGACGGCCGGTGCTTCTTCTTCTTAGACGACAGGTTCAGCTTCTGGGCAGCTCTGCGGGAGAAGGCAGAAAGCAAACAGTGAGGGGAAGGCGGGTCCAGCACAGACAGACCACCTGACTTCCTTCTCTCGCCCTTATTTTTTAAAAATATATCTTATTGATTTTTTTACAGAGAGGAAGAGAGAGGGGTAGAGAGGTAGAAACATCGATGAGAGAGAATCATCGATCAGCTACCTCTTGCACACCTCCCATTGGGGATGTGCCGGCAACCAAGGTACATGCCCTTAACCGGAATCGAACCTGGGACCTTTCAGTCCGCAGACCTACACTCTATCCACTAAGCCAAACCGGTTTCGGCATAGGCCAACTTTCTTAATTTCAGGAAACCGTGTGAGGAAGAGAATAGTACTCCCGTTCACCAGACAAAGAAATGAGGCTAAAAGAGTAAAATTCAGGGTCCTTTTCCTACCTGACCTGGTTTTGAACATGCAGCTTTCTCACCTACGAGGCAGATAATAGGCAAGTCGCTCACATTCTGGTCGTGTTTACGATGTATATAAAGAGCCTAGCGTAGCACCTGGCACAGAGCTGGCTTTTCGGAATACTATCCGCATTGTCATTCTCACACATATTACCCGCAAGCCTCCGTGTCTGCATAGCAAGATATGGCAAAAATAGGGCCCACTTGTATAGACCTTTTGTGAAAATTAAACGAGTGCACATACAGTGGTTAGTACACAAGAAGAACTTAATAGGTGGCACTTTGAAGGCATATGATACTAAGTAGTGGAGCCCAGAATGAATCTAGGTCTGTGTGCCTCATACTGCACCCTGAAGACTCTCTACAGCAGGGGTCCTCAAACTTTTTAAAGTGGGGGCCAGATCACGGTCCCTCAGAGAGCTGGAGGGCCGGACTATATGAACTACTAATTCCTACTGTAACACCTCGGCTGCGCTCACTGCCCAAAAAACCTGGCGGGCCGGATCAGACTCCTCTGTGAGCCGCATGTGGCCCGCGGGCCGTAGTTTGAAGACCCCTGCTCTACAGGGAGCAAAATAAGCAAGTGAAATGTAAGGGTGAGTGTAAGGGGCATCTTGGTAAACGTGGACAAACCATTAGCAATGGGTCTGCTTCATGAAATAGTGAGCCTTCTGTCACGAGACGTTTCCAAGTAGTGGCTAAAAACGCATTCACGTGGAATATCAGAATAAGTGAGCACGCATTTGGAAAATCAGACAATTCCACAAATCTCTTCCAATGCCGAGATTCTTCAAGGGTCCTGGAATTTCTACTCCATTTAGGGAAGCCTCTGTTGGCCTCCATGTAGAAAAATAGTAATAGAGGGGTTTACGTTGACATTGCATGTAAAAATTATTGTCTTGTGTAATCACTATGTTGTATACTGAAACTGATATGATATTGTATGCCCACTGCAACTGAAAAATTAAAAAAAATACTTTATTATATTCTTCTTAAACATGTATATAAACACATATATCAGAATTTCACAATTTGGAAATTAATAAGTCACGTTGTATAGCCATCTATATAATCTGTAGGGACATTTAGTTTAATGTTGACATCATCATAACCAGCTGTTGGATCTCTATTTCATATGTTCCAATTTCTTGGAAGCCGGCAGCTTCTGTTCTCTTTACCTCAGCCACGTGGACAGGAGAAGGTGAAGGTCGGGAAATCACTCATGTATAATTGTATTGCTCAGTGGCATAAAGGAGAAGCAGTCAGGAAAGAAACAAAAAGGCAGAGATATTCTGGCTAGAGGTGCATTTTGTGTAATCAATGCCTCACAAGCTCTTTGTTGAGAGGGAGAAAAAACAAATGAGTGGTTGTTTTACAAGACTTCAAACAACAAAAAATTAATCTCCGAAGCCATGCTAAGCAATATTTACTTGTCTCATTCCCAGCACGGGTACTATCACATTTTTCCTAAAGCTATTCATCGCGGCATGCATCTTTAGACATCCACGGCCTTCATTTCACTCCCTGTGCCTTATTTCAGGAAGAACAAGGTAGTTAGTTCCTCTAGCAGGATGAAATTAATATTTACTGAACACCGACGAAAAGTGGGCGCCATGCTAAGCATGATCAAGCAGCGAGGAGAAGAGCAGGGGCGTGAACCTGGCAAGCATTAACACTTACTTGCCCTAACCGGTTTGGCTCAGTGGATAGAGCGTCGGCCTTCCGACTGAGGGGTCCCAGGTTCGATTCTGGTCAAGGGCATATACCCTGGTTTTGGGCACATCCCCAGTAGGGAATGTGCAGGAGGCAGCTAGTTGATGTTTCTCTCTCATCGATGTTTCTGGCTCTCTCTATCCCTCTCCCTTCCTCTTTGTAAAAAATCAATAAAATATATATAAAAAATAATTAAAACCTACTGAACTCAATTCTTCCCTTGGGTTCTACCCCTCTGTCTCCATAGCCTTCCTCCTCTCCCCCAGGAGACAGCCACCCTAACATATGGATGTGACAGCACATGAATTCAGACACCACCTCCCCGTGGAAGGGTGACTTTTCTCTCCCTGTCCAGATCCACCCACATCTAAAAATAACCAATCAGGCAAACAATGATCTGTTGAATTTCATTGGTTTATTGGGGGGAAATGCCTTCGGTCTCTACATAGATTGGAGGAGAACTTACGGAGATTTTCTGACTGGTACATTTTGTGGCATTTTCTGTGAGGGACTACCTGACCTTGGGTTTTCGGAATTGTGAAATGTTTCAACAGAACACCCTTCAGCCTACGTGCATCTCATGAGAACTCCACTGGGGCCTCCCAGCCTGAGTGTCAGGGATTCCCAAAATATAGACCTATCAGAATGATTAGTTTCCCAAGGAACAGAACTGTCCGTAGGCAACAGGCAGGAATAGCAGGCGGCACATGCATTTCTTAAAGGATTTGCTTTCCTTTGAAAAATTCTAATGCACTGGCAGAAACCAGTTTGGCTCAGTGGATAAGAGCGTTGGTCTGCAGACTGGAAGGTCCCAGATTCGATTCCAGTCAAGGGCGTGTACCTTGGTTGCGGGCACATCGCCGGTGGGGAGTGTGCAGGAGGCAGCTGGTCGATGTTTCTCTCTCATCGATGTTTCTAGCTTTCTATCCTTCTCCCTTCCTCTCTGTAAAAATTCAATAAGATATATATATTTTTTTTTTTTTTTTTAAAGAAAGAAAGAAAAGAAAACATGCTAGCCGGCTCCCTCGCGACGTGGCTCTCTCTCACGGAGTCCTGGCTCTGCACGGAGCTCGGTGGCCTTTTTGGAAACTCTCCAGACGGGAGTGAGGGCATCTCTGTCACCTCTCCGCTGTCTAATTGGCTGTCGCCAAGGTCATTTCCATCTCCCCAGAGACCCAAAGCATATGGGTCTTGGGCCTTTTCCCCCCCTGATTTTTATGTAAATGATCCATTTCATTAGCGCGGGGAATAATTCATGACGCGACTTCAAATACGACGTTTACGGCTGGGAGGCAACACAGGGCCAGCCGGCGACCTCCAGCCCTGCCCTGGAGATGCCCCAGCCGGGCACGGCCGCCTTAGGAAAGGGATTGGTTTTTGCAACTCGATGCCCAGCATTAACCCATGGTGATGACGGCTCCAATTCCGTAATTTTTCTCTCCAACGTGAGCCCATTCTACAGGGACATGTGCCCGGGGCCCTCACGGCCTCCTCCGGGGACCACCAGCCGTGACCCTGAAGCCTCACGGCCAGTGGCGTTGAGCATATGCCTGGAGACTTTGCACGCAGTGAGGGGCTGCTCTGCTTTGAGGTCTTTCCCTCTGTAGGTCATCAGCATGGCCTCCGCCATTGCATTGTTCACTCGCTGAAGGTCAACATCCCGTGTTTCCTTCTGTCTGAGGCTCTGGGACCTGCCCAGGGCGGGGTGTGCCTTGTGGATGGCAGAGAATATGCTCTCTCGGCGCTCCATCGATCCACTTTGGGTCTACACACACGCACACGCACACGCACACGCACACACGCACACATGCCAAGTCCCTATAGGGAGTAGCCTGCAGCTGTCGGTCATGCTTAGACCCTGGCATGTTTTATTCATCCTAACGCATTTTCCACAGACGGGGACACCCACCCTCCCTTGGTCCTGTGAGGGGAGCAGCGGAGGGGTCTGGGCTGCAAATGACAAATGTTTAAAATGAAGGCTCTCGTCCTTCCCCGAGTTCGCCCGTGGTCACAGGACCAGGGCTTCTCCGACCTGAGGTGAGGATGTGAGTCCCCTGCCTTCCAGAGCCAGGGTCCTTCCAGGGCACCGTGCCATTATGCAATTTGCTAAATGAAAGTGGTTATTTTATTTTATTTGGGCAAAATAAAACCAAATGATAATCACTTGCCTGGTAATAAAGACCAAAAAAAAAAAAAAAAAAAGCAGTTACATATTTTTATATGTAACTCAAATCAAATCACATATAAGCATTTACCAATTACTGATCTGGTTGCTTAGCAACACAGCTCCATAGCACAGGGGGAAAATGTCTCAGCCGAGTGAGCTAGGTCATGCCCAGAATGAGGATGAGAAAGGCAAATTGCAGGGAAATTGCTTCTCTGTGTCTATAACCCCAACCCAGAGCGAGTCCTTGTGTGGCGATAACCACCCAGCCACCACCACAGCCACAGCAGCACGCTAGGTCCCACCCCGGGCCTCTCCCGCACCTGCAGAATGTGGGGAGCTGCTTAGGAGTAGGAGGCAATCAATCAATTTTCACTGGGTGCACAGAAGAACTAGGTCACCCACAGGCCATCCACATCCCCAAAGTCATCCCCGAGTCATCCAGCAATTGCTCTGGGTTTGACAGTCTCCCCTTCAATTGCACGGGTAAGAAGGACCCACACCACCACCAACAGAGATGGAGAGGAGCTGGGAGGAGCCTGCAGCCCCCCGCCAGAAGCCCAGCCCCTCTAAAGAGCTTGCTAGGGGCACAGCACTCACTCAGGCACAAAGGCACACATGGAGAGAGGGGGAGTGAACAGGGAGAGGGGAACTGTAGTTGGTAGCATGGTGGTGCCTTCGCACGGTGACCGATGGTCATTAGAGTCAGTGTGGTGATCCCACAGCCGGGTATAAAAATGTCCAACCAGCACAGTGTCCCCTGAAACCAACGGAACCAACCTAACCTTCTATATCAACTATGCTTAACTTAAAAAAAAATTGTAAGCAGTATTTGAAAACCACACTGTCGGTGGATGTTGCCAATCCATGTGTGTCTGGATTCTTCCACGGACAGAGGGACAATATTTCGGGTAAGTGAAAATATGACTCAAGGGGAGAATCATGGGAGAAAAGGGAGCCCATTCAGAAACTATTTTTTTTTTTAACAAAAGCTATTCAAAGGCAAACCTTCTCTGTGTAAAGCCTGGTGCCTGTGAAATGCTGGCTGAGTCCGGCTTCTCGGATGAAAATAAAAACGTTGTCCAATGCCCTTTATTAGGGTCGGATGGAAGAATTCACCGTTGGTGTGGAAGGCCAGGCCAACGCATGGATTTTTTTTTTTTAATAATAAATCTTTATTGTTCAGATTATCACAGTGTTCCTCTCCTCCCACCCCTCATTGCTCCCCTCCACCTGATTCCCTACCCCACCCCATGCCCTTACCCCCGCCACCGTCTTCATCCATAGGTGTAAGATTTTTATCCAATCTCTTCCCTCACCCCTCAGACCCCCTTCCCCCTGAGAATTGTTAGTCCAATCCCTTTCTATGTCCCTGATTCTATTATATTCACCGGTCCATTCTGCTCTTCAGATTTTTTAGTCACTTGATTTTTAGATTCACTTGTTGGTAGGTATGTATTGATGTCTTTTTGTTGTTTATAATTTTTATCTTTACCTTTTTTCTTCTCCTTCCTCTTCTTAAAGAATACCCTTCAGCATTTCCATGTAATCCTGGTTTGGTGTTGATGAACTCCTTTAACTTTTTCTTGTCTGTGAAGCTCTTTATCTGACCTTCAATTCTGAATGATAGCTTAGCTGGGTAGAGTAATCTTGGTTGTAGGTTCTTGTTGTTCATCATTTTGAATATTTCTTGCCACTCCCTTCTGGCTTGCATAGTTTCTGTTGAGAAATCAGCTGATTTGTTGTCCTGGGTTTTAGAAACACCGGTGACTCTGGCAGTGGCAGGATGCATGCCTGGCCCAGGCCCTTTGCCTCCGAAGCTCAAAGGGACGTGCCCGCAGCCTGAGCTGCTGGCCGGTGTGCATGCTCTCATCTCCTCGATGCCACAGCTTCTCTGAGCTCAGGGAAGCTCTCCCAGGTCACTGGGATTTGGACTCTGTGTCCCCAACTCTGTGGCCCTCAGGCCACGGGCAGCAGGACGCCAGACAGGGTGGCTGATCTTCGTGGCTCCTATGTCACAGGGACCCTGACATGAGAGATGCCATCTGCAAGGGGCTGGGTCCGGGGATCCAAGAAAAGGTTGGGAACCCCTTCTCTCGTGACCTTAATTTCACCCAGAACGTGACGACGAGGTGCCACACTCGGTGGGCAGCCTGCGGCCGGGCGGCCCTTCTCATTACCTCCTCGGTGTCTGTGTGCTCGGCAAAGCCAGAGAGACAGCCCCACGTGCTGCTAGGACATTGCATTCTGTGCCACGACCTAGAGACACCCCCTGAAGCAGGGAGATTCCGTCTCTGAGACTCGGTGGCCTCAGCAATGCCCAACTTGTTTGAGCATCAGCTCCTCTCTTAGGTTAGGAGCGAGCACCCCGACTCATTCAAGGTCACTGAGAGATGCACTAACCCAGTGGTCGGCAAACTGCAGCTCTTTGGCCCCTTGAGATTCTAGCAAAGGCCAGATTAGGAGTGCCCTCATTAGGTGAATAACAATGTACCTCCTATAGAGTTTAAGTTTAAAAAATTTGGCTTTCTTGCTGAAACCGGTTTGGCTCAGTGGATAGAGCATCGGCCTGCAGACTGAAAGGTCCCAGGTTCGATTCCGGTCAAGGGCATGTACATTGGTTGGTGGCACATTCCCAGTAGGGGGTGTGCAGGAGGCAGCTGGTCTATGATTCTCTCTCATTGATGTTTCTAGCTCTCTGTCCCCCTCCCTTCCTCTCTGTGAAAAATCAATAAAATATATATATATTTTTAATCTGAATCTCAAAAGAAATGTCAATCGTTGTCCTGTTGATATTTGGCTCTGTGGACTGATGAGTTTGCCGACCACTGCGCTAACCCACACATAGCCTCCTTCACGTGCTGGGAAGGGTAAGGGAACACACCCCCAAGCGGACACTGCCTTTGGCGCACCGGGGCGTGCACTTGAGCCTGTGACTCCGAGGCGATAGGCTTCGTCCTTACGCACTCCCCCTCGCTGGACACACCCATGAGAATGCACTGAATCCTCAGGGAGGAAGGAGCATAGGAAACACACAGGCTGAGGGCTCTGCAGGGCATTCTGCCTGGAGTGTGCTGACTAAGGTGCCCGGGCAATGCCAGGAGGGGCACAGCCTGGCCTGCCATCTGACCTGGTGCCGGCGGTCATGCACTAGGTGTACCCCAAATCCTCCTGCTCTTATCCCCGCTGTGCAGCCAGGGCCCAGCCCTGGTCTGGGTCTTCCAGCCTGGACAGACCCGCTGGCTGTGGAGGGCCCCCTGGGAAGGCCCATGGGTGACCTTTCATTACCATCAGCTGAGCTCCAGGCAGAGGCAGAGCCACGCCCTGGGAACACGTTTCCCCAAGATGTGTGAAACTGTGATCAGTACCGATTTCTTATCTTTATCCAGGTGCTGGGAATGAGGAGCGAATAGGACCTTGACTTACCCAGGTCTGGATTTAAATCCCAGGCATGAGGGAATGGATAGGACCTGGGCACACCCAAACTCCTTTGACCTTAAACCCCCCTCTGGAAATCAATAAATGCGCTGTGCTGTCTGTGGTGGGTGTGACTGTCCCTCCATCAGAGTGGTAGCTCCCCACCTGGGTCCCAGCTTAAATCTATTTCTGTGGCTTGGTCTTTTTTTATCCTTTAATTTCTTAATCCCAGGTCCTCCACTCAGCAACCTGTCGATTTCTGCGAAGGTTGCGGAAAACAGAGAAACAGCCCCCCACAGCTGGCTTCCATCCTGTTTGCATGAAGGTCCCCAGGCTATTTCCTGAGCTCACTGGCCTTGCCAGCCACCCATCCCTCTGACCAGATGCTCGCCATCTGCGGATCTTCATGGCCCGGGCTGGTCTGCCCAGCCGCGCCTGCTCGGTACCAGGGAAACTGGGCAGCTTAACCTCCTCCAGAGCCATGCCCTGGCCAACTGGGCTCAACACAGACATTATCAGAGGCCTCGCTGGTTTGGTCCGTGGCTAGAGCATGGGCCCTCGGACCTAAAGGCCCAGGGTTCAATTCCAGTCAAGGGCACATACTGAAATATGGTAGCAATCATACTTGGGTAAAAAACTGCTGTTTGAATTTTAACCTTGCTATCTGACTTCGACCTTCAATTACTTCCTTAAACAATTGGGTAGTTACAGGAGATTGACTCCCACTGACTCAGTAGCTTGAGGGGTAGAAACTATAGATAACCTTTAGAGATTAACCTCTGAGTTCTGCTTTTGTATTATGGGCAAGATAGGGCCACATTCCAATGTTCCCAGCCTTTAAAATTTAGAACAAAGGGTAATTCCTGTGGTTTGAAGCTTTAAAAGGGATTGCTTACACCTGAATCAGTGCAGTCATGCGGGGCCCACCTGCGTGTGGTGCACCCGCGCCGTCCTGGCCAGTTTTTCAATCAATCCTTGCCTTCTTTTTTTTAATCAATCTTCAGCCTCCGGTGGTCTTATTTTGAACCCAGGGTTCGACCCCACAACAGTACCTCAGTTGGAGGTTAATGCCCTGGTCAGGGCACATGCAGGAGGCAACCAGTGGATGTGTCTCTCTCACATCGATATTTCTCTCTCTGCATCTCTCCCCCTCCCTTCCATGCTCTCTAATAATCAATGGGAAAATATCCTCGGGTGAGGATTAACAACAACAACAAAAATGAACAGAATTGTGAGTGGCTACGACGCCAAACCTAAGTAAACGTGAACATGTGTTTAAAAATCCATCCCAGACCAGACACGTGCGATGTGAGTTCATTGCCATCACTGGCATCTCTGATAAACATGAGCACGTGAGAATAGTCTTATGAAATGGAACTGACAAACCCTGTAACCACAGCGCAGCTAGCTCAGCTGCCCGTAAACGGAGACGGAGAGAGAGACCATCCTACACCATCAAAACCCATTTCCCGTAGGCCAGCGGTGCCTGATTTTCCTGCTGAGAAGCCACTGTGCATAGTCTATGTATCTATAAACCTCTGGGGTTCAAGGGTGATCCAACTGAGATTAAGATTCCTTCAAGGAATAAGCATATTCTAGCTAATTCGATTTCAAGAATCTAATGAATCTAATGTCCTTTCCATTACACCACGCTGCCTTTTAGATGCTAAATCCAGTAGTTCCTAGTTAAATCACTCATATATATACCCTTTGCACTCCGAACCATTCTGGACATTGGCTACCAGCTACTCAACGCTACTTTGCAGCAGAAACGTGCATTTACAGACCCTCGTATTATTTAGTATAATTTTGGAACCAAGTAACGTATTATAATGATATTGGACTTATATGAATTGGGTGACATCGAGGAATGTATATTTGAAAAAAAAACACAATATTTTATTGTTTATAATTTTGTACAGTATAAGTTTTGAAACACTCCCCAATATGCATTGCAGGCTGATTAGTGCATGTTTGACAGTAATAACTCAATTCCCCGTAATCACTAATAAACTGCAATGTCCCCTGAGAGGGGACATCCGAGTGATATGCTAGAATTCCGATGTCCCCTGAGAGGGGACAGCAGAGTGCAAAGGGTATATATATATATATATATATATATATATATATATGCTAATGTAATGTAATAAAATGAGCTGCGTGACTTATCATAAACAGATGGCCCATTTGAAGGCCAAGGGTGACCACACATTGCTTAGGCATTTTCCTTAACATTTATTTATTATTTATTTATTTATTTATTCTAAATATATTTTTTATTGATTTTTGTACAGAGAGGAACGGAGAGAAGATAGAGAGTTAGAAACATCAATGAGAGAGAGTCATTGATCAGCTGCCTCTTGCACACCCCCTACTGGGGATATGCCCGCAACCAAGGTACATGCCTCTGACCGGAATCGAACCCGGGACCCTTCAGTCCCCAAGCCAACGCTCTATCCATTGAGCCAAACCAGTTTCGGCCATTTTCCTTAACATTTATCTTCCTTAGCTCTTTGGTAGAAAACCATCTTGAAAATCATTGGAAACTGCAAAGCAATTGCGTTGTTCACTTTTTTTTTTTTTAATATATTGTATTGATTTTCTATAGAGAGGAAGAAAGAGGGACAGAGAGTTAGAAACATCAATGAGAGAGAGTCATGGATCAGCTGCCTCCTGCACACCCCCCACTGGGGATGTGCCTGCAACCAAGGTACATGCCCTTGACCGGAATCGAACCTGGGACCCTTCAGTCTGCAGGCCGATGCTCTATCCACTGAGCCAAACCAGTTTCAGCTTGCGTTCACTTTTCATGTCTTTTACGAGAAGCGGCGTTTTATTCTCACTCCTCTCCTCTGTTGATCATCGGAAACGTCGGGAAACCCTGCACTTCGGGGAGGAGCCGTGGCCCGAGGCAGCACGTGGCCGCCACGGTGTGGAGCGTGGGGTGGACGGCGCGGGCAGGGAGACAGCGCCTGGCGCCCTGCCACCCTGTGTAATGCCCGCAGCTCTGCCAGAGCCACGCTAATTAACCGTCGATGCGAGGCGGCGGGCTCCGGGGTCTGGGGGCTTCTGGTTAATTAAAACTGAACGCAGCTGCCAGTATGGCGTGCTAAAGGAAGTTATTTTTTCCTTCTTTGCCCTTTCCTATCAAACTCTCTTCTTGTTGAACAAATTACCTACTACAATGGGAATCCAAAGAAATAATGAAGCTGTTTCAAAGAACAGCACTTTGCCACAGCCGGTTTGGCTCAGTGGATGAGTGTCGGCCTGCGGACTGAAAGGTCCCAGGTTCGATTCCGGTCAAGGGCATGTGCCTTGGTTGCGGGCACATCCCCAGTGGGGGGTCTGCAGGAGGCGGCTGATCAATGTTTTTCTCTCATCTATATTTCTAGCTCTCTATCCCTCTCCCTTCTTCTCTGTAAAAAATCAATAAATTGTATTTTTTTAAAAAGAGAGAACAGCGCTTTGCTCTCTGCAATGCAGGGACCGTCACTGCGGTGGCCGGGGTGCCTGCCCTCCCCTCCATGGCAGGGCTGGGGGCCCAGGCCCAGACGGTGTGGTAGGCTGCCGGCCCATGGGACAGAGGCAGGAGCTCACAGCTCCTCTCCCTCCCTCTGCCCTGCCAGGTGCCCTGGGATGGGGCCCGCACAGATGGTGGGAAACCATGGCCATTGTGCCCCATGGCGAAGGACACGCTCACGGTCAGGTTCAGAAGCCCCGAAGCAGAGAGAAGGCAGCTCCTGTTTTCAGTGGAGAAGTGGTCTCCATGAAGCAGGCGGTCTAGATCAGTGTTTCCCAAACTTCTCTCATGATGAGAATCACCTGGTGGAATTGTTAAAATACAGATTCCTGAATCCCAACTAAGAAGTGCTAAACTAGAATTTCTGGGAACATATAGGTAAAATTGTATACTTAACTAGTGCTCTAAGACAGATTTTATATACAGAGCACTAAGTATACAATTTTACCTATATGTTCCCAGAAATTCTAGTTTAGCACTTCTTAGTTGGGATTCAGGAATCTGTAGTTTAACAACTCCACCAGGTGATTCTCATCATGAGAGAACTTTGGGAAACACTGGTCTAGATGCACGATTGATTGCTTACTCCGGCAAAACAACTTGTGGAAGGAAGTAGAACCCATAGGAAGGGGCCGGTGGAGACTCAGGGCCAACTCCTTTTGCTAACAAAGACCTGAAATGTCCTTTTTGTTGAACCGACCTGCTTAGTTGCCAGTTTCTGCAGGTGCAGGGCGGTTACGCTATGAAGTCACATGGGACAGGGACAGCCACCAGTGACAGGGCATGAACTTGGGCATGAAGAACGAACTCCCTCTGCCCTTCCTATTCCCTTTCTTACAATGATTTTCTCTCTAATGCTGTGGCTAAGTTGCTTGGGGCTGTGCATGAGTATGAGTGTGTGTGTGTGTGTGTGTGTGTGTGTGTGTGTGTGTGTGAGTGTGTGTGTGAATGTGTGTGAGAGTGTGTGTGTGTGTGTGTGTGTGTAGGGGGTGTGTCTGGGGAGGGAGGGAGAAGGCAGGGAGAATAAGCAAATTAAAAATAAGCAGATAACTCAGTGCATTCCCCTCAAGTAATTCATCTCTCTCAACTAGTGTCTTTATTACATCCTTCGCGGTTACTCCTTTGTCTTGGAGTTAATAAGTGTGTTTGAAGCGATGAAACACAGCTCTACAGAAAGCTAATTATTCTGAGAGAAACTGTAGGCAACAGAGAGATTTATCCAAATCGCGTGGAGACGGTTCCGCCTGCCTGGCTCATTCTGTTCGGAGGCGGGAGCCAGTGGTGCCGCACGCTTTGCTGCCATTTCCTCCAGCAGCGTATTATGCTCAGTGGTTGGGATCTACAGTAAGTGAAGTGGAATTTTATGCTGTGGCTACTCGGACGTGTTAGGATCCTGAGTTAAATGAGACCCATAGTCACAGAATGGAGAGCATGGTCACAGTATTGTAAGTAGCCATGTGGGTTTAGGGTACTGTCTCAACTTGACTAACACATTGGTACTGGTAACTAGTTCTCTGACTCTGAACCCTTGGCTAGGAATAAAATTCCCAGATCTGGCCCGACTGGCATGGCTCAGTGGTTGAGCGTCGACCTATAAACCTGGAGGTCACGGTTCAATTCCCAGTCAGAGCACATGATGGGGTTGCGGGCTCGATCCCCAGGAGGCAGCCGGTCAATGATTCTCTCTCATCACTGATGTTTCTCTCTCTCTCTCTCCCTCTCCTTCCTTTCTGAAATCAATAACAATATATATATATATTTAATTTTATTTTAGAAATTCCCAGGTCTGATATTATGATAAGGAAAATAATATTGTTATAAGGAAAATAACATTTATATGTACCAGCAGGGCTCCTTGGAGCAGATTGGAAGTGAGAAGGAAGTCCTGCCCCCTGGTGAGGGTGCCAACCAGCTATGCTGTCACCTAATCCATCAAACCCAATCAGTTGCCTTTCACGTCACATAATCAATCAAACCCAATCCATTGCAATTCACATCACATGATCAGTCAAACCCAATCCACGGCCTTCTCCTCATGTGGTTCCTTTCACACGCACACAGCGGATATGCTTCTACGAATGGCTTGTGATTTGAGTTTTTATAAATTAAACCTTATTTCGCACTAATTTCTATGAAAATGCCAGACATTTTGTCATTACGAACGATGTTCCATTGAGAGGGGCTACACTTCATCCCTAAATTTCTGTGCTTTCCTCCTATTCTGTCAAACAAATCACTAACAGCAACCAACGCAAAGACTCAGTCGATGCTGCACTTGAAGGTGCACAGAGGTGCCTCCTCATTACCAAGAAATGGGTCCAAAATAGAGCGGATTGTTCACTTTTTGTAGAACGCCTCTGACTCCACAGAAACACCCACTTCTTCTAAAGACACAATCTTGGTTTGAGCCTTTGCAGGTGAGGACCGCCTGTCTGGGTGGGTATGCAGACTGGAGAGTCTTCAGCACGAAGATGGCCACTGAGGCTCTGGGGCGGGTGTCATGGCCGGGAGGACCAGAGCAGACGCGTCACAGGAAGTGACCCCTCAACATCTCCGGGGGACAGAACCAGAGAAGGACGCCAAGGAGACTGACAGGGGGCGCCAGAGAGCGAGGGGCAAGATGGGGTGAGTGGGCGACAGTGTTAAGTGAGACTAAGACCCAGACAACCAACAGGATGCAGCGTGTCCATTGGCTTAGAATGAATGAGCTCACCATGACCTTGAAACGGTCAATACAGTGACACGGTGGATTGTCTGCCTCGCAGCATCGTGAGCCCCACAAAGTCAGGAGCCGGGTCCGCCTTCCCGCGACTGTGTTCCCAGCACCGCCCGTCCGCGGCGAGGACTGACGAGTAAGCAGGGGTGGTCGGAGGAGCCGTGGCCCCAAACCACTGACACAGAACAAGAAACTCTGTGGGTGCTCGTCTTCCTGAAGGGCCAGCCCTGCGATCCTCACCCGCTCCCCAACAGAAGAGTCTGGAAACACTGGTCTAGGTCCGTGAGTTCTAACCAATGTGCCGCAAGGATTTTTAAAGCTATGTAGTCAGGGGCACTGACCTCTTTGCCCTTAGATTGCCAAAGGTAAAAATGACAACAGCCACCAAAACCGGTGTGGCTCAGTGGATAGAGCGTCAGTCTGCGGATGGAAGGGTCCCGGGTTCGATTCCGGTCAAGGGCATGGAAATTGGTTGCGGGCACATCCCCGGTGGGGGGTGTTCAGGAGGCAGATGGTCGATGTTTCTCTCTCATTGATGTTTCTAGCTCTCTATCCCTCTCCCTTCCACTCGTAAAAAATCTCTCATCGATGTTTCTAACTCTCTATCCCTCTCTGTAAAAAATCAATAAAATATATTTAAAAAAAAAAAAAAAAACACACATTTACTTTTAAAAAATAAAAACAAAATAAATAAATAAATAAATAAATAAATAAATAAATAAATAAAGTCAGACTGTGTGTTGCTTTTGAAAGGGGGTGGCACAGTCTAGTCTCCTGAGGGTTCCCAGACCCACGCATGTCCCTCGTCCCTGCCCACACCCACTCACCCACAGCGCCCCCTGCAGGGAAGGCGGCGGTCAGAGCCGACGCTCACGCGCACCGGCCGGTGGAGGGCTTTCGTTGTGAACGGTGCCTGGCGCACAGTAGGCGCTCAGTAAACGCTTGCAGAGCGAGCGAGTGAAGACGCAGATGTTCCCGTTTGTTTTTAAAGTCCACTGGCCTCTTAAGTGATGCCCCTCCGCGGAAGACTGTGTGGCGTGGGGCTCTGCAGGCTCCGCTCGTAAAACAAACATAATTACCGTCCCCGCCGTCATTATCTGTCCGTGTCGCTGTGCGTCTGCCTCCAGCGCTCGCTCTGCCGGGCCTTCCCGGAGGCATGTTTTGAAGTTGCCTAATGAAGCCAACATCCTCCCTGGGTTCTCGTGAGGCAAAGGCTGTGGGTTTCTGCTTTATAAGGTTAATTCCAAAAGTCAATGTGATTAGACGTTCCTTTTTTCCGCTCCTGACCTTCAGGGGAGAGACCATGTGCTGCCAGGCCAGCGGGGAGGGCTGTTCCGCTCTCCTCCAGAGGGGGCTCCAGGCCGCGTTCCTGGGCCTCCCCTGGGGCAGGTGGGAGGGGAGACCCGCCTTCAGGTGCTGCTCGCATGCGTTATTCCCTGAGGAGTCCTCAATATTGTTTGTAAAATGCATGTTTTATTGATTTTTTTTTTACAGAGAAGAATGGCGAGGGAGAGAGATAGAGAATCAGAAACATCGATGGGAGAGAAACGTGGATCAGCTGCCTCCTGCACACCCCCTCCTGGGGATGTGCCCACCACCAAGGTACATGCCCTTGACTGGAATCAAACCTGGGACCCTTCAGCCCACAGGCTGACACTCTATCCACTGAGCCAAACCGGTTAGGGCTGAATCCTCAATTTTTAAAAAATATTTTTTTCAAAATGACATTTTCAAGGTAATTAAATCAATAATGTCCTTGTGTGTGAACAACACGTTCTTACTAGCACGACAATTCAACAACGCAATGTCGCCCTGCTCTGCCTCCCGCCCAGAATCAAAACGGGAGTTAAGTCAAAACATTTAATTTCGCCAAAATTTTTTTTCCTCTTTGTTGGAGACTCAAAATGTCTCACCTAAAACAAATACAGGTATCAGGCACAGTCATCCATTTTGCTTGGAAACTATTTTCTATTTCAAAAATAACTTTCCATGTACATTCGTTACCACATGTCTGTGAGCTCCCGGAGGGCCCGGCATATCTCACTTAAATACTCAGTCTGCGCCTTGTCATGTCTGTAAGAACGTTTGTGGAATGAAAAGACTTGGGTGCCCAGCGGGATCTGAGGAGTGAGTCGAAGTGTGGAGTTCCCACCAGCTCAGCTCAGCCGTCTGCAGTCCCCACACCCAGAATGCCCTTCCCCAAAGACGTGAAACAGTCATTAAAATATAGGAGCCCTGATAAACCCCAGCTCTACAAAAGCTATAGCTTTTCTAAGCAACGGGACGCTGTGACTTACTAGTAAAAGCGTCCAAAACATTGATTTCACCCTCCCTGGATGCGTTAGAAGGCTCCTCAGTACTTTTGCCCATGATCGTGAACTTGGGGTGCACGCCTTAACAAGGTAACCGGCTCACAGAATGCTGACGAGGAGGCAGATACTCATGACAACTGAAAAAAGAGTGAATTACTCAGTCCTGTGCTTTTACCGCAGACACTTTCCGATTCCTTCTGAACTTTCAAGGGAAATCAAGTTCTGAAGACTCGATAGTCTGATCTCTCCCTTCCAGCAGTGATGTGTAGGAATGGATATTCAGTAAAGACGAGTGAATGAGTAGAATAAGACACCCACCCATTTAGTCACAAAACCGAGGCTCTCAACCAGGCGGGGGTCCTTTCCTACATCCTTCCCCGTGCCTGACCCAGGAGCCACCCTTTCTTTTCTTCTTTTTTTTTAATTTTTAAAAAATATTTTTTATTGAGTTTTTACAGAGAGGAAGAGAGAGGGATAGAGAGCTAGAAACATCGATGAGAGAGAGACATTGATCATCTGCCTCTTGTACACCCCCTACTGGGGATGTGCCTGCAACCAAGGTACATGCCCTTGACGGGAATCGAACCTGGGACCTTTCAGTCTGCAGGCCAACGCTCTATCCACTGAGCCAAACCGGTTTCGGCTGGAAATGACTATTGCTGTGAAACACGCCTCCCTCCCCCCCACCACACACACACAAAGGACATTTTCTGAAGGAAAAACAGACCGAACGCCAAGCAGAGCCTGGTTCACCGGAACCGGATTCCAGCTTCGCTCCAGAGCGAAGGAGGGAGAAGCCAGGAAAGGCCCGAGTCTAGGCTGGACCCCCGCTCTCCCCCCAGAGGGGCCGCCTCCACCAGGAAGCCCAGAAAGGGGGCCGCGTGTGTGTCCGGACCCCGCACCTCCTCTCTCCCAACCGCTCGCAGCTTTCATTCATTTTTCATTTCTTCAAAATATAGTTTTATTGATTTCAGAGAGAATCGGAGAGGGAGAGAGAGAGAGAGAGAAACATCAATGATGAGAGAATCATTGATGGGTTGCCTCCTGCACACCTCCCATTGGGGACCAGCCCGCAACTCGGGCACACACCCTTGACCAGGAATTGAACCTGGAACCCTTCAGTGGGTAGAGAAACATCAATGATGAGAGGGAATCACTGATCAGCTGCCTCCTGCATGCCCCCTCCTGGGGATCAAGCCCACAACCAGGGTAAGTGCTCTTGACCGGGAATTGAACCTGGGACCCTTCAGTCCATGGGCCGATGCTCTACCCACTGTGCCAAACTAGCCAGGGCCAGGTCCTGGTCTTCATACCAAATGCAGAGCTTCAAGACAGAGGGGTCACGGCCAAGGGGACTGCAGCCTAGTGAGAGAGGCAGACAGGCCCGCTGATGCTGGAGGTGAGGGGGACTGAAATGAAGCAGGCAGGGGTCCCAGAACTGCAGAGGGGGCCCTGACCCAGGAGCAGAGGACCTGGGACCGTCGCAGAGAAGAAGAGAAGGAAGGAATCAGCCAAGAGCAGGCGGGAAGGAGACCAGGCCGGGCTGAAGAGCCAGCATGGATCCTGATGGAGCAGCCCCTTTAGGGGAAGGGACGGGTTCCCATGTCTGGGGTCTGCGGAGGGTGGCCATTGTCCTGAGGTCACGCAAGTGGCTGCCAACAGAGCTGGGACTAAAACACCTGGGCTGTGATTCCTACCCTTCCTTCCTTTCTTTCTTTCTTTCTTTCTTTCTTTCTTCTTCTTCTTTTTTTTTTTTTAATATAGCTTATTGATTATTTACAGAGAGGAAGGGAGAGGGACAAAGAGTCAGAAACATCGATGAGAGAGAAACACCGATCAGCTGCCTCCTGCACACCTCCTACTGGGGATGTGCCTGCAACCAAGGTACATGCCCCTGATCGGAATCGAACCTGGAACCCTTGCGTCAGCAGGCCGATGCTCTATCCACTGAGCCACACCGGTGTCGACTCTCCTTGGCTTTCTTATCTTTCCAGGGAAAGCTGCCCCCTCTGCTCAAACTCCCCCGTGGGCGCGAGCATCTCCATCCTGGCACGGCCAGGAGACCTGCCTCGGCTCCTGCTTGGGCCAACGGAACCACGTCCTGGACGGCGTGTGGGAGGTGAGAAAATGACTCCTCCATGTGACTGTGTTCGTGAGTCCTTTCCCGCGTCCCAGCATGCACTGCTTCACCTTCTCACTCCCATCCAGCCCCCTCTTCCCGATGCCCATGTCCTGCAGAGCCTGTGTCCAACCAGAAGTCAAAACAAAACAGCGCACTATTGAAAGCATTTCCCATACTGTTCTCCATTTGACCCAGTGATCCCACTCCTAGGAATATCCTAAGAAACTGGAAACACCAATCAAAAAGGACATATGCACCCCTATGTTCATAGCAGCAGCACAATTCACCATAACTAAGATTTGGAGACAGCCTAGGTGCCCGTCAGCAGATGAGTGGATCAAAAAACGATGGCACATCTACACAATGGAATACTATGCTGCCATAAAAAAGAAGGAATTCTTTTCATTTGCAGCAACCTGGATGGAATTGGAGAACATTCTGCTGAGTGAAATAAGCCAGTCAATGAAAGAGAAACACCACGTGACCTCACTCATTTATGGATAATAAAGAACACTATAAACTGATGAACAAAAGATAGATTCAGAGACAGTAAAGCATCAAACAGACTGTCAGATTACAGTGGGGAGGGGGGGGGAGGGAGATATGGGGGAGATAAGAGATCAACCGAAGGACTTGTATGCATGCATATAAGCATAACCAATGGACACAAAACTCTGGGGAGGGAGGGCATGTATGGGAGTGGCAATGGGGGGGGGGGCAATGGTAAGATATGTACACATATAATGCCTTAATAAAAAAAAGAAAGAAAAAAAGAAAGAAAAGAAAGCATTTCCCCCTTGATACAACCACCTCATGCACAGACCCACGTGACGCTGCCCACGTGTGTCTCCTGTCTCAGATTCCCCCGGTAACAAAGGACAGATTTTAAAAGGCGTGGTCCTGGGGGTCGCTGGCCTGCAGGGATCTGGAAGCATTTGGGGGTTCAGTTCAGTATCGCGTGGGGACCCTCGGATCCTCAGGGTCACGGCTGGCCCCTGGTGATGTCCGAGTGCCAACCAGTCAGGCGAGGAGCACTGGGGTCCGGTGGTCAGCCAGGATCTCGGGGTGGACCTCCTAGGTAGGAACCGCTGAGTGTGCTCAGTGCCCAGTTTGGCAGCATGTGCACCGGGCTCTGTGCAGCCGGGTAGGGCTGTGGAGTCCTCAGAGGCGGCTTTCATGAGCTTCCAAGACTCAGAGGGAAGGATGGGGGCGGGGAGGAGGTGGCGGGGAGGGGCCGGGCCCTGCCTGGGGTGAGACGTGCAGGAGAGGCAAGGCCAAGGTCCCCCGGAGAAGCCCTTGGCAGTGCCCTCGGCAGCAGCCACTCCCACACCCGCCTGAGCCGGTGTTCAGACACAGGCATTCGCATTCGCACAGACGCTCAAAGGAAAAGTTGCAACTGGTCTTTAAAAAAAAAAAAAAAATCCACAATCTGTGTTGATGTCCTTACCTAAATGCCCATTAAAGTAGCCTTTAAAAGACTGTTTTCCGGTCGAGAGGGCGTTAAGTTACTCTTTCTGTGCAAAACTAACCTCCCTGCAAGCTTCAAAGGAAAAGGCAAATCATACTCTTTCATTTGTATTTCTAACCTTTTCAATGCATTCCTTTCTCCTGAATTTGGCCTCCAAGTTATTGGGGGGGGGGGGGGGTGTTAAGTGCTCCCATGAAGCCCTTGTACAAGTGGAGTGGGAAACCCCGTGCCTGGCGTAGAGGGCCTTTCACATCGCGGTGCCTGACCCCAGGGCTGACCGGACGCGAGGTGCCACGATGGGGAAGCGTCCCGTCTCAAGAGCTGCCATGGGAGGGAGAGGAGTGTCATCGACATTGAACATGAAAAACATGGTTTTGCAAAAGTCTCCTCTACGTCAGCAGAGAGAACCTCCCCCGAACGCCACAGGCTGACTTCCGGTCCGATCCCGTCCAGGCAGCACACCTGAGAGCCGCCTTTGACTCTACGAGGAGGTGGAGTGGTGTAGCCATTCGGGAAAAGTCAGATTCTAGCAAGGACGGTCAAGACTGGTTCCTTTCCTTCCTGCCCCAGTCAAACCCGGGGTGACGCTTGCAGATCCTCCCTGGGAGTTCCCTGCGAGCCAGTCCAAGAGGAAAGCTCATGAAACCCGGCCCCTCCTAACTTCTCTCCTTACTTTCTACTACATTATCTTCTCACGTTTCTCAAAAAGAAATTCGCTGGAGAAGTTACAGCAGAAAGGAAAGAGCCCACGAGGACAGAGCATCCGAGGACAGGAGCCCGTACACCCGCTACTTACACCGCCTCCCAGTCCATCATCGAGACATCCCGGCTGCGTCCGTCCGCAAGAGCAGGCTCCCTTCCTCCCCGTCGGTGACGGCACAGCTCCTCTCCAGCGGCTCCCAGGCCCCTGCCATCTCAGGAGGAGGCAGGGGAGTGCCCAGGGGAAAGGGAAGAGGCTGGGAAATCCCGAAATCCATGGGGGTCTGGGGGTTCTCAGAGCAGAGCCCTCTGCAGCACTCCTGCCCCTCCAGCCTCGGCTCAGCCAGGACCCTGGCCCCTGGCGCCCCCGGCCACCCGGCCCGGCCAGCTCAGCCCCAGCCCCGGCCCCGGCATAGCCTTTCCCTCCAGGAGCAGGGCATGGAGGGAGCGGACGCGCCTGGGAGCTGCCAGTCCAGTCCGGAGGCTGCCTGCCAGTTCCCTCTCCTGCCCGCTATCTGCCAGAGAGGGAGGGGAGAGCAGGCGGGCGGGAGGGAGGGGAGAGCCGGGGAGAGGGAGGCGGCGGAGAGCCCGGCAGAGGCAGAAACACTCGCTAAAACTCCCATTAGCCACAGGAGCTCGGGAATTCCCTGGGCACAGGAGCGGCACACACACACACACACACACACACACGCAACATGCATGTTTCAGATCTTTCCTTTCCCATCCACACCCACTCTCAGGGCAGACAAAGCCCACAGCACCACGGGGCCGGATTCCTGTGCGTCCCTGTACGTAAACACGTGTAGACACGCATGCAGGCAAACGTCCCCACGGGAATAACATCTACACGCGTGTATTTCAGTGAATATGTCTCGTCTGGCATTTCACACGTCTTGAAACGACTCAAATGCTCCCGGCGATGGAAGTGCATGTCAAGCGGCAGCCCGTTGCCTCTGGCCCCATCCTCGATCGTGCCTTCCCCAGCTATGGGGGGTCCTGTTTCTTTTTCTTGCCTCAGGAAAGGAGCCCCCCAAAAGAAGAAGGCGGAGAGGGGAGGAGGGGCTTTCCTGGGATGTCAATCTCGCTCCGCCTGCCACACGCCACTGTCTGTGGCACTGCAGCCCGGGACACTCACAGACAGAGCTTAAGGCACAGGTTATGCCGAGGGACGGAGTGCATGGAGCAGGGACACGCACACACGGGGCTCTGAGGGGGGGGGGGGGGATATAGGAGGAGGAAGAACTACCAGGCACGCTGGAAGGGGCAGCCATGAAGGTGGGCAGAACAAGACCACCTGGAGCACGTTCCTGAATGCTCCCTTCTGCTCTCCCTTTCTACATGTGTCTCTCCAACGACGGCCCCAATCTTCCCAACATGGGGCCTCGGACCCTCCCCCAAAGGCCCGCCCGTTTCCCCAGCCCCTCCGGTGAGTCGGAGGCAAACTTCTGATGACGTTCGTGAAGACCCGTGTCATCATCGGTGCTGAGGGAGCAGTTGGATGAATGAAACATGGAAGGAAATGAGAAGAGGCCCTCAGGGAGCACCTGGGAGAAGCCAGCATTGGTGGAGGGTGGAGGGACAGAATACAGCTAACATGGAGGGGGGGGGGCAGTGAACAGGAGAGAGAATTGTGGGAGCTAACTGAGAGTTACGAGGAGGAATGACTTGCCACTTTCCAAACACTAACTCCCAGAGCAACTCCCAGAATGCTCCTCTTCCCCCGACAAACCATCCCTGAAAACTCAGTCCGCAGTCTCATTTGCTGGCATGTCTCATGGCAAGCACTCTGCACAATGATCGTCATCAGCCAGTCTCTCTCCTCCATTAGATGGCGGTGAGCTATTTCACATAAACTAGATGATCTCTCAGTCGGTGCTATACATCCTCGAATTCTGGACACAAAGTAGGCACTCAATAAACATGCACTGGTTAAAAAGATAGATGTAGAGACAATAAAGCAACAAGCAGACTGTCAAATTACAGCGGGGAGGGTGGGGAGATCTGGGGGAGATAATAGATCAACCAAAGGACTCTATACATGCATATAAGTACAACCAATGGACACAAAACTCTGGGGAGGGAGGGTACGTACGGAAGGGGGGGAATGGTAAGATATGTACACAAATAATTTAATAAAAATAATAAATAAATAAATAAATAAATAAATAAATAAATAAATAAAATGGAAAAGAAAAGAAAAGAAAAAAAAAAAAAACATGCACTGGTGAAGTGGCTAAATGTATCATAAGAGTATTTCTTAACCTGGGTGGTTGATACATAGATATCTGCTCCATGAGTGGGCTTTAAACTGAGCCTCTGTCAATGTTCCATAGACTATTTTTGTGTGCATAATACACTTAACAAAAAACTTAAATAAGTTATAACATCTGAGAGTTGGAATAGAAAGTTAGGACTTAGTGGATAATGAAGAGAGAGAAAATCGCAAAGAACTGACCTAGCGCTAACAGGGCGAAAAGCAAAGGAAGCGCCAGAGCGCGTGAGCCCAGGCGATGTGCGATGTTGAGGAGGTGGTTTCTGATAAGCGGATGTGTTCGGGCTCAGATGGCCTCACGTTCACCATCAGTGGTGGCAAAGAGGTGTCCTGGACACGGCTGGGCTGCCAAAGTGGGAGCAGACTCTACTACCAACACCAGCAGAAAACAAGATCTCCCGTTGATTTGGCTTAAGAAGTTTGGAGCAATTATAAATGAAAAGTTAGGAATCACTCATAGTAATAATTGAATGAACTGATGGATGGATGGATGGATGGATGGATGAATGGATGGAAGGATGGTGTAGATAGATGGTGGATAGAGTGAACGATGGATGGATGGATGGATGATGGAGTGGACTGAGTAGATAGATGGTTGGATGATTGGATGGTTGGTTGGATAGATGGATGGATGGGTAGATATATGTATGAATGAATGGATGGAGTGGATGAAGGATGGATGGAGGAGTGGATGGATGGAGTAGATGGATGGTTGGATGGATGGATGGATGGATGGATGAGTGAATGGATGGATGGAGGGGTGGATGGACAAAGGGTTGGTGAGTTGGGTGGTTGGATGGAAGGAGTAGATGATGGATGGATGGATGGACGGATGGATGGATGGATGAATGGGTGGATGGGTGGAAGGGAGGATGCATAGAGGGGTGATGAGTTGGATGGAAGGATGGATGGATGAGTGAATATATGAATGAAGGATGGTTAGATTAGTGCTAGAGTAAGAAGGCCCAAAATAACTCTGGAGTTTATCACTATCTAAGGGGCATTTCAAATACTGTTTTCGTTTCAAAGTGTTTTATTAGTATCAAGTCCCCCATGAACAACTGAGGAGTCATAGCTCAGAAAAGGTAAACGACCTGCCCTAGGTCACACAGCTAATGACTTCCAGAATGAGCTCTAGAACCCAAATCCTCCGCACATTAAGCGCTGCCTCTGCCACTGTACCAAAGGAAGCCCTCCAGATGGAAATGCCGCTAAGCGTGGTGAAACAGGGGTGAAAATGAAAACCAGCCACGGGATTCCGTCTTACAACACAAAGGGGCAGCCATCGGAGGGGTGACTTCTCAGCCAGCACCACACCCAGCACGAGGGCGCTGGGAACCCTCAGGGAGGTCCTGGGTGGGCCAGTAGCGGCTGGGAAACTGCCTCCGGCACCTCCTCCCCACTGCCCTGTGCTCACCACAACTCCCAGCGGCCTCGGCAGCGGAGACAAGGACACAGATGTGCCTTCTAGATCCTGCTTCCAGGGAGGTCCTGTTGTCCCAGCTGTGGACAGCCAGCCTCCAGCTGTCAGCTCTTTCAGGATTTGCCTCCGCTGCAAAAAGCCACTTTTCCCATGAGCGTGGCCTTCCCAGGGCAGCCACACCCAAAGGCGGATGGCGGTGGGGATTCAAAGGCCCAGGAAAGCCATTAAGTCCAAGAAAGGCTCCACAACGGGCCCTTTATGTTCCAGAGTGCCCCTGTGGGTTGGCCGAGGCTTTGTGGGGCCCCTTCGGCAGTTTGGCATTGTCCTCGGTGTGTCCCTGTGTGGCGCCACCATCCCTCTGGGTGTTAATAATAAACATTCTGCTGGCCAGCTTCCCCTCAGTGTCCTTCTGCAGAGAACCCAGCCTGCAGCCCCCGGGACAGAGCGTGGTGCCCTTGAGCCCCTCCCCCTCAGTCATTGCCGCTTAGCTGCCTGCAATCTCCACACAGGTGCCTCTAGAGGTGTCGGTGCTGCAAGACAAGAAGCGATCACCCCTCTCCCTGCCCCCCAATGCCGGGTGCCTGATTTTCCCTCCAGGCCTGAGTTCCCGCGTCTGGAGGAAATGAGAGGCCGTGAGCTCTGGGTGGCACAGGAAGTGCGATCCCCCTTCCACCAGAGACGCCCTACCTTTACCCGTTCTCTCCGTTGAGGATTTCCTTTGAAATCGGGGCTTTCCCGGGAGCCATATTTTGGGGAACCACTGGTTCAGAGGGCCCCACAGACCCCTCCCCTCGCCTGTAATGCTCTGTCCTCGGAGGACCCCAAAACGTGGAACAACAGCAGGTGCCCTCGGCCACCCACTGACTTGGAAAAAACCAATCAACTCGCATATAAAGACAGGAACAGGACACAGATAGAGTGACAGACTCCTCTTATTGTGCACATTGAAAACTGCATCAATGAGAAGGGAATTAAGAACTGTTTCCTGGAAGATCTGGTAACTTATTAGCTTAGGAGGTTGTGGGAAGAATTTAAGATGGTTGCCGAAGCCAGTTTGGCTCAGTGGTAGAGCGTCGGTCTGCGGACTGAAAGGTCCCAGGTTCGATTCCGGTCAGGAGCATGTACATTGGTTGCGGGCACATCCCCGGTAGGGGGTGTGCAAGAGGCAGCTGGTCGATGTTTCTCTCTCATCGACGTTTATAGCTCTCTCTCTCTCTCCCTTTCTCTCTGTTAAAAATCAATAAAAATATTTTTAAAAAAGAAAAAAAAGAATTTAAGATGGCCACGTAGAGGGAGGAGCTTTCAGTTAAATGGGAGACATTCCTCAGTGTGGTCTGCAGTTGTGTCCCCCCTCCCAGCTCCAGCCTGGTGAGTGGTGTATGACAAGGGCTGGGGTGGGAGGCATAGAGATTAGACCTCCCTGTGTCTGCAGGGAGCCCGAGAGGCTATTTTCTTATATCCTTTACAAGGAAATACTATTCCAAGTGTAATGAAAAAGAAAAGAAACCCAAGAAGCTAAAGATCTAATGATGCATTTTATATAAACATGCATGTATTCGTATGCAAGGAAGGACATTCAGCGGTGATGAGCAAACAGTTAGAATTTTTTAAAACTCTAAAAGGATCAGACCTAAGTTTACCTGCAAATTTCCCCAGAGAAAATACCGAACATTGGGAAATCCTTAGTCATTTAAAGACACCGAGCCGAAACCGGTTTGGCTCAGTGGATAGAGCGTCGGCCTGCGGACTGAAGGGTCCCAGGTTCGATTCTGGCCAAGGGCATGTACCTTGGTTGCGGGCACAACCCCAGTAGGGGGTGTGCAAGAGGCAGCTGACCGATGATTCTCTCTCATCGATGTTTCTAACTCTCTATTCCTCTCTCTTCCTCTCTGTAAAACAAAAATCAATAAAATATATATTTTTTAAATAAATAAAAATAATAATAAAGACACCGAGACAAAACTGAGTCATGTGTATCCTGAAAGTACAGCGCAGGGAAGATTAAAAAGCAACGTATGGTCCCATCAAGTCCACACATTTTGCATGTATGTTTTGTAATTATTTTCCAAGATCTAGGCTGTTCAGAAGAGAAAGTGTGAGCGAAGGAGGGGCAGTGTGATATATGATGTGAGTTGTACATGGACCTCATCTTCCGCCCTCTGCATCTTCAAGCCCTCAGCTCTCCCCAAATATGGATCCCAAGTCTGCCAATGAGGAGACCTGCCCTCTGCCCTGTGTGGAGCTGTGGAGCGTGTGGAAGCCTGGGCTTAGCTTTTCCCCTTTAAAACACTACGTTTTATTGGCTAACTTCCCAGAGGTAAGTCATTATGCAGTTTGTCTTTCCGTAGAAAGTTAGGGATGCTGCCCAAACCGGTTTGGCTCAGTGGATAGAGCATCTGCAGACTGAAAGATCCCGGGTTCGATTCCGGTCAAGGGCATGTGCCTTGGTTGTGGGCACATCCCCAGTAGGGGGTGTGCAGGAGGCAGCTGATGGATGATTCTCTCTCATCAACGTTTCTAACTCTCTATCCCTCTCCCTTCCTCTCTGTAAAAAAATCAATAAAATATATATTTTTTAAAAAGTTAGGAATGTGTCCATTTAAGATATTTAAATCCTACAATTTCCTCTGTAGATTCCTGTTGTCTTTTGTAGCCGGTTTCCTAGCCTCATGCTGGGGCGGGGACAGCCCTGACACAGCAGCAGTGTTAATGGAGGGAGGAGAGCAGCAGAGCAGAGACCAGGGAGGAGGAAAGTGTGCAGAAATGGAGGCAGGAAGGAGTTAAGAAGTTCTAGAAGGAAGGGCTATGCCCAGAGGAGGGGGAGTGAGCATGGGTGGGAGTTAGCTACTGGGTAAAACTGGGCTCAGGACCGCCTCTATCCCACAGCCAAACCCTACCCTCCTGGCCATGTACCCCTCCCCAACCCCTCCACCCCACCCACCCAGGCCCTGCCCCCTAGCCCTGTCCCCCGACCCAGCTCCCTGGCCCCGCCCACACCTGCTAGGTGGGCAGAGAAGACTGGATGCTCTGAAATCTTGGGAACTGGTACGTGTTCGGTGGCCCCGAGGGGGATAAGAAAATGACCCGGTCAGCACCAGGCTCCTTCCCTCGGGGAGCCCCTGCGCTGGGACATCACCCCACTTAGGAGATCCTCGGAAAAACGCCTCGTACCCCTGGGATGGGCTCCCGAGGAGCCATGTGGCATCAAACCCTACAGTGTGGCTGAGGGGGCTTGGGAACTCGGAGAGCCTACAGGAGGGGAGACTAATGCTCACACCTTCCCAAGGCGAGACAGCCGACCAGGCAAGGCCCAGACTAAACCCCACGTCCCAGCTCCACGCCCATTGGTCTGTCCGGGGGGAAAGGGGGTGGGGGCTGAGGCACTTTCTTCCAGGGACCACAATGGAGAGGGCCTGCGAGGCCCTTGATCTTCCCTCCGTCCGGGGACTTGAGAGAGGGTTTTCTCTCTCTCTAAAGAACTGAGGAATCCCCTCCACAGAACGCTTTTGAGAACAGAGGTCTTTTGTGAGAAGCGTTGGGACATCAAACATTTCTTTTCCAAGGAAAGGTCAAACACCTCTAATATTTAGTTAGATCTGCGTGGGGAAGAGGAAGCACTTTCAAAGAATGCAAATGCCATTCGGGGGGCAAAGCCAGTATCTTAACTTGACGTGTGGTGTCTGCAGGGTGGCCGGCACTACCGGGAATGGTGGCGTTTTGTACAAATTAGGAGTTTAATTCATATTCCAGACAGCCACGTGGACATGAGATCCACATGTTAAGGAGGTATAAGCATGAGGAAAACTGACACGGAAAATCCTAGATGTAACCTTTAAAAGACAAATTAGGGGAAAGGATGTGTGGTTTGAAAATAGTTGGCTGTAAGGTGCCTTTCTAATCAATATAGATTGTTTTCCGGGCGACCCCCATCATGGTGAGGAAGGACTGGGTACTGGCTGACGGACGTCCTGGGTCCTTCAGTCCCGCTGACATTTCACTTCTCTCTCCTGATCTGGAGGCATTTTCTCCCTACCCAGATAATGTTCATAATCATAACTGATCCTCCTTCCCTTCCTTCCTTCCTTCCTTCCTTCCTTCCTTCCTTCCTTCCTCCCTCCCTCTCTCCCTTCCTTCCTTCCTTCCTTCCTTCCTCCTTCCTCCCTCCTTTTTCCTTCCTCCCTCCCTCCCTCCTTCCTTCCTTCCTTCCTCCCTTCCTTCCTTCCTTCCTTCCTCCCTCCTTTCTTCCCTCCTTCCTCCCTCCCTCCCTCCCTCCCTCCCTCCTTCCTTCCTTCCTTCCTTCCTTCCTCCCTCGCTCCCTCCCTCCCTTTCTGCTTCCTTCCACCAAATTTGCATGGAGTACCAGGAATAAGACCAGCCTAGCTTTGATCCTCATTGAGCTTGCAGTCTAACATAAACTACTCATGGTTTTCCAGAATAATTGTTGCTTCTTCTCCTCACTCCATCTTGATCTTGAAAAGATGAAGGAAAATATGTGGGTTTTTATTGATTTTTAAAGAGAGCAGATGGGAGAGGGAGAGAAATGCTCATGTGAGAGCCACACATTGGTCACCTGCCTCCTGCACGCCCCCTACTGGGGACTGAGCCTGCACCCAGGGTGGGACCAGCAAGCTTTCGGTTCAAAGGATGACACCCAACCAACCGAGCCACACTGGCCAGGGCAGGAAGGAGGTATGTTTTATCTGGTTTTCATGAAGCTTGGGTCTCTAGTTGGTAGAAATCCTAACACAAAGAGCTCTGGTATGGAGGAGTTATAAACCAACAGACAACATGACTCTCTCGGGAAAGAGCGCCGAGGGATATGGCGGGGCCCGGAGTCTGTGGACTAAAGGGTCTGCTGCCCCAGGTGTGTCTGTGTGGCCAGGTGCTCAGAGGACCCCCCTCCCCAAGCCAAGCTGGTGTGAGTGCAGCAGGCAGCAGTCACCAGCACACCAGAGAAGCACAGCGTGTGCGCGACGAAGACGGCGGAGCAGCCAAATTTAGCAAAAGGCTCAACAGCCTGCACCTGCGTGTGGGGAAGCGTGTGGACGGCTAAAGGCCTCCAACTTCGTGGCTGCTCTTAGCAAAACTGCAACTGCGTCTACTTCACGGCACAGAGTCTAATTTAGACATGAATTCTGAAGACTAGCCCAGGACGGCAATTCGCCTCCCCTTACAAAGTGCTCTGCAGATAAACAAGCAAACAAACAAACAAATAAAAACACCTCCGTGATCCCTTTGTCCACTACGGAAGGACCATCATCCCTTTCAGATGTGAGGGACATTGGATGTTTGCTCCATGTGCCTGTGTAAAGTCACAGAACAAGAGGTAACCAAGAGCCCTGGGATCACCCCAGCTCTAAGAGGGAATCTCTCAGCGCAGCTGAGACCACGCCCCGAGACCACAGACCCCCGGGCAGCCCGGACCCGCGCCAGGCCCGTGCCCAGGGCTGTCTGTCTATGGGCTCATGTAACCTCGTCACAATGCTGCAAAGTGCGTCACTGCTCTCAGTCTTCAGGGGGAGACACTGACACCCAGGGCAGCTCCCAGCTCCTCTCGAGGTGACTACTCAGTGGCAAAGCCAGGATGGAGAGCCAGGCGGTCTGGGTCACGCATGACACTCGACGACCTTGCATAAGTGACTCGAGTCCTCAAAGGCCTTGTGTTGTCTGCGGAATGGGGAGAACGGTGCCGAGCCAAGGGCTGCCAGGATGCTGAGGGAAAGCACCAAAGATGCTTGGTCTCTAATGGTTAGCAGTGCCCCGCCCCCCGCCTTTCTGTCTCTGTGCCATCACGGAGTCCTGGGACCATGCACACTGTCCCCTGGTTGTCAGGGGAACGGAGGCAGCCGCTGAGCTCCAGAGAGCAAGGAGCAAGAATTGGGGAGGGGAAGGAGCTTCCTCTTGACCCTTCACGGAAAGACACAAATCAATGAATTCACCCCATTCTACCATAGCCTCTCGCCCTCCCTCCGGAGGCCCCTTCCCAGCTCTGCAAGATCCCCCCTTGAATTCTGGGTGACCCTCGAGTTGGCCCGGGGCCAGCCTGGCCCTGGTGAAGGCCGAGGAGCACGCACACCCCCGTCTGGGATGTTCTCCCGGTAGTTAGGGTGGAACCCGGAGTCCGTCTCTGCCACGTTACTGGCGAGAGGAGACGCCGCGCCTGCCAGTTTGCTCCGGGCGCCGAGCATGTCAATAGGTCAATAGGTGTCCCGCCCGGTGTCGTCACCACAAACCCCGTTTTCAACCCAGGGTGCGGGCCGGACAGGCCAACAGGGTGTACTGCCCAGTCACACCCTTCTTCTCACTCGGAAAACTCAGGATGTGTCTGAAGACCTCAGGCCCCAGACGTGAGCTACACTGACTGCAAGTGAGTCTTCGTTAGGAATCAGGATGTGGGCCAAACGAGCAATACCATTTCTTTTTTTTATATGTCCATTGTTGTCAGAGAGGGAGGGAGAGGGAGAGAGAGAGAGACACATCACCGATGAGAGAGAGCATCGTGGATCGGCTGCCTCCTGCACACCTCACACTGGGGATCGAGCCTGCAACCCGGGCCTGCACCCTGACCGGGAATGGAACCGTGACCTCCTGATTCATTGGTTGATGCTCAACCCCTGAGCCACGCCGGCCGGGCATGTTTCTTCAGATCAAACACTTTCTAAAGGGACAACAGTCACTCCCAGGACTCAGCCAGGCACACGCCCGGGGTGAGGTCGGTGCCCTGGCGGCATCGGCCCCGGAGGGAAGTCAGTGACATCATCCTGAGCCCCCCGGTCTGGGAGGAAGCCTGGGAGGGCCCGCACTGAGCAGAAGGAGGGGTGCCTACGGCACGTGTCTGAAAACCCCCATGTCCTTAGCGAGAGTCTGCGTCCCAGTGGATGGCAGGCAGCTGCCCAGCCGGAAACTGTGCGCTGGAGAGTCGGGGAGCAGGGAGGACAGCAATGCTCCCACCCACCGAGGCTCCCCCAAACCAGGAGGAGGGAGCGTCCCCCTGAGGGAAGGGACCCCTGCACACCTTCCACGCCACTCACCCGGCACCCGTTATCCCACCAGCCAGACAGAATACCGCAGGCAGAACCCCAGCCGAGCAAGCTGCTTCCCCGTCCCCAAGCCCGCGGTTAGTGGATCTGAAAGCCACGTGACAGTTAGTGCAAAGCCACGTCGTGACAGAGAAGCGTGTCCGGGAGCCAGGTGATTTCCGAGGCCTGGCCCCGCCTGGCTTGTCAGTGGAGATCCAGAACATCTGCGAGTGCAATCGTCTCGGTCGCAGAGATTTCGCCGCATCAGCAGGCACCTGTTTTCTGCGGGTCAGCGGGGTGCCTCCAGCGACTGGGCTGGCCCGGCCCGAAGCAGCAAAATCAGACGCCACTCTCCCCCTGCCTTCCTCGGGAGGGTGGTGGGAAGGCAGTGTGTGGGCGGGGTCTGACCTCCAAACTCACCCACCGAGTAGCCTCGGCCGCGTGCCTTCGTCTGCCTGGGCAGACTTATCTAACTTCTTCATACATGTTGTGACCCTCTTGGGGGGAGACAGCCACTGGCATGCATGTGTGTGTGCACATGCAAGCGTGCACACACACACACACACACACACACACCACACACACACCGTCATGTTGAGTGGATTAACCTTCATACTCGGATGATGTTGGATTAACCTGGAATCTGGGTCCTAGATTTTGCCTGTGATGTGTTGTGACCCTCTTGGGGGGAGGCAGCCTCAGGGATGCATGTCTGTGCTTACGTGCACACACACACACACACACACACACACACACACTCATGCTGAGTTCTCGCTCACATTCTAATATGGGTCACCACCGGGCGCAGACAGCACTGCCCCCATCGGGAGCCTCCACACGCCTTTCTCCCCGAGCACAGGGAACCCGAGCCCTGGCTGGCCTCGCTGGAAAGAGAGCTGACGGAGATAAAAACGGGCACAAAAATGCAAAGTTCTCTTGGCAGTCGCCACGCTCATCTGGCAACCTCTTAAAGGGCACCTGCCCGTTTCCCCGCCCTCCGCCCCCGCCCCGGCCCCCCCTACACACACTTCTTCATCCACATTCACTACCTGATGCAGGACAGGGCAGTGGGAGCCGGGATAGCAGCTCAGGGAGGCAAGGGACAGGCAAGAGAGAGGCTAGCCTTGTTCCTGCCCTCTCTGCCCTGGGCGCTCAGAGTCTGAACCCTGGAGGTCAGGACAAGAGGCAAACGGACAGGACAAGCCCCTCCCAGGGGCAGCTCGTGAGGACAGTGACTAAATTATTGAAAATTCCAGACTAAAAGGGAGTTAAATATTAATGACGCCATTACCGAGAGGAAGAAAACGTCACATTCCGCACCATCTACACTTCTACACTAATAAATGAAAAGCATGCAAATTGACCGTACCTTTGTGACACCCACCAGCCAATCAGGAGTGAGTATGCAAATTAACCCAACAAAGATGGTGGGTCAATTTGCGTATGCAGGCTCCAAGCGACCAGGCCGCCCCAGCAGCTCCAGGCCTCTGAACAGCATGGGAAAGCAGAAAGGCAGTTCTGGGCTGGGACGAAGATGGTGCTGGCAGACAGGTGAAGGAAGGCTCATTTTTGCATGAATCTTCATGCACTGAGCCTCTACTCTTTTCTATAGATAGGAATATATATATATATATATATATATGTATATGTATATGTATATGTATATGTATATGTATATGTATATGTATGTGTATGTATATGTATATGTATATGTATATGTATGTATATGTATATGTATATGTATATGTATATGTATGTATGTATATCTCTCTACTTCTATCTCTTATTCAAGGGACAATTTATTCACTTGGTGCTCTGGCCAGGAATGAAATCAAACCAGCAACCTTTGGGTACATGGAATGATGCCCAACCCACTGAGCCACACAGGCCAGGGTTCCACCCTAGGTTTTCGCAAAGCCCAGCATAAATGATTGGGTGCCATCAGATAGAGCTTCACAGAAACCCTGGTGAGAAGACCGCCAAGTGCTGGACGCACCTACCCCTCCCTCCCTCTGAGACGTGGGGAACACACAGTTTTCCGGTGTGGCTCACAGCCTCTGCGTTCAGCCTGTTCTTCCTTAGCTCAGCTGCCTCTCCAGTGAAGATTGTCCTGGCGGAGCAAATGATAATATTCCACTCGCTTCTAATTAAGCTCCGGGAGCCAACACTGATACCCTCCCATCAGGGCGATTCAGCACTGGCTGCCCTCGGGTCTCTGATCATGATAAACCTTTCGGGTTGAACTGTTAGAACTTAACGTGTGGCAGACCGGGCTCTCCTCCCGCCCACCTCCCTCTGCTCACGGGAAGACTCCCACATGGGAAAGAGAGACCCACAGACGTGGAAGGAGATGGAAGCTTGGCAGATTATAAGTGATGCTGGAATGCTGAGAAATCACCTGGCATTACACATTCAGTTGCATTATTTTTTAGATGGGTGAATATAACATGATGGGGGCGGGGGAGGGGGGGTCTGTGGTTTGAATGGATGAGTACAAAATAAGTGTGTTTCACCATAGCTTCATCTAAGCACTATTTTTTATTTAATAATTGGACATCTCACCTAAAACACTGGCTTTGCTATAATGATCTCCATTCTTGTGACCCTGTCAGCAATTTACTTTAAAACACAGTCCTGGCGCATGGATAGTGGGCTATATGTGTGGACTAATCATGATTTACCCTCTGGGGATAGTTAGTTAACATATCAAGTGCCTCAGTCACACTGCAGAATGGTTCGTTAGTTAGTTAGGTAGTTAGTTAGTTAGCACTTGATAGGCAAGCTTTTCGTTATCATTGAATTTCAATATAATGCCTAATTTCCGCTGACATTCCTTCCTTTCCAAAGGTTTGGATATTTTCTTTTTTCCCCCCTTGTCATTAATCTCTAGCTTAACTGGGTCCAGAACACAGAGTCCGGATGAAGTCAGGCTTCTTACCTGCATTTTGAGCCAGCAAGCCTGTCAGCGTGGGGGACTCGGGAAAGAACTGGGCGGGGCCACGTCGAGTGGTCAGTGTCCATCCCTCGGTGAGGGAATGAAAGGTGCTACTCAGATCTCTATGTCCTTGTTAGTTTCTTTGTCTGCCTGTCCTATCATTTTAAAAAATATATATTTTATTGACTTTTCACAGAGAGGAAGAGAGAGGGATAGAGTGTCAGAAACATCGATGAGAGAGAAACATTGATCAGCTGCCTCCTGCACACCTCCTACTGGGGATGTGCCTGCAACCAGGGTACATGCCCTTGACCGGAATCGAACCTGGGACCTTTCAGTCTGCAGGCCGATGCTCTATCCACTGAGCCAAACTGGTTTTGGCTGTCCTATCAATTCTTGAGAGCAGTGTTAAAGCTCCCACGGTGACTATGGGTTTCTTTATTTATCCTTTTAATTCCGTCCAATTTCTGCCTCTCCCATGTGGAGCTGAGCTACAGCTACACTCAAACGTACAATGGTTGCAGCTCCCACCTGCCTGTGGGGTGTCCGCTAGCAGGGGCTGTCGGAGTGTGGGCACACAGGACAGCGATGTGGCTCTTCACCATCCATGTAACTTACGAAGTGATCACACCGATATGTCAAACTCCCATCTGCCATGTGCACCCTAAGTTTTAGCCCCCATCTGACATGGGCACCCTACGTTCTAGCTCAGGGGTCCTCAAACTTTTTAAAGTGGGGGCCAGATCACGGTCCCTCAGAGAGCTGGAGGGCCGGACTATATGAACTACTAATTCCTACTGTAACACCTCGGCTGCGCTCACTGCCCAAAAAACCTGGCGGGCCGGATCAGACTCCTCTGCGGGCCGCATGTGGCCCACGGGCCGTAGTTTGAAGACCCCTGTACTAGCTCCTATCTGCTATGGGAACCCTAAGTTCTAGCTCCCATCTGCCACTTCCACTCTGAGTTCTAGCTCCCATATGACTCAGGCACCCTAAGTTCTAGCTCCCATCTGACTCAGGCACCCTAAGTTCTAGCTCCCATCTGACACGGGCACCCTGAGTTCTAGCCTCCATCTGACACGGGCACCCTAAGTTCTAGCTCCCATCTGCCATGGGCACCCTAAGTTCTAGCTCCCATCTGACTCAGGCACCCTAAGTTCTAGCCCCCATCTGACACGGGCACCCTAAGTTCTAGCTCCCATCTGCCATGTGCACCCTAAGTTCTAGCCCCCATCTGACTCAGGCCCCCTGAGTTCACTGCAGCGTTACTCACAGTAGCCAGATGGGGAGCAACCTGAGCATCCAGCGAAAGATCAACGCAAATGCCCTTGGCATCAAAGTCAACTGAAGACTTCAGTGGCCACGGGGCCTTCTCTGCTCTGGTTTTGCGCCTTTGTTTTCCTTTGGAAACATGAGAACTATTGTCAGTTTGGCTTTTTCTTGGCCCGATGTAGCCCCGTCTTCTTACTGTTCTCACTGCACACAACGAGGAACTGGAGTCACCGGAAGGTCTCCCTGGAGCTGACAGCAGAGCCCTGTATTTTGGGTACCGCCCTCTCCCCATCGGACGAAGGCTCACACACAGCTTATCAATATCGCCCGAAGCTAAGAGAATATTGGAATTGGAGTCTGTTTTAGTGAAATGCATCGAGGATCTAGAAAGACCGCCAAGTGGCATTTCCAGGACCAGACTGGCAGGACTCTGCCCTTGTCCTCAGGGGACTCCATGGGACTGCTCCCCGCCTCTCCCTCTCCCCCACCCCAGGTGCAGAGAGTGGAAAGAGCATCCATTGTAGCCTGCCCTCCTGTGAACGCAGACAGCATGGGATCCTTAAACTTAAACTTGGCAGGAACGTAAGAGATTTCCTGGTCCATTATCTCCATTTTATTCTTGGAGAAACTGAGGTCAAAGAAGCTTAGGCCTGGCCAGTGTGGCTCAGTGGTTGAGCATAATAAACCTAGGAACCAGGAGGTCATGGTTCAATTCCCAGCCAGGGCACATGCCCTGGTTGTGGGCACAACCCCCAGTGGGGGGCCTGCAGGAGGCAGCCGATCAATGATTCTCTCTCATCGTTGATGTTTCTATCTCTTTCTCCTTCTTCCTTCCTCTCTGAAATAAATTAAAAAAAAAAAAAAAAACTTTTTAAAGAAAAGAGAAGCTTAGTATCTTAGCGGTAAGACCTGACCCAGCTGAACCCAGTTTGGCTCAGTGGATAGAGTGTCAGCCTGTGGACTGAAAGGTCCCAGGTTCAGTTCCTGTCAAGGGCATGTACCTTGGTTGCAGGCACATTCCCAGTAGAGGGTGTGCAAGAGGCAGCTGGTCGATGATTCTCTCTCATCGATGTTTCTAACTCTCTATCCCTCTCTCTTCTGCTCAATAAAAAAATCAATAAAATATATTAAAAAAAAAAAAAAAAGACCTGCCCCAGAACTCGCTTTGCTGGATTTTCAATCCCTCGTGCTGTTGAGAGCTCCCTGCTTTCTGTCCTCCGTAAGGATCTCTGGAGGCCGTGGCCCCTGTCAGGCTTGGTGACACCCTGCTCCAGGCTGGCTTTGCCGACCTGACCCACGTTAGGGCCCCACAGGCTGCGTCCGGCCCAGGACACTTAGGTCACCTGTGCCCCTGCAGCTAGCTGCCTTGCACGTGAGCAGAATGCCCCGGGCCTAGACAAAGAAACCAGATGCTGTTCTATCCGAGGAGCAAGAAACAACGGCCGTCCCTAACGTGGACTGCTTGTAATTCTGAAATTGCAATATATCGTTTATCTCCCGTCCGGGAGAGAAATGTGAAAATGCGGATACCCGCCAGACAAAGCCACTTACGCGTTAGCTCTGACCTATGTGTCTAGGCCCTCCCGCCTCTGGTTGGAATGCATTTCATTCTTTGGGTAATTCTAGCAGAGAGGAAACGCGCTGCCTCCAAAGAAAGAACAGAATTAAATCTGCTCGGCGATTTCTCAGGCGGCCAACGCCAATCTAAGCAACAAAACGAAAGAGGAAGAATCCTTCGTTATGGAAGAGATGGCCACGTGGCCGGATTTTCTGTAAAAAATGGAAAAATACAAGGATCTGAGTGATTTGCCGATATTATAGATACTTCGGAACACCGTTTCCTTCTCGCTTATGTCTCCGGCTACAATGGGAGTGTATTTTACAAATTGAGAATGCACACAAGACTTGGGGTTCCTTTTTTTCTTTTTCTTTTGTAAAAAATATATTTTATTGATTTTTTTACAGAGAGGAAGAGAGAGGGATAGAGTTAGAAACATCGATGAGAGAGAATCATCGACCAGCTGCCTCTTGCACACCCCCTACTGGGGATGTGCCCGCAACCAATGTACATGCCCTTGACTGGAATCGAACCTGGGACCTTTCAGTCCACAGACTGACGCTCTACCCACTGAGCCAAACCGGTTTCGGCAGGACTTGGGATTCTTGAGAGAAAGACTCACAGACAACACAAGAGGTAACGGAAAACCGCCCTTCCATATCCCCCAATGTATTCATGCTACCCACCATCTCCCAAGGACTCAATACTGAGGAAGAAAAAAAAATCCAGAGGTAGCATGAATGGAAAATGGGCACTGCTTTTGGTTTTTTGTTTTGTTTTGTTTTGTTTTGTTTTGTTTTATGTATATTTAATTGATTTTTTTTTTTTTTTTTTTTTTTTACAGAAAGGAAGGAGGAGGGATAGAGAGCTAGAAACATTGATGAGAGAGAAACATCGACCAGCTGCCTCCTGCACACCCCCTACCAGGGATGTGCCCGGAACCAAGGTACATGCCCTTGACCGGAATCGAACCTGGGACCTTTCAGTCCGCAGATTGACGCTCTATCCACTGAGCCACACGGGTTTCGGCTGGGCATTGCTTTTGATGAGACACTTGTATCAAACTGCCTGCTTCTTATTCTGTCGCCAGCTAACAGGCTTGAACTGATGAGGACTGTGAGGTAAGATGTGCTCGGCGGAAGCGGTGGCATAGGGCCCGCGCCTAAGTCCCCAGGGATGAAACACTCTGGCTGGGGATGGGAATGGCTGGGTCCCTTTGGGCTGGGTCCACCCCTGGCAGAGAGCATTACCTCCATCGCAGCCACGTTCCTGCCAAGTTCAATCTCAAGGCGGAAGCCAACCTTGGTGTGTCTGAGCAGGAGAGCTGACACTGACTCCTGTTCCAGGGAGAGACAGGATTCTCCGCAGGCAGCACCGCGGTGACACGTGAGAGGCTTGGACACAGAATGAGGTTCACCTTCAGTGCGGTCGTGTAGAGCAGTGGTCGGCAAACAGCGGCTCGCGAGCCACAGGCAGCTCTTTGGCCCCTTGAGTGTGGCTCTTCCACAAAAGACCACGGCCTGGGCGCGTCTATGTTGAAGAAGTGGTGTTAGAAGAAATTTAAGTTTTAAAAATTTGGCTCTCGCCGAAACCGGTTTGGCTCAGTGGATAGAGCATTGGCCTGCGGACTGAAAGGTCCCAGGTTCAATTCCAGTCAAGGGCATGTACCTTGGTTGCGGGCACATCCCCAGTAGGGGGTGTGTAGGAGGCAGCTGGTCGATGATTCTCTCTCATCAATGTTTCTAACTCTCTATCCCTCTCTCTTCCTCTCTGTAAAAAAATCAATAAAATATATATTTTTCTAATGTCGCTTTCAAAAGAAATTTCAATCGTTGTGCTGTTGATATTTGGCTCTGCTGACTAATGAGCTTGCCGACCACCTGTTCTGGGACAGTTAGCTCCCCTCCCTGACCCTCCTTCTCTCCTTCGATAAAACCAGGTTATTCACAAACTCCCCATCAACAAGATTTTGTAAAAATTGGATAATACCATTAATAGGAAGTTCTTAGCCCAGTGCCAGGACTCAGAAATGGGACACACACGTTTTCTTGCTTTAAAAAATTATAAACCTCGCACACACTACCATCAAATCTTTTGAAAGGGATGCATCCTGTGTTTAACATGCACTGAGTCTGGCCCGACTGGCGTGGCTCCGTGGTTGAGCATCGACCTGTGAACCAGGAGGTTGCGGTTCGATTCCCGGTCAGCGCACATGCCCGGGTTGTGGGCTCGATCCCCAGTAGGGGGCGTGCAGGAGGCATACGATCCATGATTCACTCTCATCATGGATGCTTCTATGTCTCTCTCTCTCCCTCTCCCTTTCTCTCTGAAGTCAATAAAAATACATTTAAGACGCACCGTGTCTGGCTGCCTTGGGACGTGAGCAGCTGAGCGGACGCCTGCAGGCTGTCGCTGGTCATTTCAACCCGTGCGGCCGGACACCTCGTGGGTTTCCACGCCAGGACCTGATGGTCGATTGGATCATTTTTAAAGAAAACGGGCCCTCCGATTTCCTCCCTCCCGGCAGAAACATCTTCCCTGCGTGCACATCACGAGTCCAATCCGTGTCTCTTTGTAATTGAATGCAACTACAATTTAGCCAACGCGGCTCTCTCTCTCTCCTCCGCTCCTGAGGGATGAATAGGATGCATTAGTCCCCCCCCCCCCCCCAGGCTGCGTTTCAATAAGTTTGTCCGAGAAAAGGCCTGCAGCGCCGAGGGAAGCACTGCTTTATGATGGGCACGTGTGCGATGATCAACACGCAGCCTTTCCCTGGACCCCAGTGAGGAGGCCGAGCTGCCAGAACGGGGTGGCTGGGACCAGAGAGGAAGACCTGCTTTCCCATCCCTGAAATCCACGAGGGTTCTGGGGAGCGGGAGCCCCGGGGGTCCTCCGAGATGGAGGCGGGAGGCCCTTTGCCAATAAAAGCGCAGCACGTGGGGCTGGCTCGCTGGAGGGCCCTAGAGGAGCTTTCATCTTCGTCGTCCGGGGTCTTTGCATCTTCCCGCTGCACGCCCGGCCCGGGGCGCACAGAACCCATTGCCTGCCTCCTCCGTGGTGAAGGACTCCCCCACAAAATTAACCTCCGAGCGATCTGCCCTCTGATCTCGGCGTCTGAAATGCAAATGGGGCCCCTCGTGGTGCCTGGGGATGATTATAATAATCTTCTTACAGCTGGAGTGCTCCCTCCCCTGGAAGTCTGCATCAGAGCCAGCCAGGACTCCGTCTCCGTCCCTCAGGAGGCGGCTGGAGGCGGACAGGGCCACGGCGGAGCGATGTGACCTTCGGGCCAGATCTGACCCCAATCTCAGACCCGCCAGGAGGCGCCAGGGTCCTCCAGGCTAATGGGGGATCACTCCCAGGAGGCTGTTCCTTCAGGGGCTGGGCTCTGGGTCCTGCTCAGCCCAGGATGTGGCAGGAGCCCCCGCCAGCCCCTCCCCGCACGTTCCCTGGCGCCCGCCCAAACTGCGAGGACCAGGGTCTGCTCGGTCAGTGTTTGCAGGGAGTGTAGACCCCCTGGGATCTACCAGTAAAACGGCAGTCCCAGGTCAGGGCAGTGGGAAGCTTTTGGTTCCTTTTTATCACGTGGCCGGGATGTGGGGGGCGGCTTTTCAAGCTATGTGAGCCTGTCAGGCACCAGCAAAGCAGGGAAGAAAGAAGGCTCGGTACCAGCAGGACAGTCTCATGCTCAGAGGACACGAAGCCGACGTCCAACCAAGAACTGTGGGTTGGAGGAGAGGGTCCGGGTCTCAGGATGACCAACCACCTTTCCTGTAACTCTTCACCGATGCCACGGGGAGGGGCATGGAACCCGTGAAAGTGTGGGGTAGCGGACAGGCTTGCAGTGATAATATGCAGGAGGCCTTAACATGGTCATTAGAGATGATAATACTCTATTAGATAATTGAAAAATGCTGAGAGGGAAGAACTTAAATGTTCACACACACACACACACACACACGCATGCACACACACATATATACACACGCATACACACATGCACACACACATGCTCATGCACACACACACACACACAAAAAGAAATACGAGAGGGCATGGATGCGATGATTAACCAGATGGGAATCCTTTCACAATGTGTCAGTATTTCAAACCATCACGATGCTCACTTTGAGTGTCTTACAATTTTTCAATTACACCTCAACAACGCTGGGAAAATAAAAAATGTGAAACAAACAAAAGGAAGGTGAGGGAAGGCTGCCCCCAGCCCCCCGCCCCCCTGAGCACCAGCAGCGGCGACCTGCAGAGCAGCTCATGGCTTCTGCACACCCGCTTGTCCAGGCCTCATACTAGGTTTAACACTGCGCCGTCGCCATCTTGCAATTTTTAGTAGACCCATGGGATTCATAAGCTGGCAGAGCTATGAGAGGTCCTGGCCCATGGAAGTCCCTCTGGTTGTGCCCCCGACTGGTGGTCACCCCGCTGACATATGCTATGCCAACAGAATGGTGGGTGCAGGGAAGTTCTACTTAAATGGAGATTTATCTATTTGCAATCCTTACCCACGAATCCTAGTTCTGTCTAGAGCCACATACACGTCTGTGCCCTTTCAAATACCCAATAATAACTCCCCCTCTTCCTCCCTTCTATCTCCTCCCAGCCACATCCCTCAGGTCTACAGTTACTCCTCCCTGACATGCCTTCCGGGCCAATCAGAATCCCACTTGCCTCTCCCTGATGACTTGATGCCTTGGTACAGCTGTCAGTCATCTAAAAACGTCAAGGGTTAGGGTTAATTTTCTTTTTTTAAAAATATATTTTATTGATTTTTTCACAGAGAGGAAGAGAGAGAGATAGAGAGTTAGAAACATCGATGAGAATCATCGATCAGCTGCCTCCTGCACACCCCCTACTGGGGATGTGCCCGCAACCAAGGTACATGTCCCTGACCAGAATCGAACCTGGGACCTTTCAGTCCGCAGACCTACGCTCTATCCACTGAGCCAAACCGGTTTTGGCAAGGGTTGATTTTCACCTTTCTCTGCCCTACAACGAGTCAAGTTACTGGCAGGTAAAGTTGCCACCCGCTTTTTACCAACGTTTCAGCCAAACAACCATTCCTGCAAAGCAAGGCGCGTGTAAGAGAACAGAAAAATAACCCAAACGTGGACAGCGAGCGGGAAGGACGAGACCGCACCCAACAGGGATGCCCAGGCCCCAGGAGTCACCGATGACTTCTGTACGCGCACCCTGGGTGCCTGCACGTAGAAACGTGTACATATCGAACGCAGCTCAACCACGGGACACGCGAGTTTCTAGAGAAGCTTATCTGTGGTGCGTGTGTTCCGTTATGACATGAGCTCATTGTTAGAACTCAATAAACAGAAAATATTACCGTCCTCTCCACGTTTATGTTGTTTTGTCCTTAAGATGAATGGGAGCCTCGGTGACCCTGCTCAGTTCTGTGGTTTTAAGCACCGTCTCTATGCCAATGAGCCCAGATTTATATCCCCAGCCCAGACTGCTTCCTGCCCGCCAGACTCATTTGTCTAACCGCCCCGCGAGACAGCCCCTCATGGATGTCAGTGGCAGTCCAACTCCTCATTTCCAAACTGGACTCCTGTCTTCCTCCTTCTCCTGCCTCTTCTGTCTCACAAATGGCGGCTTGCCCCTTCCCGTCGATCAAGCCAAAATCTTTGGGTTTATTTTTATGTTCTCACTTTCTCTCCCACTGGCTACTTCCCAAGTATCTCCAGAAGCTGAAGAGGAACAGAATGTAACTGAAAAATGCTTGAGCCAGTTATCAAATCAAACATATATATTTCTGAGCCAGAAAGAGGGGGAGGGGAGAGAGAATATGAAACTGTGCCAGGGAATCCAGAAGGAAATGAGCATCTGAAAGTGACAGAGAGATTATTTAAAACTAGAGGCCCGGTGCATGAAATTCGTGCACGGGTAGGGTCCCTAGGCCTGGCTGGAGATCAGGGCCAATCAGGTTCCCCATCTCCCCACCTCCTCCTTCCCTCACTCCCTCAGCACCCCACTGCCACTGGTCACCTGCCATTTTTCATGCCACCCCTGGTGGTCAGCACACGTCATAGCGAGCAATCAAACTCCCGGTCTCTGAGTCGAACTCCCGAGGGGACACTTTGCGTATTAGCCTTTTATATATATAGATCGTGCACCGATAGTCAGGGAATTTCAAACAGCCCAGGAAGGCATCTAGTCCGTCCTCCAGGGGGTCAGACGAGGACTGTGGAGTGCTCCAGACCATAGTGCTCTTCTCCATGAACTGCTTGGCTGTCCTTGCCAATCCTCCCTCCATGACTCGAACCTACTGCTTTCTGTGCGCGTCCTCCTGACCCAGATGCTCAGTAACGGCAGCCTTGACCATCACAACAGCCCCGTTCATCCCCCTTCTGCCCAACCCATTAGCAACGCTGGGCTCTCTGTGCTCACAGCCCCACAGAGAACTCCCCACCGGCCACAGCAGCTAAGCCTGGGTGCCAGGCGCCCTCCAGTCACACTCACCCCCCAACTCAGCGCCCTGGGCCGGGAGTCCCCAGTTCTGAATAACCTGAACGCGTGCCCTGGAGCATTCTGCTCCTCCGAGTCCTCTTGGTTCTTTAAAGACCTAAGTCAACCCCCATTTCTTCCCCACTCCAATCCACCATGACCTCCAGCTCCTCTGACTCCATGGAATTCCCTTCTGGTTCTATTCTGTGGGCCTGTATCCCTGGACTCCCGTGTGCATCCGTTTCCCTGTGCACCTTTGAGGCTTTCCAGTGAGATCTCGGATTCCTAAAAGTGGGGCCTGGATCCTATCCCCCTCCCGGAGCGCACCCCACCCTGCACACACTGCAGGTGGACGGCAAAGAGGATCCCACTGTAAGGCACTGGGTTCGGGATTCGCTGCATTGGGGCTCCAGCTTGTCCTCTTGTTAAACACGGGCAGCAGCAATGCCGCTCAGTCAGGAATATGTACAAGGATAATTAAATGTAAGTTTTTAAAAGTCTGCGTGGCTGTTTTAAAAGATCTGACTAGGCTGAAACCAGTTTAGCTCAGTGGATAGAGCATCAGCCTGCGGACTGAAGGGTCCCAGGTTTGATTCCGGTCAAGGGCATGTACATTGGTTGCGGGCACATCCCCAGTGCAGGGTGTGCAGGAGGCAGCTGGTCGATGTTTCTTTCTCATAGATGCTTCTAGCTCTCCATCCTTTTCCCTTCCTCTCTGTGAAAAATCAATAAAAATATATATATTTTTTAAAAAGACCTGACTAATACAAAAGTCACTTGAAAAAGTCACTTCGCTGTGCCTTGCCTCACGGTAACCACAAAAAAACATCATGGTTTAATTCTGGAGTAAAAGATAGCACTGATTAAGCCACGATAGCTTTTGCCACAGGTGGGGAAGGTTAAAGTACATCCCGATAGTAATAATACACCCCAAATGCCTGAGGGCTCTGCCAATCCATTTGGCTATCACCCCCTTACTGGATTACACCCCTTATTGGATACCACCAAAGAAAAATGAACTGCACACACAGACACACACAGACACACACACACACACATTACACACACGCGCGTACATTAGACACATGTTAAACACATGTTACACACACATACACACTACACATACACATTACACACACACACACACACACGAGGAGAAAGGTGAACCACGAAATCCCCGAATTAAAGCCAAGTTCAGGACTTGCTTTTCATTGAGATGGGAAGCCAGGCCATGCTAAGTGAAGGCAGGTCACCCCTTCCCGGCATTCTGCCTGGAAGGATCACGGCTCTGTGGCCACGACTCGGAAGCACAGCCGACACACTGAGGCCACGTTTCCACACGGCAAGCAGGTGCTGGTGCTGAACGCGGCCACGCTGGCGGGAGGAGGGGGCAGGTCCAAGCCGGGGTCTCTTCACGCCCCAGGTGGCAACAACTGTCCCAGCATAGACCCCTTTTTAAAAATATATATATTTTTATTGATTTCAGAGAGGACGGGAGAGGGAAATAGAAACATCAATGATGAGAGAGAATCACCGATCTGCTGTCTCCTGCACGCCCCACACCAGGATCGAGCCCGCAACCCAGGCATGTGCCCTGACCGGGAATTGAACCATGATCTCCTGGTTCATAGGTCAATGCTCAACCCCTAAGCCATGCTGGCCAGGCGATACCCTTCTCTTTCTACCCCAGCTGAGGTTACAAAACAAAACAACACACACACATATTTAGTGTGTGCAGATATAGTGTGTATATGTAGTATATTTATATATATATATATATATATATATATATATATATATATATATATATATTTAAATAACTACTTTAGCAAGCAGCCTCACTTGCTGAATCCATAATGTCTCCCCTGTAAGAACCCCTAATCAAGCAGTCCAGATGCGAACTGTTCAGAGCACAGCTCACAGGAATGAAACAAACCAAACCACAGAGTGTAACTGAGCTGTTACCCGCCGGCTCTGCTGCCAGACTCCATCACCTTTTAATAAAGAAAACAAAAACGACACTCAACTCGGTAACAAGGGCATTCTCTCTCTCTCTCTCTCTCTCTCTCTCTCTCTCTCTCTCTCTCTCTCTCTCCCTCCCTCCCTCCCTCTCCCTCTCTCTTCTCCCCTCCTCCCTTCTTTAACATAGAAGAATTCTAAACAATCACTTTCTAAGCCTGGTTCCCTCCTTTGGCAAATAGCTCCCTTCTTTCCAGCAAAAGCCTCCTTATTCTTTTCTTATTCTTTCCTCTTCAGATTTTCATAGAAATGGCACATGACGCACGGACGTTTTGCAACGAGGACCCCTCTCGAGAGAATGACATACCACCGCCTGCTCCTTTGATGCCACACAGGTGCCCTCCCTAGCACACAACTTTGGGTGTTTGTCTCTGGGATAACGGATGCCACCACCTTGTCCAGAAAGAAACACACACACATCTGTGCGGACACACGTGTTCACTGCATGCCCACCTACATATACATGTGTACACATGTACACACAAGTCCATGCATATAGACACGTGCCTGGTGCATGCATACACACACACACACACACACACACACACACACACTCACCAGGTCAGTGGACCTGCCCCACTCTGTCTGGCCCCCCATCTCCTGCAGCCTCGACCCCACTCCCCACGGCTCTTAAACAGCCCAGCGTGGCCCCTGGAGCAGCAGCAGCGGCTCAGAAATCAGAGACCAGTGTGTTCTTTTGATGCGCGTTCTCGTTCCCGCTGTGTATTTCCTGGGATTACCATGGGCCCCTCTCGTCTCAGAGACACAGGAAGGAACGGACAGGAGATCGAGGACAGAAGGAAAGGTGGGGGTGGCACGATGCAGATTGGCAGAGACTGGGCACGTTTTCAGGAGGAGGAGGAAGGAATTTGAAAGCTGCAATAAAACATCACTAATTGAGGAATGGATCATTTCCAAAACCATTACGGGAAAGCCTTTGACAACAGACCTCACAGCACGTCTACAAGCAGAAAACGTGTGAAACGGATTCCTCTCGGAGGAGTTTGCATGCCCTGCACATCCCATTTCCAGATCCTGTAAGAGCCACACTACACTCTCAGTTTCCTGTTATAGTCACACTGCACACCTAGTTCCCTCTAACAGCCACACTGCATTCCTAGCTTCCTGTAACAGCCACACTGCACTCCTAGTTCCCTGTAACAGCCACACCGCACTCCTAGTTCCCTGTAACAGCCACACCGCACTCCTAGTTCCCTGTAACAGCCACACCGCACTCCTAGCTTCCTGTAACAGCCACACCGCACTCCTAGTTCCCTGTAACAGCCACACCGCACTCCTAGTTCCCTGTAACAGCCACACCGCACTCCTGGTTTCCTGTAACAGCCACACCGCATTCCTAGTTCCCTGTTTCCACCTCCTGTTCCCCATTCAGCCACCGTGCAGACAACTGCGGGTCCCAGAGGTGCAGGGGGGAGGGTAACATGGTGGACACCCAGGTCTCAGAATGAGCCGATGGAGAGTAATTTCTGTGACCACTGGTGCATCGCCCAGGAAGTCTGAAAGGAACTGACCCGCGATTTTTCTGATAGTCCCGGTACCTCTGTCACTGACGGCATCGCTCAGGAAGTCTGAAAGGAATGGACCTGTGACCTTCCTGATGGTCCCAGTACCTCCCCTGCGCCCCGTTCCTTGTCACCCTCCTGAGCTCTCTGGCCCCCACTGCCCTCACCGGCCAGGAAGAAATGAGCCCACCACAGTGCTGATGTGTATCCATCGGAGACCCAACACCATGGCAACCCTAGGGCTCTTTGGTCTGCCCACCCACCACTGCCTGGGCCCTGACGGCCCACGTCTCAGCTGTGGGATCTGGCCAGTTACTTGGCCTGCATGAGCCTCGGTAGCCTCTTCTATGAAATGGGAGTTAGTTTCACCTCATGGAGCTGAGGCCTGGGCACGGCGATGGTGTGATGTGTTCAGTGCGAGGAACGAGCAGCTAGTGTCACTGGCCATGACCTGCCCTGGGGGACAGTGCCTGGGTCCTTCGGAGAGGGTACCTTTGGGAAAGCGTGGCCGGAAGCCCGGGGGAAGCTCCCCAGCATTCATCCATGCTGCCCCATTTGTGGGTACGCGTTTTGTGCCGAGCCTTGTCCCCCCGACTTGGTCATAAACGTGGGGCAGGAGCTTTCTCTCTGGGTCCCCAGAGCCTGCTCCCTCGGCAGATTCCACTCATTCATCCATTCATACGGATTCCCCAGAGGAGGCAGAGAGGGGAGCAGAGACTGTGGCCATGGGAGCCAGCCATCGGAGTTCCAGTCCCAGCCCTGAGCCACTGGCAGCCACGAGTCTCACCATCTGTGCCTCTGCACCCCACGTGGACACTGTGAGCACAGAACAGGACGGCAGTGCTCATCTGAAGGGTTCTGGCCTTGCCAGCCCCCAATCTGTCGTTCCTCGCACTGTGGGACACGGGGGACACAGGGGAGACGCCCCTAGAGGGATTCGTGGCCGTGGCCACCCCTCCTCCTCCTCCTTCAGAGTTGGGCCTGCCCGTGGCACTGATCGGCTGGCAGAAATACTAACGTAACATAGGCACAAGTTACATGTTTCAGGATGTTAGTGCAAAACTGGACTTCAAAACAACTCAGAGATTAACTTTTTTTAAAAATATTACAGAGAAAAAAGCACAAGTCTGTGTAAGGGCATTCCCTTGGCATGTCTTGAAGCCATTGCATTTGATCAGATTTTTTTTTATTGATTTCAGAGATGAAGGGAGAGGGAGAGAGATAGAAACGTCAATGATGAGAGAGATAATCAGTGAGGGGCTGCCTCCTGCCCGCCCCACACTGGGGATTGAGCCCGCAACCTGGGCATGTGCCATGACCGGGAATCAAACCATGACCTCCTGGTTCCTGGGCTGGTGTGGCTCAACCACTGAGCCCACACCAGCCGGGCCCCATCTGACCGGATTCTGGTGTAGCTCACTCCACTCTCCATGGTATTCCTGAGGGATAAGGTTGGTTCCTGGAGTTTTGCAAGACTCTCCCACCGTTCCCAGTCAAAATCTCCCAACTTCAGGACACCTCACATTACTTCCTGCGGCGATGGGAAATCATTGGAATATCTGCGTTCCGTCTCCTCCAGGAAGGCCCTGTCCTCTGAGCCAGCGCCTGGGAGCACGCCTAGGGCACAGCCAGCACTTATGAGACCACAGATGCCACGGGAAGCTGAGCACAGAGCTCTCAGGCCCCCCCCCCCCCCCAGGAGCCACAGGCAGGCCCCGAGGCTCCCGGCGGGCCGAGGCAGGCTCCCGCAGCTCCGGCTAATTGGAGGGAACCATGGATACTAATTTCCCTCCTCCTGGGTGGGTATCCCGCAACAGATGACACTGACCGCTGTCATCAAGCACGCCCCTGAGCGCTGGCTGCTTGATGAACACATTATTAGCTCAGCCGCAGGTTACAGGTCAGGACAGGGAGTGAGGAAGCCGAGAGAGCCACAGAGTGAGTCCTGATTTCAGCAACCCAGCCTTCCACATCGACTCCTTCAAACCTGGGAGAATGGGGTCAGGACTCCCAGTCTCTCCCTGTCTCCCTAAGAATGCGTTTTCCTGAGTGTCCGCTGAGCTGTGCCAGGGGATACAGCCAGGGGGGGGCTTCGTGGCCTCAGGGAATGGACCTGAAGAGTCTCTCATGGGGATGGAAGGAAGGAGGACACCCCGAACCTCAGTGTCAGGCCTTCTCTGGGCTCCCAAGCAGAGCGGGGCGCGCTCCTTGGGTTCCCGTCATCCCTGCACCTGTGTCCACAGGGACTCACGCTGGAGATTTGACGTTGGTCACTTTTTGTAAAAATACATATATTTTATTGATTTCAAAGAGGAAGGGAGAGGGAGAGAGACAGAAACATCCTTGATGAGAGAGAGAGAGTCATTGATCTGCTGCCTCCTGCACACCCCATACTGGGAATGGAGCTTGCGACCCAGGCATGTGCCCTGGTCGGGAATTGAATTGTGACCTCCTGGTTCATAGGTCGACACTCAACCACTGAGCCACACCGGCCAGGCACTCGGGTCACGTCTGTTTGCAAAATGTGCTTGCCTGCCTGCTTCCCCCGCTTCTCAGAAGGGCTTCCTTCTGCCTTCCTCTCCTTCAGATCTCCTGTGCTGAGTGCAGAAGTTCAAGAAAATCTGTGGAATGAACTCGGGCCAGGCTGGCCCAAGTCCCACTAGAGAGGGTGGCCTCCCTCAGGAGCCATGTGTCTCACTCGGGAGACGTATACCTGCTCCCCCTCACACAGACGCGGGCCTGTGTGCTCCCGCCACTGGAGAGAAGGCAGCTGGCACCTGTCCACACGCCTGCGTTTCTTCCAGAAAGCACGGCCCTCCCTCGCCCAGCTCTGCGGGGCCAAAGAACTTTCTTGCAAAAACTCCCACACTGGCATGCCTCCACGTCTCCTCTCCGGGGGTGTGGGAGGCGAGCTTTCTGCAGGGCTCACCGGTAAGCATGTTAAGCGGAGCGGTCTCTGTCCATTTCCCTCCCTCCAGGATCGTAGCTGTCCACACCATCCAGAAACAAACTCGGGGAGGGAGGCAGGGCGTGGGGGCGTGGGGAGGGTGAGGGGTGACTAAGTCGTAACGAAACCTTATTTACAAACTCAGGTGCTTCGGGCTGGATTTTGTAGAGGACCCCCTGGGAATGCACATGGATGACCTTTAAATTAAAGTCAGCTGAGTCCGAGGAGACTGGCACAGCCGTCCCCCGGGAAACAGCCTCCCAAATGTGGGAGACTGCGATCTTTATCCATGTGCTGGGAATGAGGAACGAATAGGACCTTGACTTGCCCAGGTCTTGCTATGCTAAATCCCAGGCGTGAGGGAATGGATAGGACCTGGGCACACCCAAAACTCCTTTGACCTTGAACCCCCCTCTGGAAATCAATAAGTGCGCCCTGCTGTCTGTGGTGGGTGGGGACTGTCCCTCCATCAGAGTGGCAGCCTCCCACCCAGCACCCAGCTTTTGGATCTATGTCTGCCTCTTGTCTCTTTCTTGCTTTTATCTCTTAATCCCCAGCTCCTCAACGCAGGATCCTGTCCTTCTTCCTTTCCCTGCGGGACTCGGAAAAAGGAGAAGCACCCACCGCAGGATTACGTGATCCAGGAGATGGCGGTAAGCTAACTGCTGTTAGGAAACCCTGTCCATACGCGGGCGACAACTAACCGAGGGCTTTTCCTGCCTTCTTCAGCCTACAGAGGTCACGGCAGAAACACACAAGAGGGCCCGGGAGCGACCTCTGACCCTGGGCTCATAGATGTTACATCAGCTGCAGCCAGGTCACACGCCCCCACGTGGGGAGATGGGGGGTTTCCTTCTTCCATGGGCAGTGACAGAGAGCTGGGCCCAGCCTGGGCCACGGGGCTGGGTGTCACCCGCTCCTCCACCTCCGCTACACCTTCCTTCCGGTTCTTTCCCAGCCCCAGTGACCCCACAGCGACCTGAGCATCCTCTTGCTGACTCCGTCTACCCCAAAGCCCTCTACGGCATGGTCACATTCCCCTCTATATTCCGCCCCATCGTCTAGCGGCCGGCCTCACGTGCAGAGGGGAGACACATCTGGGTGCTGGGGGATAGAGGCCCTGGTGACCCTGAGGGTATTAGCATTGGTAATTCCACCTCAAGGCACATTCCACCGGAGATAAGGCTGTGCACGCGTAGGAGAGCTAACGTGACCCTGACATTCCCGGCGCTGGTCACAGAGGCTCAAGCAAAATCAATAACTAACGGGGCGGGGATGGAAGGGGAGTGGGAACCCCAACCCCCACCCATCCATCAATCCATTGACACCAAAGAGGGAAGGTGGTGGCCGGCTGGACTCCCCCAGGAGCCGCCGGAGCTGTGCTTCCCGGCGCGCAGGATGGGGATAATTGGCTGTTTGCAAACTGAGCGCCGGAGGCGGGAATGCTCCCCCTGCAGCTGTAATTAGTCTGTCGATGATGCTGCTGCTTGTCTGTGATGTGTGCACGGGCGAGTACATCCCTGGGGCGGCTTCCTCCCGCCTCTGCCTAGTCCTTCCACAAAGCGGCCTGGATGGGAAAAGGCAAGTGGCCACAGGACTGCAGCCGGCCAGCCAGCCAGCCGCTCCGTGAGCCGAGCCAGGCCCGGCCCAGCCCCGGGGCTGCGGGGCCGGGAAGAGTGTCGTCACCGGCCGCTCCGAACCCTGACAGAAGCGCTAACCCCCGAAAATTACAGGGTCCGGAGGGAGAGTGCGTTCCATGCCCTTGTTTGCAGGCTGAGGGCACCGCCTCCTCTCCCGACCGGCCTGCGTCACGTCTGATGGATGTGCATGCGGGACGGGCCCGGCGGCGGTTCCTCTGAACACCGCAGCGATTGCTCATTAGGAAATGAGGGCCCCGGGTGAGGAATCCGGTGCCCGTTGCCTCCAGATGCGGCAACTTAATCCGGAAAGCTGGGCGCCGAGACTGGGGACTAAGGCGTTGCGATGAGAAGGTGGGATTAGATGATACCGTTTCTTCTCCTGACATCTGCATTTGGCCTTGCTGTTGCCAGCTGCCCACCCGGCGGGGAAGAAACGGAGGTGCATGGAGGTGGAGCTGCGTGCCCTCGTGCTCACACCAGTGGAGGGAGCTGGGAAAGAGCCGCATGGCTGGCTCGCCGCTGCTGCTGCCGCCACCGGGCCATGTTTTGCACTTGGTCCTGTGGCTACTCGGAGGACTGGGCACAAGCAGCAGCCATCTGGTGCCTTTTCCTAATTGGCAGAGCAGCTGCACTCCAGCAAGGCTGCCTCCTTCTCCAGGGGTTTCCTGTCGGCCCACTGGCTGCTGTCTTTGTGCCATCGTGCACGTGGCCTGGGTGGCACCTCCCTATGCCGGGGGCAGAGTCTAGGGTTCAGAGTCAGGGTTTGGGAACCCCATGGGCCCTTGTTGCTCACTGTGTGACCTTAGGCAAGATCTGCAAGTTCACTGTGTCTTGGTTTCCTCACTTATAAAATGACTAGAGGCCCAGTGCACAGATTCGTGCACTGGTGGGGTCCCTCGGCCTGGCCTGCACCCTCTCGCAATCTGGGACCCTCGAGGGATGCAGGAGGCCTGGTGGATGGATTCGGTCCTATCCACATAGGCCAGGCCAAGGGACCCCACCTGTGTACACAAATCCATGCACTGGGCCTTTGATATGCATATAAGATCTTTGGTTAATCTCTTCCCACCCTCCTCCTTGCCTCTTCCCTCTGAGATTCATCAGTCTGCTCCATGTTTCCATGCCTGTGAGTTGAGTGTCTGTCCCCTGGTGGTCAGTGCACGTCATAGCTATTGGTCAAATGGTCGAATGATCAAATGGTTGAACGGTCACTTAGGCTTTTATATATATAGATGAAGTGAAGATTAAATATGCTGAAATATGTAAAAACCCTTAGAACATTTCCTGTCCACAGGAAGCACTCACAAAATAGTCCCTGGCATTATTCATCTAAATGTCCATGGGGGACTCGGGTATTTATATAATAGCTTACTACTAAACCCATGTGGAACTTTCTGGAAAAGGAGGTGCACATAGCTATGACTTAGCAATTCCATTGCTACCCTAGAGAAACCCACACATGTAAACAAGGGGACACCATCAACATTGCCCATCACCGTGACATTTGCAAGAGCAAAACATGAGAATGAACACCAGCGGGAACGTGGGTAAATAAGGTGTGAAATTTGCATGATGAAATACGATGGAAATGGATCAGGGCCCCAGAACTTGACCTTAAATGAGAAAAGAAATGTTGCAGTAAGAAACGTACAGCATGATACCATTTATAAAAGTTGAAAAATGAAAAACAAGACCCCATATTCCTTACAGATGCATGCCTAAGCCATAAAAATATGAAAGCACATACTAGAGTGAAAAGTACCGTATTCAGAATAACAGCCACCTCTGGGGAGAAAGGGGGAATGAGATGGGAGAAAGGAATGCAGGAATTCTACTCTCCTGGGAATGTTTTATTTCTTAAAATACGATCAGAAAATAAAGATTTAAATTAAGTTTTATAGGTCATTCGATTTATATTTTGCGTGAAGTATTGCTTCATCTTTTTAAATTCTGAGTTGTCCTTTTACTTTGATTTGTAACATTTGTCCTTTGTCATGTCCCGTCACAGTTCTGAATATAATTTATTTTTATTTTTCTGTCTTCCGTTTCTGGGATGACTCATTATAAAAAACAAAACAAAAACTTTACTATTTTAACTCCGAGTGGACTAAAAATCCGCATCTTAGCTCTCCCAACCAGCCCGTGCATCAGTGGCGTGCTTTGATAATAGATCACCCTCTCAGCAGGAAGCATGTATGCGGCCCCTTGAGTATGCCCAGCTCTGTTCCTGGCATACGGCGTGGAAATGATAACAGGGTTATGTGGAAAAGGAGACCGGCGACTGTTGCTTCATTAAAATTTAAAATGTTTTGCTAACTCAGTTCACACTTCGCAATAACAGAATGTCAGAGTTCTTAAAAACCACCAGGAAAAACCCAAATGCCCTGATGGGAGGGATGAATGAAGGACAGAAACATTTCAGCAGAAGTACTTCTTATGGCAAAACCACAAAGAGGGACGCAAAAAGTCTTCAGGCAAACGAGCAAAAAGCTGGACAAACTGTAAAATGCGTAAAGTTAAACTATCAAACTGGCAAAGGTAACATTTGCTCCTGGTACAGGTTTAGGAAATTAGGCGCTCACATACTGCTTGGTTATGTGTCGGCGCCTTAAAAATATCAAACACTTTGACCCAATGATTGTCCTACTAGGATTATGTACCAAGAAAATAGCCCAAGATGTACACAAAGATTTATGGGCAAAGATAGTCACTGCAGCATCATTCGTCAAAGCAAAACTCCTAAACATATAACAGAGTATTTGTTAAATACACAATGGTACCTACACAAGGTAATCACCTGCAGTCTTCATACATATTTATCTTTTAATTTCTGTTAAATAGCACGGGCAGGTGTTTAAGAGACAATGTTAGAGGAGAAACCAGGACACAGCACCACTGCCGATGCACAGGAATCCAGCTCTGTAAAACACCTGTCTCTGCACGGAAAAAAGGCTGGAAGGAAACACACGCAGACTCCTGAGCTCACTCATAGGTGTCTACCTTCTCTACATCCTTACGTTGTTTTCAAATATTTTTCAGGGGGCCTGTCTTAGAATTGGAATAAAACATCAATGATCAGATAATTGCAGAAGCTGAGACTGCGGGAGGATCTGTCGTCAGGTGTATGGACGGGAAGGATGCCCTGAAGGTGGTACCCCAGCTGGAGGGCTGCGCCCCTTCCTGGCCTGGCCGCCAGGCCCTGAGGGACCCCCAGAGAGGAGCAGCCAAGGCCCCTGCTGCCCAGGGTCCTTGCAGAGAAAACCCCTAGCACCCCTAGGAGAATGGCTCCTGGGATGCCCTTTCGCTTCTGGAACATTCCGTCTATATTCCACTCAGGCTCGTCTCAATGACTGAGAGAAGGCGGCGAGCTGAACCGCTCACATCCCTCGGCATCACTAGCTTAGGAATTGCGTACCACATAAGCTGCAACTGTGACCAGAAAATAATGACGTCTAGTTCTTTTTTTTAAGTGTTAGCTGACTTTTTAAAAAAAATACATTTTATTGATTTTTTACAGAGAGGAAGGAAGAGGGATAGAGAGCTAGAAACATCGATGAGAGAGAGAGACATCAATCAGCTGCCTCCTGCACACCCCCTACTGGGGATGTGCCCGAAACCAAGGTACATGCCCTTGACCGGAATCGCAGACCAACGCTCTATCCACTGAGCCAAACCGGTTTTGGCTGCTAGCTGACTTTTTTAAAAGTATAGTTTTATTGATTTCAGAGAGGAAGGGAGAAGGAGAGAGAGAGACGGAAACATCAATGATGAGAGAGCATCATTGATCAGCTGCCTCCTGCCTGCCCTCCTCCAATGAGGACAAAGTGGCATGTACCCTGATCGGGAATCAAACCGTGGCCTCCCCGGTTCATAGGCTGATGCTCAACCACTGAGCCACGCCGGCCGAGCTGTAGTAGAGTTTTTATAAATATATTTTATTGATTTTTTACAGAGAGGAAGAGAGAGGGATAGATAGTTAGAAACATCGATGAGAGAGAATCGTCGGTCAGCTGCTTCTTGCCCACCCCCTACTAGGGATGTGCCCGCAACCAAGGTACATGCCCTTGACCAGAATCGAACACGGGACCCTTCAATCCGCAGGCCGACACTCTATCCACTGAGCCAAACCAGTGTCGGCTGTAGTAGAGTTTTTAAAGAGTGACAGACATGTAGGGGTTGGGAAATACTTAAAGCGGTTAAAATCAAGCAGGAGATTTGGATACTAATACAAACCTGGTACGGAGGCAGCCTGGAGCAGACGCGCCAAGCAAGACCAGTGAGGAGGGAGCGGGCATCCTGGGACCGCCGGGGCACCAAGCATTTAATTTCTAGGTGCTTTTATCAACCACACACACACGCCCGGCCACCCGGGCTCAGTGGCTGAGTGTTGTCAACCTTTGAACCAGGAGGTCAGGGCTCAATTCCCAGTAGGACCACATGCCCGGGTTGTGGGCTCGATCCCCAGTGAGGGGCGTGCAGGAGGCAGCCGATCCATGGTTCTCTCTCCTCATGGATGTTTCTCTCTCTCTCCCTTCCTCTCTGAAATCAGTAAAACATAATATGATTAATTTTTTTAAAAACATACACATAGCCGAAACCGGTTTGGCTCAGTGAATAGAGCGTCGGCCTGCAGACTGAAAGGTCCCAGGTCAAGGGCATGTACCTTGGTTGCGGGCACATCCCCAGTAGGGGGTGTGCAGGAGGCAGCTGATCGATGTTTCTCTCTCATCGATGTTTCTAACTCTCTATCCCTCTCTCTTCCTCTCTGTAAAAAAATCAATAAAAATATATATTAAAAAAAAACACACACATACACACAATACTACCTCGTGCTTATTTCTCCTTGAACGCCTGCATTTGTCCCAAACGAGCCTGCTACAACCTAACGCGGAGACTCCGGTCCACCCCGAGGGCAGAGACACCCAGGCATGGATCCACCTGGGAACACAAAGCCGGCCCAGGGTCATTTCCACTCACAGCGCGTTCCCACAATTCTCACAATGGAAAGGAGAGCAGCCGGAGAGAGAAGAAAGGCTGCGGGAGGGGGCACCTTCCCTCCGGCCCGGGCTCCTGACGGGGAACTGGGGCAGTTTCTGGGGCAGATCAAATCCCTGCCCAGGCCTCCACGGAGCTCTCATGTCCCCCACCCGGAGCAGCCGCTCTCGGACAGCATTTTGTGCGGCTCCCAGTGGCCCTTCCAAAGGCAAAGACTGTGTCCCGGGCCAGGACTTCCCTGTGCTGCCACCGCTGTCATTTCTTCCCATTTGCTGAGCTCCTTGTGCAGCGAGAGGCAGGAATGCATTTGTTTTTGTGTGTGTGTGTGTTTTGTTTTTTTAAAAAATATATATCTTATTGATTTTTTACAGAGAGGAAGAGAGAGGGATAGAGAGTTAGAAACATCGATGAGAGAGAAACATCGGTCAGCTGCCTCCTGCACACCTCCCACTGGGGATGTGCCCGCAACCAAGGTACATGCCCTTGACCGGAATCGAACGGGGGACCTTTCAGTCCATAGGCCGACGCTCTATCCACTGAGCCACACTTGTTCTGGCTTGTTTTGTCTTTGTTTAAATTTCTTTATTAAGGTATCACATATTTGTCCTCATCCCTCCCCCTCCCCCCATTCCCATCCCAAACCCCTCCCCACGCATGTCCCCACCCCCCTGTTGTCCTTGACCGCTGGTTAGGCTCATATGGATGCACACAAGTCCTTTGGCTGATCTCTCCCCCTTATCCCCGCCCTCCCCAACCCTCCCTCTGAGGTTCCAACAGTCTGATCCCTGCCTCCCTGTCTCTAGGACATGGAAGAAATGCATTTGGAAGGGGCTGGTGGGGCCAAAATGGAGCCATATTTTACTTCCTCCTCCGGGCGTGCCTCCCGAGATGCTCCAAGTGCTACTTGGGAGGAAATAAGAAGGTCTCGGGGCGCAGAACGGTTCAAATGGAGCCGCTGGTGAATGCAGGGACTGTGAGTTACGGGAAGAAGCACAAATGGGAAAGATCAGGGGACTCGACTCTGCACCGTGCAGCGAAACAACTGCCTCTCCCCCGAGAAACTTCGAGATGCTTGGCAGGAGAAGGAGGAACTCTCGCCCTCTGTGATGGCAGAGCTGGGCCTGGAGAGCATTGTGCTGATGAGATAGGCCAGTCAGAGAACGACAAGTCCCTTAGGACCTCACTCACATGTGAAATCTAATGAACCAAACACACTAACAAACTATATAGAACCAGACGCATAGAGGCAGAGAGCAGACTACAGGTGTGTGTGTGGGGGGGGAGGGGGGGGAGGGGGGGGGAAGAGGGGGGTTGGGTGAAAAAATAGTGAGGGATTAAGAAAAAAAGTTACCCTAACCGGGTTTGGCTCAGTGGATAGAGTGTCGGCCTCTGGACTGGAGGGTCCCAGGTTCAATTCCGGTCAAGGGCATGGACCTTGGTTGCGGGCACATCCCCAGTAGGGGGTGTGCAGGAGGCAGCTGGTCAATGTTTCTCTCTCATCGATGTTTCTAACTCTCTATCCCTCTCCCTTCCTCTCTGTAAAAACAAAAAACAAAAAACAACAATAAAATATATTTTTGAAAGAAAAAAGTAAACAAACAAAAAACAACCTTATAGACTCAGACAACTGTATGGTGACCACCAGAGGGGAAGGGAGGAGGGGCGTGGGTAGGAGAGGGCAAACGAGGGATAATGGCGATGGAAGGAGACTTGACTTTGGCTGGTGAACACAAAACAATACGCAGTTGGTAGATGATGGAATTGTACACCTGAAACCTGTTTCATTTTGTTAACCAGTGACACCCCCATCAAAGAAAAAAAACTTCCAGAAGCTCAGAAAGCAGGCCCAGAATCTCCTTACGAAAACCGAACTTCCAAATTACAGAGCAGGCGGATCGTGCTGCTTGCACGACGGGTGTTCCTCGGCCGGCAACCCCCGTGTGGGTGTGGGTGTCAGTCCCCTGAGTGGGTGTGGGTGTCAGTCCCTGAGTGGGTGTGGGTGTCAGTCCCCTGAGTGGGTGTGAGTGTCAGCCCCCTGAGTGGGTGTGGATGTCAGTCCCCCATGTAGGTGTGGGTGTCAGTCCCTGAGTGGGTGTGGGTGTCAGTCCCCGTGTGGGTGTGGGTGTCAGTCCCCTGAGTGAGTGTGGGTGTCAGTCCCCGAGTGGGTGTGGATGTCAGTCCCCCATGTAGGTGTGGGTGTCAGTCCCCTGAGTGGGTGTGGGTGTAAGTCCCCCATGTGGGTGTGTCAGTCCCCTGAGTGGGTATGGGTGTGTTCCCCGTGTGGGTGTGGGTGTCAGTCCCCTGAGTGGGTGTGGGTGTCAGTCCCCGTGTGGGTGTGGGTGTCAGTCCCCTGAGTGAGTGTGGGTGTCAGTCCCCGAGTGGGTGTGGATGTCAGTCCCCCATGTAGGTGTGGGTGTCAGTCCCCTGAGTGGGTGTGGGTGTAAGTCCCCCATGTGGGTGTGTCAGTCCCCTGAGTGGGTATGGGTGTCAGTTCCCCGTGTGGGTGTGGGTGTCAGTCCCCTGAGTGGGTGTGTCAGTTCCCCATGTGGTTGTGAGTGTCAGTTCCCCGTGTGGGTGTGGGTGTCAGTCCCCGTGTGGGTGTGGGTGTCAGTCCCTGTGTGGGTGTGGGTGTCAGTCCCCGTGTGGGTGTGTCAGTCCCCGTGTGGGTGTGGGTGTCAGTCCCCGTGTGGGTGTGGGTGTCAGTCCCCTGAGCGGAACCGCGTGTGGCCAGAGCTCCCCTGAGCCCGCCCATGCCATGCACTCGGCAGTCCTGTGGTCCATGCAGTGCTTGCACGTGATAGGAAAGTCACTGTCGTTTTTATTTGCACAATCTCAGCACGCTGCCACTTCCCCATGGAAATACACTGAGCTTGTTATCATATCAGCACTTAGAAGCGGCATTTGTATCTTAATGAGCGTGATTATTCCAACCTCTTCCACCTATGATGGGCCTCAGTGTAGCTAGAACCTCCAGTCCTCCCCAGGGTCTGTGATTCTGATTCCAGACAAGGTGGGACCCAGGTCAGAAAGCATTAAACAAGGCAGATGGATGGGTGAGAGTAAAAGCCATGGCTCACAGCAATAGGACAGCATTTAAGGGTATTTTTGCGCCAACCACACAGCAGTCACTTTTATTTATTTTTATTTATTTATTTATTTATTTATTATTTTATGGATTTTTTTTTAGAGAGGAAGAGAGAGGGATAGAGAGATAGAAACATCAATGAGAGAGAATCATCGATCAGTTGCCTCTTGCACACCTCCTACTGGGGATGTGCCCGCAACCAAGGTACAGGCCCTTGACCGGAATCGAACCCGGGACCCTTCAGTCCACAGGCCAATGCTCTATCCATTGAGCTAAACCGGTTTCGGCCACTTTTATTTATTTTAATATATTTTATTGATTTTTTTACAGAGAGGAAAAGAGAGGGATATAGAGTTAGAAACATCGATGAGAGAGAATCATCGATCAGCTGCCTCCTGCACACCCCCCACTGGGGATGTGCCCGCAACCAAGGTACATGCCCTTGACTGGAATCAAACCTGGGACCCTTCAGTCCACAGGCCGACGCTCTTCCCACTGAGCCAAACCGGTCTCGGCAAAGAGCAGCTACTTTTCAAAGAACAATCCTGCACGAACCGGACAGAAACACACGAATATTAGGAGGCTGTGACACAGAGCCAGGACCAGGGCCAGGTGAGGGGGCATTTTCCCTCGAGGCCAGGCCCCACCCCACCCCTTCCAATCCTCAAGTTCAAGTGGGGGGGGGGGGGCAGGGAGGCTCCGCAGCCTGTGCGCTCGGGGGTTTGGAAGGAGCTACTCGGTGGAGGGCCTGAGAACACAACGCGCTAATGGTACCACAGTCCACAGAGAAGAGAGTGCAGATGACCAATGGGAGAGAGGCCAGCTCCACTCACCCTGCCAGACAGGCACCAACTGCACCTTCTATCCCCATGGTCAGCAAACCACGGCTCACGAGCCACATGCGGCTCTCTGGCCCCTTGAGTGTGGCTCCTCCAAAAATACCATGGCCTGGGTGAGACTATGTTGAAGAAGTGACGTTAAAGAAGTTTAAGTTTAAAAAATTTGGCTCTCAAAAGAAATTTCAGCCAAAACTGGTTTGGCTCAGTGGATAGAGCGTCGGCCTGCGGACTGAAGGGTCCCAGGTTCGATTCTGGTCAAGGGCATGTACCTTGGTTGTGGGCACATCCCCAGTGGGAGGTGTGCAAGAGGCAGCTGATCCATGATTCTCTCTCATCGATGTTTCTAACTCTCTATCCCTCTCTCTTCCTTTCTATAAAAAATCAATTAAAAACATATATATATAAAATTCAATCGTTGTGCTGTTGATGTTTGGCTCTGTGGACGAATGAGTTTGCTGACCATGCGTCTATCCAAAGTGGGTGCTGCCCAAGGCCAAACGCACGTCCAGGCCACCCTGACACCCCGACACCTTTCTCTCCTCACCAACGAGAGCCCGCCCGGCACAGATGGACATACTGCACCTGGACGAGCACGGAGCATGCTCACACAGGAAAAGACAGGTTCCACGTATGGCAAACGCACTTGCAACGAGTCCGTGAGCGGAAAGCACTGGCAATAACCACCTGAGACACCAAGCAGACTGCAAAAGGCAACCAGGGCCCTAGCTGGTTTGGCTCAGAGGGTAGAGCGTCAGCCTGCGGATGGAAGGGTCCCAGGTTCGAATCCAGTTAAAGGCAGATGCCCAAGTTGGGGGCTCGACCCCCAGAAGGGGGTGTGTTTTTCTCTCTCTCTCTCCCTTCCTCTTTGAAATCAATTAAAAAAAATATTTTTAGGGCACCTTTGGTAGGTGGAATGTCCTTAGAATAAGGTGACCAGACGTGCCAATTTTTAACAATTTATCTTGTGTCCCACGGCATTTTAAAAAAGATTTCCAAAAATCAGGACTGTTTTAAAACGCCTCGGGACACGGGACAAATTGTTAAAAATCGGGACTGTCCCACCAAAAGCGGGACGTCTGGTCACCTTACCAGAACCAACTGTTATTTGAGATGCACGTTTTTGTCTTCTGCTGGACACATTTCCTCCCAGCTGTAAGCGATCAAGGACATTTTACCTCTTTAGTCAACTGGGGGTTTGAAAGTAATCATGATTACAGAATTCCACAATCGGTCCAAAATGGAAAATCCATTATCATTTCTGTCTCCGGTGTGAGGAGCCCGAGGCCAGCCAGGTGCTGAGCGATCGCCTTCCCAGCTCCTCGTACGAGCCCAGTGAACGGCCCGGAGCGGACACGTGTGTCAGCCTCGGAGAGGGCGGTGGGAACGGAGCCCTGATGGCGTGCTCCCTCCCTGGACCTGGGTCCAAGAGGGAGCAGTGCCCTCCGGTCCGGCCACCACGGCATGGGGACCGGACTCTGCACGGCAAACGCGATTCAAAGACCCGTCCTTGCCACGCATTCTCACTGACGTTTAGACACATCTGGGTTCCCTCCACCCGATCACTTCCATGTGACCAGGCCTGTGGGGACGGACGCGGGCGCCCCGAAAACAAGTGCCTTAATGTGGCGGCGGCTGCGGCTCCGGGCCTGTCACCGCGATGGGCTATCAGCTGCCACATCCACTCGGGTTCCACCTCCACGTGATGTGATCTGAACGCCGTGGCCACAAACAGCCACGGAGGCTCCATCCTCAGGGACCGATGGGCCACACTGAGCACCAGGGCCCTTCGCGCTCAGAGGCTGGGCTGTGAATGTCTGGTACCACTTTAAGGCCTCACTAGCTGCTGCTGCTTCTGGTTTTAAAAATACCAGGCTGGCCAAAACCGGTTTGGCTCAATGGATAGAGCATTGGCCTTCGGACTGAAAGGTCCCGGGTTCAATTCCGGTCAAGGGCATGGACCTTGGTTGCGGGCACATCCCCAGTGGGGGGTGTGCAAGAGGCAGCTGATCCATGATTCTCTCTCATCAATGTTTCTAACTCTCTATCCCTCTCTCTTCCTCTCTGTAAAAAATCAATAAACTATATTAAAAAAAAAAAAAAAAGAAGAAGAATACGAGGCTAGCCAAAGCCTAGCAGACCCCGCTATCGGGAAGCCATAGGCGTTGGAGAAATGTATTTCTCAATGAATGCATAGCATAAAGGCATTAAAAACCAAGACAGTTGCCCTGGCTGGTTTGGCTCAATGAATGGAGCGTCAGCTTGCAGACTGAAGGGTTCCAGGTTCGATTCCGGTCAAGGGCATGTACCTTGGTTGCCAGCACATCCCCAGTTGGGGGTGTGCAGGAGGCAGCTGATCGATGTTTCTCTCTCATCGATGTTTCTAACTCTCTATCCCTCTCCCTTCCTCTCTGTAAAAAAAAAAAAAAAAAATCAATAAAATATATATTTTAAATAAAATAAAATAAAACCCAAGGTAGCTAGCTAGCTCTATGTACACAAGAGAGGATTTGACACTCTATAGACTGTGGCCCATTCCCAATCTAACAACAGTGACCAGACTTGGACTGATGACAGCCCGGGCACGTTTGCATGAGGCTCCTCAGCTCCACACAGAGAACCAGGTCTCCTCCGGCTCTGGCATCAGCCGCACCCCAGAAGGTCCGTGTTAACTCCTTCTTTCCTAGACGAGCCCTTATGGAGAGCTGTGGGTTAGCATCCCAGTACTTGGCATCTTCCTCTTCACTTAACAGGCAGAAACGGACTCAAGACAGAAGACAAGGTGGACAGGACTGGACGAAAGAATCCAGGCGAGAGTGTGCCCCGTGAGTACCTGGTGTTCTCATATCTATCACGGGGCCTGGCCCAGAGCAGACCTGAGCGCCCGGGGCTGGCACCTGAAGGGGCAGGAGCACAGCAGCACCCAGGGAGCCAGCTATGGAGGGGCGGCACCAGCTCCAGGGCCGGCCGGCCCCACCCGTGCTCGGGAGGGAGAGCAGAGCTGACGCCACCGGGAGAAGCCGCCACGGGGACTATTACCATCCCATCATCAGTCACTCCATCGGTCACCGCCAATCATCTGGCCAGGGGAGGGTGTGACTCAGAAGGTAGTGAGAAACAGGAGCGACCCCAGGAGAGACACGAGAACAGGACGGTCCTATACCTTCAGGTGGAGACTGATAATCCAGGCCCCAGTCCTGGCAGGAGGTGAACATGAAACAGAGGGAAAAGAGAATGAAATACCTTTTTCCTGCTGCTCGCACTGGCTGGCGGAGATGCTGCGGGATGTGGTGGTCACAGTGTGCGCATCTCATGGGAGACAAACCCGTGGCTACAGTCCGCAACTGCCCTTCTCCTGCAGCCCTACTAGGTGCTCAGGGAATAGAACCGCCCCAGCTGAGGACAGCTCTGATGTATGAGAGCTGAGGTGTGACCCCGAGTCCCCAGCAAGATGGGGCTGTCGCTGAAGGCTGCTGCCCTCTCTGGCTCCGCTCCCTCTCCCTGCCTCCCTCACATACACACATGCCCTTCCCAGTCCCCTGGGTCCCACATTCTATAACCCTCTCACACAGCAACCCTCGCTTCAGGATCTGCTTGTGGGGAAACAGCAGGTCACCCAGCGCGCCTGTAGTGTGCGTGTTCTAGAAGGTTCTGTTCCTTCTCAGCACACGCGTGCACGGAAAGGAGGGCGGCCCAGAGCAAGGGCCCTGTCTCGGGCATCTCGCCTGTGGCTTGCGGCAGCGTGACCCCTAACGGCCGTATATGTTCCTGCAGGCTCTGTGTCCCACAGGTTCTTTTGCAGATGGTGAGAATACCTGCCTGGCAGATGCGGGGGTAAGTGAGGTGCCAGGTGCCCGGTGCCCACCCGCTGAGCCTGCATCGGCCTGTGGAGGGTGCTCTTAGGTGAGCGGTGACCCCAGGCCCGCAGAGGAGCCGCAGCCTCTGCAGCCGGGTCCGCCCCGCCTGCGGGTCTCCGTGCTGCCAGGGACAGCAAGCAGAAGTGCCACAGCTGCGTGAGAAAATGGTCCCCCGCTCGGAAGAAGGCCACTGAGGGTCGTGGCTGGGTCTTTACGAGCCACGCAGCGCAGCAGCCGGATACGGAGCGTCTCCACCAGCCAGTGCGAGCAGCGGGCGCGATTTCGTTCTCTTCCCCCCTGGGTTTCGCCTGCCGGATGGAGCCTGGACGATCAGTCTCCGCATGAAAATGCAGGACCGTCCTGTTCTCGCGTCTCTCCCGGGCTCGCTCCTGTTACTCGTTACCATCCGAATCACACCCTCACTAGCCAAAAGGGCTGGAACCTCCAACCCCCAGAGCCCACAGATGACATGTGGGCCGCCAGGAAGGTGGGAGGAGGCAGGAAGCAGGATGGTGCATCCGAAAATAATGACATGATAGGGCGAACGTAAGCTCTTTTTATACGCACATTTGGAGATTTCCCCATGCCACTTCTTTATCTTGATCCCACCGGTTTGGCTCAGTGGATGGAGCGTCAGCCTGCGGACTGAAAGGTCCCAGGTTCGATTCCGGTCAAGGGCGTGTACCTTGGTTGCAGGCACATCCTCAGAAGGAGATGTGCAGGAGGCAGCTGATGGGTGATTCTCTCTCATTGATGTTTCTAACTCTCTATCCCTCTCTCTTCCTCTCTCTGTAAAAAAAATTAATAAAATATATTAAAAAAATAAAAAATATCTTGATCCCTCGGGGAAATGTCAATGAGGTTCCGTTCAATACGCTTTTCTACAGGTTCCCGTTAGGAGCCCTTTGCCCTCCAAATGTCCCAACGCTTTACTTACTCTCTAAGGCCATTCTCTCCCCATCCCAAAACGTTTCCTCTAACCCCAACAAAACTCGTTGGTTTCGCTTTCGTGAGGTATAACTGACATAGAAGCAACTGTGCACATTGAAGTAGATAACTCCATGGGTTTGGTCATATGTGTACACCTGTGTCTATGTACCCATGACCAGGTGATGGGCACGCCCATTCTCCTCATGCCCCTTTGTGGCTGGTCTCTTCCTCTCACGGCCATTTCTAGCCGACGGCTCTGCTTTCTGTCATCACAGATTAGTTTGCAGTGCCTACGGTTTAAAGTAAATGAAATCATACATAGGTAATCTTCTGTTTTTTTGTGGGGGAGTCTGGGTTCTTTCACTCACTATAATTATCTGAGGCTTATCCATGAGGTTGCATATACCAACAATTCCAACGCCCTCAGTCACATTCCACAGTACGCATGCACCACATTTTGTTCATCCACTATCAGTTGTGGGCCCTTGAGTTGTTGCCAGTTTTTGGTTATTATGAGTAAAACTAGAGGCCCGGTGTACGACATTCAAGCATGCAGGAGATGGGTGGGCGAGGGGGGGGGGGGCGGGGTGTGGTCCTTCAGCCTGGCCTGCACTCTTTCACAGTCTGGATTCCCTAGGATAAGGTGACCAGATGTCCCGCTTTTGGCTTTTGGCGGGACAGTCTCCATTTTTAACAATTTGTCTTGTGTCCCACGGCGTTTTAAAAAAGTCCTGATTTTTGGAAAGATTCTTTAAAATCTTTTGGACTTTTTTAAAATGCCGCAGGACTCGGGACAAATTGTTAAAAATCGGGACTGTCCCGCCAAAAGCGGGACGTCTGGTCACCTTACCTCAGGGGGATGTCCGACTGTGGACTGTGGCTCAGGCTGGGTCAGACATCCTTAGCGCTGCCTCGGAGGGGAGCCACTGCTCTAGCCAGCCATGAGCCCAGCTTCTGGCTGAGCAGCACTCCCCCTGTGAGAGCGCACTGACCACCACGCGTCAGCTCCTGCATTGAGTGTCTGCCCCCTGGTGGTCAGTGTGAGTCATAGCGCCTGGGTGTTTTAACATTCGGTTGATTTGCATATTAGTCTTTTAAATAGGATTGCTATGAACATTCATGAACAAGCATTTGTGGGAACATGCCTTCATTTCTCTTCAGAAAAACCTAAGTGAGGAGGGCTGGATGGTAGGGCAGTGAAAACTGATTTCTACCGCTTCCAGTGTGACTTATTTTTAAAGGCTTACTTCACAATCTAATTAAAGTATAGCCTCCCCTTCTCCTTGATTTATGCGCTTGCTCCAAAACAAAGTAAACGTAGTTCTCAAAGAACAAAATGAAGACGTACAAGCCTATGGCGCCTGGACGCTGTGCCATTGCATCTGCAGGACACTGTCCACCAGGGCTGCACAGACCTGACCTCGTAAAGGGGCCCCCAGAAGCCACAGGGCCAGGTGGCAAGCACGCCCTCAGCGATGGGCGGGGAAACTGTGTCCCTGCTCCCTGGAGCTCTGTGGTGAGCAGTGCCCAAACAGAACAGAGCTATCACATTCTTCCCGGCCTCCTGGGAGGACTGTTTGAGGACATGGAGGCAGCTATGGCTCAGCGCAGGGAGAGAGCAAAGAAGACTTTTCCAATGTTTTGTTTCTGATGCTGCTAGACTTGTTTTGAAATGTGTGCAAAATAAAAAATCCAAAACGAGGGGGGTTGGGGGGGGATAACAAGTAAGAAAAGAGGAAGGTCAGAGGAGGGGAAATAATGGCACAAAATTCTTAGAGTCTACATTTCAGGTAAGTAACTTCCTTATCCCTCCTCCCCTCCCCCCATTTTTTAAAAAATATATATATTTTTGATTTTTTTACAGAGAGGAAGGGAGAGAAATAGAGAGCTAGAAACGTCGATGAGAGAGAAACATCGACCAGCTGCCTCTTGCACACCCTCTACTGGGGATGTGCCCGCAGTCAAGGTACATGCCCTTGACCAGAATCGAACCCAAGACCTTTCAGTCCGCAGACCGACGCTCTACCACTGAGCTAAACTGGCTTAGGCTCCCCCCATTTTTTTAAGCAACAGTCAAAAGACATAGAGGAATCATTGCTTGAATTTTTTTTATTTTTTTTTACTATTTGTAATACTTTATTTTTTAAATTTCTTTATTAATTATGGTATCATATAATTATTCTCATCCCCCCATTCCCATCCCAAACCCCTCCTCACGCATGCCCACCCCTTGTTGTCCATGACCACTGGTTAGGCTCAGATGCATGCACACAAGTCCTTTGGTTGACCTCTCCCCTTTGCCCCCACCCTCCCCTGCCTTCCTGGAGGAGCCTTAACGCCGCCACCCCGTCCCCCTTTGGCAAAGGGAGAGTGGTGGAATGAGCAGACTGTGATTTTGAAGTCCCAGGTGCACAGGACGCAGGCTTGTTGTGTTTAATTTACGAGCTCCCGTAGCAATAGTAACGCACTGAATTTGACTTTTTCTCCTGAACGTGTAAAAAAAAAAAAACGCTAGTGATGTTTAAATTTACTGCCGCTTGCTTTAGCAACACCTTGCTTCCCTCCCCCTAACTAAGCAAGAGCTAGGCGCCATCCATCAATTCCCCTCACAGACCCAGCTTAAAGGAAGTGGAGTCCGTGCAGGCGGCTGCGGTGGGCGATCAGGGCCGCGGAGAGGCTTAAAGGGGAATGACATCCGGTTGTGTTTTCTCCAGCTTTGGTGCAAAGGCGAAAATAATGAACGCTCACGTCGTAAGGTTTTAAATGATAAGAGGCCCTCCGGTTTATCAGGAGGCCTGAGGATTCGGTTACACATGCCAACGGCAGAGACCACGGAAGCACAGGATGAAGATGGAGGTGAGCGAGGGAGGGACCGAGGCAGCCGCCTGAGCATCAGCAGGGCAGGCCGCCCAGAGGGATGGGAAGTGTTTTTCGGTGACACGTGGCACTGACTCTCGGTGAGATGGCCAGCTGGGGGCTACGGTGCCCGGCTGTCTGGTCAAACACCAGTCTGCGTGCTGCTCTGAAGGCATTTGGGGGTGACTCACATTTAGGACAATAGACTCTGAGGAAGCACATCAGCCTCCACTCTGTTAAAGGAAAGCGTTCACTTCAGGTAACGTTGGACAAAGTCCTTACATTGACTTTGGGTGGGTGGGTGGATGGATGTATGGATAAATGGATGGATGGATGGATGGATGGGTGGATAAATGGATGGATGGATGGATGGATGGATGGATGGATCGATAAATGGATGATGGATGGATGGATTGATGGATGGATGGATAAATGGATGATGGATGGATGGATGGATGGATGGATAGACGGATGGACAGACGGATGGACAGATGGGTGGATGGATGAATAGATGTGTGGATGGATGGATGGATGGATGGATGGATGGATGGATAGATGGATGAATAAATAGATGTGTGGATGGATGGGTGGGTGGATGGATGGATGGATGAATGGATGGATAGGTGGATGGATAGATGAATGGGTGGATGAGGATATATTGCCAATATCTTATGCTGGGTTTCTATAGAAGCATCTCAGGGGAAAAATGAGAGTGCTAGCAGGTTTAATTAGGAGGTAATTCCAGCAAGCAGTGGGAGGGGAGTGGGAAAATGAGACAGAAATGGAAAGATGCCACCAGAGGGGGTGGCATGGAGCTGATGTGGGCAAGTGAGGCTCAATCCTACTTATGAAATCTGGGACACATGGTGGACATTGTCTCGGTGTTATCCCAACCAAGGGCCAATGAAGCTGGAGGTATTTTCCCCCAACCCCGTCAGCCTCATTTGGGACCTGCCCCCAAGAGGACCACATGCCTGGCACCCTGGCTGCCCTACCTGTGAGCCCAGGGGACTCCAGCAGCCGGAGAAAACCCTGGGGCAGTCACAGGGCTGAGCCCGGGAGCGAGGGGCTTTGCTCAGGGAATCATAGGGGCCTGGGCGACCTGCTGCAGCCACCTCCAGCCACCTGGAGAATTCCGGGGGGCCCTGCAGACCATGCTGTGAGAGGGGCTGTGGAGCGGCAGGGGGGAGTGCGGCGGGGGGAGGGCAGGTTCTGGGAACAGCCTGGACTCAGGCCAGGGCAGACTTGCAGCCTCTCAGGCAATCCTTGGCCCTCTTCCACTCCCTCTCAATTTCAACCTGACGCTCGGAGCCCCTCAAGGGTGGAAACAAGGGCTTGTTTTGGAATTTAAACACTTGTAAGCGGTGCGAGTGCGTACAGGGGCTTAACGCTGTTTGCTGGGCGTTTTCTCCCCAGAAGGTGCCTCTGAAAGGCTGGGCAGTCAGGTCAGACAGGAGGAGTCTGCTTTCCCCACCAACGCCACCTCGCCACGTCAGGGTGAGCGCCAAAGAGCCCGAGATGATGATAAGTGGAAATTACTTGAGAAAAATGACCCACACTTATGTATTTTTTGAAGCGCCCAGGAGACTGGAAATAAATGGCGGGAATGGCTGATACGCTTGCTGTTGATCCAAAGCGGCTTGTCTGGTGCTGACCCCACCCTTCCGCCACAGGTGCCCGGAGGGCTTTTCTCTCTCGGCCTCTGCCAGGCCCCTCTGTCCTCTCTGGGGTTTAAAAGGACAAACGGGACTCTTCAGGCTCTGGGTGTGGAAGATGCCAAGAAAACGACACAGGCCATTGTTTCCAGGCCCCTACGACCCGGTTTCCCGAATTCCAGGGTCCGCCACCAACAGCAGCCCGGTGCTGAGAGAAGCGTCGCATCACAGTTCTATGCTCCGGCGGTTTTGCAGGAGCTACAGAGCGAGGAGAGGATCGGAAGGAGTGTCCTGCGGAATCTGTGCTGCGCTCAACAAGGAGAAGGGTTCCTTTCGCTTTCCATGAATCAGAATGGTTTTTGTCAGGAATCCTGGTAGCTCGAAATAAGGACAACTCGGAGGCTACGCAGTCAACGTAGACGTTTCCAAGCACAGTCCATGCGGGTGCTGCTCAGTGTTCGTTCTTGGAGCATTTCGCCCTGTGAGCAGCAGGGCTGGCCTCAGTTTGCAAGCACGGCTGATCTGTTCTTGCATCGTTCATTCACTGAGCTGGTCCGACACACCAGGCACGATCTAAGAGTGTGTGTGTATGTGTGCGCGTGGAGGAGGAGGGACAGTTACACACTGCCCCCATCCTCATGAGATCTACACCTTGGGAACCAGGTAGAAGCAAAGGAAAACCCATGATTTCCATTTTATTTTATTTTTTAAAATATATTTTATAGATTTTTTTCACAGAGAGGAAGACAAAGGGATAGAGAGTTAGAAACATCGATGAGAGAGAGACATCGATCAGCTGCCTCTTGCACACCTCCCACCAGGGATGTGCCTGCAACCAAGGTACATGCCTATGACCGGAATCGAACCCGGGACCTTCCAGTCCGCAGGCCGACACTCTATCCACTGAGCTAAAGCGGTTTCAGCTGATTTCCATTTTAGAGGCGAGCGGACGAGAGCCCCACCTTCAGGGTCACGTTGGAGCATAAACAGCCGAGCCTTCGACTCGGTCCCTTCATGCCTCAGTTCTACCCACTCCCAGCCGAAGCCTTATGGCCGTGCTCCCCGCAATCCTCCTCCCTGCCCCCAGCGAGGAGCCGCCTTCTGCCTCGGCCGCCAGACAACCCAGGGACGGATCTGCGTTTTCATCAACAACGTGACTCCTCAGCCAGCCGGCCCCACGGAACGCAATACATCTTTAGTTCCCATAATGTCTTCCACATGACTCTCCCCGCAAATGCTTTACATACTTCACCGAGACAGCCACGGAATTAAAATAATAAATCAACGCGGGGACGGAACCCACAGAGGTCTGTTCGAGGGGGGAAAAGACAGGTTTTCGGCGAGGCGGGGAGGAAGATGGAGAACCTGCCGCCATGGTGGTGCTCGCCCTGCAGCCCAAGCTCCTCTCTCGGCTTTAACTCCTTCCTGGGTCTGCCGTCCCGGGCAGCACCACGTGGCCCGCCTCTCACACAGCCTCCTGAGAGGCGGCGAGGCACTTACATGTTGATAAGAATCTCCATTTCCGCCTACCCCGGTTTGGCTCAGTGGATAGAGCGTCAGCATGCGGACTGAAAGGTCCCAGGCTCGATTCCGGTCAAGGGCATGTACATGGGTTGCGGGCACATCCCCTGTAGGGCGTGTGCAGGAGGTAGCTGGTCGATGTTTCTCTCCCATCGACGTTTCTAGCTCTCTATCCCTCACCCTTCCTCTCAGTGGAAAATCAATAAAATATATTAAAAAAAAAAAAAAAAAGAATCTCCATTTCCCAGCGATGCCTCTGCCACGCTGTGCTGTGTTGCTATCTCCCATCTCCCCAGAGTGTCCTGGAGCTGGGAGAGTCATTTAAACCTCGAGCATGGAGCTTGGACTGAGTGAGAGAGGATGGGCACTCCTCCAAGAACTGGAGTGGAGAGCAATCCAGAGACAGAGCTGCCCGTCTCCCTGTTTGCCTGAGGCTCATCCATTCATTCATTCACTCATTCATTCAATCAACGAATACTCTGAAGACTGTAGGCCTGACGTGCAAACACGGAACTGTTGTCCCATTAAACAGGGAGGGCGGAGCCACGCATTATCAGGGGAGGGCAGAGGGACAGAAAGAATAAAGCCCAGGGGGTGTGGATGGTCCTGGCACTTGTTGAGGGAAAGCAAGGAGGTCCAGGTCCCCAGAGCAGAACAAACAAGAGGGAGAGAGGGAGCGGAGAGAGCAGACTGTAGAGAAAGCCATGCATGTCACTGAAAACCCGTTAGCTTCCACTCTGAGTAACAGAGGAAACGATCCTATCTATTATAATAAAGAGCGAATATGCTAATTGACCGTCACTCCATCACAAAAATGGCTGCACCCACAGCTGAGACCATGCTCCCATAAGGAGCCTTGACGAGCAATCAACAGGGACCTGATGCTATGCCCTCCTCTGCCCCTGTGGGGCTTGACAGGGGACCTCAGGCCACACCCCCCACCCGGCAGGGCTTGACGGGGGACCTCAAGGTGCACTTCCTGTCCTGGTGCTGGGCTAGGGGGCCTCAGGCTGCCCCCCCTGCCCCAGCACCAGTCTATAATAATAAAAGGGTAATATGCTAATTAGACCAGATGTCCTTCCAGATGTCATTCCAGACATCCTTCCAGACGAAGACAGGGCCAGAGGGAAGGCCCGGGTCCTGGGTGCCTGCAGGCGGCCTGAGGGAAGCCAGCCTGGGTCCCCGGTGCCTACCAGCAGCTGGAGGGATGCAAACCCGGGTCCCAGGTGCCAGAGGGAAGCGGGTGCCGGGAGCCAGGGGAAGGAAGGCCTACTCTTCACGAATATTGAAGTAACTAGTATTTCAGTAACTAGAGACATGAGGCCAATGAGGAGGAGCTGGCCCAGGGTTCTCCCTGCAGCTTCCGTGGCTGCTGAGCCTCCAGGGCCTCCCGTGGTCTCCTTCGCCAGCCTCATGCCGAGACCACGTGATCACCACCACCACAACCTGGAGGGTGGCGGCGGGAGAGCATGGGCGCCGAGATTCATTCCACGGACGTCTCTTCGGCCAAAATCAGAGAGACAATGGCTGCGCCCTGTGGGCTTACCCTCTGGTCCACAGGCTCCCATGGCCGGGCTCAGGTAGCTGCTCCTCACGAAATGGCTACTGACCGTGTTTCCACATCTAAACAACGGGATCGTCAGAGATGGGAGGGTGTGAGATTTAAAGTTTAAATTTCTGTAAAGAACTCAGAGTAGTGTAGGAAACCCTCGACAAAGGTAGGCCATTGTTGCTACGTGAGCAAGTACTGGAGAAAGGACATGAGCTATGGAGGCATGGTAGTAGGTGGGGAAAGCGGAGCCTGGGACCCACATTTTAAGAATCCCTAGTAGAGCCTAAACCGGTGTTGCTCAGTGGATAGAGCATCAGTCTGCAGACGGAAAAGTCCCAGGTTCGAGTCTGGTCAAGGGCATGTGCCTTGGTTGTGGGCACATCCCCAGTAGGGGGTGTGCAGGAGGCAGCTGGTCGATGTTTCTCTCTCATCGATGTTTCTAGCTCTTTATCCCTCTCTTTTCCTCTCTGTAAAAAAAAAAAAAAATCAATAAAATATATTTAGAAATTAAAAATAAAAAAATAAAAATAAAGAATCCCTAGTAGACTGACTGTATCCGCTCCCCGCCCGTCCTCTCCGCCAACCACCGGTCACTCCGTGCTCTGTCTGAATGGACGCCACGCCGCCTCACTCTCGCTCTCCAGCCCCCCCTTCAAACCCAGAGGCTATTAGAAAACGAGGGGGATGTTCCCCCCTTTCGCTTCTCTTTCACTCTCTGCTCTGGCTCATGCCCCCGGCCAGTGTCATGGCCGAGTTCCAGCTTCCTGCTCCCGAGTCACCACCACGCCAGGTGGTAGCAGAATGCTTAGGTGCTCCTCCCTTTTCCCTGGCTGTCCTCCTGGCCCTGTGAGGGTTTTTCCGGGGCATAAAGCTACAAAAGGAAGCCTTGCAAGAGGTTTAGAACTGCACAGACAGCCCACGAGGGAGGGCAGAGTTTCTCTCCGTGTGGGGTCACTACCGTTTCCCACCACCAGGGGCGCCTGGCTCTTTCTATCGATAGCTGAGGCTCTCAGGGCTGAGATCCTCTCTGCCCCTGTAGACGCCTGGGTCCTGGAGGCATGGTGCTGATCTGCCCCTGGCCACAGCGGCCCCAGGGTGTCTTGAGGCCGGGCACCAAGTGAACACACTGCGAAGGCAGGCCTGACACGTCCTCGACTCAAGAGACGCAGTTGAGAATTCGTGGATTTCCCACTGACAGCAGATCCCCTCCTCCTTACAAGAAGCCCGTCTTCACATCCGCTATGGACTTAGATTAAGGTGAGCAGACGTCCCGCTTTTGGCGGGACAGTCCCGATTTCTAACAATTTGTCCCGCGTCCCACGGCATTTTTAAAAAGTCCCCATTTTTGGAAAGAATGCACAACAAGCTAGGGAACGGCGGGAGAACGGGAAGGGAATACACGGTTTTCGGCGGCCGTGTGGCTATTTAGCCAGGATATGAGTTTTATGTTGTTTTTGTTTGTAACTTTATAATGTTAAACTTTAATAATAACAAATAACTGTTGAGAACTGGTTATCGAGAACTGCTTATCAACGTTCTTCATTGTTGATCAATTGTTAGAATTCACTCAAATGAGAAATATGCTAAAGAATAAAATAATACTATACATAATTTTTTTATTTATTATATTTGTAAATTGTACTTATGTTGAAATTTTTAAAAATGTATTACAATACTATTTTTGCGTTCTATGAAAAATAGAACGCAAAAATAGTATTGTAATACATTTGTTGCTCCATATAGACCAAATTTTTAATCAAGAGCCACCCCCCCACCCCCCGCACCCCCGCCGGTGAATGGTGTCCCTCCCGCTTTACCGATGTTAAAATCTGGCCACCTTAACTTAGATGGACTTGGCTCAGAGCTCTCACCTTGGATTTAACCCTCCACAGCAGGGGTCTTCAAACTACGGCCCGTGGGCCACATGCAGCCCCCAGGGGAGTCTGATCCTGCCCGCCAGGTTTTTTGGGCAGTGAGCGCAGCCAAGGTGTTACAGTAGGAATTAGTAGTTCATATAGTCCGGCCCTCCAGCTCTCTGAGGGACCGTGATCTGGCCCCCACTTTAAAAAGTTTGAGGACCCCTGCTCCACAGTCCTGGGAAGGAGGCGTGGTGTCGCCGTTCAGTAGGAGAAACTGAGGCTCAGAGGGGCGCAGTGACGCCTGGTGACAGCAGGCTCCGGATTCCACGCCGGGCTGCCCGCCTTTCCCTTGGCGTTGCCCAGTGCCCTCTTCCCCACCCCCACCCACATCACCAAGAAGACATTCAAAGCGTCACGAAGAACGTAACCGCCCAGCCCTGGGGAGACCTGACAGGAGCCCCTGCTCCTTCGGGCTCACTCTGCCTGCACACCCCCACCCCGAGCAGGAACTGGGTTTCCAGCCGCGGCCACGCGGTGCAAACGACTCCCAGATGTTGTGAGCCGACTGCCAACACCCAGCCGGCCTCGGGCGGACAAAGGGCTTGTTTAATCAGAAAATGCCCCGTTTCACACACACCCTGAGGCGGCGGGAGGTGGGGAGGGGCTGCGGGCACTGGCCATTTTCTCTGGGACAGATCGCCAGCCAGGGTGGCATGGGCCGGCCATGAATGCCGCTCTGTTAGGGTCTGCACAGAGTCCTGGGGGCCGTGGGGCTCCGTTCTCTAGCTGGAGAGTTTGAGAATTTGTTTCTTTTCAACGTAAAGGATAATAGTGCAGACACTGAATTAGGCCACTTTTCCTTCAGCTCTACTGCTGTCTCTCATAAGCAGTCAAGTGTTTACCTCCTCTTTATCCTAGATAATAAAACCCTAATATGCAAATCGACCAAATAACAGAATGACGGGCGGAACAACCGGTTACTATGATGCATTCTGACCACCAGGGGCAGACGCTCAATGCAGGAGTTGCCTCTCCCCCACCCCCCAGAGGGAGGTGATGGGCGGCAGTGATCAGGGGGTGGGGCCGGCCCCGCAGTTAGACATTCCCTGAGGGGTCCCATTTTGCAAGAGTGCACAGGCTGGGCTGAGGGACCCGCCCACCTTGTGCACAAATTTTGTGCACCAGGCCTCTAGTTTAAAATAGATTTTTATTGATTTCAGAGAGGAAGGCAGAAGGAAAGAGAGAGAGAGAGAGAAATAGCAATGAGAGAGAATCATGGATCAGATGCCTCCTGCATGCCCCCTACTGTGGAATTGAGCCCACAACCTGGGCATGTGCCCTGACTAGGAATCAAACCGAGACCTCCTGGTTCACAGGACGACTCTCAACCACTGAGCCGGGCAAAAATTTACCTCTTTGTTCCACAAACACCTGAGACTTCCTGGGGGCCCTTGTAATCCGATGGCACCAATCACACATGTGCCTCTCGCTGTGTGCCTTCCGCACTGTGTCTGACCTGCATTCCAGCGAAAGTATGCTCCTATAGTAACTATGATTCCTGCCGAAACCGGTTTGGCTCAGTGGATAGAGCGTCGGCCTGTGGACTGAAAGGTCCCAGGTTCAATTCCGGTCAAGGGCATGTACCTTAGTTGCGGGCACATCCCCAGTAGGAGGTGTGCTGGAGGCAGCTGATCGATGTCTCTCTCTCATCGATGCTTCTAACTCTCTATCCCTCTCCCTGCCTCTCTGTAAAAAGTCAATAAAATATATATATATATTTTTTAAAAAAACTAAGACTCCTAAACGCTCACCTCACCAATGCACAGGAGAAAGGGACCCTTGTTTTCCGAGAAGCCCGTGGAGCCTTTTCCAGGAAGAGGGAAGGTGTGACCTGCCAGAAATAAACAAGCAGGAGCCCAGAGGGCGGGGGCTGGCCTCCCACTCAGGCCTTCAAAGCTCACGCCGATGCTGCCTGGCCACCAGGGAAGGGGCAGGGGCGGTGGTGTAACTGGAGCCCAGGCTGCACCTTTGAAAGGGGCGTCTGGCTGGAGGGATGGGGCCCAGCAGGGGGCACTGGGCCCAGCCAGCAGCGCGGTGACTACAGGTAAGCCCCACTCGCCGACCCGCTCCTTCCACTGTTGCTCTTGTCCTGATTCTACATGTCGGCCCCGACCACCAGGTCCTGTCGGAGCTCAGGGAAAGCCCCATTTCAGTGGGAGCCTGGAATAGGGAGGGAGCTGGTAGGGGGTGGGTGTAAGGGGGGGTCAGGGATGGGGCAAAGGGAACCACAGACACCAGTCAGAATGGGACCCTGGCACGAGGGAAGGGGCAGGGGCGGTACGATGTGCTCCACTGACAATGAAACAAGAAACAGGAAAAACATAACAATTCAGAGAAGTCCCACAGCCTGAGCTCCTAAAAGCTCCCCATTGTGTGTTTTTTGTTTTGTTTTGTAGAGGCGTCATTTCTTCCTCATTGATGTTTCTCTCTCTCTCCTTCTGCCTTCCTCACAATCTGGGTCTCCTCAGGGGATGTCTAACTGTGGGGCCAGCCCCATCCTCCGATCACCGCCACTGGTCACCTCCCTCTCGGGGCCAGATCATTTATGATAAATGGGGACACAGGGCTAGAAACTGACGTCCATTCTGTAAGACAGGCAGACACGCTGCCTCTCCCACAGCGACTGGCGGGTAAGAGTCAGGTCCCTCGCACCTGCCCTGCTTCCCACCTCTGAGGCCGCCGGAGACCAGCCGCGGCGGCCACCGCATGGACTTCCTCGGGTCCTGATCGTTGGTGTGTTGATAACGGGAAGACATGAGCTTCCCTGGAGGGAGCCGTACCTGATGGAGGAACCGGGACCGAGAGCAGGTCCACACCCTCCGCATCCTTCCTGGACTTACTGCCCTCCCAGCTCAGAACCAGGCTCTCCTGTGTGTGTTCACTTGCCTGGGACTCAAGAAGGCCCTCGCTGAACAGATTCTACAAGAAAGGCCTTTGCCGTGACCGGCGGGACGGGCACCGCTGAGCTGGCTGTGGGCAGGATGTGGAGATGGCGGGTGGGCGGGACCTCCCTGCAGGCACCGCAGCGCGTGGGAACCCGGCACTGAGACGGGTCCCCCGGGGCTGAGGCGGGGAGCCCCCGGACCTACGGAAGGGGCTCAGAGACCAGAGTCAACCCTCTCGGCTCAGCGGAGCTCCTGACCCCAGGACCCTGAGCGGGCCCCGGTTTTACTGCCGCCACCACCTCTGGTCTTGGACAGATGCCCGTCAGGTCCATCATGGTGCCAGCCATGCCCTCCAGGGGCTCGGAGAAGGCCGCCAGGTAACACAGGAGCCACCGAAAGCCAAAGATGGAAGGAACTGCACAGGAGAGAGAGATGGACAGGAATATAAGGGCATCCCTGAGAGAACGGTGAGTTTGGGACAAAGTCAAGGAGCCGCAGGAGTTGGTGGGAGGAAATGAGGGCTGGCTTGGCAAGTGGGAAGAACAGCAAATGGGTCCCACATTTGAATTTCAGAGCAACCGGCCGAAACCGGTTTAGCTCAATGGATAGAGCCTCGGCCTGCAGCCTGAAAGGTCCCGGTTTCGATTCCGGTCAAGGGCATGTACAATGGTTGCGGGCGCATCCCCAGTGGGGGGTGTGCAAGAGGCTGCTGATCGATGTTTCTAACTCTCTATCCCTCTCACTTCCTCTCTGTAAAAAAATCAATAAAATATATATTTTTTTTAAATGAATTTCAGAGCAACCGGTTAGCAAGGTGAACACCAAATTCACCCAGAAACTCCAAACCCAAGGCAAGAGGGATTCTTAATCAACAGCTAACAACTGTGTAAAAGATAAAGTCTTTCAGAAGAAAGCACAGAAGAACCCTGTTCTTGAAAAACAGAAATGAAGAGAGGAAGAGGCAGATGCACTGACTAACGTGATGGACCACGTAATGAACAAAAGGACCACGAGTCGAGCATCTGAAGGCACTGAGTCTTCTGAATGAACCAAAACCTACAGAAACAGGTTTTAGAGGCATTTATTTACACTAAAAATGTAGGGAGCTAAAACACACACACACACACACACACACACACACACACACACAAAACCATTGATACTCAAAATGCCCTTAAATAATTTCACTGGAAAATGTGACTTGAATTTGATAAAAAGCAATGGTCTTACAGAGGTTGTGACCGAAACATAACAGCTGGAAGCAAACACCATCCCACTAAGATATCTTTCTTTGATTTTTTAGGAAGCGTGGAAAAGAGAGAGAAAGGCAGAGAGAAGCATCCATGTGAAAGAAACACGTTGATAGGTTGCCTCGTGCATGAGCTCCAACCATGGGCCAGGCCAGGGAGCTGCCTGCAACCGAGGTACGATTTGGTGTCTGCAAACGGGACGGAAGCCACACGTGCTCCTCGGCTCCACAGCGGGCAGGGCTCTCCGCATCCCCACACGGACTCGGCTCTTCGAAGCGCATGTGCGAGTTGGCAGTCCTCACCATTTTCCAAACCCTGAAGATTCAAACCCTCCAGAGGCTCATTCACTCCGTGATTTACAACAACAACAACAACAACGCGAACTGAATGCTTATTTGGGAAAGAACATCAATGCGATGAGATCATCTGAAAGAGGCATCTTGCCTTGTGGACCAGGGTCCAAGGCAATGCTGTGCACAACCCGGAATCTGTCCGCTGCTCTTCACATAAAAATAGGGTCCCCGCCACCTTGACCTACCGCTTCCTGTCTTCAAAGGCTGGGCACATAATGAAATCTTTATGCGAAATTAACCGTCAACAAATGGGAAAACTGCATCGCACCTACGTCATGCACCACTTCAGATGGACGTGGAACCCAGGCAAAGGACATCCCCTCGTTTGAAAAGTTCAAAGGCAGCACGATCGTTAACCAACCTGATGACCAGTTGGGTCAACATCCTTGTCGGATTACTATGAACATTTTTAGTGTAATTTTTACTATGCCAGTGTTACTATATTTCCCCCCCCCCAAAAAAAATAACTTATTTTTCCTATAACTGGGCACAGTAATCCTGAGGCAAAGGTCTTTTACCAATATGCTGAGATTTAGAGACATAAAGAAATTCAGGAAGGGGGAGGAATTCTGGGGAGAGAAGCAAGAGACAAGCAATGTGCTGCGGGTTGTCCTGCGCAGGAAATACCTGTTCTTTCTGAACACTGCCTGCCGGGAGCCTCAGCCCCCACTTCTCCTGCTTCAGATCCTCCTCCGGGGTCTGTCAGTCAACACAGAGGGAACAAAAGCTGTGGGTGAACTCTGACCCGATGGCTCTTCACAGTCAAAGAACTTCAGGTTAGGAGGTGCGCTGGAGGTCAAGGCCCAGCCACGCACCGGCCGTTCCCCCGCAGCGAGGCCAAAGCAAGCTGGATCTCCCCAGGGACCGGACCTCGCTCTCCCCAGGGCAGTTTGCCCGGAGAGCGAGTTCGCCTGCGTTCTGACCTGGGAGTCATCTCCCTGCCATCACCGGGGGTTACCCAGCCTCTGCCCACACGGCCGGCCGGCCCGGTGATCTGCAGAACCAACCACATCTCTCTGACGCGCCGGCCCAGGGCAGCTGAGGACCCTTCTCCGCACAGAGCCCGCCAGGCGGTGGCTTCCAGGTTCCTCCACCCTCCAGCCACCTCCCCTCTGACGGCTCCGACGGCCTGCCCAGGTCCCGGTCCTCTGTGCTGTGGCGTTTCCTCATTCTCCGTTCCACCTCTCTGTTCCCTCCCCGAACGGCACAGACATGACCTCCCAGAGAGACCGTGCAAAGGTCCCACCAACACAGGAACCCATGTCCACACAGAGCTAGCACGCGGGGGCTGCACATACATGTTTCCTGTTACTTCCCATGCCTTCACGTTGGCCCGATGGTGCATAGGACAGTAAACATGACCTCAAAGCCAGTCTTCCAACAAGCCCACCTGCTGCCTTACCTGTATCTTAACCCCGGGGATCAGCCCTCCAACCCTCCTCCCGCCCCTTGAGCCGGGTCCTCTGAGCTTTCGATGTTACCATCCATGAGTGGAAGGAGAAAAGCCATCCAGCATGGCTCTACAGACATGCTAGCAACATCCATTCTGAGCTAACATCTGAGAATGTTGGTAACGAGATGCTGGTAACGAGAAAAGCCATCCAGCATTGCTCTACGGACATGCTAGTGACATGTATGTTGGTAATGAGATGCTGGTAACGAGAAAAGCCATCCAGCATGACTCTACAGACATGCTAGCAGGGGTCTTCAAACTTTTTAAAGTGGGGGCCAGATCACGGTCCCTCAGAGAGCTGGAGGGCCGGACTATATGAACTACTAATTCCTACTGTAACACCTCGGCTGCACTCACTGCCCAAAAAACCTGGCGGGCAGGATCAGACTCCTCTGCGGGCTGCATGTGGCCCGCGGGCCGTAGCTTGAAGACCCCTGTATGACATCCACTCTGAGCTAGCACTTTACACCACACGCATCTCCTTCAGAGCAGCCCTAGGAGTGGGCTCCCTCCTTGCCTGACACACGAGGAAACTGAGGCAGGTCTGGAGCTGGAGCCCAAGGGGTCCTCTGGTTCCGCATTTATTTCAATGACGGGAGCTGAGAAATCTGAGGCAGGACAAGTTTGCTTTGGGCAAGTTCCAAGCAACAAGTAAAGAAGGCACCGCAGAGGGGGAGAAACAGCAGAGGAACCGGTTTCTGTCCTGAGCTTTGCTGCGAATGAACCTCCAGGCTCACCCCGCGGGCCCCCGCTTTCCTCATTCCTAAGATCGGGGGACTGAGGTCAGAGGGCCCTGCCGTGCCCGCCTCCCAGCTGTCCCCCGTCTGCGGCCCTGTCGCCACCGAGCTGCTAAAATTAGGCAGAGGACGTGGCTGACATGCCTTTCTCTTTTTGTGTCCCTCGTGTCTTCAGCTTCTAAGATTAGCTGGGCGGTGTTTGGTAACTACCAGCGGGTCCCTCAAGCAGGACGAAAACTGCCGTCTATATACTGTTCCTGCTTAAGCAGCTCCTTCTGGGATGAGAAGATGAATCTGGCCACACCGGCCACAGGGCGGCACCCACGGAGGCCCTCACCCCACGCAATAGCACCCTGACAGCCTGCCACGTGTTCTCAGCACCGCGGTTCTCAGCAACCGGGGGGGCAGGTGCGATGGGGAAGGTGTCATAGGGATGCAGCGAGCAGAGGCCAGGGGGCTGCGACTCACCCTCCGACGCCCAGGATGGTCCCCACAACCCAGAGGGATCTGGCCCGAGCTGCCCACGGTGCTGAGGTGGAGAGTCCCGTCTTAAAGGGTGAGGTCAGAGAATGGCCCCAAACTCTTCCTAGTGTTTTATTTTTAACTAGAGGCCCAGTGCACGGATTCGTGCACTGCCGGGATCCCTCAGCCTGGCCTCTCGCAATCCGGGACCCCTTGGCGGATGTGGGACTGCCGGTCTCAACCTCCGGATGTAGCAGTGCAAGAAGCGGTAGGCAAGCAGGGAGGAGCCTGAGCTGGGACCAGGCTCTGCTTTCATTCACCCCAGCCCCTCTGCGCCTGCTGCTGCGGCGGAGGTGGGAGAGGTTCCCACCACTGCACCTGTGCTCACCAGCTGTGAGCCTGGCTTCTGGCTGAGCGGCACTCCCACTGTGGGAGCAAACTGACCACCAGGGGGCGGCTCCTGCATGGAGCATCTGCCCCCTGGTGGTCAGTGCGTGTCATAGCAACCGGTCGACCGGTTGTTCGATCATTCAGCGCTTAGGCTTTTATACAATATAGATATATTTTATAGATTTTTAGAGAGAGGGTAAGGGAGAAAGAGAGCGAGTGAAACGTTGATGTGAGAGTAAAACGTCAGATTATCTGATTGGCTGCCTCATGCACGCCCCCTGCAGGAGACCAAGCCCACAACCCCGCTTTGTGCCCCGGCTGGGAATCAAACAGCGACCTTTCAGTTGCACGGGATGCCCAACCTCCTGAGCCGCACCAGCCAGGGCTCTTCCTAGCGTTTTATCGGAACTGGCCCACGCGAGAGGCCAACCAGACGGACGGGCTGATCGGAGAGGACCGAGGCTCCGGAAGCCTCTCTCTTACCTTGCGAAGAAGGAGGCGGCCACGGAGGTGCCCGTGGAGGGCTCGGGGGCCACGCAGGAGCCCTGGGAGGCGGGGGCGCCGGCGGCGGACGGCTTGTCTGCATTGTAGCGATTCAGCGCCGCTTCCGACAGGCCCTCCCGGCCGGTCTCCGTCATCAGCTGGGAGATCTGAGGAGGAAGCGGACACGGAGCTCATTACCGGGGCTCGGCACGCACCCTGACCGCTCCCTGCCAGCGTGGGGGGCGGGGGAGCGGGGAGCACATCCCCACCGTCACACAGCACACACGGCTCTCAGGCCTCCTCCTAGGCCACGCCCCGGCATCTCAGCCCGGATGCCTCCGCACTTGCATTCGAAATAATGGGATAAAACCACCCGCTGACACGGTGCGTCTCCATCACGCCCGTCTCCCCTGCATTTGGAAGGGAGAGCGCGAGCCATCATCCACTCTGTCTGCAGCCCAAGGCCAGGCCAGGGACATCGGCCAGTGCCCGCTAGCGTCTTACCCGGAGTGCCCACAATGCTCAGGTGCCCAGATTTTAACATTGGTAAAGCGGGAGGGACACCATTGACCGGGGGCGGGGGGTGAGGGTGGGGGTGGGGGTTCTTGATTAAAAATTTGGTCTATATGGAGCAACAAAAATTTTTACAGAACGCAAAAATAGTATTGTGATATTTTATTTTTTTTAGATTTCAACATAAGTACAATTTACAAATATAATAAGTAAATAAAAATTATGTATAGTCGTAAGTTTCACTTTCAAGGCCGCCGCTAGGCTTCTTGCCGGCCACGATAAAATATAAATAATATGAATAGCTGATTTGTAATGACATCTCTTGTTTAACTAGCTTGCTAGCACGCAGGACGACGTGTATCGTCTGAGAGACAGTTACAAAATGTTTTCGTCGTTGCCAATCCCCCAAAATGCCATGGTTCATGAAGTCCAAACAATGGTGGTCGAATTCTAACAACTGATCAACCATGCGAACGTTGATAAGCAGTTCTCGATAACCAGTTCTCAACAATTATTTGTTATGGTTAAAGTTTAACATGATAAAATGAACAGAAATAACATAAAACTCATATCCTGGCTACATAGCCACACGTCCGCCGAAAACCGTATATATATTCCCTTCCCGTTCTCCAGCCGTTCCCTAGCTTGTCGAGCATTCTTTACAAAAATCGGGACTTTTTTAAAATGCTGCGGGACGCGGGACAAATTGCTAAAAATCGGGACTGTCCCGCCAAACGCGGGACGTCTGCTCACCTTACCCAATGCCCTCCCACGGACAAGGGGGCATAGGCACCATTTTGTTACGGGAGACGTGAGCCTGCTCACGCGGGGCATGAGGGATTGAGGCATCGCTTGCTGTTTGTCGCTGTAGGCAGTCGGCACGCAGAGGACTGAGAAGCCCACAGAAATAGACAAGAGTCGCCATGGACTCCAGTGGGTCCCCGGGAGGGTTTAGATCCTCCCGTTTCCCTCCCGGATCATTGAGACAAAGGGCTCCCGTTGTATTTGCAATCGTTGCTTTATAACAGGAGTTCTGGCCGACGGGACCGGGTCCGTTCTGCCTACATCCACATCGTATGCTACGAAGAGCTGTACCCCCGGGGCCATGAGCCGCTTGCGTAGAAATCTACTCCAGGAAACACTAACCCCGTGACAAGTGTCTTAAGGGCGCAGGCACGTCTAGGGTGCCATTTCGAAAACCCGTTACTTTAAAACTTGAATCTACCTGTAAAAAGCAAAAATTGTTTTTAAAAAAACAAAGAACAGGGACACTTTAGTTCAAAAGAGAGAGTCTCCAGATGGCCCTGGTCGGTTGCTCAGTGGTTAGAGCATCAGCCTGTGGGCCAGAGAGTTGGGGGTTGGATTCCTGGTCAAGGGCATGCACCTGGCTGCAGGTTCCCCAGCCCTGGGGAGGCAACCAATTATCATGTCTCTCTCACATCGATGTTTCACTCTCCCTCCGCCTCCTCCCCCAGCCCCCCTTCCACTCTCTAGAAATTAATGGGGAAAAAATATCCTGGGGTAAAGATAAAAAAAAAAAAAAAAAAAAAAAAAAAAAAAAAAAGGCCTCCAACCAGCTCCAGCTTCTTTTTTTTATTTTATTAATTTTTACAGAGAGGAAGAGAGAGGGATAGAGAGTTAGAAACATCAATGAGAAAGATCAATCAGCTGCCTCTTGCACACCCCCTACTGGGGATATGCCCCCGCAACCAAGGTACATGCCCTTGACCGGAATCCGAACCTGGGACCCTTCAGTCCGCAGACCAACGCTCTATCCACTGAGCCAAACCGGTTTTGGCTAGCTCCAGCTTCTTAAGAGCTAAGTGGACAGTGCTTCTAATTCTAGAAAATGCCAGTGCAATAAAGCAACGAGGCTGGTGATGGGGAGGAGGAGGGGGGGCAGTTTCCACTTTGTGACAGAGCCGCCGGGGAGAGGCCCACGTGTTGACCTTTGAACACAACCGAATTTGCACTTTTCACTCCTGAACGCACGGCCAGTACCCTGAGCCGCACGGCCAGTACCCTGAGCCCCACGGACCTGGCGCTTGGCTCTGTTACACTCAGCGCTCACTCGGAAAGCCTTGGCATTATGCGGCTGAAACTCTGCCAACACACTCTCTTCTCCCCACTCACTCCGCGCTGTAAGGAACTCGGCCTACGGGAGAGAGGGCAGAGGGGAGGCAGTGGAGGCCACGGTGCCCGGAGCCCGTCCTGAGCTCAGCAAGGCACTGCCCAGTGCAGGGACCGGCCACCTCTCCCCCTGAAACAACCGGGGGGCTGAAGACACAGCCATCACACTGTTGTCACCCCCAAACAGCCCCGTGTCTGCCGGGGAGCAGCCTGAGGCCTGCTCTGGGCCTGGGGGCCGGAGGAGGAGGAGACCTGAAGCTGGTCACCCACCGGCTTCTGGAAGAAGCAGACCCTGGGCCACCAGCTGCAGCCCCGTCATACAACACGTATGCTCTCCACGCCGCTCCTTGGGACCAGTTCATGGAAGCAATGATATCTGTTACTTTCAAAACACCGCGTCGCAGGGAGAGCGTGCACAAGTGTGTTTGCACAAATGTGTCTCATACATGGTATCTGTACATGTTTGGGCATGTGTTGCATGTGCGTGTGTTTTACGCATGTGTTCTGTGTGTGTGCATGTGTGCTTTGAGCAAGTGTGCCCGTGTGTTTGCGTGTTTGCACATGTGTGTGCTCGCATGTGTGTTTACATGTGTGTGCTTGTGTTTGTCCATGTGGGCCCTCAGCATGCATGAGAGCCCCAGCTATTGCTGGGAGGCTGTGCATGGAGGCTGCTCTTCACAGACCTCACAGACAAAGCCAGATCCGTGTCTCCCACCACGTACACATTTGCTCTCATCGTTCAGTATGAGGACGGCAAATCCATCCCAAAGAAACAGGAAAACCTTCAGCTTGGCGATGCGCCTGCCCACAGGGTCAAGACAAAAGATGCCTGGCTCTCACAAGCCCAGGTTACTGCCACATCGCGAATGGCAGTCTGTGAGCCATTGACCTCTCACCCCCCGCTGACGGCGGCGCCGAGCCCGCCTCACGGTCCTCGGACCTCTCTTTTACTGTCACCGATCACCGCCCGCGGCTTCAGGCCCTCGTGGCTGTGCCAACAGTGGGTGCTCAGGAAATACCTCCGTGCACAAACCACTTCGCAATTCTCTCAGAAAAGGTGACCCTCCCTACAGTCACGGTTTCATCTACGCTGTCGGCTGTCGAGCACTTAGGACGCCAGGAAACACTCTCAAACAGCCCACGTGAGACATAAACCAGGGAAGCGTGTCTGCCAACAGAGAAGATAAAAAACGCACTCCCAAAGCAAAGAGAAAGCCAAGTGCACGGCTCACGCCAACGCCCCACGTGAGCCCCGGGGAGGCTGACGTGCACAGAGAGACCCCCACTCCGTGCAGCACCCAGGCCACGTTTTAAACATATGCGGCCCTTTCTTTTTTTTTTTTAATCTTTATTGTTGAAAGTATTACAGATGCCCCCTTTTCTTTCCCCCATTAACCCCTTCTAGCCTGCCCCTGCCCCAGGCCCTCACCACCCTATTGTCTGTGTCCATGGGTGATGAGGACATCACCTATCCTATACAATATATCCTATAGGATATGCCTATCCTATACAATAAAAGGCTAATATGCAAATTGTCCCCTCAGGAGTTCCACCTACCCGGAGTTTGACCACCCACTATGTGCTGACCACCCACTATGCGCTGACTACCAGGGGGCAGTGCAGAACGAAGGAAGGCCCTGGCCAGCAGCCAGCAGCTGGGAGAAGGAAGGCCCTGGCCAGCAGCTGAAAAGGCCCCGTTTGGCCCTGATCACCAGCCAGGCCTTGGGAACTCTACCCGTGCACAAATTTCGTGCACTGGGCCTCTAGTATGGACGTAAGTTCCCCCATTAATCTCTCCACACCCACCCTCCCCTGCTTTCCCTGAGATTCCACAGTCTGTTTCATGCTGCTAAGTCTCTGGATCTGTTTTTCTCATCAGTTTATTTTGCTCTTTATCTTCCACCTATGAGAGAGGTTGTGTGACTTGTCTGTCTCTGATTGGCTTGTTTCACTTAGCGTAATACTCTCCAGGCCCCTCCATGCTGTCTCCTTCCTTTTTGCTGCTTTATCTTCCTATCCGGGTCTTAGCTCTGGCTGCAGGAAGGTGCGGCAATCCCCTCTCAGAGTCACGTACACGCCGGCTATGGTGGCACAGAGCAGGCTCTGCCCCCTCACTGTCCCCCCTCGCCCAGCTCCCCTCACCCCGGCAGCCTGCACTCTGCACAAAGGGCTCCTGCCTTAGCAAGCACGCACACGGCGTTACCTTTGGTACACTCCTGCTGGGCCAGGAGGCTTCCTTTCTGAGGCACAGAAACGAAAGAATCGCCCGCCCGAGAGGGGAGCACTGGGAAGTCGGGGAGCCGGACACCCTCCTTTCTGGAGAGCCTGGGCAGGGCAGGGCAGGGTGCCCCAGCTCCTACAGCACTCTGAGCGACATCACACCAAGCCCTGTCACACCGAGCCACGTCACACCGAGCCACGTTACACTGAGCCACGTCACACCGAGCCCTGTCACACCGAGCCACGTCACACCGAGCCACGTCACACCGAGCCACATCACACCGAGCCCTGTCACACCGAGCCCTGTCACACCGAGCCCTGTCACACCGAGCCACGTCACACCAAGCCACGTCACACCGAGCCCTGTCACACCGAGCCCTGTCACACCGAGCCACGTCACACCGAGCCACATCACACCAAGCCCTGTCACACCGATCCCTGTCACACCGATCCCTGTCACACCGAGCCACGTCACACCGAGCCACGTCACACCGAGCCCTGTCACACCGAGCCACGTCACACCGAGCCACGTCACACCTAGCCACGTCACACCGAGCCCTGTCACACCGAGCCCTGTCACACCGAGCCACGTCACACCGAGCCACGTCACACCGAGCCCTGTCACACCGAGCCCTGTCACACCGAGCCACGTCACACCGAGCCACGTCACACCGAGCCACGTCACACCGAACCACGTCACACCGAGCCCTGTCACACCGAGCCACGTCACACCGAGTTACATCACGCTGAGACATGTTATACACGAGCCAAGTCATATCCGAGCCACATCACACTGAGCCGAGTCATGTCACGCCCGAGCCACATCACAGTCGAGCCACAACACATCCAACCACATCACGCCGAGCCACGTCATGCCAAGCAGCAGATTAACCTACTTTCTATAATTCAGTATCCAGAACTGGGTGGTTCTGAGCCTTTCTTATGCTCACTGATTGCTGGTATGATAGGCATTTGAATAGGACAGAGCCCTAGCTGGTCTGGCTCAGTGGATGGAGTATCAGCCTGCAGACGGAAGGGTCCCAAGTTCGATTCCAGTCAAGGGCAGGTACATCAGTTGCAGGCTCCTCGCCCTGGTCGGGAAGCGTGCAGGAGGCAACCAGTCAACGTGTTTCTCTCACATCGATGGTTCTCTCTCCCTCTCTTTTCCACTCTTCCTGAAAATCAATGGAAAAATATGCTCAGGTGAAGATTTTAAAAAGTTTTTTTTTAATTAAATAAATACCACAAATAATTTTCCTGTGGCTCTTGGCCTGCTGCCCCAAGCACAGCAGTTACCACCTACCTTGCAGCTTGCCCCCGGGCCTGGCTCGGAGCCTCTGCCACTGGCCTTGAGGGGTCAGACAGACAGACAGACAGACAGCCACCCCCTGCTGCTCGGCCCCCCGCCAGCACCAAGGGGCCCAGCCGGGATTCTCCTGTCCCAGGGCTGGGGGCCTGATTACCCTTATTATCTCAGCTTGCTTTGGCTATAAACTTTATTAGCAGCCATAAAATTATCCAGCCATAGCATTTGACTCAGTGACCTCTTGCGAAAGATAATTCCACACTCCGGGCTGGCGAGGGCCCGGGAGAGCCTCCTTCCTCCACCTGGGTTTACAGCCCACCCCACCCCCACCCAGGTCTGCCCTGCGGGATGAGCCTCAGTAAATAGAAGAGACTGCTCCACTGCAGGAGGCCCCGCAGACGGGCGGCTGTTCTCTCCCTCCGTGTGCTGCTGGGAAGTAAGGGCAGGCCACCCAGGCTTCGGAGAGGACTGAGCTGCAGGGTGAAGCAGGGACCTTCTGTTCTGGCCTCTGCCCTGAGGTTCCTTCGTTCCGGGAGGGCAGGCCAAGGCTCAATGTCCTTGCCCAGAGTATCTCTTAAATGCCCAAGCTGTGCCATGGAGCCTGCCGTGTTTCTACCTGTATCTACCTGGCAGATACCTTGAATCCGAGTAATTTTATTTTTTAAAATATATTTTATTGATTTTTTTTTTTTTTTTTTTTTACAGAGAGGAGGGGAGAGGGAAAGAGAGTTAGAAGCATCGATCAGCTGTTTCCTGCACCACCACCCCCCTGGGGATGTGCCCACAACCAAGGTACATGCCTTTGACCGGAATCGAACCTGGGACCTTTCAATCTTCAGGCAAATGCTCTATCCACTGAGCCAAACTGGTCTCGGCCCCAGTAATTTTAATACTTAATCCTCGCCCTAACTGGTTCGGCTCAGTGGATTAGAGCATCGGCCTGCAGACTGAAGGGTCCCAGGTTCGATTCCGGTCAAGGGCATGTACCTTGGTTGCGGGCACATCCCCAGTAGGGGGTGTGCAAGAGGCAGCTGATCGAGGTTTCTCTCTCATCGATGTTTCTAACTCTCTATCCCTCTCCCTTCCTCTCTATAAAAAAATCAATAAAATACATATATTTAAAAATACTTAATCCTCAATGCTGTTTTGCGGGGTGGTTTTGGTGACCTATTCAATGACATATAACGACACAAGGAGTCCAGTTGACATGATTTTGAGGAAGGACATCAGGTGAGCTTTGCCTATGTCCTGTCCTATTTAATCCTGACAAAAACCCTATGAAGTAGGCACCATTATTATAAAACTAGAGGCCCGATGCACAAAATCCGTGCAAGAGTAGGCCTTCCTTCCCTGGCTGCTGCCACCGGCTTCCCTCTGGCACCAGGGACCCAGGCCTCCCTCACAGCCCTGGCTTCGTCTGGAAGAATGTCCGGCCTAATTAGCATATCACACTTTTATTATTATAGATAATAGCTTCAACTCTTTGCAGTTCTTCTACTCTGGCTCCCAGTCAGAACACGGGGCCACCACAAAAGACCGGACAGAGAGCCGAGAACACGATCATGTGACTAACTTCCCAATGGGCACAAACAACTCACTCTACCCAAGTGCTCTGTGGCTTTTATCCTCGAAGGAAACTAAAATCAAGTGTCTGAATCTTGATGTAACTGATCTCACACTCAACCAGCAACGGAGCGGACTCAGACTGAGGAGTCAAGAGGAAATCGCAACCCGTATCCGCCCAACCTTGACATCAGGGTCAATACACCAGGGGCCTGGAGGAAGAACCCCATTCGTCAGTCCTGTGTGAATTACCGGGAGCTGCTCTCCTATTGGGGGGAGGTTACCATTGCTTCCCAGCCCCACCCACCCACCTAAGAGCCAGGGCCCAACAACGCATGCCCTGAGCACCCTTCCCCACACGGACAATCGGGGCCAACCCTTGGGTGCCCCCAGCCCTGTCCCCACTTGTTTGGTAACTGATGACACTGGTCTCTCTGCCTAATCACGGCCAGACCTGTGACAATAGGGACGCACTCGTCAGAGAAAGACAAGTATCACACGATCCCACTCACGTGTGGAATCTAATGAACACAACAGACCCAGAGATCCAGAACCATGAGCAGACTGATGAATTCCAGAGGGAAGGGGTGTGGGGGAACAAGGAGCCGAGGTCAGGGGCCCGCTGGGGGCTTCTCCGAGACGCACAGACTTCCGTGGTCCCTCATGGCCTGACCTCACGTCTCTCCTCTCCTGGCCGCCAGCTGCAGAACGCCACATGCTACACCATCCGGATGGAATTTTCAAAACAACCTTTGAATGGAGCCGGAAAAGTCCATCAGTGTATTCTAGGCCTGCAGGCAGCAAACTGCGGCTCATGAGCCACATGCGGCTCTCTGGCCCCACAAAATACCCCGGCCTGGGCGAGTCTATGTTGAAGAAGTGGTATTAGAAGTCTAAGTTTTAAAGATTTGGCTCTCAAAAGAAATTTCGATCATTGTACTATTGATATTTGGCTCTGCGGACTGATGAGTTTGCCGACCACGGTTCTAGGCCAACGTTCACCGTGTCCACGTGAAGAGGCGTGGCCCGGACCGGTGAGTGAGGTGTCCAAAATTGCACACCTCGCTTGTGGCACAGCCAGCCAATTGCAGGGCCTGCTTATGCATTAGAAACTAGTAGCAGAGCGAGGGCAGAATTTGAAAATGACTGCAAATCCCTGGACTGAAGAGAGAGCGCCTGCAGTTTGTCCGTAAGCCAGGGCTCGGTTCTAGCCAAGAGGCCAGCTGCGGGGCCTGAATAAAGTGGATTAACCCCGCTGCGACGGAGCTCCCAAAAGCAGGCTCTGCCACCAGGAATATTAAATACACACACTCGCAAGCATCCTTCTCCGCAAAGAACAACGGCTTCCGACTCAAGACCAAGGGCTCAGTGGTTGAGCGTGGACCTATGAACCAGGAGGTCAGGGTTCGATTCCCGGTCAGGGCAGGGCACATGCCCGGTTGCAGGCTTGATCCACCGTGGGGGGTATGCAGGAGGCAGATCAATGATTCTCTCTCATATTGATCTCTCTCTCTCTCTTCCTCTCTGAAATCAATAAAAGTATTTTTTTTTTAATAAAAAACTTCATATCGTCCCTACCGTCCAGAATTCAGTGATTAGCTCAGCAGGGCTGCTCACTGGGCAACTCTGAGTCCTCATCCCGATCAGGACCAGCCTGAGCCCTGCCACCTGACCCAGGGCAGACTCTCCGTTGATGGTTTTCTAAATCGGTTCACCCAGGTAATTCAGATTATTCATGAAATACACTTGTTTACATATGTGTGTCTTCGGTGCCTATTTCACTGGTAAAATTGACACTGAGGATGCTTTCGGAGGTTAGTGATGTTTGGATAGTCCTTAAATCCTTCCTGAGCTCTGAATTCTCAAATTTAGGGATATTTTAAAACCTTGGGCCTCGTACGTCGTAAAACTGAATTCTGAAATTAATTTTGCTGCTGTCAGATTCCTTCAAGTCTGTGTAGTCTCTCAGCACCCCTTCGCTTTGAACATAATTAGCAGAGAGACGAGGATTTTCTGGGAGTTGGCACCAGGGAATTGTATAATCTCATTATGTCTTCACTAAATGAAAACTCGGCTTCCTTTTTCTGTTGTGGCTGCAGCATTCCATCCGTGTCCTGGTTTCCTTACTTGGTGATCCCGCTCAAGTTTCTCTCCTCTGTTCACTTAAGATGTTGGGATTTTTTTCTCCTATTGTGCATGCCATGGCTTTTCCCAAAGCTCGGCTACGCTTTCCACTCGTTAGAACTTTATAATATGGGTCAGGCCCAGCAAAGTCAATGCCAGCGAGCTCATTGTGAGCGATCTGACTAGATTCCCCTCCCTGACAAACCAGAGCCAGCGAGATTGGCGGGCCCGGCCCCCTCAGGGACCCCGGCCAGCGCGCTCTGTTCTCAAACACAGTCGGACCCGGGCTTCCTCCCTCCCATATCTGCCCTTTTGTCACAGACCTGGAGTCCCTGGGGTCTGCTCTTGAAAACAGGACTGATCTTTAGGGACTCTTCTCTTTCATACACACTTGAAAAGCCATTCATCCAATGCCGAGTTAAAAGACTCTCAACTGTGTTAAGGAATCAGTCAGTCTTGTTGCAATTCCCCTAAATGGAATGATTCCCTTAGAAGCCTCGAGAAAGAGCAACGTGAACATCTCAGTGAAGTCTGTGTGTCGTCTTCCTCACCTCCCCAAACCACGCATCTGCCCTGATCACAAAGGAATGTGACGTGTGCGGAACTTCCACTTGGAGAAAGAGCAGGTCTAAATCCAGGGCGTGGCGTCCAGCAGGCCATCGCAGAGAGACATGGTGGCCAACAGCTCCAACGTTCCGGACCAGCCGAGAAGACACCGGGCGGGCAGTTCCCTTTGTCCTCATGGACAGCGCCACCTCTGGAAGGTCGCATGAAGGCAGAAACAAAGCTTGCCTTTGGAAAAGTTACTACTCCGAGTGACCCCCGCGGAGGAAGTGGGGGACACTCTGCTATTTGACTTTCTACGGGGGTTACCACCAGCATATTCGTAAACTGTCAGCCAGAGCAGGTCAACATGCACTCGTTTCATAGTTGGCTTAAGAGCTGGTTGGTTGTTTTTTCTCCCAGAGTCTAAGTAAGCACACGTGTGTACACACACACATACGCGCGCACACACACACACACACACACACACACACACCAGAATTGTCCTTCCAACAAACAAGAGTGTGGTGATGGCCAGAGGGAAATGGGGTGGGGGAAGTAGAAAAGGATAAAAGGGGAATAAACATGGATGGACAGAGACTTGACACTATACAGATGATGTTTTATAGAATTGGACGCTGGAACCCTATATAATTTTATTAACCAGCGTCATCCCAATAAAACCAACAAAAAGTTTAGGAGAGGAATTCTGCTCCAGCGGTGTCTCTGAGAAAGAATGACAATCCCTCCTCTGGGGGAAAGAGTGTTAAGAGACCACTTGCCAAACATACTAAGACACAGTTTGAAAATCAGTAAGCATGTCAGGTAAGACGGGAGGACACATCCCCAAAGTGGGGCTGCTAGAAGTTCTGGAAGGTCCTTCCTTCTATAGAGACCTTTTAGGTCAATCAAAGCAGCCGGCTGTCCTGAATGACTTTCGTGTAGCTCTACCGAGAAGGAGGTATACCAGATGCCTGGACGAGAACTCTGCTCAAGTATGAACCTGATGCTTAAACACTTCCCGAGTCTACAATCTAGGCCAGCGCAGCTCTCTCCCAGCCAGGCTGCCATTGCACCAATGTCCCAGACAGACCTTAGCCCAGCATGAACCTAGCGTGTCCCAGGCCTGCCAGTGTCTCGGTTGATTGCTTTCTAAGATAGTCCTCATTGTTGCATATCTATGATAACCGCATCCTTCATTTTCTAGCCTCAGTCAACCTAACATATTTCCTGTTATGGCTCCCTACGTAGATCGACCTGTGTCCAATCCTGTCTCCTGAATTTTCTTTTTTTATTTTGGTTCAAGAATCATACTTGCTCCGAATCACAGAGTCACTATCGACTTTTAACGAGTCGTTTGGGAAGAAAAAAATGCCGATTGTCTGAAAGCCCGCCTTATCTCCACATTCTAGAGAAACTCCCCTCCGATCCAGGTCACCGCGGGGATCATGTGCCGCATCCAAGGGTCAAACATGAAAAGGCGGTGGTGGGAACGGGAGGCGCGGGCCCGCTCTGCACCCCGGGAGCCTGCCAGGCCGCAGACAGGAGGAGCTCAGATGAAGGCACCCCGTGTAAAGGAACTTTGTTCTGGGCGTGCTTTGTCCAACTCCCCGAGTGGGAGATGGTCCACAATAGCCACTTGAACCTCTTTTCTCTGGAAGTCTCCAGCTGAAATCCAGTATGTGGGCGTTCTTTCAATAGCAGCTATGCGGGCCTTTTCAGACACTGAATTTGAATACGCCACTGGGTATATAACTGCTCAACAACCGACTTGAAAGCTAATGGCACGGCCTCCCTCCCCGCAGCCTCACCCTACTACCTTCTGGCCAGGCCTTTGGGGGCTCCCTACAGGGCAGCCCGTCCAATCTCGGGGGCCCCTGGGGCCAGGCGTCCGGGCCCAGGAGCTCAGCATTCTCCCGCCGCCTGCTGTTATTTGCACTGTTGCTTATCTCTCTGAGTCATAAGAACAAGCTCAGCTACACCAAATTGGCCCTTGGTTTGCCATTATCATAAAAACTTTATGTCGGAACTAATAAAAACATGCTTTACGTGCACAGTTACGTGGGTTTACACAGGCAATAACACCCGGCACATTACACACATAAATCCCGTTATAGACGCTTAGGAATAAAATTTTTTATCTTTGCCAATGTTTTCGTTGGCGGGAGGGAAGGTGTGAACACAGGGCCCGTGGCTGATCAGTGGCTTCCCAGGGCCCTTACGTCTGTCTCCCTGGCTGCCTCTCCGTGAGGCCAGGGAGGTCCTTCCAGAGAGTTCTGGGAACGTCTCACAGTTCTCGAGCCTCTTAAGAACTCAGTATCAACCACACCTTTCCCAAAACTTTTCAAAACAAATCACTTCTTGCCGAAACCGGTTTGGCTCAGTGGATAGACCATCAGTCTGCGGACTGAAAGGTCCCAGGTTCGATTCCGGTCAAGGGCATGTACCTTGGTTGCGGTCACATCCCCAGTAGGGGGTGTGTAGGAGACAGCTGATCGATGATTCTCTCTCATTGATGTTTCTAACTCTCTATCCCTCTCCCTTCCTCTCTGTGGAAAACCAATAAAATATATTAACACACACACACACACACACACACACACACAACAAATCACTTCTTAAATGGGTTCAGTATTTTCTTTTCTTTTTTTTTTTTAATATATTTTATTGATTTTGTACAGAGAGGAAGGGAGAGAAATAGAGAGCTAGAAACGTCGATGAAAGAGAAACATCGACCAGCTGCCTCTTGCACACCCCCTACTGGGGATGTGCCCGCAACCAAGGTACATGCCCTTGACCGGAATCGAACCCGGGACCCTTCAGTCCCCAAGCCGACACTCTATCCATTGAGCCAAACCAGTCTCGGCAGGGTTCAGTATTTTCTTAGAATTCTTGTAAGCAAAGAGAAAGATCCAATTCTCTTCCCAGCTTGGACCTTGGAGCAGATTTACAATAGATTTCATTAAAGAAGCTTAATGAAATAAAATAAAAATTTAAAAATTTAAAAAAAAAAAAAAAAAAAGCGGGGACTCGCCGGATTCCATCTTTCCAAATTCACTGAGTGAGTCGGGGCATTGACTTGCATTCCTTTTCCTTCTAGATCGCACTGTCCAACGGAAATATGAGGGCAGCCACAAGGCAGCCTGAGTGTGTCCCAGCAGACGCTATAAACTACTCATTACTAGATACCATGAGGCAGACGCTGTAAGCTCAAAATCTACAAACTACAGACGCCACAAACTCAAAAATACTAAAATCATGTCACCTCTAAAGCCCATTTTGTCTGTCAATCATTCATAGCAAAATAGGTAAAGGGAAACCAAACTAGGTGAAAGGAGAAATAGTGGGAGCAGGAAAAAAAAAAAAAAAAAAAAAAAAAGGCTATGTTAAGAGTTATCAGAGGTAAGCTGGAAAGTGACCAATCTGACTCCCTCCCAGCCAATCAGAGCCCTGCAGCCTCTTCCACACAGTTTCCTCCCCTTGGAAAACGAAAAGCCAATTTTTTTTTTTTCATTTAAAAATGTTTCTTACAGAATCTATGGGACCAGATCTCTGTAACCTTCAAAAACTGGGATCTTCTATATCCATCGTCCCTCTGTTTCCCAGAGTGGATACTAAAGAAGACATTCAGACAGGGCATTTGCCAAGTGAGGGAGTAAACCAAGAATATGTTTTTTATTGATTTCGGAGAGAGAAAGGGAGAGGAAGAGAAGGAGAGAGACATCAATGATGAGAGCAAGTCATTGCTCAGCTGCCTCCCGTAAGCCCCCCGCTGGGGACCAAGCCCACAACCTGGGCGTGTGTCCTGTCCAGGAATGGAACCACAACCTCCCAGTTCATAGGTCGACGCTCAACCACTGAGCCACACACAGACAGGAGGGACAATAGCTCTGGGTTTTTTTAAAGTAAGTTTTGGCCAGTTGTTCCATTTCTCTGGGGTTCAACGTTGCCCACAATCCGGAGTCTGTGTTGTGTCTTGCTTGTCTTCCCTGCCATGTTATTACTGTCAGACATGCACGTTGATGCCTGTGAAGCAGACGATTCTAAAGGGCGGAGACCAACATTGCAGCATGCACCCCGTCCTGAGCTGCCACAGCACTGCAGGCGCAGAAACACTCGGTTATCACACGTGTGGCTGCCGCTGACACAGAAGAGTGTGGAGATCATGTAATGAGAGCTCTGTGTACATGTAAAGATAAGCTTTTTTTTTTTTTTAATCTGTTCCTAGATTCGTAAATAAGAGTGTGTTGTTTCAAAATAAGTAAATAAACGAATCTCAAAATGGTCTTCGTTTCTCCTCCAGGACGAAGGAAAGGCCTCTGGGCGAGAAGGTGGATTGAGAGCAGGGTCACGGAGTGTGAGTCCCACGGTCCCTGATCTGTGTTTGTGTGTTTTGAGTCAGATAAAAAGGCACCCCTGTCTGAAACGCACACCCCGCACTCTACCCCTGTCCCTGCCCACCGTGTGAAAGACATTTGGTTTCCAAGAAATGTAGCCTTGGTTTTCAAGTGAAGGAAAGGGGTTAAATGTAGCCTACGGTTAGAAGTCATTTTAGCAAAAGGTTTATCGAAGCCGCTATAATGACCAATTAACCGAAATAATGTTACTGTTCAAAGATCTCCAAAAAGAGACATGACCACGAGTTGTCACCTCCACAGAACCCTGCCCGGGAAGGGAAACAGTGCCATACAGGGCGTTACTGGGGGAACTGACAACAACTGGAATTCACCGTGGATGGCAGGCCAGATCAGGTCACACATCAGTGTTAATTCTGCTGAATGTGGTACTGCGCTCTGACCACACTGAAGAACATCCTGTTTCCTAGGAGATGCCCATGAAGTATTCGGACACAGAGGCTCACGCAGCCAGAACGGCGTGGCTTCGTGGTTGAGTGTTGACCCAAGAGCCAGGAGGTCACATGTCCAGGTGGTGGGCTCAATCCCTAGTAGGGGGCATGCAGGAGGCAGCTGATCAATGATTCTCTCCTATTGTTGACGTATCTCTCCCTCTCTCTCTCTCTCTCTCTTTTTCTCCCTTCCTCTTTGAAATTAATAAAGATATATATATATATATATATATATATATAGATAGATAGATAGATAGATATATAGATATATAGATATAGATATATATAGATATATATAGATATTTTTTTTTAAGGCAAATACAAGACGATTCACACAATAGACGATTGAGGAGCGCTCACGAGCCAAACAGGAAGTTCATGCCCTTCTTGGGGATGGTCCTGAGGCTGGATTCCCAGGCAGGCGCAGGGTGGGCAGGGAGGCCTGACCGTGCATCTCTGTGTTCAGGCGGAGAGCAGACAGCTCCTCAGAATAGACAGTTATTCCCTGGAACCAGGACGGTGTCTTGTGCAGGATGGGCATCGTACGCCCGGGAAACTGAGCCAAGAGATGGCTACTCAACATTCTCTGTTCAACACCCACAGCCAGCGCCGAGGCAGAATTAACACGGCGCTCCTCAGAGTCCTTTCTGATCACAGCTGGAAGGCGAAAGACAAGACACGAGCCAGCGTGGGTGACGCTGATTTGGTCCAAATACGTAAATATCTTCCTCGGTGTTTTCATCAGACGGTGGGATGCAACTGAGAGAGAGCCCTGGATCGCGTGTTAGCGGTGCTTTGAGACACTCACCCCCAACCAGCCGCCTCCTCTGCGGGACTCTGAGCCCCCGCGGGGAGGCGGTTTGCGATTACACTCTCTCTCGGGAAGAGTCTGAAGAGTTCAGATCCGAGATGCTTAATTAAGTGGCTTCATAAATTTCAGAGACCAGATAAACATAAGGAAACGTTGGTCTTTTGTTACAAAAATAAGAATCCTAGCCGAAGATGTCACGCCTCTGCTGAAATACACAGCGAGGCCACCAAGGTCCCTCCCCATACAGCCAGCTTCCTGCAGGTGCGGTGTCGGGAGGACAGACAGACGGTCACAGTCAGACGGTCACAGTCGTTACTTTTTACAACAGTCCTGCCAGGAGGCGGGCACTGTCTCTCAGGCTCTGCCGATTCGGAAACCGAAGCCAGGGCTCAGAGGGGTCTGCCAGAGGTCCCGGAGCCGGAGGGAGCCATGGGGGGATCGAAATGGCGAGCTGTCCGCCTCTAAGTGTGGTATTCTGCCCATTGTGTCCCCCGGCCTCCTGCGCCTCAGTGCGGTGAGTACATACAACGTCACGTAATGGACATATGATGCCATAATTACGAAGCTCTGGGGCTTCGTCAGGCTACCCTGTGAGCAAAGTCAGGTCTCGGCTGAAAAAAAAATATTTAAAAACTAGTTTCCCAGAAAAGCAGACCGTGACCTGTGGCATCGCCAATGCCCAACGTGTCAATACTCCCACCGCGGCAGAGGCACGGGCTCCAATGACCGCTGGGTCCAGGATGTGTTGGGTGGGCGAGTCTATTTTGAAGAAGTGGCGTTAAAAGAAGTTTAAGTTTAAAAATTTTGGCTCTCCAAAGGAAACTGAATCATTGTACTGTTGATATTTGACTCTGTGGACTAATGAGTTTGCCAACCACTGTACTGGGTGAAGTTAGGAAAAGGGAACTCATAAAGCGGCAATTCAGCCAAACTTCATGTAATAACTGAGGTCTCCCTGTCTCCTTCCTCTCTGCTCCCAGAAAACTGGAAGCTAAAGTTTCTTCGGGGCGATCTGACCAACTGCAAAGAAAAGACTAAAGAAATGTTTGAAGTGGCTCCTCCAGGTCACCCTACAGGTATGACCCTCCCAGGCTCTCACTCGTAAGCACGATCAGCCAGCCAAGGATCACAAATATCCGAGGAAGCATCTAATACAAAGAGAAAGACAACGAGGGATCAATGACGCGTGTGGTCTGGTGCCACCGCCTTGATTCGTCCAAACGTGCCAGCAGGTCACCGTTGTTGCCCTTGAGCCATCCAAGCAAATGTCAACACAGTAAAAGAGAAGATAAAACATGCCTGAGTGTTACACAAAGCCATGATCTGGGCATCGCCAATGCCCAGGGTGTAAATACTCCCAGCCCGGCAGAGGCCCGGGCTCCAACAACCATCGATCTAGGGCTTGTTCCCAGGTGGTTGTCCCAAGAAAGTCTACTTGCACCTGATTAGCTCCTCAGTGAACAGGGAAATTCCACATTTCCCTTAAACTGTGTCCCCTCCACCACCATCTCACTCACCACCACCCACCTTACCAACACCCAACCCACCACCACCCAACCCACCACCACCCACCTCACCACCACCCACCTCACCACCACCCAAACTACCACCAACTCATCACCACCCAACCCACCACCACCCAACCCACCACGACCCAACCCACCACGACCCAACTCACCACCACCCAACCCACCACCACCCAACTTACCACCACCCAACCTACCACCACCTAACAAAAATAATTTTGACCTCATAGACACAATGAACTGGTTTTAGGGACGCTAATCATTCATTAAGCACACGTTGAGAACTGCCATGAGAGGCAATCTAAAACTAAATAAATGGACAGTAAACCAAAAAGTAAGTAGATGAACAGTACGGCATGATCTGAAGGTGAACGTCAGTGAACCCCTGCAGGCAGGAGGCGCCAGCACTCCGGCAGCGGGCAGTGACTCTTGTGTCATCTTGGCGAGTGACAGACTCTTGCGTACATGCCATTTAATTTTGAAAATTAACACAAAAGACAATTTCTAAAAATTTAAACTCCTTAAGTAATTACAGCATTCCTCCAAAACGTAATTTACTGCTTCAAATATTCAAGGGATTAGAACAACCCTTCAAAGGATAAACACAATTATGTACACTGAGCTTGAAATATAATCCCATTTTTCATGTAGATGGAAGGTAAGCGATAGCTCTTTGTCAGCCAACTCCTGCAATATAGGTGGATAAATTATAACCTTCCCGTGAAGCCAGGAGAGCTGTGTGTGTGCACATGTGACTGTGTGTGTGCGTGAGTGTGTGCAAGTGTATGTGCACATGAGTGTGTGCATGTGTGTGTTTGTGTGTATGCACTTAGGAGTGTGTGAGCATGTGTGTACATGTGAGTGTGTGTGCACATGTGAGTGTGTGTGCACACATGAGTGTGTGCACATGTGAGTGATTTGTGGGCGTGTGTGAATGTGTATGTGAATGTGTGTGCATGTTCATGTGTGCGCGTGTTCATGTGTGCGTGTGAGTGTGTGTACTCATCTTTACTTCCCAAACCTGACACCTGGCATATGGTGGGAGTCTCACACTGAACTCCTCCTCCTCCCAGGCCAGGGGGACTGAAGGAGAGGGGACATCTGCATAGGTCACTCACCCCTTCCGTGGGCAGCTTTAAGGAGGCGGACACAGGGCTCATGCGGGTCTCACAGCCCGGTCAGGGGGGTCCCTGGGACCCTGCAGTGTTTGCGGGGGGGGGGGGGGGGAGTGCGAGACTCTTCTGCTCTGGGTGGTCAAAGGTTAGTGCTCTGTAGCTGCAACCCGCTGGGCGGCAGGAGCCCTGAGCACACTGCCCGCAGAGTGACCACAGCTCTGCCCCCTCATCAAGTACCCGGGGGTCACTGCACCCATCCTGAACACACACCCCTGGGTGCCCCTACACCCCACGCCCCACATCAGTGCAAAGGAGAGAGGAGTCGAAACATTTCCCTGGCTCCCGACCCCTCAGCACTGACCACAGGCCAAGTCCCCCGCAGGCCGAAAGCACAGCGCCAGCGCCGGCTCAGACGTTTGCTACGCGGATGGAAAATGGAGGGCCTTCCACAGGCCGGTCACCGCACAGTCTGACTTGCTCATGTGCTGTCTGACCCACAGGGCTGGGCAGCTGCCAGGCAGGACACACACCAGGGATGTGCCCCTGACTGGAATCGAACCCAGGACCCTGGCCACACCTCCTCGGCCGCACACCTCATCCAGCGTCCCCTGCCCAGCTTTTTGGCCACCAATGCCTCCCAGGGCTCGGGGTCCCTATGGCAGCCGAGGCAGAACACCACAGACTCTGCAGCTTCAAGTCACGCAAATGTATCCCTACAGGCCGCAAGTCTGAAGGGTCAGAGCGCTGGGGTCGAGAGAGAGAGAGAGAGAGAGAGAGAGAGAGAGAGAGAGAGAGAGAGAGGGAGAGGGACACTGACTCCTTGACTTTTCCAGCTTCCAGAGCAGAGATGGGGAACGCCCAGGCCAAGGGCCACGTAAGGCCAGCAAAAGCACGTGGCCTGGCCCCGCCAGGGCATTCGGGGTGAGTGAGTTCCATGTCTGACCAAACGCAGCAGCTCTTGTTAAGCTGATACTGTTGTGCGGCCCTCGGATGATGTTATAAATGTCCACACGGCCCCAGGCAGGAAAGATTCCCCACCCCCGGTGGACTGGCTGCCTTCACCCCTGGGCTGCCGGCCGCAAAGCCAGCAGCGTGGCCTCCTGCCCTTTCCTGCTCTCGGCTGTCATCCTCACCCTGCCTCCCTCCGATCGCCCTCTTGTAGGGGCCCTCCTGGATAACCCGGAATGGTCTCCCCATCTCAAAGCCCTCACCTTAGTCACAGCTGCCAAACACCCCCTTGTCAATGCACAGGGGATCGGGATGTGACTGTCCCGAGGGGGGCGGGGGGGAGCTTGCTCAGCCCGCCACACCAGGGCCATGACCAGAGAAGCGCTGTTTCTGACATTTCCTGGTGAAGTCTGTGTGTTCCCTGCCGCTGCAGGCCCGCCTCGGGGACGTGACAACCCCTTCGGCATTCCACCGACAGCGCTTCCTAGAGAAGGCCTCTGTCTGCGACCGAATACACAGCTGGTTCCTGTCCTGGAGTCCACGGTTTGTCAAGAAGCAGAAGGATAAATAGCTCCCTGGGCCATCTATAAACAGGAGCAAACAAAAGCCAGGATGCTGAAGAAAGGCCTTCTGATGTCAGGACCCGTCGGACGGCGGCATCTCCTGCTCTGGCTGGCAGGAGCAGCGCCGAGGGGCAGCCAACGGACACGCCGGGGCCGGGAGAGGAAGGGCCTGTGCAGTTCAGAGGACAGAAGGCTGTGCAGAGGACGTGGATGGGAGGGGATTCTCCGCTCCTGGCCCACTGCGAGCCCCTGGCCCTGCTGATCCTCAGCACGTGGCCCGGCCAGGACAGTGCACAGGGCGCCGTGCACCTTGGACACCGGCTGCTTCTGGGCTCCATGTGTCCGTCACAAACAAGGGCTCTGAGTCCGGAGCACAGCTGCCTCCCTAAGGCTCGCCCGTCTCTCCAGTCCTCCAGGAAAAGGGCCAGCACTTGCCCAGCTGGCGTGACTCAATGGTTGAGCGTCAACCTATGAACCAGGGAGTCACAGTTCGATTCCCAGCCAGGGCACAAGTCCAGGTTGCAGGCTTTATCCCCAGTGTGGGGCGTGCAGGAGGCAGCCAGTCACTGATGCTCTCTCATCATTGATGTTCCTCTCTCTCCCTCTCGCTTTCTCTCTGAAATCAATAAAAAAAAAAAAATTTAAAATAAAGGGGCAGCACCATGTCCCCCCAAGGCCTCCGACCTCTGCCGAGCACGGTCCGGTCCTGCAGAGGCCCCACGGCTTAGCAAACTCCATGGTTTCCTGGTTGGTGCTGCCGCGTCCCTCTTGTTCACACTCTTGAGGTGTGAACTCCCATAATGTCCGTGCTTTCTAGACACCATGCGTTCCTAAAGATGTAACAGAGACACCTCACCCTGAACTCAGCCGGAGTTCAGTCTAGCATGTCCTGGACATGGACTCCCAGGGAAGCTTGGTGAGAAAGCAGGGTCACTTTCACCGAAGTCGCTTCCCTCGCTCGAGGAATGCATGCTGAATGACCCACACTGGATTTGTTACTTAGGCATTCATCTAACAGTTTCCGGAATTTTCTTGACAAAGTCAATTTACCCAAACCCTATGAAACGAAGTACTTCTACCCTTCCAAATGTCCCTGGAATGAGTGTGGCTTCAAAATTCTACTCATTGCCACCGAGGATGTATTATCATCAAGGATACTCCAGTTAAAGATTAGCTTTGGCCCCAACTAACTGGTGGTCTCCACCAAAAATCTCAGGGTCTGAATAGATTCTTTGGCCTGCAATTTTTCCCCAAAATCTAGGGCCCATCGTAAGAAACACTCCTCGTGTTTCCCTGAGACTGAAGCTTTCTCTAACGAGCACCCAGGTTTACACGTTTAGCTGCTGGGAGGGACATGAGAACAAGATGGCCCCATGTGCCCAGGGAGTCTGTGATCCAGCAGAAGAGACCAAACCAAGAGTCAGGAAACTGAACAAAAGGAACTTCATCTCTCTCAGCCTCGGGGTTCTCCTCTAGCAAATGAGGGAGTCGGAATAGGTAATCCACGTTGGTATCCCTGCCTTACACTTTATAAAACAGCTTCATGTTTCTCTTAATTGTCCTCCACAGTAATCGTACAAGGCCAGGAATTCATAGGAAGAAGACAGACTGAGATGCGAGGCTACTAAACTGAGGTTCGATAACTGATGGGACCGTGGGCTTGAACGAGGCATCCACTCCTGCATCCTACAAGAGTGGTCGCTGTGATTCTGTGATTCTGGAAACTTCTATGGTGCTGAGTGCTAGGAGTACAGTCTTTTCTGCAGTTTACTTACTGTCATGAACGTAAAGCACGCAAAAGCAGCTGCCCTTCAAAACCAGTAGATGTATGGCTGACCACAAGAAACTCATCAGTCAAAACTCATGAGGTCGATGAAGGGTCTAGAGCAAGCATGTCAAACTCGTGCCCTGTGGGCCACATACCTTGTTTATTTGGCCTGTGTTAGCCTTTGAGTTTGACATGCTTATTCTAGACCGGTGGTCAGCAAACTCATTAGTCCACAGAGCCAAATATCAACAGCACAACGATTGACATTTCTTTGGAGAGCCACATTTTTTAAACTTCAACTGCTTCTAATGCCACTTCTTCAACATAGACTCGCCCAGGCCGTGGTATTTTGTGGAAGAGCCACACTTAAGGGGCCAAAGAGCTGCCTTTTCTGCTTTCACGGTTGCACACAGACTGTGTCAGAGGTCTGCAAGCTCACAGAAGGAAGCTCTCTCCGGAAGCTGATGACAGGAGGCTGCATGGCACTGTGGGTAATGGGGCTCGATGGATCTGGGCACCTCCCATTGCCCACGCACAGATTCCCTGCTCACTATTACAAACCCGTTCTGGCCGTTGTCATCCTCCTTAAAAGGCCGAAGGGCAGTGTCCTTTCTTCCCGCTTCCCGGGCCCCGGGCTTCGAGAGAGGAGCAGCCCCCCAGCAGTGACAGAGCCTGGGTGCCTCTCTGCCCATGCCCGGCCCTGGCACAGCCCCAGCGAGCCAGCTGCTCGGTGTGGAAGGAGGCGGAGTGGGAGGGGGGGTGGTGAGCAGGAAAAGTGAGGTCACCCTCAGAGCAGTCAACCATCTCTGCCAGGCGGGCCAGCCTGCGACGAGCGGAGAATTGACTGCAGGGAGACGTCCAGCAGGAGACACTCAGTCTGGCCTGGCCCGGAGCCCGTGCCACAGGGCACCAGGAGGGCAGCCGTGCCACGGGGACGCTGACTCACAGCCAGGGACCGAGTCGCTTTCTCCCAGAGAGACTTCCTCCCCTCGCTTCAGCTATTGCTCCGAGGAAATGCATGAATCAATCGGGCTGCTGTGGGGTTGGCTGGAAGCCATCAGATCCGCCCAGGACAGTGGTCGGCAAATTCCAAACAGAGCCAAATAGCAACAGGACAACGATTGAAATGTCTTTGGAGAGCCACGTTTTTTAAACTTAAACTTCTTCTAATGTCAGGTGACCAGATGGTCCCGCTTTTGGCGGGACAGTCCTGATTTCCAACAATTTTTCCCACGTCCCCCAGAGTTTTTATAAAAAGTCCCGATTTTTGGAAAGATGATTGGAAAGATTCTTTCCAAAAATCGTGACTTTTAAAAAACTCTGTGGGATGCGGGGAAAATTGTTAGAAATCAGGACTGTCCTGCCAAAAGCAGGACGATCTGGTCCCCTTAATAATGCCCATTTCTTCAAATTAGACTCGCCCAGGCTGTGGTATTTTGTGGAAGAGCCACACTCAAGGAGCCAAAGAGCCGCATGTGGCTCACAAGCCGCCGCTTGCTGACCACGGGCCCAGGACAATCCAGGGGGAGGCTGGCGGGAAGGTTTTGCAGCTGGCTTTCGGTCCAGTGCCCACCCTTGCCCCGCAGGCTGAACTGGGAGCCCTCCTGCGTGTCCGCCCAGTGGCCCGGGCACCTCTGCCCCTCAGCACTGCCCTCCCTGGCTTACCCCAGGAGGCTCAGCTGCTCCTCCCCTGAGGACCACGGACAGGGGCCTGAGTTTCCGGCCTGAAGCAGGAGCCCCGCCCAGCACCCAGGCCGGCACCTGGCACTGGGTTAGAGCTCAGTAAACACCTGCTATTGCTCAGGAACGTCCTTCTCAGCGGAGCTGGGGTCGAAGAGGAGGGGCAGAGAGCACCCCTGCCCAGACAACAGCCATGTACCACCATCAGAGCTCCCTTTTAAGCTATGGTGGCCAGGCGTCCCACTTTTGGCGAGACAGTCCCGATTTTTAACCATTTGTCCTGCACCCTGCGGCGTTTTTAAAAAGTCCCGATTTTTGGAAATATTCTTTCGGGACTTTTTTTTTAAAAAACCCTGCGGGACGCGGGACAAATTGTTAAAAATCGGGACTGTCCCGCCAAAAGCGGGACGTCTGGTCACCTTATTTTATTTATATATATATATATATATATATATATATATATATATATATATATTTTTTTTTTTTTTTTTACTCATTTTTACAGAGGGGAAAGGAGAGGAATAGAGAGATAGAAACATCGACGAGAGAGAAACATTAATCAGCTGCCTACTGGGGATGTGCCCGCGACCAAGGCACGTGCCCTTGACCAGAATCGAACCTGGGACCCTTCAGTCCACAGGCCAACGCTCTATCCACTGAGCCAAACCAGTTAGGGCTTGGTCACCTTATTTTAAGCAGCAGCTCCAGCTATCCCTCCGTCTCACACTGCCTCCCGGCACCTGGAATGTTTTATACGGAAGCACCACTTCCCTCTGTCTGTGCCCACCGGCGTGGGGCAGCGGCTGCATCTCCTGGTCAGCCCCTGGCTCATGTTACCAGAGCTTCAGGGCCGGGAGGGGAAAGGGGAGTCACCTGTGGAAGGGATCATGTGACCAGCACAACCTGAGATGCGCTGGAGATCCGACGTGGGAGAGGGATGTGCACCAGACTGTTTTACATAGAGCAGCAAAGTGACGCCCGGTCATATAAATTGGGCTGCAGCCACAGAATGGATAGGGTTTACATAGCGGGATGTTATACTACCTTAGATCACATTTTAGCAAAACAGACAACAGCGGTATATCCAGCAAAAAACATGGTCACCATTTTACCCATGGCGGGTGTACAGAGCACCTGGCAGAAACAGACCCAAATATCACACTATCTATTTCTGAGGGAAGTTGATTTTTAAAGTCTTATTTGAACTTTTTCATATATTATTTTATTTTACCTCAGACATGGCTTACTTACTGTCATTCTCAAAATAGCCCTGTTTTGAAATTGCAAATGGAAGAGGTATATTATTTGCTCTTCTGCTCCCTGCCTCGACGGTCAAGTTCAAGCTCTCGACCTTGAAGTCACCCAGGGTGCCACTGGCCCCTCACTATACTTATCCCCACGGCCCAGAAAGCTCTGCCCGAGAGTGACGTGGCGGCCGGGCCTCTACAGGTCAAAATAGGAGCCCTTTTATTTGGGGGGGGGGGCGTGTCTGTGGGCAGCGGGCAGCTCTGGGGTCGCCGGGAGCAGCCATGCAGGGGAACCCCATTCTCTGGGCAGGAGAGAGCTGGTCTTGCTTCTGTCACTAACTGGTGGCCACGGGCCATTCAACTTCAAACTCAAAGGAAAAGCTGGCATCCGCCCTGCCCCCCCGTAGGCCTGTCCCAGGGTTTAATACCATCCTGGGCGCTGTGTTTTGTAAGCTACAAAGCCCCCAATGAATCAGTGTCTGGCCGTCTAAAAATGTGTCCTTTTTGAAATAATAATCTAACTGAAACCGGTTTGGCTCAGTGGATAGAGCGTCGGCCTGCGGACTGAAGGGTCCCAGGTTCGATTCCGGTCAAGGGCATGTACCTTGGTTGCGGGCACATCCCCGGTGGAGGGTGTGCAGGAGGCAGCTGGTCGATGTTTCTCTCTCATCGATGTTTCTAGCTCTCTATTCCTCTCCTTTCCTCCCTGTGAAAAATCAATAAAAGATATTAAAAAAAAAAAAAAGATAATCCATGCTCCTTTTTTTTTAAGGAATCAGGAGAAGCAATCTATATTCCCTTTCGCACTCAAGAGACGTTACCATCGGCTGAGGTGAACTCATTTATGTCTCCCTGTCCCTGTGCCCCGGGGACAGAAGTGACGCTCTGTGCCCACTCAGCGTGCTGCTTGCTTCTCTTGGGCACGTGGACGGGTGGACGCTCCCTGGCTCCCCGGCAGGAAGGCAGGGCCGGGAGCCTGGCCTCCTGCCACAGGGATGTAGATGGACGTTAAGGACACCCTTCCAGGCTGGGCCGCCAGCCTCCCTGGGAGACTCTCCCCTCCCCCTCCTCCGTGCTTCCTGCTTCACATCCTGGGTGCATTTCCCATGCCATCATCTGTTCTGCTGAAGTGTGAGGCCTAACGGTAGCATCACATTCCATTCTATAAGCACGCTCCATTGTAGGAATAGGCCCTGATTTATATGGCCAGGCATCGAGTTGCGGAGTGTAGGGTTTTGTTGCTCCATGTAAATCGTCTGGTGCACATCCATCTACCCGGGTCCTGCTGGTTGTGCGAGATGTGGCAGGAGGCTTTGAGGCCCCTGCATGTTAGGGAGGGGAGCCTGAGTCCCGACATCTCAGTGGAAGGCCACCCCGCCCCAAACAAAGCACCAATACAACAGAGATACGACAAACACCTACCCTGAGCTCATTTGTTACTCCACTTACCTTCCCTGACTGATACACTTCATGACCCTGGGCACCTCTCCACTCCATAGTGACGGCCAACACTTACGCAGGGGACGAAAGGAAACATATACGGTAAACCCAACCCTGTTCCTCAGAAAACTCAGCCAAGAAAACTTAAGAGAATTTGTTCCGACTCCTTGGCAGATTTAAGACCTGCTCTCTTATTCCCATAGGACAGTGGTCGGCAAACTCATCAGTCCGCAGAGCCAAATATCAACAGTACAACGATTGACATTTCTTTGAAGAGCCACATTTTTTTTTTTTAACGTAAACTTCTTCTAACGCCACTTCTTCAACATAGGCTCGCCCGGGCCGTGGTATTTTGTGGAAGAGCCACACTCAAGGGCCAAAGAGCCGCAGTTTGCCAACCACAGCCATAGGAAACCTCCAGAGCATGTGCTCAATTAAACAACTGGGAAAAGATAATGGCCAGAACGGAAACACACGTGCAACCTCACGGCCACAGCACCGAGGAGGGGTGCAAACAGCAAAGGTTCTGGTCCCTCAGGAGAGAGAGGTTGGAGGGGCGTCTACACCTCTTGCAGACACGGAAGACCACAGAAGCAGTGTTAGCGTGGGTCCACGGTTTCCCACGTGTTTTATCTGTGTGTAGCCATGTCCCCTGGGGCCACGTGACGCATCGGGCTCTGAGCCGGGGCGTTTCCAGAAGGACAAGAGCGGAGAAAGGCGGTGTCACCAGCCCACCTCTCTGCTTGGACTCTAACCAGCCCTGCTCCTCCTAGCTCAGAGGCTAATTGTGGAGGGCCCCCTGGGAAGGCCCATGGGTGACCTTTCATTATCACCAGCTGAGCTCAAGGTGTAAGCAGAGCCAGCCCTGGGAACATGTTTCCCCAAGATGTGGGAGACTGTGATCAGTACCGATTTCTTATCTTTATCCAGGTGCTTGGAATGAGAAACAAATAGGACCTTGACTTACCCAGGACTGGATATGCTAAATCCCAGGAATGAGGGAATGAATAGGGCCTGGGCACACCCAAACTCCTTTGACCTTAACCCCCCTCTGGAAATCAATAAATGCGCTGTGCTGTCTGTGGTGGGTGTGACTGTCTCTCCATCAGAGTGGCAGCCTCCCACCCGGGTCCCAGCTTTTGCATCTATTTCTGTGTCTTTTTCTCTAATTTCTTAATTCCCAGCTCCTCCACTCAGGAACCTGTTGTTTGCCATGGACGTCGAGGAAAACAGAGAAACAGCCCCCCCAACCCCACAGCTACTCACCTGGTAGGGGTACAGGGTGACCCCGTTGGTCCTGGACAGGGACCAGGTGCCGTCCAGGTACTGGTGGGCCTGGATGGCCACGGAGCCCAGGATGTTCCCGTTGCTGGGGCTGGTGGCCATCTGGAGGCCGACCTTGCCCGGGTGCGTGGGGGACACGTTCTTCTTCTCGGCGGCCCCATTGCCGACGCCCAGGCTGCTGGGCTTGCCGTTGTGCTTGTTGCTGACGAAGGCCGTGTAGGCGGAGGAGGCGTAGGAGGCGGGCACGAAGGCCCAGTCCCGGGGCGGCGGCAGCCCGCCCGCGTGCCGGGACCCCACCAGCGTGGGCATGCCGGGCAGGGGCGGCGGCGAGCCGGGGGAGCCGGCGTAGTGCTCGCTGCCCGCGGCGGCCTGCTCCAGGGCCAGCACCATCTGCACGGCCTCCTGCTTCAGCTGGTTCAGGTGCGTGGCACAGATGTCACAGCGGTTGTCCCTGTCATTCCAGGCCTTCCGAGTGGCGTTAGGGACCTGCAGCTTGTCGTGGATGACGGCGGGGAAGGCGGGGTCCTGTGGGCACAAGCAGAGCAAAGGGGAGCCTGGTGAGCACGCTGCAGAGGCCGGTGGGCATCCCTGAGGCCAGTGGTCGGCAAACTCTTTAGGCCACAGAGCCAGATATCAACAGTACAACGACCGAAATATCTTTTGAGAGCCAAATTTTTTATTTTTTTAATATATTTTATTGATAGAGAGTTAGATAGAGAGTTAGAAACATTGGGATAGAGAGTTAGAAACATTGATGAGAGAGAAACATCCATCAGCTGCCTCCTGCACACCCCCCACTGGAGATGTGCCCACAACCAAGGCACATGCCCTTGACCAGAATCAAACCCAGGACCCTTCAGTCCGCAGGCCGACGCTCTATCCACTGAGCCAAACTGGTTTCGGCAAGAGAGAGCCAAATTTTTTAAACTTAAACTTCTTCTAACGGCATTTCTTCAACGTAGACTCGCCCAGGCCGTGGTATTTTGTGGAAGAGCCACACTCAAGGGGCCAAAGAGCTGCATGTGGCTCATGAGCCGCAGTTTGCCGACAACTGCACTAGGTCCTAAAGTTACTCAGAGTGTGGGATTGGCATCCCACAGACATAAGCACAGACATGGGCACAGACATGGGCACAGGAAGGAGGCAGAAGAGCCTCCAGGTGACAGCGCCTTTCACAAGCACAGGGTTTTACTTTATTTTTTTTTTAAATTTTTTTTTTTTATAGAGTATAAGGGAGAGGGATAATAGAGAGTTAGAAACGTCGATGAGAGAGAATCATCAACCAGCTGCCTCCTGCACACCCCCCACTGGGGATGTGCCAGCAACCCAGGTACATGCCCAAGTTACTTCCCCCACGAAGTTCATCTAAAACTACCTTTAAACACTCTTCAGCTCGGAAGCCCTTAACCACGAGAAGTCAGGACATCTCTGAGGATGCTTTCTTTCCTGGCCTTCGCTTTAATTTTTCCAGGAAGGCAGGACTGCACGGAGCATTGAGCAGTCGGTGTGCTGACTGGGTATCGACACACATGGGGGTGAGCTCCGGTTCTGCTACGAATGAGCTGTGTACCCCGCACCACTTCCTTGGCCTCACGGGACCTGTCGCGGCCACACACATCCTGGTCAGGCCCTTCCACCTCCATGTGCAGGGAAACCGGGACAGAAGAGCACGGTGTCCATCCATCCACATGGACAGAGCCACCGGGCCATCTCTGGGGCCTGGCTAACCTTTGGAGATTCAACAATTGTCGCCAATAGTGGATGAGGCTTCTCTCGAGGCCCCTGTTCCTCAAGGACACCGGAAGGAAACCTGCCCCTCTGAAACCCGCCGTCAGCTCCTGTGGGGCGGGAACCCCATCGGGGCCGCACGGGGCCGGGTGAGCGGAGGGTGAGGGCGGTGGTGCGGGTCACCGGGAGGCAGGAAGCTCAGCGGTCGGCGGGAGGGACGTTCTTAATTACGATCCGTCTTGATTACAATCCCCAGCATCTTGTTTTCCTTGTTTAACTACCCTGAACAGCCCCTCAGCGTGCACTGATTAATGGATTAATAAATCAGGAGGCCTCTTTACTGAGCAGCGGCAAGGAGTGGCTCCGGAGGGAGAAACACAAGACAGTCACAGGAAGCAAGAGGAGGTCAAGGGCGATCGGGTCTGGCTGGCACGGTGACGCAGACCAAGGAGACCTGCCCTGAGGTGTCCGTCTCAAGGTCTGTGCTTTGTCCACAGGCTCAGAGGGCAACTCAGAGCACGCGGGACCCCCAGGGGCGCTATGGACCATTCCAGAACAGACTGTCACTTCCGCGTCCCGAGGAGTGCTCTGAGCTCCCACAGGGGTCAGAGCTTGGACAACGCCCAGACTTCATGGCCAGGAGTCCACAACATTTCACTTCAAGAGCCAAAGACTCAACTTTTTTGCACCAACATCTGAGCTTTTTACCCCATTCAGCTGGGATGTGGTCATCTGTTCGAAAGGAATTTATTTGGATCCCCATAGGGTCGAGATAGAGCCTCTTGCTTTTCTTCTTTTTTTTTTTTTTTTCCTTTTTTTATATATATTTTTATTGATTTTTTACAGAGAGGAAGAGAGAGGGATAGAGAGTCAGAAACATAGATGAATCTTCAATCAGCTGCCTCTTGCACACTCCCCACTGGGGATGCGCCCGCCACCAAGGCACATGCCCTTGACTGGACTCGAACCCGGGACCTTTCAGTCCACAGGCCGACACTCTATCCACTGAGCCAAACCGGTATTGGCATCTCTTGCTTTTTTTCACATCACATAACATCATGAGAATCTTCCCAAATGTCATTGGAAAGTGTGGTTTTTAATGACCACACGATGTTTCTCCTTCAGCTGTTTCATACATGTTTGTTTACTTGCACATTCCACTATTGCGGTGGGCGGAATCAGAGACCACCATTCAAAACCGATCCGCAGCCCACGGCGTATGCTATGGAGGCACCAGCGCACGGGGTTCGAGAAGCCTCTGAGGGCTCACTTTAATGCCTGCTAACCCAGTCCCCGGCAGAGGTGTCCCGGGAAGGAGGCAGACGCACGGCCAGGGCCATCGGCACACGGCAGTGTATTTTAGATCCTGGTCGGGCATCTGCAGCTGGACGGCACATCTGCCTACACACTGCCTGGGTTTCTGCTGCTCTCCCTGGAGGCGGTGCCTTCTTACCACACCCACCGCCCTTCGCTGGGCCACTTCCAGCAGCTGACAGGGACACGTGGCGGCCGCCTAGCAAGCCGGGCCCGCAGCGTGCATGAGAACCGTCTCTGTCCTGAGTTCACAGTCAAATGGACTTGTTTTTTGTTGTTGTTGTTTTGTTCTTTTAATATATTTTATTGATTTTTTTTTACAGAGAGGAAGAGAGAGGGATAGAGAGTTAGAAACATCGATGGGAGAGAAACATCGATCAGCTGCCTCTTGCACACCCCACACTGGGGATGTGCCTGCAACCAAGGTACATGTCCTTGACCGGAATCGAACCTGGGACCTTTCAGTCTGTAGGCCGATGCTCTATCCACTGAGCCGAACCGGTCTCGGCAAAGGGGACTTCTTGGTGGTGGACTATCAAACGCCATGTCCCTGTGCTATCACCTCTAGTCCAGATCAATCAACACACAAACACACACACACACACACACAGAGAGAGAGAGAGAGAGAGAGAGAGAGAGAGAGAGAGAGAGAGAGAGAGCTCGGCGCTCCCTGTCCTGGCTCCTAAGGCATCGACAACACAGCTGACTACAGTCTGAGCAACGCGGCCACAGCCAGCCCCGAGCCCGCGGTCCCCTGGTGCAGGCAGCGCTGAGACTGGCCCTTTAACCTGAGCTTGGCGCAGCTGCCTCCTGATGTCCAAGAGGAGTTCCTCCGTGACCAGCCTGTCTGAGCCTTGTGGGAGCTCTAATCACCGAAAGGCCTCGGTGAGGCTAGAGAGCCATCTTCGGGGAACTATTATATGTACTCGGTTCCTCAATGGCCATCGGCCCCCTGACCATCACATCTCACGCACACGTGTGCTCGGCGGGTGTGGAAGGCCAAAGGGACAGGCCGGACCAGGACACGCTGCAGTCAGTCCTGTCTTTCTCACGTGCGATGCCGCTCGCCCAGAGGCCACGCTGAAGCCACGGGAGCGTGTCAGAATGAGTTTGCCCGGGTGAGACCTGACCGCCGACATGACAGCCGGAGGGGTGGCAGCAGCTCACCAGGCCCCGACCTCACGGACCTGCCTCGTGAGCATGGAGCTTCCCTGGAACTCGCTCTGGCCTCCCAGCCGCCTCTGCACCCCAGGCCGGCACGGCCACCAGGCAGCTCCGTGGGCCCAGAGCACCCCCTCGGCCACGGGGATCACCCGCGGGCCGGCCCCGGGCGGGGGAAGGAGGGATGGGAAGGTGCTCTGGTTAATGAGATCAGAGAGGAAGCGATGTTCAGTGTCAGGCCAGGGCTGTTCTACACAAGAAGCCACATTAACCGGGAATGTCGTGCCGGTGCCCGGCCCACGCGACTCTGCTCGGATCCGAGCGGACACGGGGCCTGTGAAAGACGCCAGGGAGGCTGGGGTTGGAGTGACGGGTCCCCCACGGGAGGCCGTGGGAGCCGGAGGCTGCCTGGCCGCCGCTGCCATGCGTGAAAAGTGTCGCAGGTGATGAGACTTATCTGCTTCAAAGGAAAAGGGGGGTTGTTTTTCATTAGAACTTAAGAGGATTAAGAACAGCTCGTGAATTACTCCAAAGAACAAGCGAGGGGTTCTTATCACAGTCACACACAAAATAAAAATTTTATGTCTAAGTCTCATCTTTTCCAACTGCACAACATGGATGGTGCCTCTTGATTCTTTTGAAGACGGCTAGTTAAGGATCTCGGATGTTCGAGTCCCCGCTGGGTCATGTAGGAGCTGTGTGGCCAGGAGCTATATTTTAAAAACCTATCCCAGCTTCCGTCTCCTTAAGTGTAAGAATAGAAATTGACAACAGCCAAAAAATCAGTTTGGCTCAGTGGATAGAGCATCAGCCTGCGGACTGAAGGGTCCTGGGTTCGATTCTGGTCAAGGGCATGTACCTTGGTTGTGGGCACATCCCCAGTGGGAGGTGTGCAGGAGGCAGCTGATCAATGACTCTCATTGATGTTTCTAACTCTCTATCTTTCTTCCTTCCTCTCTGTAAAAAATAAAAAAAATATATTTAAAAAAATAAATAAATTGACAACAGCCCCTATATCGGGTGAGGTGAGGATTAAATGTGTTAAAACATGTGACATCGTCCTGGTTCTAATAACTGCAATATAAACGGTAAGCAATCAAGATCAACTAGAGGCCCGATGCATGAAATTCACGAAAGGGGCTCGGCCCTTGCAACCCCGTCTGCCTCAGCTGACCCTAGCAGCCCTGGCTTCATCTGGAAGGGTGTCCAGAAGGATGTCTGGAAGGTCGTTTAGCTGTCTGGTCTAATTACCATATTATGCTTTTATTATTATAAACTAGAGGTCTCTGATGCATGAAGATTCATAAAGAATGGGCCTTCCTTTCCCTGGCTGCCGGCACTGCCTTTGCTCTGGCTAAAACCACCTTTCTGCCTTCCCATGCTGCCCAGAGGCCTGGAGCAGCTGGGGTGGTGCGGGACACCTGTGTCGTCACCATGGCAACGATGCAAGCATCCACCCCCGGCTGCTCAGCACCTGTGTATGCAAATTAACCCGCTATCTTTGTTAGGTTAATTTGCATACTCAATCCTGATTGGCTGGTGGGCATCATGAAGATACAATCAATTAGCATATGTTACTCTTTCATTAAATAGGATGTTATACTTCTCAGTATGTGATGCAGCACCTAATATATATAACTATAGCACTGCCGATGATGATATGATGGTGATGAGGATTGTAGTTGCTGTATTGATATGAGGCTATAAGGAACCTATTATCTGGGAGGACCTAGCAAACACTTTTGGAATTAGGAGTGACTTAGAACTGGTCTTTGGCTAACCACCTCCTGCGTTAGGGTAAGTCGGGGTCTTCTTAAAAGAAACCCAAGTGAGAATGGATCCCTGCGTTCCTGAGCTGGGACCGGATGGCTTCTTGCCTTCTTCTCTAGGTTAAGAGAGCTCATTTCCATGGATCTGAGCTTCCGTACGGTGCTTCTCAACGGAAAAATACTCTTAGCTTCTCTGTTTGGCGTACATCATGCTCCAAAGGGCCTTTGCAGGATTCCAGTGAGAATCTCAGAGCCATCACTGCCAATCCCTCCCCGGGAGAGGAGAAAGAGAACGATGGCTTCACATTAGCCTGCCTACCTTCCAACATGAAAATCTTGCTCCCCAGTCCCTCCCCAGTCCACCCCTTAGCCGTGGGGAACTGGGATCCAATCCCAATGGAGGGGGAGCTAAGGATGGGAGAGTGGGTGTGTAATGCCCACTGAAAATGCTTCCCTGAACTCTAAAGTTCACGTTCAACGTGGCTCCAAAGCTCGACACGGACTCCACAAATACGGAACACTAATGGCGATCCCAGTGCCGCACACTGAAATTTTACCTTAAATTATTAAAGGCGATCTGGATTGGATGTACTTCCTAATGGGTGGGCGCCGATGTACCATCAGATGGCAAATGGATTTATTTTCCATCTACAAGGAGCTGTATTAGTACAAGGCTATTAAGGAGCCTGTTAATTACGCAATTATGAAATTGCCTAATGTTTCTTTCTCCGCTAATTGATTCGGTATGCATGAAATACTGCAGAGATGTACTTGGCTATGTTTTCTTGGACTCACTACCAAAAAAAATAAATAAGTAAAGCACCCAAAATTTGATGTTGTTGCTATTGTTTTTAAAAGATGAGATCTTAGCAGAGAAGCTCTGTTCTGACGTATCCCACCGCAAGCAAACCCTCCGGCTGGCTTCTCCGGGCCGGTCCCTGCGCCCCTGGTTTTGGGCCACAGAATCGCCTCTCTCTGGGACCTCACGTGACCCTCCCGTACAGCCAAGGTGGGTCCCTCTGTCCCACGGGACCCCTGCCGTCCCTGCGCTGGGCCTCTGCTCGCATTCCTACCCCGATAGTCCTGATCCCACCTCAGAAACCAGAAGACAATGTGTGGGGTGATGTGACCCTGGTTTCAGGGGTGCACACATATGACCAGACGTAGCAAGTCATACACTAGAGACGTGTGCAGTTCTCTGAATGTCAGCTCCGTAACCATTCAGCTAAAAGCAAAATACCATTTCCCCCCCATAAGGCCCAGCCTGTCCATGAGGGTCTGACGCCCCAGACTTGCACGGCTCCTCTCTGGTCTGAGTTACTCACTCCTCTTGGCAAGCTCTTCCTGGTGAGTTAGAGCCGTGCGTGCCATATCTCCACCATCGAGGCAAATTCCTGGGGGGGCAGAAACTGTGCCGTAATGTTCGTCGTAAGGACAACCCCGACTCTTGCCCCCCGGAGGCCGCTCAGGGCAGCGGCCAACGTGATGGTGACCTAGTCAATTTGGGTCTTACAGATGATCCCGACATCCCCACCCTCTCTCTCCCATAAGACCTTGGAACAGTCTCAACTGATGCGGAAGATCTGTCTCCATCAGCCACTGGCCACAGGGGACTTCCTGCGGCACCCAGGGTGCCCCAGGCCAGCGGGCACACCTCCGGACGTGAGCACAGCTTCCTGGGAGCAGCTCTGCCCGCGCAGACGGCAGGGCTGGGGCAGAGGGACACGAGGCCACCCCCCGGGCCTTGGCCACACCCCCCGGACCTCGGCCACACCCCCGGCAGCTTTGTTCACGTTTACACCCCACAACGCAGAGAACCAGACAGACGCCCTCCACGCAGGTCTCCCCACGAACGCCGGCCAGGGGGACTGCCGGGCAGGCGAGATTTCCACACACAACCACACACGTGCCCACGACCTGGCATCTCCCCCCCGCCCCACGAGGGCCCTCCCGGGAGGCAGAGCTGCAGAACACCTTAAGGATCTGAGCAAAAGCTGCAGCCTTCTGTTTTGAGTGATTCCTTCTAGATGCTTCTTTAGAGGCTCAAGCACAAACCTGAGAGAAAGAGAGAGAGAGGGGAGAAGAGAGAAGAGAAGAGAGAAGAGAGAAGAGAGAGAGAGAGAGAGAGAGAGAGAGAGAGAGAGAGAGAGAGAGAAGAGAGAGAGAGAGAGAGAGAGAGAGAGAGAGAGAGAGAGAGAGAGAGGGAGAGACCAGGACTGTCATCGCTGCTGCCTCTAGCCATCCTGCCACTGGGAGCCTGGAATTTGACGGACCAGTTGTATTTCAGGGCCATGTGGATATTTATAACCTCATTCGGGGGCCATACAAAAGTATCCACTTAACAACTGGCCTGCTGCATTTGGTCAGACATTTAACTAACTCCCCCCTCAGGCCTTGGCAGGGCCAGACCAAGTGATTCCACGGGCCTCACACGGCCCGCGGGCCAGACGTTCCCGGCCCTGTTACACAGGCAGTCTGGGGCCCGGGACACCAGGCGGGCCTCCGAGAAGGCCAAGGCGTCAGGGTGGCTGTGATGCTGGACAAAGGACACAATTAGGCAGCCCTTTGAGAACTAGCTTTTGCAAAAAAAAAAAAAATCGGTGGGGACCTGCATCTGAAACACGGGAAATTGTATTTTCAAAGTCTCTCTTAGAACCTTAAAAAAAAATTAAAATTAAAATTAAAAAAATTAAAAAATAAAAAAATAAAAATAAAAATAAAAATAAAATATATATATATATATATATATATATATATATATATATATATATAGCCGAAACCGGTGTGGCTCAGTGGATAGAGCGTTGGCCTGCGGACTGAAAGGTCCCAGGTTCAATTCCGGTCAAGGGCATGTACCTAGGTTGCGAGCACATCCCCAGTAGGGGGTGTGATTGATGATTCTCTCTCATCAGTGTTTCTAACTATCTGTCCCTCTCCTTTCCTCTCTGTAAAAAAATCAATTATATATATTTGTGTGTATATATATATATATATATATACACACAAATACTTGGCCATGTAGTTGGTCTCCTAGGAAAAGAGTGTTGGGAGTATTTTTTGCTGAAACAGGTAGAAAACTCTCAAGAAATCTCCTTCAGGAAAAAGGATATTTTTTTAAAAAAATTTCTTTATTGATGAAGGTATCACGTATTGGTCCTCATCACCCCCATTCCCATCCCCCACCCCTCCCCACACATGCCCCCACGCCCCTGTTGTCTGTGACCACTGGTTAGGCTCATATGGATGCACGCAAGTCCTTTGGCTGATCTCTCCCCTTTACTGATGCAGCAAGATCTGCCTATGGACCCGCCACTGGCCCAATGGTGACTCTGCTGCACCCAGGATGCCCCACCCGCCAGGCTGGGCGGGCACCGGGCACAGACTGGAAGGGATCTCCCAGGCCGGTTGGGGCCAGGCCAGCGTCTGCCTCCCCTCATGGAACTGCAATGGGCGATTATTTATGCAAAAAACACTGCCAAGACCTTTTTCCTAGAATCAGCCACGTGGCCAGGAGGCTGGCCACCTAGTTTCTTACAATGTTCTAAGACAGAGACGCTGAAAATAGGATTTTCTGAATGTGTTGGGTGCAATTCCCCACCTTTTTTTCTTTTTCAAAAGCTTGTTCTCAAAGGACGGCCTCATTGTGTTCTTTAAACCCATGTTCCCTATTAGCTCCACCGCGTTTGGGGCCGCAAAGCCAGCCCAGCTGTGGCCGTGGTTTTGATTAATACCAGATCTCTCCTCGTTATTACTTACACGCAGAGTTTTAGTTGCTTTTATTGCAAAAAGTATAACCTGATTTATTCTCTGAGAACTTAATTCATTAAGCCAATATTATGGAGGCATTATTAAAACCGTTTAACCCCAGACAGCACGTATCAGGGTGGGTCTGGGGGTGGGTTTCTCGTGAATAATTCAACGCTAATGAACGCTGTGGTTTCCAAAG